>NC_141877.1:266136770-266771164 GCF_056163025.1 Triticum urartu
TTTAAATGCCCAAAATCAGATACTTATGATTTAATTCAATGACCTTCTGTTGACCTAGAAAATTGTGCACCAATTTTGCCAGAGGTTCTAACCCAAGACAAAGAGAGTGAACTTTTTAGAAGGGCATTTCAGGTTCATTGAAAATAATTTTAGTAAACCCTAGTTGTTTCTAGGGGGGTGTTGGGGTTTCTGTCTTCCCCATTTCAAATTTAAGAGGAATTTAAACATGAGGCACACTCTAATGCTTGAACTAGCTAGGGTGTGACAACTCACCCCCACTCAAAAGAATCTTGTCCCAAGATTTAGGATCATCTGGGAAGAAGGTGGGGTACTCAAGTCAAAGAAGATCCTCCCTTTCCCAAGTGGCTTCTTTCTCGGAATGGCGTGACCATTGAACCTTGAGAAACTTGATGTTATGGCGTCGAGTGGTACGCTCGGCTTGATCAAGGATACGAACGGGATATTCCCGATATGAGAGGTTATCTTGTAGATCAAGCGTTTCTTGGTCCACTCCACGGATAGGATCCGCGAAGCAACGCCTAAGTTGAGAAACTTGGAAGACATCGTGAACTCTGGAAAGATGCGAAGGCAGTTCCAATTGGTAGGCAACTTCTCCTCGTTTGGCAAGAATGCGAAAGGGTCCAATGTAACGAGGAGCCAATTTGCCTTTGATACTGAAACGATGGGTTCCCTTTAACGGAGTAACCCGAAGGTAGGCCTTCTCGCTGACTTCATAAGTCATAGGCTTATGTTTACGATTATATTGACTCTTTTGATGAGATTGGGCTATTTTCAATTTCTCACGAATAACGCGAACCTGCTCTTCTGCTTCCTGAATCATATCCGGGCCAAAGAGTTGTCTTTCCCCGGTTTCTGACCAGTTAAGAGGCGTTCGACATTTTCGTCCATAGAGAACTTCGAAAGGAGCCTTGCCCAAGCTGGCTTGATAACTATTGTTATAAGCAAACTCCGCGAATGGAAGGCATTTCTCCCAACCCATTCTGAACGAGATGACAGAAGCTCGGAGCATATCTTCCAGAATTTGATTGACTCGCTCTACTTGACCACTTGATTGAGGATGGAAGGCGGTGCTAAAAGAGAGACGAGTTCCCATAGCATTTTGGAAACTTTCCCAAAATCGAGAGGTGAAGAGACTCCCACGGTCTGAGTTAATTTCCAATGGAACACCATGAAGAGACACTATTCGGGAGATGTATAAATCGGCTAGCTGGCTAGCGGTGATACTCTCACGAACAGGTAGAAAGTGGGCTACTTTGGAAAGTCGGTCGATCACGACAAAGATGGCATTATTCCCTCTTTTCGTCCTGGGAAACCCAGTGATGAAATCCATACTGATTTTATCCCATTTCCACTCGGGAATAGCCAAAGGTTGAAGGGTGCCAGCAGGCCGTTGATGCTCTGCTTTAACACGACGATAGACGTCGCAGCTAGCAATGTATTGAGCGATTTCTCCTTTCATCCTAGTCCACCAAAACCTCTGGCGTAGGTCTTGATACATTTTAGTACTACCAGGATGAATGGTGAGAGGGGATTCATGAGCTTCCTTAAGGATCAGCCGCCTCAGGTTTCGTGCCTTTGGAACCACTAGGCGATTTCCAAAGTATACGACACCTTGATCATCAATGGAGAAACAATTCGCGACTCCTTTCTTAATGATTCTCTAAATACGGGAGATTCCCGGATCTACCTTCTGTGCCTTGATGATCTGATCCCTAAGGGTAGGTTTCGCCACCAGGGTGGATAGGAATCCTCGAGGAACAATGTGAAGATTAAGCTTACGAAATTCCTCATAGAGAAGTGGTTGACTTTGTTGTAACATCAGGTTGTTACAATAGGACTTACGACTTAGTGCATCAGCCATGACATTGGCTTTGCCCGGGGTGTAAGTTATTCCTAAGTCGTAATCCGAGATCAACTCGACCCAACGTCTTTGCCTGAGATTCAAATCCGGTTGGGTGAAGATATGTTTCAAACTTCGGTGATCGGTGAAGATCTCGCAACGATTACCGATGAGGTAATGTCACCAAGTTTTAAGTGCATGGACTACAGCTGCAAGCTCTAGATCATGTGTGGGATAATTTTCCTCATGTGGATGTAATTGCCATGAAGCATAGGCAATTACGTGACGATCTTGCATGAGTATGCAACCTAGTCCTTGTCGCGAGGCGTCGCAATAGATAATAAAGTCCTTGGAGAAATCTGGTGGTACCAATACGGGAGCAGATGTCAGGCGTCTTTTCAGTTCCTGAAAGCTGAACTCGCACTGTGGAGTCCACTCGAACTTTTTATCTTTCTTGAGGAGTTCGGTTAGAGGTTTAGCAACCTTGGAGAAATTCTCGACGAAGCGGCGGCAATAGCTCGCTAAGCCAAGGAAGCTCCGAACTTGCTTGACCGTCTCAGGTGGTGTCCAATCAAGGACGGCTTGAACTCGCTCGGGATTGACAGCAATACCCTTGCCAGAGATTACATGGCCTAGATAGGTCACTTCTGGCAACCAAAATTCACACTTGGAGAATTTGGCATAAAGGCGATGCTCTCGAAGTTTCATCAATACCAGCCTTAGATGTTCGGCATGTTCCTCTTCATTCTTGGAGTAGATGAGTATGTCATCGAGGTATACTACGACGAATTTATCCAAGTACTCCATGAAAACCAAGTTCATTAACCGGGAGAAGGTAGCTGGGGCATTGGTTAAACCGAAGGACATAACGGTGTACTCGTATTGGCCATAACGAGTAACAAAGGCCGTTTTGGGAATATCCCCGTTTCTGATTTTGATCTGATGGTAGCCTAACCTCAAATCCATCTTGGAAAAGACTGAGGATCCAGCAAGCTGATCATACAGATCGTTGATCCTGGGAAGCGGATACTTGTTCTTGATGGTGACCAAGTTGACAGGTCGGTAATCTACAACCATTTGATCCGTTCCATCCTTCTTCTTGACGAAGAGGACGGGGCAAGCCCAAGGAGAGGAACTAGGACGGATGAAACCCTTTTTCAAGGACTCATCGAGTTGGTTCTTAAGCTCGGCTAGTTCTAAGGGTGCCATCTTGTAGGGTCTTCTAGAAATTGGAACGGTTCCTGGAACAAGGTCTATCACAAACTCGACCTCCCTGTCAGGTGGAACACCTGGCAGTTCTTCTGGAAAGACATCCAGAAAGTCTCGGACTACCGGAACATCTTCAAGGTCTGGAAGGGGGTTGGCATTTAGGGAGTAAAGTTGGCGCTTGGCCACTCGAGTTAAGACATTGACTGTCTTGCCCGATGGGTGAGTAAGTTGAACGGTTCTAGTGGCACAATCAATCTTAGCATAATGAGCTGACATCCAGTCCATACCCAAGATGATGTTTATGTCCGAGGACTTGAGAGCTATTAAGGATGCAAGGAAGACAAGTCTATCGACAAGAATTTCTTTCCCATGGCTTACTCTAGAAGTTTGCCATTTGGAACCCGGAGTTTGAATTACCATGGAAGTGGGCATGTCACAGAATGTCGTGTTATGCAATCGAGCATAGTTCTCGGATATGAATGAATGAGATGCTCCAGTATCGAAAAGAACAGATGCCGGATGGCAGTTAACAAGGATCGTACCAAGGATGACGTTAGGATCCTCATGAGCCTCCTCGGCTGAAACATAGTTGACATGGCCACGGGCAGTGATGACCGGCTTGGCGTAGAATGTCTTTCCCGCGGGCTTACCACGGCCAACAGACTTTCCAGTTTGATTGGGGTTTTTGTTCTGGGGACACTCTCGGCTATAGTGACCCGGCTCTCCACACTTGAAACAAGTCACAACATTGGGGCGTGGGGCAGCATTAGCAGCGGGGCCGTCATAGGGCTTGGGCGGTGCAAACTGCTGGTTGGGACGAGGCGCCTCAAACGATGGCCTCAGGATGAACCTGGGTGGCAGTGCCGTGCTTGGGATCCGCACCCGGCGCTTCTGAGCTCCAGAGCCGGATGAAGAGCCAAAATCACGGGAGTGCTTGCGTGAAGCGTCATAATCAGTCTGGCCTGTCTCAGCACTGATGGCCTTATTGACCAACTTCTGAAAAGAGGTGCACTCGTGCAGACGAAGATCGTGGCGAAGCTCAGGGCTGAGTCCCTTGCAGAACCTTGCCTGCTTCTTAGCGTCGGTAGATACCTCTTCAGGGGCATAACGTGCCAGATACCCAAACTCTAGACTATATGCATCCACAGTCAGTCTTCCTTGGGTGAAATTGCAGAACTCCTCCCTCTTGCGATCCATGAGACCTTCCGGAATGTGATGCTCACGGAAAGCCTCACTGAATTCAGCCCAAGTAGTGATTTGGCCGACCGGGCGCATAGCTTCAAAATTTTCCCACCAGAGGCTAGCAGGGCCTTCAAGATGATAGGCAGCATAAGTAACCTTGTCGGCTTCGGCTACGTTGGCAAAACGTAGCTTGTGGGTGATGCTGCGAAGCCAGTCATCCGCATCGAGGGGCTCGACGGAATGGTTAAAATTTGGTGGGTACAGCTTGATAAAGTCATTGATTGACACCAAGTCATTTCGCGGATGGCGTGCAGTGTTCTGCTCAATCCGCTCCAGCAGGCGGTTAGTCTCACGCTTGTTTCTTTCCGCCTCCAGCATTACATCGGCCAGAGAAGGCGGGTGAGGCAGATTTTCACCCCTAGCTGCACTGGCTTCCCCCTGCTCCGGGGCAGCAGGGTTGCTGTAGGTGTTGACCATCCTAGGGAAAAATCAAGACAACGGTTTAGATAAGGATGGCCCAAACTTAGCAAGGAAGTGCATAATGTAATGGATAACACGGAATGCAGAGATGTTCATCGGTTTGTCATGGTAATATAATACTGCCATATATATACCAACGGTCATACACATCATACATAGTTTAGTACAAGCCCAGGCTATAATACAACTATGATGAAAGACGTTACATCTCATCGGAGGCATTCCAAGCTCCTATACATTATTTGTCTACACCTCCGGAATTGATTACACACAAAGTCATATTCCACAAGTCACGCGGGACAGTGAAGATACAACTATTACAATACTAGTGGTACTACTACTAACTCAGACAGCTCCGTAGTAGTCCTCATAGAAGTCACCTCCATAGCCTGGAAGTTCAATGTGATCATCCGGGAACAGACGGTCCTGAGGAGCCTGTGGACCATAGGGGCTAGGATGAGGTCTTGCACCAACAAACGGTGGCCTGCGGGGACCACGGGGTGGGGTGATGCCTCCCACATCACGCCAATCCACCATGTCTGGCAGAGCAGATCTCACAGGATACAGATCCCTTGTATCCATACATCCAGCTTGCACCGCAGGTGCAAACCGAGTCAATGTGGCCCAATGATCAGCACGGATATTGAAAAGCTCCAACCTCAAGGCCCGATTCTCTCGGTCCTTATCTTCGAGCATCTCGGCAGTGGTACGAGTTAATGAGTCCTTCTGAGTAGAGTCAGCATAGATAGCCTGAAGATACCCTTGCGCTCCTGGAAGTGAAGCTGGCATGTAACGGAAGTCGGTGTTCCGAAGCAGGCCAGTCCGGACTCGCATGATGGTCATCATGGAATAGGCAGCATCCTGCACAGCCATCTCAACAGTAACCCCGAGTCCATAGGAACAGTGAAGGGGCTCGGTAGATCCAGGATAAGAAGGAAATATCCTGACGGTGCAGAAATATTGGCTTTGATTAAAGTCGCGGAACTGCTCTTCGACAGTGTATTCGGGATACCAACGGTAACCCGTCTCGATCATTACCCGGACTAACATAGCAGTATGACTGGGCACGTCGAGGCACCAGGTCAGGCGAACCACTTGGTTTTGAGCACGGTTGGCCATCTGAAAGCACAACCACAATGCAAAGACATTAGAATTTCTAGCGAAAATTGGACAGCATAACAGCTGTAAACGCTCAGAAAAAGATTTGAGACATCCACAACAATTTGCAATACCACTCAACAACATTATATCAAGGTTCTGATTCAATTTGCAACATACTAAATATAGTAGAAACTGTACTGAGGCTTGCAACACAATCCTATAAGCTACTACAGATTAGTAACACGTGAACCTAATAGAAGAAGAGAGCCTAGTCCTTAACCCACGTTGAATGAGAAGCGAATGACTCAGATCAGAGGGCATAAGGTAAAGGAGTAAAAGAGCCTTACGTTCCCTCCCACAATCAATTCCCCTACATATAACTAAAGCATTTCTAGACTCGACATCGACCAGTTTGGCTCAACGAACCTACAGGCAGTCCGGCTCTGATGCCAACGCTGTCAGGACCCCGATTCCAAGCCACATCGATCTAGCCGGTAACACCTCATATCACTTTGCGGCCTCACGCACGGTATCCCACGGGTGTCGCCTTACCATGGCCTGGGACCGTTTGCGCCTTTTGGCTCACGTATATGATAGTGTCGCTAGCATCCATATGACGGAGAACCCGGGCCGACATGGCTAGTCATGAACCCAAAGCGGCACAGACCTATGGAGACAGACATACATGAATCACATCGAGCATGTCGGTCATCAGCGAGTGATTCCGGGCTGTAGCACTGGGCTAACAGGACTCCGGGGAACCTGGGCTGTAGCAGGCTAGGCAGGACTCCGGATGTCACCGCGTGACATTTCCCCGAAGGGACAGACATAGGAACGACGTGAAACACATGCCGGCCTGTCAAGTGTCCTGAGCAGTAGTGCTGGGCTAGCAGGGCTCCGGTGAACCGGGCTGTAGCGGACTACTATGGCTTGAGGAACCCTAGACTACATTTACCAATAAGAAAGGCTGCCAAGGATAAACAACTAGATTGTCGGGCCCACTCATACCAAGCATTTCAATCATACACGCAATATGCCCGATATGAGTACATACAACATGGCATCACAACAAAACTCTACAACTCAATTACTTTATTTAAAGGCTCCAGAGAGCCATACATAACATGTTCATACAGATAGGGGTCACATGACCCGACACTCAAGTCATACAATCATACAAGCACAAGCGGAAGCAACTAGTCTGAGTATAGACACTAGAAAGAAAGAAGGCTTCTCAAAGCCTGTCTATCTACATAGGGCCCTCCATGGCCAGGATCATCACCTGGGTGGCTAGTCACTCGTCGACGTCAAGGTCTACGTAGAATCCATCGGAGGGGGCGGTGTTGTCGTCTGAAAACAGTAATTAAGCAAACATGAGTACAAAAGTACTCAGCAAGTCTTACAACAGAACCTACTTTACATGCTTATTCTCAAGAAGGTGGTGGGGTTATTGCAGCAAGCCAGCTTTGACTCTTGGCTAAGCTATCCTATGGAACTCCACTAGTAAAATAGTTTTCGCACACGAGTCCACTACTCACCAACACAATACTCCACCGGGGATCTTCTCTCGTCATCCTACGAGAGGGCCATCCTCGGTACTCACACTTATCTTGAGTCTTTTAGTAGTAATCATTAACTTGTCTATGAACCGTATAGGCAACCAAGTAGTCCTTTACCGCGGACGCAGCTATTCGAATAGTTTTATACCCTGTAGGGGTGTACTTCGTCATACACGCTTTCACCACTTACCATTGTTTACACGACATGTACTCGACAATCCTTCAAGCGGAAGCCCAGCGAGGGTGTCGGCCACGGCCTACCTAAACACTTAAGTCTCTAGTCCAGTTTTATCACCTATCCAGGTTCCATCCGCAGGGAGTCCGGCCGAGGTTTCCACATACGGACCCAAATGATGTGAACAGGGTTCTCGAGACACCAAACGGGTGACTCAGTACACCGTGCCATGGTGTATCTACCGCAACATAGCCCACCCCTAGGGTCAGCGCTACGCACGGCCACCAACACATAACCTACAAACACCAGAAACTATTTGCAACTCCTGGACAGAGTACTAGGGTATTTAAGAAGCCGAGAGGGTCCATTGGTTTCGGGCCCAATGTACGGTAGTAACTGCATCTTAAATCACACATACAGATCTCAGTTCTTATGGACGGTCTCAATGAAACAACCCACCATGTACTCCTACATGGCCTCTCATCGATACCTTTACCAAAACATGTTCAACACATCCCTCACATTACCGACATAAACATTTCACTCTAGCCCATCACCTAGATGAACCAGACCTGACGCAACTCTAAGCATAGCAGGCATAGCAAGGTAGGAATCACATACGTGGCTCAATCAAATCCTACACATGCTAGTGGGTTTCATCTAGTTACTGTGGCAATGACAGGTCATGCAGAGGATAAGGGTTCAACTACCGTAGCACACAGCAGTTTGAATCGCGTTGTCTTAATGCAATAAACAAGAGCAGAAGCGAGAACATGGGTTTGTATCAGAATGATCAATGGGTTGCTTGCCTGTTGTAGAGGTAGTAGGGTACTGCCCTTCAGACGGATACTCGGGGTTATCCTCAGAGGCAGAACCTACCACGAAAGACACACCGAACATAATCAACACATGGCAATATGCAACAATATGATGCATGCTATGACATGGCAAGATGAAAGTGTCTTGGCCTAATGCAAGCTAAAACAGAAGGGGATGAACTCATTAGAATCAAAGATTCAAATATTAGCTCATTAAACATGGCCTTATTAGTGCATCACCTTATTCTGCTTAAACAGCAAGGTTAACTTGTTTTGTCATGCATGAAACCAGTACAGATGGATAGATTGAATTTTTCTGATCATTTTTCATATATAAATCTTTGCATTTGGAGCTATGGTTGATTTTCTATGATTTTTAGAAGTTTTGACTATTTTCTGGAATTTCCTATTAAAGAATAAATCCAATAATTGAATTAATGCGTCAGCATGACATAGGTGTGACGTTAGCGGGTCAACTGGGTCGGCCAGGTCAAACCTGACTGGTGGGCCCTCTCTGTCTGTGACTCAGCTAATTAACAGAGTTAAATTAACTCTAATTAATTGTCAGTGGGGCCTGGGCCCACATGTCAGTGACTGAACTAATTAAACTTAGTTAAAACTAATCCTAAACTAATTAGCAGACCGGCCCCACCTGTCATAGACTTAGGGGGGTCTACCTGGGCCCGCACAGGGGTCAAACTGAGTCAAACTCGCCGGCGGCTTGACGCCGGCGACGACAGACGCGGCGGAGGGGCTCGGGTTTGCATCTCTGGCGACCAAATCGATGGCGGAGAGCAGCTACGTGACGCGGGGAGCGAGCCGCGTCGTTTAGTGGAGAGAGTGGAGCTCAGGGAGGCTTGGAACGACGCCGGCGATGACCTTGGCAGTAGCCGGAGTTCGGGCGTGGATGAACCCGACGCTACGGGGCACGGCGAGGCACGGGGAGTGGTGCGTTAGGCTCCTGGGAGCACGTGGAAGACGAAGGCGTGCTCGGATTCGAGCTTACGCGCCTGTGGCCATGGCGGCGACATGGCCGGCGGGGCCGAGCTCTCGGCCTCGATGGCAGAGAGGGTTGGAGGACGCGGACGAGCGCGAGGAGAGGGGTGGAGGAAAGATGGGCTCACAGGGAACTCGCAGGCTAGTGAGCTCGGGGAGGACTTGAGGCCGGCGAATCGAACGACGGCATCCGGCAGCCGTAGACGGGGAAGAAGGTCACCACGTCGTCTTGAGGTCATCCAAGCTTGTGTGGGTCGATGGGGAGGTCGAGGACGGCAGCGCGGAGCTAATGGGCTTGTCGGAGAGGCGAGGCTGTGGCGGTGGGCGCGGCAACGGCGTGCGGCGGCGGCAATGGCTCTCGGTGCATGCGAGAGGAGAGCCAGAGGAGGGAGAGGAGCACGGGGAGAGTGAGGGAGGGAGAGAGGGGGACGTGGGAGTCGGCGTGGCACCCCTAGATGCCTCCAGGGCGTCGGCAGAAGTAGGAGGTGGCCGGCGTGTGGCCGCGGGCGCCGGCCACGCGCTCCTCGTCCTCCTGGCGGGAGGAGGAGGACGACTAGCAAGGCCAGTCGACTGGGCCGAGCCAGGTGGGCTGGGCCAGCACAGGTGAGGCCCAGGTGGGTTTCCCCCTCTCTCTTTTTCTTATTTGTTTTCTGTTTTCTATTTTTTCTGCAACTGTTGGGCTTTATTAAAAATACTAAAACGTTTCCAAAAATCCTGAAAATAATTGTGGGCTCTGTTTAGAATATTTCCAACAGCCCACACTTATTACCAGAATTATTTGAGCATTTAAATTATTTTATAGCATTTAAATGCCCAAAATCAGATACTTATGATTTAATTCAATGACCTTCTGTTGACCTAGAAAATTGTGCGCCAATTTTGCCAGAGGTTCTAACCCAAGACAAAGAGAGTGAACTTTTTAGAAGGGCATTTCAGGTTCATTGAAAATAATTTTATTAAACCCTAGTTGTTTCCAGGGCGGTGCTGGGGTTTCTGTCTTTCCCATTTCAAATTTAAGAGGAATTTAAACATGATGCACACTCTAATGCTTGAACTAGCTAGGGTGTGACACAGATAGAGGAACCCAGTTTACTTCAAAGTTCTGGAATCAGTTGCATGAGACTTTGGGAACCAGACTAGAGTTTAGCACAGCTTTCCACCCACAGATAGATGGACCGACTGAGAGAGTCAACCAGATCTTGGAGGATATGCTAAGAGCTTGTGCGCTAGATTATGGATCTAGTTGGGATGAGAATTTGCCATATGCAGAGTTCTCTTACAACAAAAGCTACCAAACTAGTTTGAAGATGGCCCCTTTCGAAGCCTTGTACAGAAGGAGGTGCAGGACCCCATTGTCCTGGGATGAAGTTGGAGATCGCCAGTTGTTTGGACCGGATCTGATAAAGGAATCTGAACAGAAAGTGAAATTAATTCGCGACAGGCTAAAGGTAGCTCAATCCAGACAGAAGAGTGATGCAGATTTTAAATGCAAGGAGACAGTTTACGAAGTCGGAGACCGAGTTTATCTTCGAGTATCACCACTTCGAGGAGTTAAGCGCTTTGGAGTTAAGGGAAAGTTAGCGCCACGTTTTGTAGGCCCATACAAAGTATTGGAACGTATGGGAGAAGTAGCCTACAAGTTGGAATTGCCCGAAGGATTGTCAGGAGTTCACGACGTATTTCATGTATCCCAGTTGAAGAAGTGCCACGTGGAGATGGCTGACATACCACTGAGAGATACGGTACCACTGGAAGCAATTCAGTTGCACAGTGATTTGACCTATGAGGAGAAACCAGTTAAGATTCTAGAGTATGCCAGTCGAGTCACCTGCAACAAGGTTATTAAGTTTTGCAAGGTTCAGTGGAGCCACCACACGGAGGATGAAGCCACCTGGGAACGAGAGGAAGATTTGCTGAAGGACCACCCTCACCTATTTTCTAGCCAACCCGAATCTCAAGGGCGAGATTAATCTTAAGGGGGTAGGTTTGTAACATCCCAAATTTCCAAATTTGGAATGTTATACACTAGATCATCATTGCATATCATATTTATTGCATTTTGGTTGATCCTAGAAATTTTTCACAACTCAAGGACCCTCGGAGAGAGTTGGGTATTTCGTTATTTTCATATTTGAGTTGTCTCAAATTTTGAAAAATAGGATCATTTGATTTTATTTATTTTATCTTCAATAATTTCCATTGCAAAAATATGAGAGAGGGAATAAAATGACTTTCCCAAAATAAAGAAATATTGAGGATTTAATAAAAAACTAAAATAAGATTTTATTTGGTTTTATTTGCTATTTTATTTGAATTTAGGAAATATGCGCGTTTTTCAAAATTGCATTTAGGCCCTAAATAAATGTTCATCCTGTGCGGCTTGATTTTAGAAGCCGGGGAAATTTTATTTCGGGATTTTTGGAGTCCGTTTAGTATTTCTTTTATTTATTTTTCTGCGCATTATTATTTAAAAAAAAACGCGAACCGACTCCGGGCCATACCCGAGCGGGACTCCACCCGGGGAAGCCTTTATAAGGCACCCGCCCGAGCCGGCCAACCCACCAACGCCCAGCCCGCCTCGAGCCCCGCGCCGCGCCCTAACCCTAACCCTAGGCCGCGCCGCCGCCTCGCCGCCCCGCGCCGCCTCGCCGGAGCCGCCCCGCCGCCCGCCGGACCCGCCGCCGAGGTAGCTGCCGTCGCCGGCGGTTTTCTTTAGAAAACCGCCCAGTTTTTTTTTAAAGCCGCGGTTTATTTTTTTAGATCCATTTTTTTCTAGAACGGTTTTTTCGGTTTAGGATAATTAGCGAGCGTTCGTTCGTTCGTTTTAACGAACGTGTTCGCCATTTAGATCCAGTTAACGAACGTTCGTTCGTTAAACTGTTCATCGTTTTTCTTTTTCTCGGATTAATCTGCGATTTTTCTGATCGTGATTTCTGATCCGATTTTCGTTTTAGTATAACTTCTCGCTCGTTTATCGGAATCAGACGATTCAAGCGCCTGGAGTTTTTTCTCGAAACCCTCTTTCCGTTTAATCAACTAAAACAAGTTTTTTCCACTGTAAAAATTGCCCTAGATCCAGAATTGTAATCGAAGCCTGTTTCTTTTGCCGTTTGTCTTTCATTGCTTCGTTCGATTTGATTCTTTTTGCCAACCGGAGTTCTTAAGTTGAACTTTCTGGTTAGATCTCTTATTTGAGCTTTACCTGCGCATTAGTTGAGTACTTATTGTATGCTTGTTTGTTTGCGATAGAGTACCCGGAGTGCGCCGCTTGTTACTTCGAATCACTAGGTTTCCCGGATCATCAACAAGGCAAGTAAAACTTTGATCATACCTTCTACTACCCAGTTTTATCGCATTAGATCAATCCCTACACATTGCATGATTAGGATCTAATTAAATTGTGGGTTTGGGAAGTAGTTGAGGTAGTACCTATACCTGTTTATTATCAAACCTTTGGGAGTTACTTCTACGTTTGCTTATTATTGTTATGCTATGCTAGTAGACGTGGATTGGGTGAGTGATATCCATGACAGATGTGAGATTTTTAATTCAATGGTTTATCTAAGGTGGCAACTTAAATACACATCTGGGTGGATTGAGGTACCTGGGTATTCCAGGATTGCCTGTTTTCTTTTGGACCGCCACCCAGGCTCAAAGGGATCATGAGATTTTTCATGCTAGAAACTTCCGTGTGCAGCCACAAGCTATTATGGGCTCTAGCATAGTTGACTAAGTCATGCGAACTCTTAAAGTGGTAGACTAGCAGATGTAGGGGATGTAGGTGGTATAGTCTACCCATCGTAAGGTGCTAGCGCTTCTGAAAGACTATGTCTCGGTCATCCGTTTCTCAAACACCATGTAGTGTGAAAATCCCAACGGAGGAGATTGAGTCTTGTGGGGAAAAGTGCGCAAACCTCTGCAGAGTGTATAAACTAATCATGGTTAGCCGTGTCCCCGGTTATGGACATCTTGAGTATCTAGTACCTGGATTATCATGTGAATCTCAACATGTTACTATAAAATTAATTTTGATGGGTTTGTTTAATGATGATGCTTAATTGGGATTGAGAATGCTGTCAACCGTTGTCAATGTTTAACAACCACCATGATAGTTAAATAAATTTATTCCTTTGCAGTAGGAAAAAATTGGCTTTACACAAAACTGTAACCATAGAGCTTTCCACCAGCCAAATATGCATATAGTATAGCTGTTTCATTCCATTACTCCCTATGTGTTACATTGCCAGCATATTCCATGTGCTGACCCGTTTTCGGGCTGCAACGTTAATGTTGCAGACTTTTCAGACGATGATTAAGGAGTTTTAGGTCATGGTTCTATACTCAGTGATGCCGTTGGAGTTGATGGAATCATTTATCTGCCAAGCCTTCCGTTGTTATCGTTATTAGATGGCCTTAAGCCATATTTATTGTAATAAGATCTCTATTGAGACACTCGATGTAATAAGTGTGTGATTGCTACTCTATTATAAATCCTTCAAGTACTGTGTGGTGTCAGCATTACTGATCTAGGGATGACACCGGAGCATAGAGATTGAAACGTTTGAGGTCTGGTCGCTACAGTGTTTTTTGTGTTTAATTAGTGTTTGTGCCAAGTAGAACCATTGGGAAGACTTGGGGAAAGTCTTTTTAATCTTGCTGTAAAGAACAGAAACTTTAGCGCTCACGAGAACTGCTGCCATTTTTATTTGGAAAGTTCTATTTAGTTAATTCTTTTTGCAGATGATTAATATATAAATTACTCACGTCTAGAAATTTATTTTAGAATTTTTGGGGTTCCATATATTGCGTTAGCTACAGATTACTACAGACTGTTCTGTTTTTGACAGATTCTGTTTTTCATGTGTTGTTTGCTTATTTCAATTAATCTATGGCTAGTATAATAGTTTATAAACCCTAGAGAAGTTGGAATACAGTAGGTTTAACACCAATATAAATATAGAATCAGTTCATTACAGTACCTTGAAGTGGTGTTTTGTTTTCTTTCGCTAACGGAGCTCATGAGATTTTCTACTTTAAGTTTTGTGTTGTGAAGTTTTCAAGTTTTGGGTAAAGATTTGATGGATTATGGAACAAGGAGTGGCAAGAGCCTAAGCTTGGGGACGCCGATGGAACCCCCAAGATAATCTAAGGACACCTAAAAGCCAAAGCTTGGGGATGCCCCGGAAGGCATCCCCTCTTTTGTCTACTGTTATCGGTAACTTTACTTGGAGCTATATTTTTATTTACCACATGATATGTGTTTTGCTTGGAGCATCTTGTATTATTTGAGTCTTTATTTTTTAGTTTTCCACAATCATCCTTGCTGCACACAACTTTTTGAGAGAGACACTCATGATTCGGAAGTTGTTAGAATACTCTATGTGCTTCACTTATATCTTTTGAGTTATATAGTTTTTGCTCTAGCGCTTCACTTATATCTTTTAGAGCACGTTGGTAGATTTGTTTGTTCTCTCATACTTCACTTATATTATTTTGAGACTCCTACAAAACAGCATGGTAATTTGCTTTAATTATGTTAGGCATTCAAGATTAATAATAAAATTCTCTTATGAGTGTGTTGAATACTATGAGAAGTTTGAAACTTGATAATTGTTTTGAGATATGGAGATGGTGATATTAGAGTCGTGCTAGTTATGTAGTTGTGAATTTGAGAAATGCTTGTGTTGAAGTTTGTGATTCCCGTAGCATGCACGTATGGTGAACCGTTATGTTAAGAAGTCGGAGCATGATGTAATTGATTGTCCTCCTTATGAGTGGCGGTCGGGGACGAGCGATGGTCTTTTCCTACCAATCTATCCCCCTAGGAGCATGCACGTAGTACTTTGCTTCGATAACTAATAGATTTTTGCAATAAGTATGTGAGTTCTTTATGACTAATGTTGAGTCCCTGGATTATACGCACTCTCACCCTTCCACCATTGCTAGCCTCTCTAATACCGCGCACCTTTCGCCGGTATCATAAACCCACCATATACCTTCCTCAAAACAGCCACCATACCTACCTATCATGGCATTTCCATAACCATTCCGAGATATATTGCCATGCAACTTTCCACCGTTCCGTTTACTATGACATAATCCATCATTGTCATATTTCTTTGCATGATCATGTAGTTGACATTTTAGTTGTGGCAAAGCCACCGTTCATAATTCTTTCATATAAGTCACTCATGCATCATTGCTATCCCGGTACACCGCCGGAGGCATTCATATAGTCATACTTTCACTACAAAAAAAAGACACATCCGTGACATTTTGGGCCGAATGAATTTTTTTTCTGTCATACATATGACATTTCTATGACGATAATTGTGACAAAACCCGGTATCATCATAGATGTGGTGGGCTCCTACTTCTATGACAAAAAATCATGACAGAAAATGGGCTTTTCGTCCTGGGCGGGCCGGAGACGCAGCTGCATGACATTCTTTGGGCCGTCCATGATTAAAAAAACCGTGGTAGAAGCGAGGGGGAGGAAAATTTCGGGGAGTTCCCGGTTACGGTGCGAGGTCGGGGGCCGAGCGATGCGCGTTTCTCTCGTACACGTACGCGCATGTGTGCGAGGCGTTGGCTCTAACTGAACCCGAGCGAGGCGTTGGGCTCTAACTGAACCCGAGCGATTGCACTACAGGCTACGCATTACTGAAGCCGAGCGATCGATCGATGGCTGTTAACTGAACCCGGTCGAGTGATTCCTTCGCTACTGCTGCTAACTGAAGCCGGTCGATGGGATGAACAGTGAGCGTTGCGGGGGGGGTGGATGAACAGTGAGCGGTGGCATTGCCTCTGGATGAACAGGACCCTGTGGTGTGGTGGAGGGCTGGATGAACAGTAGATGGTGGAGGGGTGCCCGTGGAGGGGTGGATGAACAGGACCCCGTGGTGTGGAGGGCTGGATGAATAGTAGACGGTGGAGGGGTGGTTGAACAGGCCCCCGTGGTGTGGAGGGCTGGATGAACAGTAGACGGTGGAGGGGTGTCCGTGGAGGAGTGGTTGAATAGGACCCCGTGGTGTGGAGGGTTGGATGAACAGTAGATGGTGGAGGGGTGGTTGAACAGTAGCCGGTGGAGTAGCGCGCGGTGAAGGCTGGATGAACAGGAGCCCGTGGATGAACAGTCGCAGATGGAGGCTGGAGGAGGTCGACGGTGGATGAACAGTAGCTCGTGGAGGCTGGAGGGGGTCGACGATGGAGATGAACAGTATCCCGTGGAGTCCCGTTTTGCGGTACGCCACACCCCTCCCGATGAACAGGACCCCCGTTTCGACCGTAGCGCTCCAACACAAGTCGTTTCGTCCGTTTTCCGGTACGCCACACCCCTCCCGATCAACAGGACCCCCGTTTCGACTGTAGGAGGTCAGTTTCCTCTGTTTTGCGGTACGCCAGACCCCTCCCGATGAACAGGATCCCGTTTCGTACGTGGCCGGTCGAACACAAGGCCGTTTCCTCCGTTCCGCGGTACGCTAGGCCTCGTTTCCATCGCCTGTTCCGTCCAAGCCCTCCCGATGAACACAACGCATTCCATTGCCTCCCCATGAACACGACGCATTCCGTTGCCTCCCCATGAACACGACGATGACGCTGTTTCTCCGTTCCACCCAGCCATGTACACGAGCCCTGGCCGTACGTATGCGCAAGTAGGCGTTCGAGACCCCGCCCGTATGTACACATACGTGGCCGTATTTTCTTTCTTGCACCCTGGCCGCTGTACGTACGTGTACATGCTACGTGCGCGCCTCTACTACGACACGTGCGCGCCTCTACATCGACCAGTATATATGTACGTACACGTTCGCGACCAGAATGACAACGCTACGTACGCTTCGACCAAGTGGGTCCCGACTATCAGGCACTTCCTTGCGTGCGAAGATGTAGCTGGTGGGTCCCAGCAGTCAGGGGGGCGAATCGTTTTGTTTTTTTTGCTCGGACGCACTTCCTTGCATGCGAAGGTGTAGCTGGTGGGTCCCAGCAGTCATGGGGGAAATGTTTTTTTCACGAAATACGGTGGCCCGTCCAGTGGGTCCCCGCTGTCAGGTGGAGGAATAATTATTTTGCACGTAATAAGGAGGCACTTCCTTGCTGCGACCGTGGACCCAGCTGTCAGCCTCTCCACGTACAGTCCACATCCGATGGAAGTCGTTCCTTGACCACGCTGACCACGCCGCGCCGAGAGCACCAGGGCGGTGGACGACGGCGAGGCCTAGGAAGGGGACGACAGGGAGCCGGGGAAGACACAGTAGTGGAAGCCCGCGTAGAGAGGAGTACGAGGGTTCACCGGTTCGGCTGCGGTGTGAGGCTGCCGTCGCCGCAGGGCCTAGCCAGCGGTGGGAATAGTAGGGGGCGGTCAGGCCTCCACGGCAGCACAGCCGGCCACGGGAGGCAGGAGCATGCGACACGACCGGCGCTGCTTTGGGCGGCTAGAGCAAGAAGACCAGAGGTTGAAGAAACACTACGACCGTTGGATGGACATCGTACGGTCACTTGAGCTAGAATCGTTCATATTGACTAAAGTTGAAAAAGGCCCCCGTCCCAGTCAACTTAGTAGGCCCACAAGTCAGCCTCCCACCATGGTGGATCCCACCTAGCAGGGGGAGTATTCATTTTTTTGTGCGTAATAAGGAGGCACTTTCGGTAGGTCCGAGCTGACAGCGGGGGGAACGCTTTTTTCGCAAAATACGCTGGCCCATCCGGTGGGTCCGAGCAGTCTGGGGGAAATGTTTTTTTCGCGAAATAAGGTGGCCCGTCCCTTGGGTCCCTGCTGTAAGTTGGAGGAATAATTATTTTGCGCGTAATAAGGAGGCACTTCCTTGCGGCCGCCTGGACCCAGCTGTCAGCCTCTCCACGTACAGTACTCTTCCGATGGAAGTCGGTCGTTGACCACGTTGACCATGCCGCACCGAGAGCACCAGGGCGATGGTCTGGATGACGGCGAGGCCTAGGAAGGGGACGACGCAAAGCCGGGGAAGACGCAGCAGTGGAAGCCCGCGCGGAGAGGAGTACGAGGGTTCACTGGTTCGACTGCGGTGTGAGGCTACCGTCGCCGCAGAATAACAGGGGGTGTGGGTGAGTGGAGGGATGGCCTGGCCAGCGGTGGGAGTAGTATGGGGCGGTGAGGCCTCCGTGGCAGCACAGCCGGCCACGGGAGGCAGGAGTAGGCGGCACGACCGGCGCTACTTTGGGCGGCTGGACCAAGAAGACCAGAGGTTGAAGAAGCACTACGGCCGTTGGATGGACATCGTACGGTCACTGAAGCTAGAAAGGTTTATTATTGGCTAAGTTGACAAAGCCCTTGGTATGCTCCAACTTAGTAGGCCCACAGGCCAGCCTCCGAAACGGTGCGCCCCAGATGTCAGGGGGAGGAATCATTTTTTGGGCGGCCGAAGCTAAGAATATCCGAGATTAAAGAAGAAGCACGACATTCGTTGGATAGACATCCAATGGCCACTGCTGCTAGAACCGTGTGTTGACTATAATAAGTTGGCAAAGCCTTGCATACGCGTCAACTTATTTTTTTAGGGGACGCGTCACTTAGTAGGCCCACAAGTGTGTGGCAGAGAACTTATAGCCCATTTGCGTTTTGTAAGAATGTACAACCCATTTTGGAATTCTAATGGAATTTACAACAACCCATTTACAGTTTGTTAAAAGTACATCCCATTTTCTAGCTAGGACAATGATTAATAATTTCAACCAACCATTGAAGACAGAATTCAATAAAATTTCCCACATTTTGATGGGCTCTGAAATGTTTTTATTCCGAAATTTCTAGTCAAATTAAATATAAATTGGTATTACGTAAAAATCCAATGAAACATTGCGCGCGCAACAATGAAAATTTAAGATTTTCAAAATCCATAAATAATATTTTATAAACTAATTTCGTGTTTGGTGCATTTTTTATAGTTACTGCCCAGTTTTTATAATTACATCCCATTTATTATTTTTAAAGCCCATTTTCATGTTAAGCCTAATGCATCCCTCCTAGGAAAGATTTGCAGCCCAGCGAGGCGAAGAATAACAAGTTGACCTTGCCTGGGTATTCCTCAAAAGACGTATAGCTGGGCTAGCCATTTTCATCTTGAAAAAATTAGTTTCTGGGCTGGATATCTGGCCTGGGCTAGACGGGCCATAGCCCGCCCAGTTAATACCCTGCTCTCCTCTGAACAACAACGAAATCATCGCCAAGAAAAACTCTGCAGTGCTCACGCCTCAAAAACACAAATACTGCTCGAGCTGCTTGGTCCCAGCTGTCGGCCGCACCTTGTGCAATTCTCTCGTTTATATTGACTACATAGGTTGACAATGGTGTGGGACCGTGATGTCACGAAACCAGGAGAAAGCAAAAAAAATATAGTTGTACATAATAAGGAGGCACTTGCGTACATACGGCTATGGCCCCAGTGGGTCCCTAGTGTCATCCAGTCAAAATAAAGTCATCTCCTGAATCCTCATGTTCGTTGACGATGTTAACAATGCTCGGCGCCACGGTGAGCGCAACAACTCGAAGGACAACGGAGAGGGCCTCGCAGGCCCTACGGATGGTATGATACAGCGCCCACTACTCATTCAGGAAACCAGGATCATCGGACACCTATGAGCACCTCCGAGAAACTGAGACGGCATGAAACGGAGGCCGCGCTTGGGAGCTCTGGTTTATTTCAAACCTGTATTAACATACAAGTGTAATTTACTCGTCATCGAAAACAACGCGTAAAATACAGGCGTAATGAAACCGAGGGCCCGAGGTCTGTAAGTAAAACTGGTGGGTTACGCGTGTAATTTGAGAGACCAGTGTATATTTTACGAGCACTGCTATATGGACGACATTACCAGACGATACATGCACGACGTGCGTATCATGCCATCCATGGGCAAGGCTGAAACAGCAGCTAACGGCCAGATTATCAATCATCCGAGTGTCATTCAGCATTTTTATCGTGTGTCAAGTACTTTCGATATTTTACTAGTCGAAATTGACCAACCAAGCGCCTTCGCCCGAGACCATCTGCTTTAATTTATAAGCGGCAGTTTTACAAGCGGCTTTGGTTGGAAAACGATGATCCAATCACGGCCTAATATCATGAGTTGGTCAGAAGATCATATGGTTTCACGTCTAACCTACCCGACTTGTCGTATAGGCTATGAATGAAACATCAGACGATGAACTTCTTAAGAACGGAAACAATAGAAGAGGATGATCTTCTTAACAAGCAAATCACTGGCATTAGATCGACATGCAAAACAATACGAAGCATTATTCTCAGGAGGCACGGTGAACAGCTCGTGATGCCGCATGCCACAACATTCCAAGCTCAACTTTGCAATCAAACACAAGGCATGGCATTACATAGACAATATTCAGAACAAACTCTTAACACAGGAATATCTTAGCAGAGTAACTATTTACTTCTAAACTGAACACAGGAATAGGAAAAAACACTCGACGCTGCTCACAGCAAGGGCGTCCCACTCAAAAATATCAAATGCATGTCTTCTGGCTAACATCAATGAGCAAATTTTGACAAGGTTTTCCAATTCCAATATATTAAACTAACGTCTTCTTGCTAACATCAATGATTAAACGTTGACAAGCTTTTCCCATTCAAAATATGTAATGCCTATGATCGTGGAGTCCTGTCATAGCTTTTATACTTGTTTGGGCACTTTTTGCCCAGGGCACTCCACGTATTGTTAAATTGCCAATGGTCTCTGCAGACTAGTCATGTCACCGGTGTCTAATAATACTCTGTAAAGCTTCTCAGTCATTCCTTCTGTAATGTAGCGCAAACAGTGACTGCTTCTTTCTGCAAAGTGGAACGACCAACTAGACCCAGTAATGCAGCAGTTTGCCTTACACATTGGCTCCTTTTGTGCAGTTCAACTAAAATCGAAGTCGGAATAAAACTGAGCTTTAATTTTGATATCCCTGTAAGCAACAATAGGTATAAGGGAAACAATTACTAAGAAATAACGGTTGATGACTTGTACTCCCAGAAGAAAAGCATCTACTGATCTACTTTATCTTAATGGGAAACAAAGCAGGAGAGTAGCAATTCTCCATCAGTGTGATTCATTCATATTGACTGAGACATTATCTTAACAATGCCTTGTTTCAACATGTATAAAGAACGACAAAGCTTATAAAGGGGGTGATGCTGAATTTGTTGTAACAAAGCAACAAGCATCATGTCTGGGTTGGTCCCATTTTTGTTCACTACTTAATGGGAAAAGACAGCAATACAATAGCTTCAATTCATCATTTATTTAAAACAGTACCAATACAAGTAGCACATCATCTCAAAACACACTGCACGATCATGTGGATGAAGGCAAGTACCAACCTGTCATGACGCACACAAGATCACATACGAATCTGCCAACACGAATAGGAAATCCAATCTCGTTTTGTGCAGTTGCACTGAAATCAAGCAAAGTGTTTCGCGTAGCAAAGCAAAATGTCACAATAGCAACAACTTGAATAGATATCCTTGTATAAACAGAGGCAAAAAAGGAATCAATTACTGTCTAATAAAGGAGGATGAAACATGCGGCCACAAAAATGGTAATCCCGCCAATTCCTAACAAGTGTTGCAGTTTTGAAATAAGATTCAGTAGTTAATTCTGAGAGTGGCATTAATTACTGGCTTATAAAGGGGGTGATGCTGAATTTGTTGTAACAAAGTAACAAGCATCATGCCTGGGCTGGTCCCATTTTTGTTCACTACTTAATGGGAAAAGACAGCAATACAATAGCTTCAATTCACCATTTATTTAAAACAGTACCAATACAAGTAGCACAACATCTCAAAGCACACTGCACAATCATGTGGATGAAGGCCTGTACTGACCTTTCATGAGACGACCAACATAAAATACGAATCTACCAACACGAATAGGAAATCCAATCAAGTTTTGTGCAGTTGCACTGAAATCAAGCAAAGTTGCTGGTGTGACATTTAAGTTTTCTATAGCAACAAGTTGAATAGATATCCCTGTTTTAAGAGGAAAAAAAGAAAACAATTACTTGCCAATAAAGGAGGGTGAAGCATGCGGCCACAAAAAGAAGCATCTACCTTATCTTGATGGAAAACAAAGTATAGGACAGTGGCATTTCTAAAACGGTTGCATTGATTCATATTAACAGAGAAATTCTTTTAAACAGATCAGTAGTTAATTCTGAGATTAACAACAGCAAAATAGCTGCATGGGACATGCCATCACCATGTGCGTCCACACGTATAAATGGGTGATGCAGAGTATGTAGCCAAGCAGCATATATGCGCTGGTCCCATATTTGTTCTCTTTGAACCTTCTTCCTATGTGAGGGCAGCAAATCTAGTTGTGCACAAACTACCCGACCCCCAAGTTTCTTTCCCTTTTCAACAAAGAGATCGGTTCCTTACAGATGTGTGTACTGGGTTACCCCCCTTTCCCTTTTCGACCTACAAAGCGGCTGGATAGCCAGTCTATACTACTTTCCGCCCCTCCTTTCCTCATTGAACCACGTCCTAGATTCTTGCTCCAGCCCACCGCACCCTTCATTCCTCTTTGAACCAAGACCTAGATTCGACTACAGATTGAAAAAGATCCACATGCAGCTAGAGCAACGACGATTTCAAAGAAACTTATACCTTAGGGTCGTTGGGATGTAGCAAGGCGTGCGGTGGGAGGCCGGATCTGCCCACACTAAGTATGGCAGCAAGGAAGAAGGGGCCGGTGGCCCTCCCGCACAGGCGTTGGGTGAAAGAGAATAGCGCAGCCGATAGTCGATTGCCTCCCTCGCCGAAGGCGATAGAGTGAACGCTGCACCTCCTCCCCTTCCCGGTGCGACGGGATACGGACGCCTCCTTCACCAGCTGTGAGGGGGGAGAGAGAGACCAGAGGCCAACACAGTCTTGTTTAGATCTGGTGAAGAGAGGGTGAGAGACTGTGAATATAGCAAACCCTAGCAAATGTATCTAGACTCATTTTAGTGCTAGATACCTCTATATCTAGACAAATCGGAGGGAGTAACATATATGTAGTGCGGCGAGCGTCTGGAGAGTGCAAACCCTAGCGAACAAGCGCTGAGGCTCTCGCTTATATATATACTACTGTAGTACGGACTAAGCTCCGGTGCCTTCACTGCACCTGCTTTTGGCTGTATGATAGGTGAGCCAGCCACATTTTGGGCCCACCTGTCGTAAAACCCTAGCGAAAATTGCACCAACATGAAAGACGACTGCGTCTCCAATGCAACCAAGGTGAACTCACGAAGGATATCATCTTTGTGCGTAACAAGCAAAGAGCATTGATGGAAGATAGCTTGTTTTTCGTCAAAAATCGATCAGCTTCACCAGCCGACGCAACCATGAGGCGCAACCATGAGCATCGATAGGTCATCGTGGTGATGCATCATCCATTTGGCATCAAGTTTGGGTGAGGCACCTAAGAAGTTCAACAAATCGTCACTGTGGTCTGTTTCTTCTCAGTAATCAAGCTCGAGGAAGGAAGAACCACGTGAGGATAGTGAGGCGGAACAACAATGGCCATCCAATTTTGTGCAGTTCCACTAAAATTGAGGAAGACAGGCCCGGGTATGGAGACACGCATCGCTGTTTCCAAAAATATAAAAAAGGGTTAGCAACAACATCTCAATTGTCAATAAGAATTAATGAAAAGTACACCAACAAACAGAAGCATCATAATTATCTTGATGGGAACTAAACCAGGATACCCGAGAAAAAAAGCATTTCTTCATTTAACCAGTGATAGTACTACCACCATATGGACAATGACCGCACAACCACCATGTACTTTTTGTCAAAACAACATGTATACCTCCACCGAGGCATAAATCAGGACAACTTTTTGAGTGGCATTTCCTCTATAATAGTACTAGTAGGTGATGTTGGATCAGCCGACGAACCCTAGCTACTATGCATGGGGAGCTGGGGAGTAGTCGCATAGAAGAAAACCCGCACGCAGCGACCTGGGGAACTGGACCAGTACAAGAAGTTATGCCTCAGGTGGGCGAGATGTCGTTTAGGCGGGCGGGCGGGATCTGCCCACACGACCGCAGCGAACAAGGGCGCGGAGGATCTTCGTCCGCGCCAGTGCCGGCTCCGAGAGGACGGTACGCATCGGCTTCCTCCGTCGCGGACGGTGACAACATCAACGCTGCACCTCCTCACCTCCCACAGCGGACGGGATTCGGCAGGATCTGTGACCACCGGTGAGGAGAGAGATATAGTGGACACTGTCATCTTGTTTTGATATGGAGAGGGTGAGAGAGCGAGACGCGAGAAACTCTATCAAACAAGAGGCTATGATGGAGTAAAAAAATCTCTCCATAGAAGTGGTTTTAAATAGAATACACGTGTTCCCGGAAAAAAGAAATGAAAACTGGCGGACAATTTTTTAAGGGTCTGTCTAGGACACATCTAGATGTGACATAGTTATGTCACATATAAGTTGATGTTCACTCTGTTTGTGGTATTTTCCTAGTTTTTTTTGTTTCTTGTTGCTACATTATATACTTGTGGGAGCTTAGATGTGATATCCTTAAATAACATCTAGATGTGAATTAGACAAACTGATTTTCTAACGTACCAAGAAAGAAAACTCGATCAAAAACATGCCACCGCTTCCAGGTCGCGAGAGTCGTCGCGCACACACACATAGACATAGACATGCATATCCGTGTTTATGTAAAATTCCATTTCCATCTCCATCTGCAATCATATTTGTCCAACTGGCACATTATTTACATTGTTAATTATATACGCAGCAATATTAACGTACAACATCTCTTGTTTGCGCACGTCCGGACCGCTGCCACGGCCGGTCCTGACCAACCCTAACCCTCTTCATCACCCGCGCGTGCTTCCCGCCCGAAACGGTCAGTGCCGCATTCATTCCCGGCCAGAGCGGACGCGACCTCTCACTGGCATCGGCATTGATTGCGGTGCGCCGGCCGAGAGAGCGTCGCCCGCGCAGCTTCCGGGTGCACGCGGTTGCTCCGCGTTCAAAGGTCGCAATAGCCGGCTATAACATGCGCGATCTCTTCCAGTAGTAAGTTCTTGGGAGTCCGTGCTACAGCTAGCTGTCCTCCCCCAACTCGTCAATCTCTTCCAGTAGTGCTAGTACTCCATGGCGTGATCCATCGACAAGCAGGCGGGAAAGTTATGGTATACTACTCGGTTTGCGGTGAGTGGCATGCCGAGCGGCCGTGTGGGGTTGAGCCGTGGAGGAGGGTGAGACACGAACACAACGTACGTGATTTAAACGTTGGTTTTGCTCGATGGCACGATCCAACGAAACCAAACATTGGTTTCTCTCCGTTTCCATTTTTTCTCCGGAAAAACAGAAACTTTTCCACTCCATTTTCATTCCTATTCCAAGGTTGCCCCGTTACAACATTCCATCAAATACAAAGGAAAAATAACACGCATGCTGATGCATCTCAATGATTCACAGATCATAGCCAATATTTACTTCACAACTAAAGAAAAAAGTTGTGAGAGCGTGTACGATAGAAAAACTACTGATGGGGTCACTACGACTTAAACCCTAAACATGATTTAATTTCCTGGCCAGGTAGAACCTGTCGAAGGAAAGACGGCTGGCACCCTCGGATCATACGATGCTTTTGTGCAGTTCCACTAAAATCGACCTGAGCATCCCTGATGGCAAAGATATTGAAGAAGTGTGATTAGAATAATACTACCGGCACTAGTTCATGAGACATAAAATCATCACAAGTAGAAGCCGGTAGAAGTAGAGAAAGATCGACATGGAGATGGAGCTACGGCAGTGGAGCAAGCCGGCTCCAAAAGGAAGATGGACTACCTGGGACGTCGTGCTGTAGCTAGAAGGGCGGTTGGGACGCGGCATCGGCCCATACCGCGGTGACCCCCGATTGGGACGCACCGACTGTGGGTTTTCTCCCTCGCCGATGTCGACCGCGTCTACGCAGAACATTGTTCCCTTCCCCCAGCTGCGGGATCAGGCCCGTCGTTCTATGCTTGTGAAGAGAGCAACCTAAGCAAGCAGGCTTGTAGCTTAGGCTCCTGCTAGTGTATATATAGATATATAATGGTTTTCTTTTTCTCTCCATATCAACCATTTTATATTGCGTACGTGTCATTCAAGAGTGAAATGATGGTTGCTTCTTCCGACTAACTTACTGTGTGATTGGACTGCTCCTTAGTGCCCCCTACACGTACTCCCCCCTATGTGTATGCAACAGTCACACGTACACATGGACGCAAAAATGCGCGCGACGCCCTAATGCATGCATGTCCGAGCACACGACGGAACACACACGGTCACGCTCAAGTGCTCAACCTACACGTGCATGCACACACATACTCAGTCAGGGTGAGCTAGTGACCGTATGAACACCGGAAAATATATATATTGAGCGCAATGAGCGTATTATGAAGTCCACTGACCGTATTTTTACAAATATACAGTGACAGATAGTGTATTTATCTCGTCTGAAATTAAACCATATTAACCGGAGAGGAGGCAGCATGGACTAGCATTACTTTGCTGTGTCCCGTCAACTTGCCGAACGAGGAGAAGGTTGCAGGGCGGGAGAAGCTTGCGTGCGGTGGCTCATAGGACAAGGAGAAACTTTTGACTAATGCAAGCTCTCCCTCGCTCAGGCGATGGACGTGCAACAGTTAATTCGGTGTCAGATTGCCAGAAGCATACACTATACTACTAGTGCTATTATTGTTCGACTTCCCGAACAGCCAAGCGCAAATTTTACTAGTACTACTACTATAGTCCATAAAGGTACGTACTATACTAGTACTAGGAACCGGATGGAGGAGCGTCTGCACTCTTATTATAATTTTAAAATGTGATAAATCAATCTTCAACACATTTGGTTCTCTTCGAGGGTTCTCGCATGTGATAATGGAAGTTGATTGCATGGAACACTCGCCATAATTCTCGCTTAATTCTGGCTCATATCCTGTTACAAATAGTAGCGCTCAGTAATATTTCCTCTTTTTTGTTATTCAGCATGTAAACAGGTCAGCAAACCTTGCGGCACATCTTCGTGCGAACCGTGCTTGCTGCACTTTGAATGTGGCCGAGAGCTGGCTTGATGAAACACCTCGCTTCCTACTTTTTTTGCGGGGTACCTCACTTCCTAGTGACCAGTGTCTTGGCTGATCGTCCTAAGAATGCTTATATATGAATAAAGCTCTCTCATTTACCCGCAAAAAAGATTAAGCCATATTAACCGGAAAGGAGGGAGTATGGACTAGCACTACTTTTTGGTGTGTCCCGTCAACTCGCAGAACGAGGAGAAGCTTGCAGGACAAGGTGAAGCTCGCTTACGCCTTTTGACTAATGCAACCTACCCTCGGTGGACATGCATCAGTCCATTCGGTGTCAGATTGTCAGAGGCATACACTGTAGTACCCAACATGCGGAGTACCATCATTGTTCGACTTCACGAAGGGGCGAAGAGCCAAGCGCAGTAGTACGCGTACTTGGTTTTGCACCTTCATACTACTCCACCCTCCGTCACAGTTTACAGGGCGCGCTTCATTATGATGCATTTCTCTCAATCATTTCCACCACTAGAGAGACTTTAGACGCGTTTGGTATAATGCTCAATTAATTAGGGCGTGATAACCGCATTCAAGTCCACAATTTTCTCTCCATGTACTGTACTACTAAGGAGTGCATGCATGTGTGTACCGGGGTGGAAGCACTGCATGCATGTGTGTACGCATTATTCCCTCTAGTAATAGATGCCGTGCTATAACTAACAATGCTATTTTTCAGGCTGATCGCTAGTCGCCTTGGTCCCATAGAATTTTTTTCTTTTTTCTGAAGCGCGCTGTATAAACAGTGACAGATGGATAGTACGAGCGGATTCAAAGAAGAGTGTATTGATGGTTGCTTCTTCAGAGCAACTTATAGTGGGAAAGGTGGGGCTTATGATTTGACTGCTCATTACTCACTATTAATGCGGCGCAACGACCGGGCTGAGTCTCCCATGCGGTTGTGCATTGCCCCCTCGGTTCTTAAATATACTCCGAAGTATTTTTCTTTCTAGAGATTTCAACGAGTGACTACTCCCTCTCTCTCTCTCTCAAATATTTGTCTTTTTAGAGATTTCAAATGGACTGGCACATACGGATGTATATAGACATATTTTAGAGTGTAGATTCACTCATTTTGCTCCGTATGTAGTCACTTGTTGAAATCTCTGTTAAGACGAATAGAATATTTAGGAACAGAGGGAGTACACATACGAAGCAAAATGAGTGAATCTACACTCTAAAATATGCCCGTTTGAAATTTGTAAAAAGACAAATATTAAGGAACGAATCAGTATAATTTTGTGCATGGCACATGGACCCGGATGATGAAGAGGCTTCTGGCAATGCTATCAAGCTTCCATCATTTGTTTACATAATTGACATACTATACAAATAATTTTCCAGCGACATGAAATTGTACAATGGTGTGAGCTTTCAGCTTTTGTTTCGCGTGTCTTGCCATCGATGCTCTTTCGGAAACAATAAAAAACTAACTTCCTTGCTAATGCATGTCAATTATTAGCAGATCAGAGCTAATAATTACATCACAATTGAAGACAAAGTTGTGAGAAGGTGTTAAATTAAAATTGATCCATGCTTTCATTGGCAGCAATGTCCCCCCAGCTCTGTCTAAATCAACAAGGCATGTTGGGAAAAAAGTAGTTGTCTGGAGCATGCAACATTCCGATCATTTTGTGCAGTTCCACTAAAATAGAGCGGAGCGTCCCTGTTACAAAGATATCAAGTGTGATTACGATAATAGAGGACTGCTGATGAAACAATAAACACACAAATAGAAGCCGGTCACCTTTGCAGTCTCTCTTAAGACTAACTAGTTGGAGAAGATTAGGCTCGGAGTTGGATGAGGAGGATAGAGCAAAACCAATCTCCCTTTGTGCAGTCGCACTGAAATGTAGAGACGTTGCCCGTGTGACATTTTAGTACAACTGCACAAAACACTCTTAAGAAAAAAGTGATTTGTGCAGTTCACCAAAAGGTTGCAATAGCAACGACGTGAAATGGATAGCCCTGTTTGCAAAAAAGAGGTAGAAAGGAAACAATTACTGGCCAATAACAGTTGATGACACATGCGACGACAAAAAAGAAGCATATTCCTTGTCCTAAGGGAAGATAACAACACGGTTGTGTTTGTCTAAAACGGTGTGAGGACGAGAATGCAACATGGAAAGTACACCGGACGAGCGATGTTTTGGGCAAAGAACTATGGAAGATCCACATGCAGCGACGTGGGAAAACGGGCAGTGGAGCAAGGCCGGAGGGGATACCTGGAGGTCGTCGGGATGTAACTAGGTGAGCAGCGGCGGGCGGAATCTGCGAGCAGGTGGCGTAGGCCCTGCCACGCCGGAGCTTGGTTAGAGAGAACGGCCTGTACCGCAGATCGAGACGTGCTGCCTCGGCGCCGTCGAACGGAGAAACGATGCACTTCCTCCCTTTCCCCCGGCGGACGGGATGCGGCCGGATCAGTGACCAACGGTGAGAGAGAGAGAGGCCACCGCACTCCCTTTCCCCTGGCGGACGGGATGCGGCCGGATCAGTGACCAACGGTGAGAGAGAGAGAGAGGCCACCGCACTCCCTTTCCCCCGGCGGACGGTATGCGGCCGGATCAGTGACCAACGGTGAGAGAGAGAGGGGCCACCGGAGCCTTGTGTGAGATACTTTGAAGAGCGGACTACCTTTTCCTCCATAAAAATCGTTTTATATTCTGTGTACGTGCCATTGAGCGCTATAACTTTATTTAAAAATAACGCGGCAACGCGTCAAGTCGAACTTTGTTTCGTGCACGCGTGGTACACGACCTCCCTAGGTAAACAACCGCTATAGGCGTTCAAATTAGCATGTGGGCTGCCATTTCGTAAAGAAATGAGCTCCACCGTGTACCCGCGCGGGTGTGGCTGGGCACGAAGCGTGAGTACGTGCATGGTGCACCTATTCTCTTCTTGTATACGTACACCACCTGCGTGGGGTTGTGTGAGAGAGATAAAAACCTAGAGAGATATAGTGTGTGGGTTCTTGAGAGTTTTTGGGGGGGGGGTCAATCAAAAAAATTAGCATATGCAATGTGTGTGAAATAGAGTCATGGGTATAACATATATATAGAGGGGGCGATCCACGAGAAGAGAGTGGAGGTATCATCGGCTTGAGGTGTACATAGAATCGAAGAGAGGGATGATGTGTGTGTGTGTGTGCCCGCGCGCGATCGGTAAAGAGTGCCATCAAATTTGTGTGTGCCCACGTCAAAGATATAGAGTGGTTGGCCTACTGGAACGTGAGATGGGACATGTGCAGTTTGTCTCTGTGGCATGGATACCTACCTGCAGCGCTCGACTATCGGTGTGTGGTGGGGGAAGTGGGAGGCCCAATTAACTATAGAGGTACAATGGCTCGTATATGTGTGGAGGAGGAGAGAGGCCTACCTCATGTATTGAGGAGATCGATCTGCCTCATGTATTAAGGGAGATCGATCGACATCCATGCATATGTGCAGGAGATGAATAAGGTTGGGAGAGAGACAGAGCTAGAGTATTGGAGGGGGTGGTAGTGGAGTTGCTTCTAACAAATGGTGGGATAGGCTTGCTAGATAAACGGAGGGCATGCCCGCAATATCAATAAGAGAGGAGATGGATGCTTGTTGTCTGTGCACGTGCGTGTGAGAGACGGGTCAGGAGGCATGCATGAATAATGAGGGGGACGATGTGGCTGTGCTAACCGGACGTAACTACATAGGAAGATCAATCGCCCTTTGTAAGATAAAGGAGAGACATAACTTGTGAGGTACGTCGATCGATGGGGGGTAGTTAAAGTCGATCTAGGTATATGTTGGGAGATCGATCGGTATACATGCATGTGTGTGTTAGAAGCAAATGAGGCACGAGGAGAAGGATAGAGAGAGAGAGGGATGCATGTAGGAGGTGGTAGGAGAGGCATACTATATCGAGGGGGAGGATTGTGCGAGTACGAGAACGGTGAAAAGAGTGGTGGGAGTGAGGCATGGACGGTGACAAGAGAAGAGGGGAAGCTTGTGTTTGTGCTAGGCACACCTGGCTAGAGAGGCATATCGATCGATGTGTGCCGTAAAGAAGGAGCTGGGGGGCCTACACACACCATGGGTGAACGACCTAAAGTGAAAAGACGAATTTGCGTGATGGAGCTAGAGAATGCTGAGGGAGGGTGAGAGGGATGCGGGCGTGTGCATGCACAAGAGTAAGTTAGCGCTAGCTACAAAGATAAGAGGGTTCTGTGGGTGTAAAAGACGAATAGAGATCATATATACTTCATTATAAAAAGCGAATTCGGATATTTGAAGAATTTATCATAGTGTTTCAAACCGACGGATGTGTGAATATATATAACGGTGATACACATGGTGTGGGTATGAACATGGTATACTACATTTAATATGTTTTATCTCTACTCTTATAAAAAATGGAGTTGTTGATGATGGTGTGCCTGCCATCCTGCATTATAGGCCGTCTGATTTATATCTGGCGGATAGCAAGGAAACTATGATGGTTGAAGTTGGCAACAATCATGATTGTAGATTCTTATTGAAATAGAGAAACGAATTCAAATTTAGTTCGAATTGCAGCGGTAGTATAGACATTTGGAATGCACTAAAATGTTGGTATGAGTAGGTTACATGCATTATACAGCAAGCGAAAAAATTTAATCAGACATAACATGGATTCATACTCCCTCCTTCCATCTATATAGGGCATAATGAGATTTTTAAGACCGCGTTTGACTATTGACAAGATTAATAGTACATGACATGCACAATGTGAAAATTATATCATTGAAAGAACCTTTCACATACGAATTTAACGGTGTGCTTTGTGTAAGTTGCATGTCATATATCATTGCTCTAATATTTGGTCAAAGTTAGCATCAAAAAACGCATTAGGCCCTATATAGATGGAAGGAGGGAGTAGCTTTGAATAGCATTTGTATAGTAAAACTGGGCAAGACTCTCTCTTTGTGTGGTGTGAATAGTTTTATTTTTTTCGTTTTCTTTTTGGTTGAGGGAAGTGCGAATTGAATTGGTACGTACAAGTACAATATTACTACACGTTAGGCTTGTCCCTAAAATTCAACCCGCGTCTTGTTATATCCCGAAAATTCAGATATCATGCTCCCAAAACTGGCGCCTTCACAACCCGCGCCTTGCTATCCCGAAATTACAACGCGTGCGAAAACTCCCTCCAGCTGCCAAATCCTGACACGCGAAATCCCCCTTCTAACCCTGAGCCGAAAGGGCTGCTAGTTCAAATCGGCGGGGGGGGGGGTACTTTTGTAACACACCCTACATTTTGGAAAAGTGTGTTCCTAAGTCATGCTTCACCCCCTCCCATCGCCCCCTTTTCGCCATTCGAAATCCCAGGCCGCCATAACCTCTCTGCTCCAGCCGCGAAACCCCACCCTCCTCCGTCCGCCACGTCACCGCTGCCCAGCCGGAGCCTCTTCCCCGACGACGTCGTCCAGCGCAACAGCTCGACGTCCCTCGTCCACCTCCCCGGATGAGGTCCGTCGTCCATCTCGCCGTCCCGCCGGTTCGGCCGCCCCATCCTCCACCTCCAAGGAGCTGCTCCGATGATCGCCTCGTCTATCGCGGCTGCTCCATCCCCACAGCGCTGCCTTAACCTGCTCCACCGGAACCGCAGCATCCTCACTGACTCCTCGGACGAAGCCGAGGCCTACTCGGCACCACCAAAGAGGTTGTACACTCATCGCATCGCACCTTCTCCTTAACTCGACCTCCCGGCGCCGATGGTGCTCCATCCCGCACCCCCATGGAGCGGCTACCTTGAAGCCGGCGCCGCGGGCGACATCTCCACGGCGGCTCTCCCCTAGTGCGAGGCCCCTTCGGCGGCGGCGTCCATACCAGACGGATCTGCTACTGCTGCTCCGGCTCTCGCTCGATCGCTCGCTCGCCTAGCTGCTGCTGCTGCTCTCCCCCTCGCTCATGCTGCTGCTCTGCTCCGATTAAGCCACACTTCAGTCGACTGAATCAACTTTTGGGTCAGTCGATTTTCAGGGGTTGGGGGGGCTCGCCGGAGTTAAGGAAGAACCACCCGCAGCGGGGACGGGGGCTCACCGGAGAGGTACTCCACTATCTATCTTAGGGTTCAGGGTGGGGGCGGGGGGGACTAGAGGGTTGGCCGGGGTGGCGGTGGCGAGTTGTTTCGGGGCGGCGAGGCGGCGCTAGGGCCGGCGGTTCGGCCGGTGGTGGCTGGCGGCTCAGGGGGGTGCAGGTTGAAGATGAACTGCAGGCCCTCCCTAAACTACATGTCAAGTGCCTCTCTGCTACCATTGCGTTCAGTTTCCACAGTAGCATTCAGGTTCCACAGTAAATTTCAGTTTCGACAGTTAACTTCAGAGTCAACAGTTTTTACCTCATCTGTTGTAGTCAGGTGGTTTTTGGTGATGTTAATTTTACATCGATTTTACATCATCTATTGGAGATTGTAACATCCCAAATTTTCAATTTGGAATGTTATACATTAGATCATCATGTATATCATATTTTATTTGCATTTTGGTTGATCCTAGAAATTCTATGCAACTCAATGACCCATGGAGAGAGTTGGGGATTTCGTTATTTTCATATTTGAGTTTTCTCAAATTTTGAGGATAGGATCATTTGATTTTATTTATTTTATCATCAAGTATTTCTATTACAAAAATATGAGAGAGGGAATAAAATGACTTTCCAAAAATAAAGAAATATTGAGGATTTAATAATAAAATCAAATAAGATTTTATTTTGGAGTTTTTCGGTGTTTTATTTGAATTTAGGAAAAAAGTGCGTTTTTCAAAATTGCAATTAGGTCCCAAATAAATGTTCACCTTGTGAGGCTTGATATTAGAAGCCCGTGAAAATTTATTTCGGAATTTTTGGAGTACGTTTAGTATTTCTTTTTATTTTTCTTCCAAGCGGAATAATAAAATAAATAAAACCGATCGGTTTTCGTCGGTTTTCGCCGGTTTATTAGATTCGGTTTTTTTTAAATAGATCAGTTTCCCGGTTTATTTAGTTTAGTGAGTGTTCGTCGTTTTTCTTTTTCTCGGATTAAATCCGCGATTTTTCTGATCGCGATTCCTGATCCGATTTTCGTTTTAGTATAAATTTTCGCTCGTTTATCGGAATCAGGCGATTCAAGCGCCTAGAGTTTCGTCTCGAAACCCTCTATCCGTTTAACCAACTTAAACAAGATTTTGCTACTGTAAAATTTGCCCTAGATCTAGATTACTAGAACGAAGTTGTTTTCTTTCGCCGTTTGACTTTCGTCGCTTCGTTCGATTTGATTCTTTTTGCCAACCGGAGTTCTTAAGGTGAACTTTCTGGTTAGATCTCTTATTTGAGTTTTACCTGTGCATTAGATGAGTACTTATTGTATGCCCATTTGTTTGCGATAGAGTATCCGAAGTGCGCCGCCTGTTACTTCGAATCGCTAGGTTTCCCGGATCATCAGCAAGGCAAGTAACACTTTGATCATACCTTTTCTACTACCCAGTTTTATTGCATTAGATCAAACCTCACACATTGCATGATTAGGATCTAATTAAATTGTGGGATGGGAAGTAGATGAGGTAGTACCTATTTCCAGTTTATTATCAAACCTTTCGGAGTTACTTCTGCGTTTGCTTATCATGCCATGCTATGCTAGTAGACGTGGATTGGGTGAGTGAAATCCATGACAGATGTGAGATTGTTAATTAATGGTTTATCTAAGGTGGCAACTTAAACACACATCTGGGTGGATTGAGGCACCTGGGTATTCCAGGACTTGCCTGTTTTCTTTTGGACCGCCACCCAGGCTCAAAGGGATCATAAGACTATTCATACTAGAAACTTACGTGTGCAGCCACAAGCTATTATGGGCTCTAGCATAGTTGACTAAGTCGTGCGAACTCTTACAGTGGTAGACTAGCAGATGTAGGGGATGTAGGTGGTACGGTCTACCCGATCGTAAGGTGCTAGCGCTTCTGAAAGACTATGTCTCGGTCATCCGTCTTCTCAAACACCATGTAGTGCGAGAAACCAAACGGAGGCGATCGAGTCTTGTGGGGAAAAGTGCGCAAACCTCTGCAGAGTGTAATAAACTAATCATGATTAGCCGTGTCCCCGGTTATGGACATCTTGAGTATCTAGTGCCTGGATTTTCATGTGAATCTCAACATGTTACTCTAAATTAATTTTGTTGGTTATGTTTAATGATGATGCTTAATTGGGATTGAGAATGCTGTCAACCATTCTCAATGTTTAACAACCACCATGATAGTAATTAAATTTATTCCTTTGAAGTAGGGAAAAATTGCCTTTACGCAAAACTGTAACCATAGAGCTTTCCACCAGCCAAATATGCATATAGTATAGCTGTTTCATTCCATTACTCTCTATGTGTTACCTTGCCAGCATATTCCATGTGCTGACCCGTTTCGGGCTGCAACGTTAATGTTGCAGACTTTTCAGATGACGATTAAGGAGTTTTTAGGTCGTGGTTCTATACTCAGTGATGCCGTTGGACTTGATGGACTCACTTATCTTCCAAGCCTTCCGTTGTTATCGTTATTAGATGGCCTTAAGCCATATTTATCGTAATAAGTTCTCTTTTGAGACACTTGATGTAATAAGTGTGTGATTGCTACTCTGCTATAAATCCTCCGAGTACTGTGTGGTGTCAGCATTACTGATCCAGGGATGACACCGGAGCACAGAGATCAGACTGTTTGAGGTCTGGTCGCTACAGAGATGGTATCAGAGCACACGCTGACTGTAGGACACGACCACTAAGCTAAAAGACCTAGATCACTATTCACCCTCTTCTCTTCTGACCTCTCATCTTTTATACTCTTTAGGATGGCGATGCAAGGAACAAGTTCACACAACCGGATGAAGATACACCCTTTGGACGACACTTGAAGGAAGGCACTAGATACCTGAACATAGGAGTACCAAGCTTCACGGGAACCTACAACGCCACTTTACCTGAAGAAGAGCGCTGGATGATTCAAGTTCAAGTTCTAGGTAGGACGTTCATGCCAGTCACTGAGCCCATAGAGTTTTCATTTGATGCACCAACTTGGAGTCTAGGAAAGAGCATGGCAGCTCACATCGCCATGGGACGCATTGGAGAAGTCTACTGCAAGGATCTCAAGGATACTATCTACCAGATTTGTGGGCGCCGAGATGAACACTGGGAGATGATCAGCACCCGGAAGGATAGATCAATCGCAGCTTTTATCCAGGAATTAAACCAGCACATTCGACGCCAGGAGAACCAGATGTGTGCCGACATGATAGATCTGAAGAAGGCTAAGACTAGAATCAAGGAACTGGAGGAAGAACTCAAGGCTACACGTGAAGATTATGAAGAAGAAATTGAAGTATTGGTGGAGAAGAATGACGACCTGATCAAGAAGATTGGAATATTTATGGGAGGCCCGACACCAGTAGATGAAGATGAAGAACCCAAGGAGATTAGCCCGGAAGACTACATCATCGACGACGACACCGACTCGTATCTAGATAGTAGCGATGATGACTATGTTGATGAAGCTGGAGCAGATGTCATGGAGTCTGCAACCGAAGAATATTTCTAGTAGACCACCTCATCAGTAGTAGTAGTCCACCATGTAAATATAGTAGTCCGAGCACTTTTGCGATAGTCAGATCGATTGTATTCCTTTGTTTGATTGATTGAAGTGAATTGTTTGTTTTTGCCTCATGTGCATATGGGTAGTGTTATCTCTTTAGACCCCCTCTATTCTTATATCTCATCTTTTCTAAACCCACAGATGCCTCCGAGACGTGACCCCGGGTTTGGTTTCCCACCGGAGCTCACCCAGTTGATCCAGCAGCAGAACACATTGATGCAGTTGCTAGTCCAGAATCAGAACCAGGGGAACAATAACAACAACCCACCACCACCACCTATTGACCACTTAGCCCGTTTCCTTAGGCTGAATCCGCCGGTGTTTTCCAGTAGCACCGAGCCAATAGTAGCAGATGATTGGCTCTGCAAGACAGCTAGGGAGTTGACCACAGCAGGATGCACAGATGCGGAGAAGGTGAAGTTTGCCACACATCAGTTAGAAGGACCCGCAGCATCATGGTGGGAGAATTTCACCGCCACTTTCCCTGTCGACACTGTCACATGGGACCAGTTTCAGCAGGCTTTTCATACTGCACATGTTTCAGCAGGAGCTATGGCCATGAAGAAGCGTGAGTTCCATAACTTGCGCCAAGGAGGACGGACAGTTGGCCAGTATGTGGAGGAATTTAGTAAGTTAGCACGTTATGCCCCAGATGACGTCGCTACGGATGCATCTAAGCAAGAGAAGTTTCTGGAAGGACTGAATGATGAGTTGAGCATGCAGTTGATGGTAGCCACCTTCAACAACTACCAGGAGTTGGTAGATCATGCTCTTATGATTGAAGGGAAGCAACAGCAAATTAAGAATCGCAAGAGGAAGTATGGACAAGGAAAGTACAATTCAGGAGCTCAGCAGAAGCCACGTTTTACCCCTAGACCGGGAGGACATTTTTAGCATACCCATGGAGGAGGTAGCTCGCACAATCACAATGGCACCAAAAATGGTAATGGCAATGGAGGAAGCAACGGCCAGAACCGCACCAACCCCTCAACCCCAACCAAGAAGGACTTGAGCCAAGTCACTTGCTATAAGTGTTCGAAGACCGGACATTATGCCAATGAATGTCCTGAAGGCCAAAATGGCAATGGAAGTTCTGGGAAGAAGCCGAACCCTTTCAACAGGGGACAGGTGAACCACGTTAGCGTGGAGGAGGTTGAAGCTCAGCCCGATGCAGTAATAGGTAAGTTTTTGGTTAAGTCATTTACTGCACTCGTTCTTTTTTATACTAGTGCATCGCATTCATACATCTCAAGGGGATTTGTGGATAAGTATAACCTACCAACCCAAGCCCTTAGGTCACCCATGTTAGTAACCTCGCCCGGAGCAGAGTATGTGGCTAGTCTATGGTGTGATCGGTTACCATTAAGGATTGGTAACTATGTTTTTCCCTCAGACCTAATAGTATTGGAATCTCAAGGATTGGATGTGATATTAGGCATGGATTGGTTATCAAAGTATGAAGGGAATATTGAATGTGCTAGTAAGTCATTTTTGCTTACCACCCCAGAAGGGAGAAGGATCAAGTATGTATCCCGGCATGTGCCAAAGAGGACCCAAGTAAATTGCCTAACAGGAGTTGTGCAGGAGGAAGTACCAGTGGTAAGGGATTTCCCTGATGTATTTCCAGAAGAGTTGCCAGGCATGCCACCGGATAGAGATATTGAGTTTTTGATTGAGCTATTGCCAGGCACAGGTCCAATATCAAAGAGACCATATAGGATGCCAGCAAAAGATTTGGTGGAAATTAAGAAGCACATTAAGGAGTTACTGGATAAGGGATATATCCGCCCAAGTTCTTCGCCTTGGGGATCGCCAGTACTTCTAGTGGAGAAGAAGGATGGATCGTTAAGGATGGTTGTTGATTATCGAGGATTGAATGAAGTAACGATCAAGAACAAGTACCCATTACCAATGATCAACGATCTGTTTGATCGATTGCAAGGAGCTAAGGTATTTTCCAAGATCGATCTGCGATCAGGATACCACCAGTTGAAGATTCGAGAACAGGATATTCCGAAGACAGCTTTTACCACCAGGTATGGGCTGTATGAGTACACCGTTATGTCATTTGGTCTGACTAACGCACCTGCCAATTTTATGAACATGATGAACAAAGTGTTTATGGAGTTTTTGGATAAGTTCGTCGTAGTGTTCATTGATGATATCCTGGTATATTCGAAGAATGAAGAGGAGCATAAGGAGCATTTGCGTTTGGTACTTGGAAAGCTCAGAGAACATCAATTATATGCCAAGTTCAGCAAATGTGAGTTTTGGTTGAAGGAAGTAGGATTCCTCAGACATGTTATATCTGGTGAAGGTATAGCAGTAGATCCCGCTAAAGTTGAAACCATGACCAAGTGGGAAGCCCCAACAACAGTTGGAGAGATCCGGAGTTTTCTTGGACTCGCAGGATACTACCGGAGATTTATTGAGAATTTCTCAAAGATTGCGAAGCCTATGACAGAGTTATTAAAGAAGGATACCAAGTTCATATGGACAGAGGAGTGTGAGGCTAGTTTCTAGGAGTTGAAGAAACGTTTGGTTACCTCATCAGTTTTGATTTTGCCAGACCAGACCAAATATTTTGAGGTGTACTGCGACGCTTCACGTCGAGGACTTGGAGCGGTGCTTATGCAGGAAGGGAGAGTTGTTTCATATGCCTCAAGACAACTGAAGCCTCATGAGCTGAATTATGCTACGCATGATTTGGAGTTAGCAGCCGTAGTGCATGCTTTGAAAACATGGAGACATTTTCTCATTGGTAATCATTGTGAGGTGTACACGGATCATAAGAGTTTGAAGTACATTTTCACCCAGAAGGAATTGAATCTCAGACAAAGGAGATGGTTGGAGCTTATCAAAGATTATGATATGAAATTGCATTATCACCCCGGAAAGGCTAATGTAGTTGCTGACGCATTAAGCCGTAAGAGCCATGTCAATACGTTAATGACGGGAGAAATACCCAAGGAGTTAGCAGAAAATCTTCGTGAACTATGTTTGGAAATAGTTCCGAGAGGCTATGTAGCAGCATTGGAGATTCAGTCAACTTTGATGGATAGAATCAGAGAAGATCAGAAAACTGACAAAGAGATGCCGCTATAAAGGAGAAACTGAGCAAAGGAAAATCTAAAGGATTTTGTGAGGATGAACACGACACCCTATGGTTCGAAGACCGTGTTTACGTGCCCAACGACCCGGAGATCAGGAAATTGATTTTGCAAGAGGCACACGACTCACCGTATTCAATTCACCTAGGAAATACCAAGATGTATTTAGATTTGAAGGATATTTTCTGGTGGATCGGAATGAAGAAGGATATAGCGGAGTATGTAGCCGTTTGTGATGTATGTCAGAGAGTAAAGGCAGAGCATCAGAAGCCAGCAGGATTGTTACAACCATTGCCGGAACCCGAATGGAAGTGGGATAAGCTAGGCATGGCTTTTATCACGGGATTGCCCAGGACTCGTTCAGGCTATGACTCAATTTGGGTTGTAGTTGATCGATTGACGAAAGTAGCTCATTTCATCCCAGTAAAGACCACTTACACCAGTGCTAAGTTGGCAAAGATATACATGACCAGGATCGTATGTCTGCATGGAGTTCCAAGGAGTATTGTATCAGATAGAGGAACCCAGTTTACCTCAAAGTTCTGGAAGCAGTTGCACGAAACTTTGGGTACCAGGCTAGAATTCAGTACAGCTTTTCATCCACAGACAGATGGACAGACCGAGAGGGTAAGTCAGATTTTGGAGGATATGTTGAGAGCTTGTGCGCTAGATTATGGATCTAGTTGGGACGACAATTTGCCATATGTAGAGTTATCTTACAACAACAGTTACCAAACCAGTTTAAAGATGGCCCCTTTCGAAGCCTTGTATAGAAGGAGGTGCAGGACACCGTCTTCATGGGACGAAGTTGGAGACCGTCAGTTGTTTGGTCCTGACTTGATTAAAGAGTCTGAACAGAAGGTGAAGCTGATTCGCGATAGGCTCAAGGTAGCCCAGTCTAGACAGAAAAGTTATGCAGATTCTAAACGCAAGGAGACAGTTTACGAAGTTGGAGATAGAGCTTATCTTCGAGTATCTCCACTTCGGGGAACAAAGCGTTTTGGAGTTAAAGGGAAGTTAGCACCACGATTTGTAGGACCATATCGATTTTTGGAACATATGGGAGAAGTGGCCTACAAGTTGGAATTACCCGAAGGATTGTCAGGAGTACATAATGTGTTCCACGTTTCCCAGTTAAAGAAATGTCACGCGGAGATGGCTGACATACCGTTGAGAGACACAGTGCCTTTGGAAACTATGAAGTTGGATAACGATTTGACCTACGAGGAGAAACCAGTTAAGATCCTCAAGTTTGCCAGCCGAGTTACTCGCAACAAGGTTATCAAGTTTTGCAAAGTTCAGTGGAGCCACCAAACAGAGGATGAAGCCACCTGGGAGCGAGAGGAAGATTTGCTCAAAGACCACCCTCACCTATTTTCTAGCCAACCCGAATCTCGAGGGCGAGATTCATCTTAAGGGGGTAGGTTTGTAACATCCCAAATTTTCAATTTGGAATGTTATACATTAGATCATCATGCATATCATATTTTATTTGCATTTTGGTTGATCCTAGAAATTCTATGCAACTCAATGACCCACGGAGAGAGTTGGGGATTTCGTTATTTTCATATTTGAGTTTTCTCAAATTTTGAGGATAGGATCATTTGATTTTATTTATTTTATCATCAAATATTTCTATTACAAAAATATGAGAGAGGGAATAAAATGACTTTCCCAAAATAAAGAAATATTGAGGATTTAATAATAAAATCAAATAAGATTTTGTTTCGAAGTTTTTCGGTGTTTTATTTGAATTTAGGAAAAAAGTGTGTTTTCCAAAATTGCAATTAGGTCCCAAATAAATGTTCACCTTTTGAGGCTTGATTTTAGAAGCCCGTGAAAATTTATTTCGGAATTTTTGGAGTCCGTTTAGTATTTCTTTTTATTTTTCTTCCTAGCGGAATAATAAAATAAAAAAATGAACCGACCTAACGGGCCGTGTCCGACTAGGACTCTGGCCCGACTAGGCAATATAAGCCGGCCCAGCCCCCGGGAGGAAACTCTAGCCGCCAGCCCTGCCCGCCCTCGATCCACGCGCCGCCGCCGCCGCCGCCCCGCCGCCACCCGACGCCGCCGTCGACGCCGCCGAGGTTCGCCGCCGCCTCGTTTTCCATGCCATCTTTTAAAAAAACCGATCGGTTTTCGTTGGTTTTCGTCGGTTTATTAGATTCGTTTTTTTAAATAGATCAGTTTTCTGGTTTATTTAGTTTAGCGAGCGTTTGTCGTTTTTCTTTTTCTCGGATTAAATCCATGATTTTTCTGATCGCGATTCCTGATCCGATTTTCGTTTTAGTATAACTTTTCGCTCGTTTATCGGAATCAGGCGATTCAAGCGCCTAGAGTTTCATCTCGAAACCCTCTATCCGTTTAACCAACTTAAACAAGATTTTTCTACTGTAAAAATTTGCCCTAGATCCAGATTACTAGAACGAAGTTGTTTTCTTTCGCCGTTTGACTTTCATCGCTTCATTCGATTTGATTCTTTTTGCCAACCGGAGTTCTTAAGTTGAACTTTCTGGTTAGATCTCTTATTTGAGTTTTACCTGTGCATTAGATGAGTACTTATTGTATGCCCGTTTGTTTGCGATAGAGTATCCGGAGTGCGCCGCCTGTTACTTCGAATCGCTAGGTTTCCCGGATCATCAGCAAGGCAAGTAACACTTTGATCATACCTTTTCTACTACCCAGTTTTATTGCATTAGATCAAACCTCACACATTGCATGATTAGGATCTAATTAAATTGTGGGATGGGAAGTAGATGAGGTAGTACCTATTTCCAGTTTATTATCAAACCTTTGGGAGTTACTTCTGCGTTTGCTTATCATGCCATGCTATGCTAGTAGACGTGGATTGGGTGAGTGAAATCCATGACAGATGTGAGATTGTTAATTAATGGTTTATCTAAGGTGGCAACTTAAACACACATCTGGGTGGATTGAGGCACCTGGGTATTCCAGGACTTGCCTGTTTTCTTTTGGACCGCCACCCAGGCTCAAAGGGATCATAAGACTATTCATACTATAAACTTCCGTGTGCAGCCACAAGCTATTATGGGCTCTAGCATAGTTGACTAAGTCGTGCGAACTCTTACAGTGGTAGACTAGCAGATGTAGGGGATGTAGGTGGTACGGTCTACCCGATCGTAAGGTGCTAGCGCTTCTGAAAGACTATGTCTCGGTCATCCATCTTCTCAAACACCATGTAGTGCGAGAAACCAAACGGAGGCGATCGAGTCTTGTGGGGAAAAGTGCGCAAACCTCTGCAGAGTGTAATAAACTAATCATGATTAGCCGTGTCCCCGGTTATGGACATCTTGAGTATCTAGTACCTGGATTTTCATGTGAATCTCAACATGTTACTCTAAATTAATTTTGTTGGGTTATGTTTAATGATGATGCTTAATTGGGATTGAGAATGCTGTCAACCATTCTCAATGTTTAACAACCACCATGATAGTAATTAAATTTATTCCTTTGAAGTAGGGAAAAATTGGCTTTACGCAAAACTGTAACCATAGAGCTTTCCACCAGCCAAATATGCATATAGTATAGCTGTTTCATTCCATTACTCTCTATGTGTTACCTTGCCAGCATATTCCATGTGCTGACCCGTTTCGGGCTGCAACGTTAATGTTGCAGACTTTTCAGACGATGATTAAGGAGTTTTTAGGTCGTGGTTCTATACTCAGTGATGCCGTTGGAGTTGATGGACTCACTTATCTTCCAAGCCTTCCATTGTTATCGTTATTAGATGGCCTTAAGCCATATTTATTGTAATAAGTTCTCTTTTGAGACACTCGATGTAATAAGTGTGTGATTGCTACTCTGCTATAAATCCTCCGAGTACTGTGTGGTGTCAGCATTACTGATCCAGGGATGACACCGGAGCACAGAGATCAGACTGTTTGAGGTCTGGTCGCTACAGAGATGCTATTAGAATCCCACTTGAGATTGACGATGTCTGTCTTGTGCTGCTTCAGCCTTGACGTCTTACGGCTCACTGGAGCTGCTCCAATGACAGAACGATCTGTCACAACAAAGCAGTGCCCTGGACGCCGTCTACAGATTCCTCAGATCTTCCTCCACACCTCCGACAGCCACCTCTGCCTCAACTGCTTCAGCGACCAACCCAATGATGCTGAGGTCGACACGGCTACAGCAAAGAGGTTGTACACTTGTTGCATCACTTATTACTATACATTCACGTTGATCCATTAGGGCTATTTTGGTTCAACGGAAAAACATCGATCCACTGGTTGTTACCATCACTCTAAATTTCGGCATGCTCTCCTTACATAACCTTGCCATATTTTTTTCGTATGCATGTCAGATATTGTACACAGTCATGCTGAACATGTAGAGAAAAAGAGAAGAGTTTTGCGCGGCAATACAATGTCATGCAGACATCGCTCCATGGTGGGTTCAATGGAAAACCCTCCCCACCCCTCTCCAGATTGTAATCCAGAGGAAGATATCAGTTCTGAGGCGGATTCGGACGCCACTGACCACTCCTATTTACCCCCCAAGGTGTTTGCTCTACCTTGGCATGATGATGTTAGTCATATCATGCATATGTTGCCTTGCAGTGCCTACTTTTAACATCATATATGTCATCTGCTTTGTTTAGACATGTTCTGTAATGCAACCTGTTTAGTTTCTATATCATATATGGGAATTATGTAGTCTCATGTCTTTTAGCCAGCCATAATATATGTGAAATGTGCAATGCCATCCTGTTTAACCAGGCATCATATATTTGAATGATATCTTGCCCATCCTTTTCTTCATTACATTTCCATTTGTCGATAATGTTTGTACATTAAACTACTCTTCCTGTGAATCAGCCATTTGGGTGGGAGATGGAAAGATCTGGAGTGAAAACAAGGCCTTCAAAGCAGACAGTGCTACCTGTCGAAGCAGATCTCTTGTTGGGTCCCGATAGCTCCTCAGAGATGGATTCAGAGACAGATGACCAGTCCTATTCCCCCACTGAGGTGTATGCTCTCACTTGGCACGGTTATACTGCTCATATCATGCATACGGTGTCTTACACAATATTCAACACCATGTTCTTAGTTCAGACATCATATCGAATGCCCTCTGTTTAGCATATAAATCACATATGTGAATTAAATGATGTGATCCTGATTACTTAGATAACATGTAGGTGAATTATGTCATGCGATCATGTTTAGTTATTCATCATATCTTTGAATTATGTTATGCTATGCTATCCAGTTTAGATAGACATCATATATGTGAAATTATGTCATGCTATCCGTTTTAGTTAAACAATATACATGTCAACTATTTCATGCCCTCTTTTTTCCACACTATCTATTGCATCTGTCTCTCATACAATGTCTGTACATTCAACTATGTTTCATGTTTATCAGCCATTTGAATTGGAGCGGGTGATGCCAGTATCTAGCGAACTAAAAACACGGTCTTCAAATAAAACAGTGCTACCTCTTGGTGGAGATAGTAGCCCAGTTGTGCATGCACAAGAACCAGCCCTACCACACGTAACCCAAACTCTCGCAGATTGTACCCCTACTACGATGGACAGAGAACCAGCTTCACCCAATCTAACCCCACCCCTAGCCGATAGTAACCCAGTTCCTGTTGACACAGCACCATCTCCACCACAGAGCTCCCAAACAAGAGCAGTTAGTAAGGCAGCTCCAGTGCCCATAGGGCCAGTACTATCACGGCGAACCCCAACTCCACCAGTTAGTACGCCTATTCCTGTGGAGGAAGCACAACCAGCTAGTCGTAGTTTAGCATCTATCGCATTTGACGTTGTTAAATTGTATGTGCGTATCTTCCCATCTTGGAAATATTATACTGAAGATGAAGGAAAATGCCAGTTGCAGGTGTTTGTCCAGGAGTTATGTGTAAGTAATGTTATTCATGGCAATTACTTTGCTTCGTCCCATACATCCTACCTCCATGATGGTTATAATACAGCAAATTTTCCCATTTTTCTCTATAGAGAAGGACCGATTTGGAAACTCGGGATGAGGTAACTTGTGCTAATACCTTTGCTATCTTCAAGAATGCTTGGTGGCAGTATCGGAATTACCTGAAGAAAATGTACTTCACCGGCAAAGAAACTCGTCAAATTCCCTTACGTTCTCCTGAGACACATTTACTGGACGATGACTGGGAACGCCTTGTTCTGTACTGGTCCCGAACCAAGAATGTGGTAAGGTCTATGAGCTCATTTTCTATTTTTATGTATTATATTCTTGTGTCTTATTGTACTCTGTTCATGTAGAATAAGTGCCTAAACCTGAAGAACAACTGTTCTCATTTAAGATTCCATTGCTACCATAGGACATAGATATATGTTTGTTTGATGCTTTTATTATGTACTAGTACTTGGCAATAGAAGATTTGGTAGTTTAATCCTGTCCACCTTACTAATGAACTGGTTCACCGAAATGAGTTTTATATACTAGTACATGCTAAACTTGTTTTGTGTCTGCCAGTTTCTTCTTTTAGAATGCTGACAGAATATTGGGGAAGAGTGCCTTATTAAGCAACGGTAAAGGAAGTAATGCAGATAAGATTCAGGATAGTGACACATCCTGTCTTGGTTTAGTGTTGGAGTTACTGGCCACTACCGCTTGCACAAGCTATTCAAACTCACTGTCTGAATCAGTTCAGTTTCTTGAGTCTCAACTACAAGCTGAAAGATATCGATCAGCTGTGCTGCGACAAGAAGCGGAAGGACTGCGGAAGTCCCTGGAGCATTCAGATGCATACTTTCTGGTGCAACAGCAAGCGTTGGAGGATTTTAGCGCCAAACAGGACAAAGCTAATCAGCTTGCTAAGCTTATTGCCAGCATGGTGGATACCCAGGATAACGTTTCTTGAGCTCTTCTGAAGTTGTTTCAGTTATGCTCTTGTTTTGCTGCCGCGTTTAATTGCACTGGTGGCCAATTTTGACGGCCAGTGTATATGATATGCTGCTTTCTTCCCTATATTTGCACTGGTGGTGAACTTTGATGCCCAATGGATGTAATATGTGTAATAGCCGTGATAGCCTAGCATTAGTTGCTTGCTTATTTATTTCCTTGTTGTCTTGTTTATTTGTTTGCTTGTAGTCATTGCGGTTCTTTTTCCGCGGTTAACTAGTGGCTGCAATAACCTATTTTTTAAAACTAGGCCACAATAACCATGGGCCAATATTTACTGTAGTGACAATGGGCCTCCTACGGGCCGTAGAAACAGTGGGCCTCTATGGGCCGTAGAAACAGTAGGCCTTCTACGGGCCGTAGAAACAATGGGCCTTCTACGGGCCGTATCATCAATGGGCCTTATACGGGCCGTATGATCGATTGGCCAAACATGGGCCAATAACAGACCGCATTATGGCCATAAACGGGCTAGAGTTGGAATCGTCCATTCATGGGCCGACCGTAATGGGCCATCGTTAATAGGCCGTATTTGATGACGCTATGAAAACGGCCCAACGTATTAACGGACCACAAATGGGCCGACTGTAACCACGGGCTGAATTTGGCCCACAAGCAGAAAATGACAGTAACGGGCCGTAAGTAAACGAATGCTGGAAATGAGCCCAAGAATAAATGGGCTCTGAGAAGGCCGAAAGATAACATGGGCTGGAAACGGCCCAACGGAATAAAGGGCCATTAATGGGTATAAAGTGATATACTGTTCATTACGGGCCAGTTTCACCACGGGCCGTTAATAGGCCAAGAGTTGCATAGGGCCTCATATGGGCCGAAAGACGTCATGGGCCATACATGGGCCAGAAGTGAAAACGGGCTGGAATCATATTGAATGGCCCAGATGACGCTACTAGGCCTAATTCGGATAGGGCGTAACGGGCCTTGGGTTAGCGGGCTGTAAATGGACTATATGCGAACAGGCTGTTAACATGCTTTCCATGGGCCGGCCCGCCACCTTTTTACCAAGTCAAACGGGCCGGCCTTTTCACAGGAATGGGCCTCTGTTGGGCCGTGCCACGTGTCGACGTATCATAGGCGCCTTCCGTCCAATGAGTGGTTGATATCTGTCCCAACGATGAGCCGACACGTGTTTCCTCCAACCAATGATGATTTTACATGTGGAAAATCCCCATTGGTCGGGGCTGTTAACGGGTTATCGGATCCAAAACCCGACCCGATAGCTTAATGGCGTTCCGTTACGGTGGATGCCACGTGTCGGTCACCCTTGACGAAAGCACTTCTGTGACGCGTGATTTATCGTCATGGAAGTGGACACTTCCGTGATGATAATTTTGGTAATGTCGTGGAACACTTCTACGACAGCACGGGTATGACTATCTTGATTCTATCATAAATTTGTCATGGATGTACATGTATGAAAAAAAGCGACCTACTGTGACAAACACGTATCATCACGGAAGTGTATTTTTTTGTAGTGTTTGTTCTAGTATCGAGTTGTAATCATTGGGATGTAAATAAATAAAAGTGTGATGATCATCATTCATAGAGTATTGTCCCAAAAAAGAGAGAAAGGCCAAATAAAAAAAGAGGCCAAAAAAGAATAAAAAGGGGCAATACTACTATCCTTTTTTCCACACTTGTGCTTCAAAGTAGCACCATGATCTTCATGATAGAGAGTCTCTTATGCTATCACTTTCATATACTAGTGGGAATTTTTCATTATAGAACTTGGCTTGTATATTCCAACGATGGGCTTCCTCAAAATGCCCTAGGTCTTCATGAGCAAGAAGTTGGATGCACACCCAGTTAGTTTCTTTTTGTTGAGCTTTCATATACTTATAGCTCTAGTGCATCCGTTGCATGGCAATCCCGACTCACTCACATTGATATCTATTGATGGGCATCTCCATAGCCCGTTGATACACCTAGTTGATGTGAGACTATCTTCTCCCTTTTTGTCTTCTCCACAACCACCATTCTATTCCACCTATAGTGTTATGTCCATGTCTCACGCTCATGTATTGCGTGAAGATTGAAAAAGTTTGAGAACACCAAAAGTATGAAAAATTGCTTGGCTTGTCATCGGGGTTGTGCATGATTTGAATACTTTGTGTGGTGAAGATGGAGCATAGCCAGACTATATGATTTTGTAGGGATAACTTTCTTTGGCCATGTTATTTTGAAGAGACATAATTTTTTAGTTAGTATGCTTGAAGTATTATTATTTCTATGTCAATATTAAACTTTTGTCTTGAATCTTTCGTATATTAATATTCATACCACAATTAAGAGAATTACATTGAAATTATGCCAAGTAGCATTCCACATCAAAACTTATGTTTTTATCATTTACCTACTGGAGGACGAGCAGGAATTAATCTTGGGGATGCTTTATACGTCTCCAACGTATCTGTAATTTTTGATTGTTCCATGCTATATTATATCCTATTTTGGACATTATTGGGCTTTATTATACATTTTTATATTACTTTTGGGACTAACCTATTAACCGGAGGCCCAGCCCAGAATTGCTGTTTTTTGCCTATTTTAGGGTTTCGCAGAAAAAAATACCAAACGAAGTCCAAACGGAATGAAACCTTAGGGAACGTGATTTTCGGAAGGAACATCATCTAGAGACTTGGACCCTACGTCAAGCAACCAACAAGGAAGGTACGAGGTAGGGGGCGCGCCTACCCCCCCTGCCCAAGCACGCCCTCCACCCTCGTGGGGCCCATGTTGCTCCACCGACGTACTCCTTCCTCCTATATATACCTATGTACCCCCAAACTACCAGATACGGAGCCAAAACCCTAATTCCACCGCCGTAACTTTCTGTATCCATGAGATCCCATCTTGGGGCCTTTTTTGGAGCTCCGCCGGAGGGGGTATCGATCACGGAGGGCTTCTACATAAACACCATAGCCGATGAAGTGTGAGTAGTTTACTTCAGACCTACGTTCCATAGTTATTAGCTAGATGGCTTCTTCTCTCTTTTTGGATCTCAATACAAAGTTCTCCCCCTCTCTTGTGGAGATCTATTCGATGTAAGCTTCTTTTGCGGTGTGTTTGTTGAGACCGATGAATTGTGGGTTTATGATCAAGTTTATCTATGAACAATATTTGAATCTTCTCTGAATTCTTTTATGTATGATTGGTTATCTTTGCAAGTCTCTTCAAATTATCAGTTTGGTTTGGCCTACTAGATTGATCGTTCTTGCAATGGGAGAAGTGTTTAGCTTTGGGTTCAATCTTGCAGTGTCCTTTCCTATTGACAGTAGAGGCAGCAAGGCACGTATTGTATTGTTGCCATCGAGGATAACAAGATGGGGTTTATATCATATTGCATGGGTTTATCCCTCTACATCATGTCATCTTGCTTAAAGCGTTACTCTGTTCTCTTGAACTTAATACTCTAGACGCATGCTGGATAGCGGTCGATGTGTGGAGTAATAGTAGTAGATGCAGGCAAGAGTTGGTCTACTTGTCTCGGACGTGATGCCTATATACATGATCATACCTAGATATTCTCATAACTATGCTCAATTCTGTCAATTGCTCAACAGTAATTTGTTCACCCACCGTAGTATTTATGCTCTCGAGCGAAGCCTCTAGTGAAACCTATGGCCCCTGGGTCTATTTTCCATCATATTAATCTTCCAATACTTAGTTATTTCCTTTTCCATTTATTTTACTTGCATCTTTATTTCTCTTTATCATAAAAATACCAAAAATATTATCTTATCATATCTATCAGATCTCACTCTCGTAGGTGACCGTGAAGGGATTGACAACCCCTTTATCACATTGGTTGCAAGGAGTTTATTTGTTTGTGTAGGTGCGAGGGACTCGTGCGTGGCCTCCTACTGGATTGATACCTTGGTTCTCAAAAACTGAGGGAAATACTTACGCTGCTCTACTGCATCACCCTTTCCTCTTCAAGGGAAAACTAACGCAGTGCTCAAGAGGTAGCATGTATCCTGACCTATTACGCACACCATACACAACCATAGGGAGAATATAATATTTGCACGAATCTAATCTGTTGACAGCTTTTTTCCAACACGACATCGCATCTGTCCGGTTATAATTTTGAACCATTTTTCTTCTGCCATTCCACGCTTCGAGACGCGGTTGCTATTGGCATGTCTTGTCGAAACAGAGATCGTGTCCCCTTATTGCGGGATTCTCATCAATGCGGGCATGGGTAACTCAACCATGCCGTTTATACAGCCCTAGGAAACAGGCGAATCCTAAGGCGAGTGAGGAGGCATTTAATATTGACTGCCGTTATAAGGGGATAAGGATTCCCTCTTCCTCTCCTCACGCTCTCTCTGTCTCCGCCTTTCCGATCTCAGGCTCCAGCGCCCAAGTTCTCATCTCCATTCCACTCAAGCAACCATGTCCGGATCTGGTGGTCAGGGCAAGTGGATGGTCTCCGCCATCAAGGAGGAGGACATTACTATGCTCCGGGCGGCCGGATATTTAGCGAAGGAGATCGCCCATCGTCTGCCAGCCGAGGGACAAGTCGTCCCCACGCCGGAGCCCACAGAGAGGGTAGTATTCATCCCCCATTTCTTCCGCGGGCTAGGGTTTCCACTCCACCCTTTCGTCCACGGGCTGATGTACTATTACGGGATAGATTTCCATGATGTGTCCCCGAATTCCTTCCTCAACATCTCGGCATTTATCGTCATGTGCGAGGCCTTCCTCCGCATCCATCCCCACTTCGGGCTGTGGCTCAAAGTCTTCAACGTGAAGCCGAAGGTGGTGGATGACCAGCACACGGAGTGCGGAAGGGCCATGGTGAGCAAGCTATCCAATGTCTCCTGTCCCAAAGGCACCTTTGTGGAGACAGTGAAGGAATGGCAGAAGCAGTGGTTCTACATCACAGAACCTCGCGGCCCCACCTAGGCCGCAGCTGCCGAATTCCGCACCAGTGCTCCCATGCGACTCACCTCCTGGGTCGAGAAGAGTCCGGACCGGTGTTCACCTGACGAGCTGATAGCGCTGCAGACGCGCATTCAAAGCATGATGACCAAGGACGTCAAGCTCGTTGACGTTATCCAGGTGGTGCTAGTCCGCCGGATTCTTCCGTGCCAGCACTGAAGCCGCCCTTTATGGGAGTTCAATTCGAAGAAGCACGAGACCTTGAAAAGGCTCTTTGAGACTTCTCACAAAGGGGCCTGGAAGTTGCTCTTTAAGGGCAACGAGAAGCCACCGGCCACTGACTCAGACCGTGGTCACAATAGTAAACACCACGCCAGCGAGGTATGTTACTTTTGACATTGTCGGTGTCAAAACCGGCGGATCTCGGGTAGGGGGTCCTGAACTGTGCGTCTAGGCCGGATGGTAATAGGAGGCAAGGGACACGAAGTTTTACCCAGGTTCGGGCCCTCTCGATGGAGGTAAAACCCTACGTCCTGCTTGATTAATATTGATGATATGGGTAGTACAAGAGTTGATCTACCACGAGATCAGAGAGGCTAAACCCTAGAAGCTAGCCTATGGTATGATTGTTGTTGTGTATGTTGTCCTACGGACTAAAACCCTCCGGTTTATATTGACACCGGAGAGGGTTAGGGTTACACAAAGTCGGTTACAATGGTAGGAGATCTGCATATCCGTATCGCCAAGCTTGCCTTCCACGCCAAGGAAAGTCCCTTCTGGACACAGGACGAAGTCTTCAATCTTGTATCTTCATGGTCCAGGAGTTCGGCTGAAGGTATAATCCGGCCATCCGGACACCCCCTAATCCAGGACTCCCTTAGTAGCCCCTGAACAGGGCTTCAATGGCGACGAGTCCGGCGCGCAGATTGTCTTCGGCATTGCAAGGTGGGTTCCTCCTCCAAGTACTTCATAGAAGATTCTGAACACCAAGATAGTGTCCGGTTCTGCAAAATAAGTTTCCACATATTGCCATAGAGAGAATAATATTTACACAAATCTAATCTGCTGACGTATTCTGTAGTGTGACACACCATGGCCAAGCCTTTATCCGAGTCGTTTCATTATCCCACCTCAGCGCGTCATGCGAGGCGGTTTCCTTGGCACGTCTTGTTAAAGTAGAGATCATGTCCCCTTATTCCGGGATTCTCATCAATACGGGCGTGGGTAACCCAACCGCGCCATTGATTATGGCGCTTGGAGATAAGCGAGTTTTACCAGGCTGGTGGGGACACGTAGTTGCGTCCACCCATATAAGGGGATAAGGATCCACCTTTTCACCTACGCCTTCTTCCTCCCTTGCTTATCCATTCTCGCGCACTCGAGCTCTAGCGCCCAAGTCCGCACTCCCCACCTCAACCTTCTCCAGCCATGTCCGGAGCGGGAGGCAAGTGGATGGTCTCCTCCGTCACAGAGGGACACATCAAAAAACTGAGGAAGGCCGGATACTTGTCTAACGACATTGCGTACCGGCTTCCCGAAAAGGGGCAGCTCATCCCCACCCCTAGGCCCCATGAGAGGGTGGTGTTCCTCCCCCATTTCCTCCGCGGACTGGGCTTCCCATTCCACCCATTTGTCCGGGGGATCATGTTCTACTATGGCCTGGATTTCCACGATCTGGCCCCGAACTTTGTCCTCAACATCTGGGCGTTTATCATCGTGTGCGAGGCTTTCCTCCGCATCCGCCCCCATTTCAGCCTATGGCTCAAGACTTTCAATGTCAAGCCGAAGGTGGTGCGCGGCAACCAGGCGGAGTGCGGAGGCGCCATGGTGGGCAAGATGGCCAACGTCTTATGGCTCGAGGGCTCCTTTGTGGAGACCCTGAAGGGGTGGCAATCGGGGTGGTTTTACATCACCGAGCCGCGCGACCCCGAATGGGTCGCAGCCCCCGTGTTTCGATCCGGACCCCCTACGTGGCTTACCTCCTGGAAGGAGACGGGCCTATCGTGGGGTAAAAAAGGAGAGCTGACCGGACTCCAAACATGCATCCAAACCCTGGTGGACAAGAAGCTCAAACTTGTCAACGTTGTCCAGGTTATGCTCATCCACCTGATCCTCCCGTGTCAACAATGGGCTTTCAACCTGTGCGAGTTCGACCCGGCGCGGCACCAAACTCTGAGCAGGCTCTTCGACCCGACGTACGAAGATGCCTGGAAGGTGCTTTTCAAGGGTGCCGAGGCCCCTGCATCCGCTACCGAGGATCGCGGATTCAGTACGCAGCGTCACGCTCATGCGGTAAGCTGTTTTTTCCTTTTACAGGGTGTCAGTTTTTCATAGTTTGACTCCATGCGGGATCTAAGCTCCGTTACCTTTGACAGGATTGGCAGGTGACGTCCGGACAGATCAACTATCCGGCTCCTTTGCCCGAAGGCCCAGCGGACGCTCGCTTGGCGAAGCTGCTGGTTCCGGCACCCTATGTGGTGCCGGAGAAGAAGGCCGCGAAAAAGGCCACGGGGACTCGAAAGAGTGCCCGGCGCCAGGAGGTGTCGGATCCATCATCCGACGGTTCCGAGGCGCATTCCTCCCGTGAAGACGAGGAGGAAGAAGAAGAGACCTCTCCCCCTCCAGCGGGAGGAGAGAAGAAAAGGAAGGCCGCCCTCTCTGGGGAGGCCGGAGGGTCCAAGAAGGGGAAAACCCTTCCTCCGGACTACTCCACTGGCGCCTACGACGGCGGAGAGGAGTGGCCGCCCAGGGCCAAGCCCCTGGCAAAATCGTAAGTATCCGGATACCAGAGTAATTCATAGTATTCCTTTATTGCACAGCTTTCCCTTATGTCGAATATGTTTATGCAGCCCACCCAAAGACCAGCTCGACGTGTCGTCGAGCGGCTCACTGGACTCGTCGGATGTGAACTCGCCTCCGACGGCTTCCTCCCCCCCTCCCTACGGACGACACCGAAGTGTTGTCCCAACAGGTTCCAAGTCGGGAGGAGGTGGTCCTGGAGGCGCCGCAAGGCGACCTCCCGGACTCCAGGAGTAAAGGGGATGAAACCCCCCAGGGCTCCAAGTCCATCTCTAGGCCGGACACCGCTCCGAAACCTTCAAAGGTTCCAGAGTCCGGCGGGGGACCTCCTTCCAAGAGGAGCATGCCCAGCGTGCCGGTGACCCCCGTCCAACCGGAGGCGCCGGACAATCTGTTGGAGGCGCTCCAAGGCGCCACCATCGACGAGGAGCACCGCACCATTATGAGTGCGGTGGTCCAGAAGGTTCAGTCCGCCAAGAGCGGACTTACTGAAGCTTGTACTAGCCTTTTAACAGGCTTTGAAGTAAGTAAAGAATGTGTAAATAATATTACCGCATAGACAGTAGCCCCTGATGCTCTATTTGGCGTTCGGGAAGGAAAGCCGAATAGAAGATTAAATAAAATTCGCAGGAGTCTAACAAAAAGGAGTCGATATGCGTATGCAGGCTTCTCTGCTTGCGTCCGCCGCACTGACTGCGGAAGTGGACACGCTAAAGCAGAACCTCGAGCGGTCCGAGCAAGAGCTCGGGCGTGCCAAGTAGCAGCTCGAGGACAATGAAGGTAAGAAATACCTTGTTTAAATATATATAAAAAGGTGCAATTGCAAAAAATGATAGGATTATCGTGGCTATTGTAGGGGCCATGTCTGAGGTGGCGACCCTTAAGCAAGCGCTGGTCGAGGCCGAGAAAAGGGCGGCCACGGAGCGCATCGAGCGGGAGAAGTATGAGGCCGAGGTTGGTAAGGTGCGGCAAGAGCTCCAGGCTCTCATGGAAAAACATGAGAGTTTGGAGCTTGACTCAAAGACGCGAGCGTCCGAGCTCGCGGTGGCTATTGAAAATGCCAAGTCTGCCAAGGCCGAATCCCAGAAGACCCTCCAGGAGTTGGATGAGGTGAAGAAGATAGCGGCGGGTAAGGCATTCTTTATGCAAAGCAAACACATAAACGTGAGTTACTTGTTACTTACCCGAATCCGGAGCTCTCCAGGAGCGTTCGCAGATCTTCCCCGGAGTGTGTCCGATGCCGCCGCATTCTACCGAGCCGAGGAGGGCAGATCGACAGAGAAGGTGTTCTGGTCTCAGTATGCTGAGGCCGGACACCCCGTGCCCCTGAGCGACCAGTTGAAGCAACTGGTCGAGCTCCACAAGGCGGCCGAACAAGCCATGAAGGGCCTCATAGTTCGGCTGTGGCCTGGAGAGGCTCTGACTGGGAGCTATTTCGGGCTGGTGTGGCGGCTGGTGGCGGCCTGTCCAAGGCTCGAAGTCATCAAGCGCTCCGTCTGCATTGAAGGTGCCCGTAGGGCCCTTGCCCGTGCTAAGGTGCACTAGGGAAAGCTGGATGCTGAGAAGCTTGTGAAGGACGGGCAACCGCCGGGGAAAGAGCATCGCAAGCCCGAGAATTATTATAAGGATGTTCTGAAGGGTGCCTGCCTTGTGGCAGATGAATGTTCTAGTCAAGCTCTTGACGGGCCGCGCTGTCCTGTTGCAGTGTAGTCCGGACCCTCTTGATGGTGTCCAGGGGCTCGGCAGCTGGATTATAATGCTGCTTGAGAAGGCCGCTCTGTACTTCTGCTGCTAGGGCGGCGGTTTGCTCCTCTGTTCGGAGGGAGCATTCCGTATTGCCATTGACTGTTATGACGCCGCATGGACCGGGCATATTGAGCTTGAGATAAGCATAGTGTGGCACTGCGTTAAATCTAGCAAACGATGTTCGTCCGAGCAGTGTGTGGTAGCCGCTGTGGAAGGGGACGATATCGAAGATTAACTCTTTGCTTCGTAAGTTATCCGGAGAACCGAAGACCACCTCCAGCGTGATTGAGCCTGTACAGCGGGCCTCTACACCTGGTATGACTCCTTTAAAGGTAGTCTTTGTTGGTTTTATTCGTGAGGGATTAATGCCCATCTTCCGTACTATATCCTGGTACAGCAGGTTGAGGCTGCTTCCACCATCCATCAGGACTCATGTTAGGTGGAATCCATCAATGATTGGGTCAAGGACCAGTGTGGCTGAACCACCGTGGCGGATACTAGTCATATGATCTCGTTGATCGAAGGTGATCGGAAATGACGACCATGGATTGAACTTTGGGGCGACTGGCCCTACCGCGTAGACGTCCCTGAGTGCTCGTTTGCGCTCCTTTCTGGGGATGTGTGTGGCATATATCATGTTCACCGTTTTGACTTGGGGGGGGGGGGGGTTCTGTCCCCCGGTGTTCGGCTGCCGGGGCTCTTCATCCTCGTCCTCACTTTGTGATCCCTTTTCTTTGTTTTCGGCATTTAACTTGCCAGCCTGCTTGAAGACCCACCAATCCCTGTTGGTATGATTGGCTTGCTTATCCGGGGTGCCGTGAATTTGGCACGGACGATCGAGTATGCGTTCCAGGCTGGAAGGTCCTTCATTGTTTCTTTTGTAGGGTTTCTTCCGTTGGCCGGACTTGGAGCCACTAAATCCGGCGTTGATTGTGGTGTCCTCGGTGTTGTCGCCATTGCTTCCGCGTTTGTGTCTATTGCGCCGGAGCTTGCCGGTGCTGTTCTTGGCCTTGGTGGGGCCTGCCTCACTGGCTGTGTTTTTGCTATGAACCAGCCAGCTGTCCTCGCCTGCGCAAAAGCGGGTCATGAGTGCCATAAGGGCTGCCATTGACTTCGGCTTTTCTTGTCCGAGGTGGTGTGCTAGCCATTCGTCACGGACAAGGTAGTCAGAGTCGGGATTCGGAGTCGGATCGATTTTCCTTAGACAGAATCAAAACGTAGTATCGAGTCGTGGAATCGAGGATTCTACTAGATTTACTCAAATAAGATATTTTGTATCCACGGAAGAAATTTAAATGGGTTCTATAGAGTTTTGACACTAAATATAGAGCAAAGACGTACACATCAATGCTAGTTCTATTCCACTTCTTTTTATGGCTAACCTACTATTAGCTTGGATGTATGGAACATATATGAGGCAAATATATAGAACATTGAAATCTTCGACGCACGATATTTACTTTCGGGTTTTTTCGAATACGTGAATAACCGATCACTTGTATATCCGCCCTATAGTGCCGAACCTTGAAGGGTCTTGCTCTCCTTCTCCGATCAATCTTGACACATCCTCCTTCCCACACCAATTCCATTTGTTGACAAGTCTGATCCTCAATATTGATCTAGGTTTTGAGAGTCAGCTCAAAGGTGTCGGCGGCTGAGCATTTGGGCTTGGGAGGGGAATAAAAGGCCATGAGGCATGTGAAAATGGTTTGGATGATGGCATACTGTTGTGGTACAACTAAACAAACGACTTAGATAAATTAGTAGAATCAGACATAGTCCATTGCATAGTCGGGATTCTATAGTTTTGTACATGATTCTATGATTTGGATCGCGAGTCAACATGGATTCTACTTCATCCGGATTCATAGTAGGACTTGGATCGACATGGTTCCGTAGGATCGTGAAGTCGTAGGATTCTAGGAGTCGAGTCGGGATTCTGACTACCTTGGTCACGGATGCTGTGTTTGAAGGCTGCTAGGGCCTCGGCATCCGGACAGTCAACGGTCTGGTTCTTTTTGGTTAGGAACCTAGTCCAGAATTTTCTGGCTGATTCTCCGGGTTGTTGAACTATGTGGCTTAGGTCATCGGCATCTGGTGGCCGGACATAAGTTCCTTGGAAGTTGTCGAGGAAAGCCTCTTCCAAGTCCTCCCAGCTGCCGATGGAGGTCTCAGGCAGGCTATTTAACTAGTGCCGAGCTGGTCCTTTGAGCTTTAATGGGAGGTATTTGATGGCGTGGAGATCGTCTCCTCGGGCCATGTGGATGTGCAAAATGAAATCCTCGATCCATACTGCAGGATTGGTTGTGTCGTCGTATGATTCGATATTGACGGGCTTGAACCCCTCGGCGAATTCATGATCCAGTACTTCATCTGTGAAGCAGAGTGGGTGTGCGGTGACTCTATATCGGGCCGCATTGTGGTGGAGCTCTGATGGAGTCCGTCTGTGGCGTTCAAACCGAGCGTGGTTAGGTTTGTCACGTCCGAATAGGCAGCTGTCATCGTGCTTCGGGGCACATCCTCGTGATCCATAGATCGATCTTGTGTGTCTTGCTCTAATGTCCAGAGTCTGTCGGAGGTCGTACATATGACTCCGGACTCTTCCGTCCCTATTTTGGCAGGGTGGTGGGTTGTTCTGCTGTTCGGCCCGAGTTGCTGCTTTATCCCGACCGCGGGGTGGCCGCTCAGCCGCCCTGTCCCGACCACGTGGTGGTCGGTTCGCACTACGCGAGGGAGATATGTGCTCCGTCGCCTCCTCGTCGAATTAAGGTAGCAGTCTGCGTTTCGGGTAGCTCTTGGCTGGGCGATTGAGGCTGTATTCCTCGGCTGTCAGGACATCAGTCCATCTGTCGACGAGCAGGTCTTGTTCAGCTTGAAGCTGCTATTGTTTCTTTTTCCGGATCCTTGCCGTGGCTATGAGCTGAAGCTTAAAGTGCTCCTGCTCGAGAGGATCCTCAGGCACGATGAAGTCTTTTTTGCCAAGGCTTGTCTCCTCCTCGGAGGGTGGACGGTATCTATCATCCTCCGAGTCATCTTCTATGGCCTGTTCGTCAGGGTTGTCTTGCATGCTGTCGTGTTCCTGTTCGGATGTAGCCCCGACAGGGTCTTCATTGTTTTTGGCGTCGCCCGGAGTACTATTTTCTCCGGTGCTAGTGTTGCCATCCTTTGAGCGGCGGGGCTTGGGGCGGCGTTTGGGCCGTCGGCGCTTGGACTGTGTCTCGGAGGTTTTCGCATCTGGCTCTTCTTTGTCGTCGCTAGATCCTTTAGGTGTATCAACCATGTACACGTCGTATGAAGAGGTAGTCGTCCAACGTCCAGTGAATGGCGGGTCTTGGCCTTGCTCCTTGTCGGCATCATCGTACATACCGTCGATGTCTTCGAAGCCATAGTCAAGCACGTCAGTTAAGTCATCGACGGTGGCTATGAAGTGGGTGGCGGGTGGGAAGCAGGATTCCTCATCATCCGTCTCTAGCTTGAACCGGACATAGTTCGGCTGTGAGTCCTTCTCCAAGAACAAATTCTTTAAAGATTTTAGCACGTCCCCCAAACGCGAGTGCTGGAAAACATCAGCGGCACTGAACTCGAAGATCGATAACCGAACTAGCTCGGTGTCCGCGGGCGTACACAGTCTGGAACTTATAGCCGGAGACGAGTCCGAAGTTCCGTTAAAGCAAATGTTGAATGGCGTCGAGTCCATGTGCGGCTCCAACGCCGCGGACTCTGCGGCCTCGGATGGCTCGATCTGCTTCGGCTCTAAGGTCATTGCAGCCGCGGGAACATCTCCTGGGTGTGATCCGATGACAGATTTATGTCACGTTCGTCGGGATGAGGGGGAGCGATCACCGCGGGTTCAAATCCCTCGAAGATCAAGTCTTTATGGATATCCACGACGTAGTACAAGCTTCCGCATCTGACCTGATGGTCAGGAGCGTAGCTGTCGATCTGCTCCAGATGGCCAAGCGAGTTGGCCCGCAGTACGAAGCCGCCGAATATGAAGATCTGTTCGGGGAGGAAGGTTCTTCTTTGCACAACGTCATTATTGACGATTGATGGGGGCATCGAACCTTTTGTCGACGGCACAATGGAACTCTCAATGAAAGCACCAATGTCGGTGTCAAAACCGGCGGATCTCGGGTAGGGGGTCCCGAACTGTGCGTCTAGGATCGATGGTAACAGGAGATGGGGGACACGATGTTTACCTAGGTTCGGGCCCTCTCTATGGAGGTAATACCCTACTTCCTGCTTGATTGATCTTGATGAGTATGAGTATTACAAGATTTGATCTACCACGAGATCGTAATGGCTAAACCCTAGAAGTCTAGCCTATGTGGGTATGGTAATGAGTATATGTGGTGTCCTTTCCGGACTATCCCCTTCAGTTTATATAGACACCGACAGGATATAGGGTTTACATGGAGTTGGTTACATAAGAAGGAATCTTCGATCGCCAAGCTTGCCTTGCACGCCAAGTAGAGTCCAATCCGGACACGGTGCAGTCCTTGGCCTTCATGTCTTCACAGCCCATCAGTCCGGCCCATGGATAACAGGCCGGACGCCCGTGGACCCCTTAGTCCAGGACTCCCTCAGGACCTCCATCCCACTTGCCCCATGTCCCGCATGCACCGGCCACGTGCTCCGCATGCATTGGTCGTGGTAGGTGGTGGATGCGGAGGGAACACGGAGCAGTGCCATGGTTGAAAATCAAACATCAATGGTTGGAGTAGAGGGTCGGCCTTGATTCCCAAAGTTGCCGAGGGTGCACAGGGGCCGTATTGGGGGAGCGGGGCGGCCATCTTTACCACGAGAGGCCAGCCCCCTGCCTTGTACCTTTTATAAAAATAGACAAAGGCAGTACCCCTCTGCACATACCTCTCCTTCTTCTCTGCAATTATTCTCCCTTAGCCATGGTGAGAGGGCGAGGGCGCAGTAGTCTCCCGACGGTGGCGACAAGGGCTTCCACTTGGCAGCGTATCCCTCCTCCTCCGGATCCTGAGGTGGCGGAGCCCGCAGCTAGAGGAGGGACGAGGGGGCGCGGCCGAGGCCGCCGTGGTGCTCGAGGAGGAGGAGGGCATGGGAGCTACTTGACTATGCCCCCACCGGCGGCACTTCCTTCGATGGAAGGACACGTCGGGGACCAACCTCGAGAGTTCATTGATACGTCTCCGTCGTATCTATAATTTTTGATTATTTCATGCCAATATTATACAAGTTTTACATACATTTGGCAACTTTTTATATGATTTATTGGACTAACCGATTGATCCAGTGCCAAGTGCCAGTTCATGTTTTCTGCATGTTTTTTGTATCGCAGAGTATCCATATCAAACGAAGTCCAAATGCAATGAAATTTTACGGAGAATTATTTTGGAATATTTGTGATTTTTGGGAGTTGGAATCACCGCAAACAAAGGCCCACACAGGGCACAATACACCAGGGCGTGACATAGGCCCCTAGCGCACGGTGGTGGGTTGTGCCCACCTCGTACGTCGGTTGGACCTCTTATTCGAGCGCAAGGAAGCTTATATCCAGAAAAAAATCGTGTTAAAATCTCAGCGCAATCGGAGATATGGATCTCCGGGAATATAAGAAATGGTTTTCGGCCAGATCTGTGGAACGTGAAATAGAAGAGAACAGAGAGGGAAATCCAATCTCGTGATGGGGAATGTTGCAGAAAACAAAAAAATTCCTATGTTTCACCAAGATCAATCTATGGACTCAACTAGCAATGAGAGGAGAGTGCATCTACATACCCTTGTAGATCGCGAGCGGAAGCGTTCAAGAGAACGGGGATGATGGAGTCGTACTCCCCGTGATCCAAATCACCGATGACCAAGTGCCGAACGGACGGCACCTCCGCGTTCAACACACGTACAGAGCGGATGACGTCTCCTCCTTCTTGATCCAGCAAGGGGGAAGGAGAGGTTGATGAAGATCCAGCAGCACGACGGCGTGGTGGTGGATGCAGCAATGATCGTAGCAGGGCTTCGCCGAGCTTCTGCGAGAGGGAGAGGTGTAGAAGGGGAGAGGGAGGCGCCAAGACTTGAGGTGCCGCTGCCCTCCCTCCCCCCCCCCCTTTATATAGGCCCCCTGGGAGGGGGGGCGGCCCTGGAGATGGGATCTCCCAAGGGGGGCGGCGGCCAAGGGGTGGAGTGCCCCCCAAGGCAAGTGGAGGCGCCCCCCACCCTAGGGTTTCCAACCCTAGGCGCAGGGGGGCCCAAGGGGGGGGCGCACCAGCCCACTATGGGCTGGTTCCCCTCCCCACTTCAGCCCATGGGGCCCTCCGGGATGGGTGGCCCCACCCGGTGGACCCCCGGGACCCATCCGGTGTTCCTGGTACAATACCGGTGACCCCGAATCTTTCCCGATGGCCGAAACTACACTTCCTATATATAATTCTTCACCTCCGGACCATTCCGAAACTCCTCGTGACGTCCAGGATCTCATCCGGGACTCCAAACAACTTTCGGATTACTGCATACTCATATCTCTACAACCCTAGCGTCACCGAACCTTAAGTGTGTAGACCCTACGGGTTCGGGAGACACGTAGACATGACCGAGACGGCTCTCCGGCCAATAACCAACAGCGGTATCTGGATACCCATGTTGGCTCCCACATGCTCCTCGATGATCTCATCGGATGAACCACGATGTCGAGGATTCAAGCAACCCCGTATACAATTCCCTTTGTCAATCGGTACGTTACTTGCCGAGACTCGATCGTCGGTATCCCTATACCTTGTTCAGTCTCGTTACCAGCAAGTCACTTTACTCGTACCGTAATGCATGATCCCATGATCAACCACTTGATCACATTGAGCTCATTATGATGATGCATTACCGAGTGGGCCCAGAGATACCTCTCCATCATACGGAGTGACAAATCCCAGTCTCGATTCGTGCCAACCCAACAGACACTTTCGGAAACACCTGTAATGTACCTTTATAGTCACCCAGTTACGTTGTGACGTTTGGTACACCCAAAGCACTCCTACGGTATCCGGGAGTTACACAATCTCATGGTCTAACGAAATGATACTTGACATTCAGAAAAGCTACAGCAAACGAACTACACGATCTTTGAGCTAAGCTTAGGATTAGGTCTTGTCCATCACATCATTCTCCTAATGATGTGATCCCGTTATTAATGACATCCCCATGTCCATAGCCAGGAAACCATGACTATCTGTTGATCAACGAGCTAGTCAACTAGAGGCTCACTAGGGACACATTGTGGTCTATGTATTCACACATGTATTACAATTTCCGGATAATACAATTATAGCATGAATAATAGACAATTATCATGAACAAGGAAATATAATAATCATTTTATTATTGCCTCTAGGGCATATTTCCAACAGTCTCCCACTTGCACTAGAGTCAATCATCTAGTTACATTGTGATGAATCGAACACCCATGGAATTCTGGTGTTGATCATGTTTTACTCTAGGGAGAGGTTTAGTCAACGGATCTGCGACATTCAGATCCGTATGTACTTTACAAATATCTATGTCTCCATCTTGAACATTTTCACGAATGGAGTTGAAGCGACGCTTGATGTGCCTGGTCTTCTTGTGAAACCTGGGCTCCTTGGCAAGTGCAATAGCTCCAGTGTTGTCACAGAAGAGTTTGATCGGCCCCGACGCATTGGGTATGACTCCTAGGTCGGTGATGAACTCCTTCACCCAAATTGCTTCATGCGCTGCCTCCGAGGCTGCCATGTACCCCGCTTCACATGTAGATCCCGCCACGACGCTCTGCTTGCAGCTGCACCAGCTTACTGCTCCACCATTCAACATATACACGTATCCGGTTTGTGACTTAGAGTCATCCAGATCTGTGTCGAAGCTAGCGTCGACGTAACCCTTTACGACGAGCTCTTCGTCACCTCCATAAACAAGAAACATGTCCTTAGTCCTTTTCAGGTACTTCAGGATATTCTTGACCGCTGTCCAGTGTTCCTTGCCGGGATTACTTTGGTACCTACCTACCAAACTTACGGCAAGGTTTACATCAGGTCTGGTACACAGCATGGCATACATAATAGACCCTATGGCTGAGGCATAGGGGATGACACTCATCTCTTCTATATCTTCTGTCGTGGTCGGGCATTGAGCCGTGCTCAATCGCACACCTTGCAATACAGGCAAGAACCCCTTCTTGGACTGATCCATATTAAACTTCTTCAATATCTTGTCAAGGTACATACTTTGAGAAAGACCGATGAGGCGCCTCGATCTATCTCTATAGATCTTGATGCCTAATATATAAGCAGCTTCTCCAAGGTCCTTCATTGAAAAACACTTGTTCAAATAGGCCTTTATGCTTTCCAAGAATTCTATATCATTTCCCATCAACAGTATGTCATCCACATATAATATGAGAAATGCTACAGAGCTCCCACTCACTTTCTTGTAAACGCAGGCTTCTCCATAAGTCTGCATAAACCCAAACGCTTTGATCATCTCATCAAAGTGAATGTTCCAACTCCGAGATGCTTGCACCAGCCCATAAATCGAGCGTTGGACCTTGTCAGCATTCTTAGGATCGACAAAACCTTCCAGCTGCATCATATACAATTCTTCCTTAAGGAAACCATTAAGGAATGCCGTTTTGACGTCCATTTGCCATATCTCATAATCATAGAATGCGGCAATTGCTAACATGATTCGGACGGACTTCAGCTTCGCTACGGGTGAGAAAGTCTCATCGTAGTCAACCCCTTGAACTTGTCGATAACCCTTAGCGACAAGACGAGCTTTATAGATGGTCATATTACCATCCGCGTCTGTCTTCTTCTTAAAGATCCATTTATTTTCTATGGCTCGCCGATCAATGGGCAAGTCAGTCAAAGTCCATACTTTGTTTTCATACATGGATCCTATCTCGGATTTCATGGCTTCCAGCCATATGTCAGAATCTGGGCCCGCCATCGCTTCTTCATAGTTCGAAGGTTCACCATTGTCTAACAACATGATTTCCAAGACAGGGTTGCCGTACCACTCTGGTGCGGAACGTGTCCTTGTGGACCTACGAAGTTCAGTAGGAGCTTGATCCAAAGTATCTTGATCATCATCATTAACTTCCTCTCTAATCAGTGCAGGCACCACAGGAACATTTTCCTGAGCTGCGCTACTCTCTGCTTCAAGAGGCAGTACTTCATCAAGCTCTACTTTCCTCCCACTTAGTTCTTTCGAGAGAAACTCCTTCTCTAGAAAGGATCCATTCTTGGCAACGAAGATCTTGCCTTTGGATCTGAGGTAGAAGGTATACCCAATGGTTTCCTTAGGGTATCCTATGAAGACGCATTTTTCCGACTTGGGTTCGAGCTTTTTAGGTTGAAGTTTCTTGACATAAGCATCGCATCCCCAAACTTTCAGAAACGACAGCTTAGGTTTCTTCCCAAACCATAATTCATACGGTGTCGTCTCAACGGATTTCGACAGAGCCCTATTTAAAGTGAATGCGGCAGTCTCTAAAGCATAGCCCCAAAATGATAGCGGTAAATCGGTAAGAGACATCATAGATCGCACCATATCTAATAGAGTGCGATTACGATGTTCGGACACACCATTACGCTGAGGTGTTCCAGGCGGCGTTAGTTGTGAAACTATTCCACATTTTCTTAAGTGTGTGCCAAATTCGTGACTCAAGTATTCTCCCCCACGATCTGATCGCAAGAACTTGATTTTCCTGTCACGTTGATTCTCAACCTCGCTCTGAAATTCCTTGAACTTTTCAAAGGTCTCAGACTTGTGTTTCATTAAGTAGACATACCCATATCTACTCAAGTCATCAGTGAGGGTGAGAACATAACGATAGCCACCGCGAGCCTCAACACTCATTGGACCGCACACATCAGTATGTATGATTTCCAATAAGTTGGTTGCTCGCTCCATTGTTCGTGAGAACGGAGTCTTGGTCATTTTACCCATGAGGCATGGTCCGCACGTGTCAAATGATTCATAATCAAGAGACTCTAAAATTCCATCTGCATGGAGCTTCTTCATGCGTTTGACACCTATGTGACCAAGGCGGCAGTGCCACAAGTATGTGGGACTATCATTATCAACCTTACATCTTTTGGTATTCACACTAGGAATATGTGTAGCATTACGCTCGAGATTCATTAAGAATAAACCATTCACCATCGGAGCATGACCATAAAACATATCTCTCATATAAATAGAACAACCATTATTCTCGGATTTAAATGAGTAGCCATCTCGAATTAAACGAGATCCTGATACAATGTTCATGCTCAAAGCTGGCACTAAATTACAATTATTGAGGTTTAAAACTAATCCCATAGGTAAATGTAGAGGTAGCGTGCCGACGGCGATCACATCGACCTTGGAACCATTCCCGACGCGCATCATCACCTCGTCCTTCGCCAGTCTCCGCTTATTCCGCAGCTCCTGCTTTGAGTTACAAATGTGAGCAACCGCACCGGTATCAAATACCCAGGAGCTACTACGAGTACTGGTAAGGTACACATCAATTACATGTATATCACATATACCTTCCGTGATGCCGGCCTTCTTGTCCGCTAAGTATTTGGGGCAGTTCCGCTTCCAGTGACCACTTCCCTTGCAATAAAAACACTCAGTCTCGGGCTTGGGTCCATTCTTTGGCTTCTTCCCGGCAGCTTGCTTACCGGGCGCGGCAACTCCCTTGTCGTCCTTCTTGAAGTTCTTCTTACCCTTGCCTTTCTTGAACTTAGTGGTTTTATTCACCATCAACACTTGATGTTCCTTTTTGACTTCTACCTCTGCTGATTTCAGCATTGCAAATACTTCAGGAATGGTCTATTCCATCCCCTGCATATTGAAGTTCATCACAAAGATCTTGTAGCTTGGTGGAAGCGACTGAAGGATTCTGTCAATGACCGCGTCATCCGGGAGATTAACTCCTAGCTGAGTCAAGCGGTTATGCAACCCAGACATTGTGAGTATGTGCTCACTGACAGAACTATTTTCCTCCATCTTACAGCTGAAGAACTTGTCGGAGACTTCATATCACTCGACCCGGGCATGAGCTTGGAAAACCATTTTCAGCTCTTCGAACATCTCATATGCTCCGTGTCGCTCAAAACGCTTTTGGAGCCCCGGTTCTAAGCTATGAAGCATGCCGCACTGAATGAGGGAGTAATCATCAGCACGTGTCTGCCAAGCGTTCATAACGTCTTGGTTCTGTGGGACGGGTGCGTCACCTAGCGGTGCTTCTAGGACATAATATTTCTTTGCAGCTATGAGGATGATCCTCAGGTTCCGGACCCAGTCCGTATAATTGCTGCCATCGTCTTTCAGCTTGGTTTTCTCTAGGAACGCATTGAAGTTGAGGACAACGTTGGCCATTTGATCTACAAGACATATTGTAAAGATTTTAGACTAAGTTCATGATAATTAAGTTCATCTAATCAAATTATTCAATGAACTCCCACTCAGATAGACATCCCTCCAGTCATCTAAGTATAACATGATCCGAGTTAACTAGGCCATGTCCGATCATCACGTGAGACGGACTAGTCAACATCAGTGAACATCTTCATGTTGATTGTATCTTCTATACGACTCATGCTCGACCTTTCGGTCTTCTGTGTTCCGAGGCCATGTCTGTACATGCTAGGCTCGTCAAGTCAACCTAAGTGTTTGCATGTGTAAATCTGTCTTACACCCGTTGTATGTGAACGTTGGAATCTATCACACCCGATCATCACGTGGTGCTTCGAAACAACGAACTGTCGCAACGGCGCACAGTTAGGGGGAACACTTTCTTGAAATTATTATGAGGGATCATCTTATTTACTACCGTCGTTCTAAGTAAACAAGATGCAAAAACATGATAAACATCACATGCAATCAAATAATAGTGACATGATATGGCCAATATCATATAGCTCCTTTGATATCCATCTTGGGGCTCCATGATCATCTTGTCACCGGCATGACACCATGATCTCCATCATCATGATCTCCATCATTGTGTCTCCATGAAGTTGCTCGCCAACTATTACTTCTACTACTATGGCTAACACGTTTAGCAATAAAGTAAAGTAATTTACATGTCGTTTCTCAATGACACGCAGGTCATACAAAAATAAAGACAACTCCTATGGCTCCTGTCGGTTGTCATACTCATCGACATGCAAGTCGTGATTCCTATTACAAGAACATGATCTCATACATCACATATATATCATTCATCATTAATCACAACTTTGGCCATATCACATCACATGACACTTGCTGCAAAAACAAGTTAGACGTCCTCTAATTGTTGTTGCAAGTTTTTTACGTGGCTGCTATAGGTTCCTAGCAAGAACGTTTCTTACCTACGCCAAAACCACAACGTGAATTGCCAATTTCTATTTACCCTTCATAAGGACCCTGTTCATCGAATCCGGTCTGACTAAAGTGGGAGAGACAGACACCCGCCAGCCACCTTATGCAACTAGTGCATGTCAGTCGGTGGAACCGGTCTCACGTAAGCGTACGTGTAAGGTTGGTCCGGGCCGCTTCATCCCATGATGCCACCGAATCAAGATAAGACTAGTAACGGCAAGCAAATTGACAATATCGACGCCCACAACTACTTTGTGTTCTACTCGTGCATAGTAACTACGCATGGCAAGCAAATTGACAATATCAACGCCCACAACTACTTTGTGTTCTACTCGTGCATAGTAACTACGCATAGACCTAGCTCATGATGCCACTGATGGGGAACGTTGCAGAAAACAAAAAAATTCCTATGTTTCACCAAGATCAATCTATGGAGTCAACTAGCAACGAGAGGAGAGTGCATCTACATACCCTTGTAGATCGCGAGCGGAAGCGTTCAAGAGAATGGGGATGATGGAGTCGTACTCGCCGTGATCCAAATCACCGATGACCAAGTGCCGAACGGACGACACCTCCGCGTTGAACACACGTACGGATCGGATGACGTCTCCTCCTTCTTGATCCAGCAAGGGGGAAGGAGAGGTTGATGAAGATCCAGCAGCACGACGGCGTGGTGGTGGATCCAGCAATGATCGCAGCAGGGCTTCGCCGAGCTTCTACGAGAGGGAGAGGTGTAGCAGGGAGAGGGAGGCGCCAAGACTTGAGGTGCCGCTGCCCTCCCTCCCCCCTCCCCTTTATATAGGCCCCCTGGGAGGGGGGCACCGGCCCTGGAGATGGGATCTCCCAAGGGGGGCGGCGGCCAAGGGGTGGAGTGCCCCCCAAGGCAAGTGGAGGCGCCCCCCACCCTAGGGTTTCCAACCCTAGGCGCAGGGGGGCCCAAGGGGGGCGCACCAGCCCACTATGGGCTGGTTCCCCTCCCCACTTCAACCCATGGGGCCCTCCGGGATGGGTGGCCCCACCCGGTGGACCCCCGGGACCCATCTGGTGGTCCCGGTACAATACCGGTGACCCCGAATCTTTCCCGATGGCCGAAACTACACTTCCTATATATAATTCTTCACCTCTGGACCATTCCGGAACTCCTCGTGACGTCCAGGATCTCATCCGGGACTCCAAACAACTTTCGGATTACTGCATACTCATATCTCTACAACCCTAGCGTCACCGAACCTTAAGTGTGTAGACCCTACGGGTTCGGGAGACACGTAGACATGACCGAGACGGCTCTCCCGCCAATAACCAACAGCGGGATCTGGATACCCATATTGGCTCCCACATGCTCCTCGATGATCTCATTGGATGAACCACAATGTCGAGGATTCAAGCAACCCCGTATACAATTCCCTTTGCCAATCGGTACGTTACTTGCCCGAGACTCGATCGTCGGTATCCCAATACCTTGTTCAGTCTCGTTACCAGCAAGTCACTTTACTCGTACCGTAATGCATGATCCCATGATCAACCACTTGATCACATTGATCTCATTATGATGATGCATTACCAAGTGGGCCCAGAGATACCTCTCCGTCATACAAAGTGACAAATCCCAGTCTCGATTCCTGCCAACCCAACAGACACTTTCGGAAACACCTGTAATGTACCTTTATAGTCACCCAGTTACGTTGTGACGTTTGGTACACCCAAAGCACTCCTACGGTATCCGGGAGTTGCACAATCTCATGGTCTAAGGAAATGATACTTGACATTAAGAAAAGCTACAGCAAACGAACTACACGTTCTTTGAGCTAAGCTTAGGATTGGGTCTTGTCCATCACATCATTCTCCTAATGATGTGATCCCGTTATCAATGACATCCCCATGTCCATAGCCAGGAAACCATGACTATTTGTTGATCAACGAGATAGTCAACTAGAGGCTCACTAGGGACACATTGTGGTCTATGTATTCACACATGTATTACGATTTCCGAATAATACAATTATAGCATGAATAATAGACAATTATCATGAACAAGGAAATATAATAATCATTTTATTATTGCCTCTAGGGCATATTTCCAACATCTTGGAGGGGCTCTCGCCCATCCCATGCCATGGGAGCCAAGGACCAGAGGCAAAATCCTTCTCCCACCTAGGGAGGAGTCCAAGGAAGAAGAAGAAGGAGGGGGCTCTCTCCCCTTCGCTTCTGGTGGCGCCGGAGTGCCACCGGGGCAACGATCGAGACGGCGATCTACATCAACAATCATGCTACCGTCAACACCAACTCTCTCTCCCTCTATGCAGCGGTGTAACACCTCTTCTCCCCACTGTAATATCTACTTAAACATGGTGCTCAACTCCATATATTATTTCCCAATGCTCTATGGTTATCTTATGATGTTTGAGTGTATCCATTTTGTCCTGTGGGTTAATCATGATCTTGGTTGGTACGATTTTATATTTTATTTATGGTACTGTCCTACGGTGCCCTACGTCTCACGCAAACGTGAGGGGCCCCGCTGTAGGGTGTTGCAACATATTCATGGTTTGCTTATTGTCAGTGTTGCGAGAGTGACGGAAACTTAAACGTGGATAGGTAGGCTATGGCGTATGGGAGTAAAGAGGACTTAATACTTAATGCTATGGTTGGGTTTCACGACCTTAATGATCTTTAGTAGTTGCGGATTCTTGCTAGAGTTCCAATCATAAGTGCATATGATCCAAGTAGAGAAAGTATGTTAGCTCATATCGCTCCCTCATATAAAATTGCAAGAATGATTACCGGTACTTGTTATCGATTGCCTAGGGACAAATGACTTTCTTATTGACAAAAGCTTTCGACTTTTATTACCTTGCAATTTATCCATAGTTTTATTCTCACAAAGTACTCGTAGTTTTATCCTTGCAAAATAGTTTCATACTTGTTTCCGGTAAAGCAAACGCCAAACATGCGTAGAGTTGTATCGATGGTTTATAGAACTTGAGGGAATATTTGTTCTACCTTTAGCTCCTCGTTGGGTTCGACACTCTTATTTATCGAAAATGGCTACAAACAATCCCTTATACTTGTGGGTTATCAAGACCTTTTTTTGGCGCCGTTGTTGGGGAGTTATAGCGTGGGGTGAATATTCTTGTGTGTGCTTGTTTGCTTTACCACTAAGTAGTATTTATTTTGTGCTCTTGTTTTCTATCTTTAGTTATGGGTAGGAAACGCAAAATACCAAAAATTAGTTGTACCTACTAAACCAATGGTTGAAGAACCACCCAAAATATATCATACTACCGAAGCTTTCTACTTGGATCATCTTCGATCCATTTTGCTTATGCTGAAAACCCAACTAGCTTAGTTGAGGGAAAATCATTAGATGAGCATGCTTGTTTTGTGCGACATCATTTATCTGAAAAGGGAAACTTTTACATTGTCAAATTAATACTATGCAATGCTATGGTTGGAATTTATGTGAATTATATGATTTTACTTGTTGTTCTGAAGACCCTAAGAAACACCTTCCCTACCAATGTGAGTTTATTGATAATGGAATCGTATCTTATGCCAAACGTGTTTACAATTACTTTGATATCGAACAAACTGAAGAATTTGTTGCTTTTAAGGGTGCTTATGAAATTTATTCTTTGATTGAAAAGTATGATGCTACTCTTTACAAATCTGAAAAATTTTCCATACTTAAATATTTTTATGACAATTATGCTTCTAATGCCTATGTTAAACCATATATTGAGGACTCCTCTGCTGTCCAAGAAGAGATTAATATTTTGCAGGAGTCTATGGAAGAAGAAATTGATGAAACTGCGAGCTCATTAGATGAAAAATATGATAAGGAGAGCGAAGAACAAATGGAGGAAGACCGGATTGATCACCCGCGCCCACCTTCTAGTGAGAGTAACTCTTCAACTCATACATTGTTTAATTTCCCTTCGTTCTTACCGAAGGATGATTACCATGATAATTGCTATGATCCCATTGATTCATTTGAAATATCCCTTTTTGACGATGCTTGCTATGCTTGTGGCCACGATGCCAATATGAATGATGCTTATGGAGATGAACTTGCTATAGTTCTTATGTTAAGAATGAAATTGTTGCTATTTCACCCACACATGATAGTCCTAATATCTTTTTGAATTCCGCAAACTACACTACAAAGGAGAAGTTTGCACTTGTTAAGGATTACATTGATGGGTTGCATTCTACCGTTGCACATGATGATTTTGATGAATATAATATGCATGTGTTTGCTGCTCCTACTTTCAATTATTATGAGAGAGGAACTATATCTCCACCTCTCTATGTTTCCAACACGAAAAAATTGCAAGAAACTGATTATGCTATGTATTGGCCTTTACTTGATGTGCATGAATTGTTCTTGTATGAGATGCCGATGCATAGGAAGAGAGTTAGACTTCGTAATTACTTGATATATGTTGCTTTGTGCTCACTACTATATGCCAAATCATTGCTAATTAAAATTGGCTTTGATATACCTTGGGATCCGGGTGGATTCATTACTTGAGCACTTTATGCCTAGCTCAGTGGCTTTAAAGAAAGCACTGCGAGGGAGACAACCTGGAAGTTTTAGAGAGTAATTTATTTCTTTTGAGTGCTTCTATATAGTTTAAAAACAACAAAAATATAGAGGGGGACTTAAAACTTCACAAAAAGAAAAGTGAAAGTGAGATAGACGAGCATTGTGAAAGTTGGGGACATCCTTGAACTTTGTTCATGCTCACGGAAACTTTGCGAATCTTAATTACAGAAAAAAATTTAAAAAAATAATTATCCCCTTGTATAATTCCATTGTATTATAAAAATAATGTGCCAATATTTGCCTTTAGGATGTTCACATTGCTTTTTGGTTTGTGCGGTGCAAAAAACAAACTTTGGCTGTAGTGTGCGATTTTACGTTTTTTACTGGAACGTCAAACGGTTCTGAAACTTTTTGCACTGTCTTCCTATACAAAATGTTTATTTTTCCTCATTTTCTCAGAATTTGTGGAGTAACAGAAGTATGGTTAATGTTCAAATTACTACAGACGGTCCTGTTTAAGACAAATTCTGTTTTTGATGCATTGTTTTGCTTGTTTTGATGAAACTATCGATTCTATCAGTGGATTAAGCCATGAAAAAGTTATATTAAATTAGCTACAATGCAAAAACAAAATATGAATTGGTTTGCAACAGTACTTAGAGTAGTGATTTGCTTTATTATACTAACGGATCTTACCGAGTTTTCTGTTGAGTTTTGTGTGGATGAGGTGATCAAAGATCGAGGAGGTCTCGATATGAGGAGAAGGAGGCGAGGCAAGAGCTCAAGCTTGGGGATGCCCAAGGCACCCCAAGTAAATATTCAAGGAGAATCAAGTGTCTAAGCTTGGGGATGCCCCGGAAGACATCCCATCTTTTAACAAGTATCGGTATGTTTTCGTCTTCGTTTCGTTCATGTGACATGTGCAAATCTTGGAGCGTCTTTTGCTTTTAGTTTTCATTTTTATTTTATGCACCATGCTGGTATGAGATAGTCCATGGTTGATTTATAGAATGCTCATTGCACTTCACTTATATCTTTTGAGTGTGTATTTATAGAATGCTTCATGTGCTTCACTTATATCATTTGAAGTTTGGATTGCCTATTTCTCTTCACATAGAAAACCGTTATATGAAGAATGCTATTTTGCTTCACTTATATTTGTTAGAGAATGGTCTTTTATAGGAAGAACTAAGCTCTCATGCTTCACTTATATCTATTTAGAGAGTCAACCGGAATTGGTCAATTGCATGGTTAGTCATAAAATCCTACATAAAACTTGTGGATCACTGAATATGGTATGTTTGATTCCTTGCAATAGTTTTGTGATATAGAGATGGAATATGTGGGAGGTACTAGTAAACAGTTGTGTTTAGTAAGAATATTGGTGTTAAGGTTTGTGATTCCCGAAGCATGCACGTATAGTCTCTCGTTATGCTATGATGTTGGGGCATGATTTATTATTGATTGTATTCCTTATGAGTGGCGGTCGGGGACAAGCGATGGTCTTTTCCTACCAATATATCCCCCTAGGGGCATGCGTAGTAGTACTTTGCTTCGAGGGCTAATAAACTTTTGCAATAAGTATATGAGTTCTTTATGACTAATGTGGGTCCATGGATTATATGCACTCTTACCTTTCCGCAATTTGCTAGCCTCTACGGTACCGTGAATTGCCCTTTTCTCACATCGAGACGTGGTGCAAAATTTGCATGTGCATCCAAACCCCATGATATGATACGCTCTGTCACACATAAGCTTATTATATCTTCCTCAAAACAGCCACCATACCTACCTATTATGGCTTTTCCATGGCCATTCCGAGATATATTGCCATGCAACTTCCACTGCTTCCGTTTGATGACTTGAGCATTCATTGTCATATTGCTTTGCATGATCATATAGCCGACATAGTAGTTGTGGCTCAGCCACCGTTCATCATTTTTCATACATGTTACGCTAGATCATTGCACATCCTGGTACATCCTAGAGGCATTCATATAGAGTCATATTTTGTCATAGGTATCGAGTTGTATTTTTTCTTTTTTTTTCTTTTGAGTTATAAGTAAATAGAAGTGTGATGATCATCATTATTCGTTTTTAGAGCAGTGCCCCAGTGAGCAAAGGATGATGGAGACTAGGATTCCCCCACAATTCAGGATGATACTTCGGACAATGAGAGAGAAAAAAATATATGAAAAGAAAAAAAAGAAATAGAAAAAAAGAAAGAAAAAAAGAAAGAAAAAAATAAAAATAAATAAAAAGAGAGAAGGGGCATTGTTAGTATCATTTACCACACTTGTGCTTCAAAGTAGCACCATGTTTTTCATTTAGAGAGTCTCCTATGTTGTCACTTTCATATACTAGTGGGAATATTTCATTATAGAGTTAGATGCACACCCACATAGTTTTCATAATGAGCTTTCATACACTTATAGCTCTTAGTGCATTCGTTGCATGGCAATGCCTACTCCTCACGTTGATATCGATTGATGGGCATCTCCATAGCCCATTAGTTAGCCGCATCGATGTAAGACTTTCTTACTTTTTTGTCTTCTTTATACTTACCCCTGTCATCATACTCTATTCCACCCATATTGTTATATCCATGGCTTGCGCTCATGTATTGCGTGAGGGTTGAAAAAGCTGAAGCGCATTAAAAAGTATGAACCAATTGCTCGGCTTGTCATCGGGGTTGTGCATGATAAATACTTTGTGTTAAGAAGACAGAGCATGACAAGACTATATGATTTTGTAGGGATAGCTTTCTTTAGCATTAATATTTTGAAAGACGTGTTTGTTTGTTGGGATGCCTGAGTATTGATGTCTTTATGTCAAATTATAGACTATTGCTTTGAATCACTTATGTCTTAATATTCATGCCATGATTAGATATATGATCAAGTTTATGCTAGGTAGCATTCCACATCAAAAATTATTTTTTTATCATTTATCTGCTCGAGGACAAGCAGGAATTAAGCTTGGGGATGCTGATACGTCTCCGTCATATCTATAATTTTTCATTGTTTCATGCCAATATTATACAAGTTTTACATACTTTTGGCAACTTTTTATATAATTTATTGGACTAACCTATTGATCTAGTGCCAAGTGCCAGTTCATGTTTTCTGCATGTTTTTTGTATCGCGGAGTATCCATATTAAATGAAGTCCAAATGCAATGAAATTTTATGGAGAATTATTTTGGAATATTTGTGATTTTGGGGAGTTGGAATCACCGCAAACGGAGGCCCACACAGGGCACAATATACCAGGGCGTGCCAGAGGCCCCTGACGCGTGGTGGTGGGTTGTTCCCACCTTGTACGTCGGTTGGACCTCTACTTCGGGTGCAAGGAAGCTTATATCCAGAAAAAATCGTGTTAAAATCTCAGCGCAATCGGAATTACGGATCTCCGGGAATATAAGAAACTGTTTTCGGCAGATCTAGGGAACGCGAAACAAAAGAGGACAGAGAGGGAGATCCAATCTCGGGGGGGGGCTCTCGCCCCTCCCATGCCATGGGAGCCAAGGACTAGAGGGGAAATCCTTCTCCCACCTATGGAGGAGGCCAAGGAATAAGAATAAGGAGGATTGCTCTCTCCCCCTCGCTTGCGGTGGCACCGGAGTGCCACCGGGGCAACGATTGGGACGGCGATCTACATCAACAATCTTGCTACTGTCGACACCAACTCTCTCTCTCTCCCTCTATGTAGCGGTGTAACACCTCTTCTCCCTGCAGTAATCTCTAATTAAACATGGTTCTCAACTCCATATATTATTTCCCAATGATATATGGTTATCATATGATGTTTGAGTAGATCCGTTTTGTCATGTGGGTTAATCGTGATCTTGGTTGGTATGATTGTATATTTTATTTATGGTGTTGTCCTATGGTGCCCTCCGTCTCGCGCAAACGTGAGAGGGCCCCGCTGTAGGGTGTTGCAATATGTTCATGGTTTGCTTATTGTCAGTGTTGCAAGAGTGACAGAAACTTAAACACGGATAGGTAGGCTATGGCGTATGGGAGTAAAGAGGACTTGATACTTAATGCTATGGTTGGGTTTCACGACCTTAATGATCTTTAGTAGTTGCTGATGCTTGCTAGAGTTCCAATCATAAGTGCATATGATCCAAGTAGAGAAAATATGTTAGTTCATGCCTCTCCCTCATATAAAATTGCAAGCATGATTACAGGTACTTGTTATCGATTGCCTAGGGATAAATGACTTTCTTATTGATAAAAGCTTTCCACTTTTATTACCTTGCAATTTATCCGTAGTGTTATTCTCGCAAAGTACTCGTAGTTTTATCCTTGCAAAATAGTTTCACACTTGTTTCCGGTAAAGCAAACGCCAAGCGTGCATAGAGTTGTCTCGATGGTCGATAGAACTTGAGGGGATATTTGTTCTACCTTTAGCTCCTCGTTGGGTTCGACACTCTTATTTATCAAAAAAGGCTACAAACGATCCCCTATACTTGTGGGTTATCATTCATCATCAGGTTGTACAAGCACTTGTGCGGTCACCTTCATCTTCCAACCTTCTTTGCATGGGAGATGGAGCTCGAGCAACCATGCGCCTTGAGGCTACACATGAGGGGTTGTGGGAATGGAAGCATGTGGGTTGATGTCGATTTCCCCGCCCCTCATGTAATGTATCTTTGTCGTGGTTGGAAGACCTTCGCTCGTGCCCACAGCTTCTCGGAGGGGCACATTCTCCATTTCAAATTAATGGAGAGTGGCCTGCTCTCCGTCAAGATCTTCGGGTGCTTGGGAGGCCGCTTTGGGTGTTGCGTGGAGAGCTCAAGCGATGAAGAAAGTTCCTCCTCGAGCGAAAGCGACGAGGAGGATAGTGACGGTGATGACGACGGCAGCGAGCGTGGGGGCGGCCTCTCTGACTCCGGCTGATCATCACCCGCACCATCTTCATCAGGCGGTAGCACCACCATCTACATCTGTGCCTCCTCTTCGGCAATGAGATGTGTAGATGGTGTTGTCGGGCTCCTCCAGAAGTCTTCCAGTTGGATCCCAGCAGGCTTTCTCTCGGGCTGCAGCTTCGTTGGCCCTGCCGAGTCCTGCTAGCTCTGGTGACAATGGTTGACGGAGCCATCTTCCGCCGTGCTCTCCATCGGGGTGTTCCCTCGGGCTCCCGTTCCCACCGGGCTACCTCTCATGGAGCCCGACAGGAACGGTCTAGACTCCAGCCCTGGCGCTGCTTTTGTCCTCCTCGCCTTCGATGGCCATGCCTAGGAGGAGAGGGACAGGAAAGGGCATTACGGAGCACTTATCTTTTCTTAATCTTAAACTTGTAGGCAATTGCCAAATCTTAATTCAAATAATGTAATCCTTTCATCCATGTTTGTGTTCTATAATGCTTGTACTTGTATCTGCATGTCAATGAAAGAGATAAACCTTACCGGGAACCCGTGCATGTATATGTCCATGCAGAGGTGGAGTGCCTCTTTACTGTAATTAAACGAGCTTTCCTCGGCAGGATATCCTACCGGCACCCTTTTCGTCTACCGGAGAACCATGTCTGCTGGGGAATAGACTGAGGTGACAGCCCCCGCCCACTCCCTTTTTACCAAGGGCCACTGCGACCATCCGGGACGAAGCAGCATTCGAGCCAAGGATGGGAGCACCCTAATTCTAAGAGAGCGGTGCTACCTCTTGAGCACTGCGTTGGATTTCCCCGAAGAGGAAGGGATGATGCAGCAAAGTAGGGTAAGTATTTCCCTCAGTTTTTGAGAACCAAGGTATCAATCCAGTAGGAGGCTGCGCGCGAAGTCCCTAGTACCTGCACAAAACAAATAACTCCTCGCAACCAACGCGGTAAGGGGTTGTCAATCCCTTCACGGTCACTTACGAGAGTGAGATCTGATAGATATGATAAGATAATATTTTTGGTATTTTTGTGATAAAGATGCAAAGTAAAATAAAAGCAAAGGAAAAGCAAAGGAAATAACTAAGTATTGGAAGATTAATATGATGAAGATAGACCTGGGGGCATAGGTTTCACTAGTGGCTTCTCTCAAGAGCATAAGTATTCTACGGTGGGTGAACGAATTACTATTGAGCAATTGACAGAATTGAGCATAGTTATGAGAATATCTAGGTATGATCATGTATATAGGCATCACGTCCAAGACAAGTAGACCGACTCCTGCCTGCATCTACTACTATTACTCTACTCATCGACCGCTATCCAGCATGCATCTAGAGTATTAAGTTCATAAAAACAGAGTAACGCCTTAAGCAAGATGACATGATGTAGAGGGATAAATTCATGCAATATGATTAAAAAACCCATCTTGTTATCCTCGATGGCAACAATACAATACGTGCCTTGATGCCCCTACTGTCACTGGGAAAGGACACCGCAAGATTGAACCCAAAGCTAAGCACTTCTCCCATTGCAAGAAAGATCAATCTAGTAGGCCAAACCAAATTGATAATTCGAAGAGACTTGCAAAGATAACCAATCATACATAAAAGAATTCAGAGAAGATTCAAATATTGTTCATAGATAAACTTGATCATAAACCCACAATTCATCGGTCTCAACAAACACACCGCAAAAAGAAGATTGCATCGAATAGATCTCCACAAGAGAGGGGGAGATCATTGTATTGAGATCCAAAAAGAGAGAAGAAGCCATCTAGCTAATAACTATGGACCCAAAGGTATGAGGCAAACTACTCACACTTCATCGGAGATGCTATGGTGTTGATGTAGAAGCCCTCCGTGATGGATACCCCCTCCGACGGAGCTCCGGAACAGGCCCCAAGACGGGATCTCGTGGATACAGGAAGTTACGGTGGTGTAATTAGGGTTTTGGCTCCGTATCTGATCGTTTGGGGGTACGTAGGTATATATAGGAGGAAGGAGTACGTCAGTGGAGCAACAGGGGGCCCACGAGGGTGGAGGACGCACCTGGGGGGGGTAGGCGCGCCCCCCTACCTCGTGGCCTCCTATTTTGTTTCTTGACGTAGGGTCCAAGTCTCCTAGATCTTGTTCGGTGAGAAAATCACGTTCCCGAAGGTTTCATTCCATTTGGACTCCGTTTGATATTCCTTTTCTTCGAAACCCTAAAATAGGCAAAAAAAACAGCAATTCTGGGTTGGGCCTCCGGTTAATAGGTTAGTCCCAAAAATAATATAAAAGTGTATAATAAAGCCCAATAATGTCCAAAACAGGATATAATATAGCATGGGACAATCAAAAATTATATATACGTTGGAGACGTATCAAGCATCCCCAAGCTTAATTCCTGATCGTCCTCGAGTAGGTAAATGATAAAAACAGAATTTTTTATGTGGAATGCTACTTGGCATAATTTCAATGTAATTCTTCTTAATTGTGGCATGAATATTCAGATCCGAAAGATTCAAGATAAAAGTTCATATTGACATAAAAATAATAATACTTCAAGCATACTAACAAAGCAATTATGTCTTCTCAAAATAACATGGCTAAAGAAAGTTCATCCCTACAAAATCATATAGTTTAGTCATGCTCCATTTTCGTCACACAAGAATACTCTCATCATGTACAACCCCGATGACAAGCCAAGCAATTGTTTCATACTTTAGCAATCTCAAACCTATAAAGTTTCACGCAATATATGAGCGTGAGCCATGGACATAACATGATGGGTGGAATAGAATATGATGATGGGGGTTATGTGGAGAAGACAAACAGGGAGAAAGTCTCACATCAACGAGGCTAACCAATGGGCTATGGAGATGCCCATCGATTGATGTTAATGCAAGGAGTAGGGATTGCCATGCAACGGATGCACTAGAGCTATAAATGTATGAAAGCTCAACAAAAGAAACTAAGTGCGTGTGCATCCAACTTGCTTGCTCACGAAGACCTAGGGCACTTGAGGAGGCCCATTCTTGGAATATACAAGCCAAGTTATATAATGAAAAATTCCCACTTAGTATATGAAAGTGACAAAACAAAAGACTCTCTATCATGAAGACCATGGTGCTACCTTAAAGCACAAGTGTGGTAAAGGATAGTAGCATTGTCCCTTCTCTCTTTTTCTCTCATTTTTTTATTTGGGCCTTCTCTTTTTTATGGCCTTTTTTTATATTCCTCACTTGGGACAATGCTCTAGAAAATGATGATCATCACACTTCTATTTATTTCCAACTCAATGATTATAACTCGATACTAGAACAAAAGATGACTCTATATGAATGCCTCCGGCGGTGTACCGGGATATGCAATGAATCAAGAGTCACATGTATGAAAATTATGAACGGTGGCTTTGCCACAAATACTATGTCAACTACATGATCATGCTAAGCAATATGACAATGATGAATGTGTCATGATAAATGGAATGGTGGAAAGTTGCATGGCAATATATCTTGAAATGGCTATGGAAATGCCATAATAGGTAGGTATGGTGGTTGTTTTGAGGAAGATATAAGGAGGTTTATGTGTGAAAGAGCGTATCATATCACGGGGTTTGGATGCACTGGCGAAGTTTGCACCAACTCTCAATGTGAGAAAGGGCAATGCACGGTACCGAAGAGGCTAGCAATGATGGAAGGGTGAGAGTGCGTATAATCCATGGACTCAACATTAGACATAAAGAACTCACATACTTATTGCAAAAATCTACAAGTCATCAAAAACCAAGCACTACGTGCATGCTCCTAGGGGGATAGATTGGTAGGAAAAGACCATCGCTCGTCCCTGACCGCCACTCATAAGGAAGACAATCAAAGAACACCTCACGTTTCAAATTTGTTACATAACGTTTACCATACATGCATGCTACGGGACTTGCAAACTTCAACACAAGCACTTCTCAAATTCACAACTACTCAACTATCACGACTTTGATATTATTACCTCCATATCTCAAAACAATCATCAAGCATCAAACTTCTCTTAGTATTCAAAACACTCATAGGAAATTTTTTACTAATCTTGAATACCTAGCATATTAGGATTATTTAAGCAAATTACCATGCTATTTAAGACTCTAAGTGAAGCATGAGAGATCAATAGTTTCTATAAAACAAATCCACCACCGTGCTCTAAAAGATATAAGTGAAGTACTAGAGCAAAACTATATAACTCAAAAGATATAAGCGAAGCACATAGAGTATTCTAACAAATTCCAAATTATGTATGGCTCTCTCAAAAGGTGTGTACAGCAAGGATGATTTTGGTAAACTAAAAAGCAAAGACTCATATCATACAAGATGCTCCAAGTAAAACACATATCATGTGGTGAATAAAAATATAGCTCCAAGTAAAGTTACCGATAGAAGTAGACAAAAGAGGGGATGCCTTCCGGGGCATCCCCAAGCTTTGGATTTTAGGTGTCCTTATATTATCATGGGGGTGCCATGGGAATCCCCAATCTTAGGCTCTTGCAACTCCTTGTTCCATAATCCATCAAATCTTTACCCAAAACTTGAAAACTTCACAACACAAAACTCAAAGTAGAAAATCTTGTGAGCTCCGTTAGTGAAAGAAAACAAAAGACCACTTCAAGGTACTGTAATGAACTCAATATTTATTTATATTGTTGTTAAACCTACTGTATTCCAACTTTTCTATGGTTTATAAACTATTTTACAAGCCATAGATTCAACAAAACAAGCAAACAACACATGAAAAACAGAATCTGTCAAAAACAGAACAGTCTGTAGTAATCTGTAGCTAGCGCAAGATCTGGAACCCCAAAATTCTAAAATAAATTGCTGGACGTGAGAAATTTATCTATTAATCATCTTAAAAAATAATTAACTAAATATCACTTTCCAAATAAAAATGGCAGCAGTTCTCGTGAGCGCTAAAGTTTCTGTTTTTTACAGCAAGATATCAAGACTTTCCCCAAGTCTTCCTAATGGTTCTACTTGGCAAAAACACTAATTAAACACAAAAAACACAACCAAAACAGAGGCTAGATAAATTATTTATTACTAAACAGGATAAAAAAGCAAGGAATAAAAATAAAATTGGGTTGCCTCCCAACAAGCGCTATCGTTTAACGCCCCTAGCTAGGCACAAAAAGCAAGGATAGATCTAGGTATTGCCTTCTTTGGTAGGCAATCCATAAGTGGCTCTCATAATAGATTCATAAGGTAATTTAATTTTCTTTCTAGGAAAGTGTTCCATGCCTTTCCTTAACGGAAATTGGAATCTAATATTTCCTTCCTTCATATCAATAATTGCACCAATCGTTCTAAGGAAAGGTCTACCAAGAATAATAGGACATGAAGGATTGCAATCTATGTCAAGAAAAATAAAATCTACGGGCACATAATTCCAATTTGCAACAATAAGAACATCATTAATTCTTCCCATAGGTTTCTTAATAGTGGAATCCGCAAGGTGCAAGTTTAGAGAGCAATCATCAAAATCACGGAAACCTAACAAATCACACAAAGTCTTTGGAATCGTGGAAACACTAGCACCCAAATCACATAAAGCATAGAACTCATGATCTTTAATCTTAATTTTAATAGTTGGTTCCCACTCATCATAAAGCTTTCTAGGGATTTAAACTTCCAACTCAAGTTTTTCTTCATAAGATTGCATCAAGGCATCAATGATATGTTTAGTAAACGCTTTATTTTGACTATAAGCATGAGGAGAATTTAGCATGGATTGCAACAAGGAAATACAATCAATCAAAGAGAAATTTTCATAATTAAATTCCTTGAAATCAAAAATAGTGGGTTTAGCAACATCTAGGGTTTTAATTTCTTCGATCCCACTTTCATCAAATTTAGCATCAAGATCTAAAAACTCCGAATTTTTGGAACGCCTTCTAGGTAAAGGTGGATCATATTCAGTCCCATCATTATTAAGATTCATATTGAAAAACAAAGATTTAATAGGGGACACATCAATAACTTTTAGATCTTCATCTTTATTTTCACAGGAACTAGGAGAACACGCTTTTATAAAGGCATCTTTCTTAGCACGCATCCTAGCGATTCTTTCTTTGTACTCATCAATGGAAATTCTCATGGCTTTGAGAGACTCATTGATATCATGCTTAGGAGGAATAGATCTAAGTTTCAAAGAATCAACATCAAGAGAAATTCTATCCACGTTCCTAGCCAAATCATCAATCTTAAGCAATTTTTCTTCAATCAAAGCACTGAAATTCTTTTGCAAAGTAATAAATTCTTTAATATTAGATTCAAAATCAGAGGGCATCTTATTATAATTTTCATAAGAATTGTTGTAGGAATTACCATAATTATTAGAGGGATTACTAGGATAAGTCCTAGGATTAAAATTTCCTCTATACGCGTTGTTACCAAAATTATTCCTACCAACAAAATTCACATCCATAGATTCATTATTATTCTCAATCAAGGTAGACAAGGGCATATCATTAGGATCATAAGAAACACTCTTATTAGCAAATAATTTCATAAGTTCATCCATCTTTCCACTCAAAAAATTAATTTCTTCTATCGCATGCACCTTTTTATTAGTAGATCTTTCAGTATGCCATTGAGAATAATTAACCATAATATTATCTAGAAGTTTAGTAGCTTCTCCTAAAGTGATTTCCATAAAAGTACCTCCCGCAGTCGAATCTAAAAGATTTCTAGAAGCAAAATTCAATCCGGCATAAAAAATTTGTATAATCATCCACAAATTCAAACCATGAGTAGGGCAATTACGTATCATTAATTTCATCCTCTCACAAGATTGTGCAACATGTTCATGATCAAGTTGCTTAAAATTCATAATATCATTTCTAAGGGAGATGATCTTAGCGGGAGGAAAATACTTAGAGATAAAAGCATCTTTGCACTTGTTCCAAGAATCAATACTATTTTTAGGCAAAGACGAAAACCAAGATTTAGCACGATCTCTAAGCGAAAAAGGAAATAGCTTCAACTTAACAATATCATTATCCACATCTTTCTTCTTTTGCATATCACACAAATCAACTAAGCTATTTAGATGGGTAGCGGCGTCTTCACTAGGAAGGCCGGAAAACGGATCTTTCATGACAAGATTCAGCAAAGCGGCATTAATTTCACAAGATTCAGCATCGGTAAGAGGAGCAATCGGGGTGCTAATAAAATCATTGTTGTTGGTATTGGTAAAGTCACACAATTTAGTGTTATCTTGAACTATTATGACAAACAAGCAATCCAACACACAAGCAAACAAAAAGCAAGCAAGCAAAAAGAGGCAAATAGAGAAAGAGAGGGAGGATAGGGAGAGAGAAGGCGAATAAAACGACAAGGGTGAAGTGGGGGAGAGGAAAACGAGAGGCAAATGGCAAATAATGTAATGCGGGAGATAAGGATTGTGATGGGTACTTGGTATGTAGCGCCTGAAATGGCTCATTGTTGGAACTCAAATCTTGACTTGCATGAACCTCCCCGGCAACGGTGCCAGAAATCCTTCTTGCTACCTCTTGAGCACTGCGTTGGATTTCCCCGAAGAGGAAGGGATGATGCAGCAAAGTAGCGTAAGTATTTCCCTCAGTTTTTGAGAACCAAGGTATCAATCCAGTAGGAGGCTGCGCGCGAAGTCCCTAGTACCTGCACAAAGAAAATAACTCCACGCAACCAACGCGATAAGGGGTTGTCAATCCCTTCACGGTCACTTACGAGAGTGAGATCTGATAGATATGATAAGATAATATTTTTGGTATTTTTGTGATAAAGATGCAAAGTAAAATAAAAGCAAAGTAAAAGCAAAGGAAATAACTAAGTATTGGAAGATTAATATTATGATGATAGACCCGGGGGCCATAGGTTTCACTAGTGGCTTCTCTCAAGAGCATAAGTATTCTACGGTGGGTGAACGAATTACTGTTGAGCAATTGACAGAATTGAGCATAGTTATGAGAATATCTAGGTATGATCATGTATATAGGCATCACGTCCAAGACAAGTAGACCGACTCTTGCCTGCATCTACTACTATTACTCCACTCATCGACCGCTATCCAGCATGCATCTAGAGTATTAAGTTCATAAAAACAGAGTCACGCCTTAAGCAAGATGACATGATGTAGAGGGATAAATTCATGCAATATGATAAAAAAACCATCTTGTTATCCTCGATGGCAACAATACAATACGTGCCTTGCTGCCCCTACTGTCACCAGGAAAGGACACTGCAAGATTGAACCGAAAGCTAAGCACTTCTCCCATTGCAAGAAAGATCAATCTAGTAGGCCAAACCAAACTGATAATTTGAAGAGACTTGAAAAGATAACCAATCATACATAAAAGAATTCAGAGAAGATTCAAATATTGTTCATAGATAAACTTGATCATAAACCCACAATTCATCATTCTCAACAAACACACCGCAAAAAGAAGATTACATCGAATAGATCTCCACAAGAGAGGGGGAGATCATTGTATTGAGATCCAAAAAAAGAGAAGAAGCCATCTAGCTAATAACTATGGACCCGAAGGTCTGAGGTAAACTACTCACACTTCATCGGAGAGGCTATGGTGTTGATGTAGAAGCCCTCCATTATGGATACCCCCTCCGACGGAGCTCTGGAATAGGCCCCAAGATCGGATCTCGTGGATACAGGAAGTTACGATGGTGGAATTAGGGTTTTGGCTCCGTATCTGATCGTTTGGGGGTACGTAGGTATATATAGGAGGAAGGAGTACGTCGGTGGAGCAACAGGGGGCCCACGAGGGTGGTGGGCATGCCTGGGGGGTAGGCGCGCCCCCCTACCTCGTGGCCTTCTCCTTTGTTTCTTGATGTAGGGTCCAAGTCTCCTGGATCATGTTCGGTGAGAAAATCACATTCCCGAAGGTTTCATTCCGTTTGGACTCCGTTTGATATTCCTTTTCTTCGAAACCCTTAAATAGGCAAAAAAACAGCAATTCTGGGCTAGGCCTCCGGTTAATAGGTTAGTTCCAAAAATAATATAAAAGTGGATAAATAAAGCTCAATAATGTCCAAAACAGTAGATAATATAGCATGGAGCAATCAAAAATTATAGATACACCCGACACCTTGGCCAAGAAAAGCCGAAGTCCATGGCAGCCCTCACGGCACTTATGACCCGCTTTTGCATGGGCGAAGATAGTTGGCTAGCCCGTAGCAGCAACAGTGCAAAGCGACCTTGGCCCCTCTGAAGCCAGAAATAGCAACGGCAAGCCCCGATCACTTTCGATCGCAGGGACCATCCGACCAGTATTCGTCACGACGGCTCAGCTACACTGGTCCTTGACCCAATCATTGATGGATTCCACCTCACGCGAGTCCTCATGGATGGCGGCAACAGCCTTAACCTGCTCTATCAGGACACAATCCGCAAGATGGGCATCGATCCGTTAAGGATCAAGCCCACAAAAACTACCTTTAAAGGAGTAATACCAGGTGTAGAGGCCCGTTGCACGGGCTCAATCACATTGGAATTCGTCTTTGGATCGCCGGACAACTTCCAAAGCGAAGACTTGATCTTCGACATCATCCCCTTCCGCAGTGGCTATCACACACTGCTCGGACGAACCGCATTTGCTCGCTTCAATGCGGTGCCACACTATGCCTATCTCAAACTCAAGATGCCCAGACCATGCGGTGTCATAATAGTCAACGGAAACATGGAACGCTCCCTTCGTACCGAGGAGCACACCGCGTCCCTGGCAGCGGAAGTACAAGGCGGCCTTATCAAGCAAAACATCAATTCAGCGGCCAAGCCCCCGGACACTATTAAACGAGTCCGGATTACTCCGCAGCATGATAGTCCTGCTCGTCAGGAGTTCGACTAGCAATTCGGCCTATATGCATCCACGTGGGGGCCCATCCTACTCCAAATTGACGTCGGTATAGTTGGGTCAATGATTGGGTCAAGGACCAGTGTAGCTGAGCCGTCGTGACGAATACTGGTCGGATGGTCCCTGCGATCGAAAGTGATCGGGGCTTGCCGTTGCTATTTCTGGCTTCAGAGGGGCCAAGGTCGCTTTGCACTGTTGCTGCTACGGGCTAGCCAACTATCTTCGCCCATGCAAAAGCGGGTCATAAGTGCCGTGAGGGCTGCCATGGACTTCGGCTTTTCTTGGCCAAGGTGTCGGGCGAGTCATTCGTCGCGAATGCTATGCTTAAAGGCCGTTATGGCTTCAGCATCCGGGCAGTCAACGATCTGGTTCTTTTTGGTTAGGAACCTAGTCCAGAATTTCCTGGCCGACTCTCTGGGCCGTTGAACTATGTATCTTAGGTCATCGGCATCCGGAGGTCGGACGTATGTACCCTGGAAGTTGTCGCGGAAGGCGTCTTCCAAGTCCTCCTAGCTGCCAATGGAGTTTTCTGGCAGGCTGTTTAACCAGTGTCGAGCTGGTCCTTTGAGCTTTAGTGGGAGGTATTTGATGGCATGAAGATCATCACCGCGAGCCATATGAATGTGGAGAAGAAAGTCCCCAATCCATACTGCGGGATCTGTTATTCCATCATATGATTCGATATTCACGGGTTTAAACCCTTCTGGGAATTCGTGCTCCATTACTTCGTCAGTGAAGCAGAGGGGGTGTGCAGCGCCTCTATATCGGGCCAAGTCGCGACGCATCTCGGATGGAGTCCATCTGCGGTTTTCGGCCCGGAGGTGGTTATGCTTGTCGCGCCCGGCTAGATAGCCGTCCTCGCGCGTCGGGGCATGCCCCCGTGATCCGTAGATCGATCTAGTCTGACCTGCTCTATTTTCCAAGTCCTTCCATAGGTCGTACATATATCCCCCGAGTTGTTGTGTCTCTACTTTTTCGGTGAGGTAGTATGGGCTGGTGTTCGGCTTGAGTTGATGTTTTGTCACGGCCACGTGGTGGCCGGTCGGCCGCGTTACGTGCTGATGGTATGGGCTCCAGCGCCTCGTCGTCGAATTGGGGCAGCAGCTTGCGCTTCGGGTAACTCTTGGTTCGGCACCTGAGGCCGTATTCCTCGGCTGCCAAGACATTAGTCCACCTGTCGTTGAGCAGATCTTAGTCAGCTCGAAGCTGCTGCTGCTTCTTTTTCAGACTCCTTGCAGTGGATATTAGCCGGCGCTTGAAGCGCTCTTGTTCAATGGGTTCCTCAGGTACGATAAAGTCTTCGTCGCTGAGGCTCACCTCATCCTCGGAGAGTGGAAGATAATTACTATCCTCTGAGTCTCCGTTTATAGCCTGTTCATCCGGGCTAATTTTCCCACCTTCCCGATCGTCCTATCCAGAAGTTGGCTCGACAAGGTCTTCTTGGTCTTCGGCGTCGTCCGGAGTATTGTTGTCTCCGATGCCAGTATTGTTGTCTTTTCCACGACGTGATTTAGAGCGGTGCTGCTGATGTCGGTGCTTTGGTTGAGTCTCAGGAGGTGTATCCTCAACTGGATTTTTCTCGTTATCGCCGTTACCCTCTTTGGGTGTATCCACCATGTACCCGTCATACGAAGAGGTGGTCGTCCAGCGTCCGGTAAACGGTGGGTTTTGGGCCTGCTCTTCTCCGACATCATCGTCCATACCGTCGATGTCTTCGGAGCCATAATCGAGCATGTCAGTTAAGTCCTCGATAGTGGCTATGAAGTGGGTGGTGGGTGGGACGTAAAATTCCTCGCTCTCAGCCCCTAGTCTAGGCTGAGCGTAGTTCGGACGTTGCCCCTGTATAATGATGAGGGGTCGCATTAAGTCCAGAGCCTCGTTTAAAGGCGATGTTCGGCCAGGGAGAAGAGAGTTCATGGAGTACGGCGGGAAGGAGACTTCTTGGCCAAGCACACACGATGCTGACTCCGAGGGTTCGGAGCCAGGGTTCGGAGAAGAGTCCGGCTTCATGATGATTGTCGGTGACGCTGTTTCCTCCGGCTCTCCCATACTAGGCTTAATAGCCACAGAGAGTCCGGCGGGCTCGAGAATCCCGTCTTCGGACCTAGTGACGCGCTCCGGATTTAAGGCCAGAGCGGAGGTTGGGGTCGTGAACCCTTGGAAGATCAAGTCTCCTCGGATATCAACGACATAATCGAGATTTCCAAAACTAATCTGGTGACCTGGGGCATAGCTATCGATCTGCTCTAGATGGCCAAGTGAGTTAGCCCGCAGTGCAAAGCCGCCGAACACAAAGATCTGGCCGGGGAGAAAGACCTCCCTCGGGGCTGCATTGTTGTAGATGATTGATGGAGCCATCGATCCTTCCGACGACGACACAGCGAAACTCTCAATGAAAAGATGCTCCTCCATGAATCCGTCGATCAACTTCACGACGAAACACGGTCAGAGGGAATTCTTTCTGGTGGCAAAATTTACTAGATCGAAGATTCGACTCACAGAGGAATTGACAGGTACCATTATTCTCTCGTTCTTTGGTGGTCGAGCTTCTCTATACAAGGTTCGCATGCCGTGTGAGCATCTTTTCCAGTTCTCAGTTTCTTCAATAAATGTTGGTTTTGCGATCTACAATGGAGGGAATGTTTCATTAGAATCCCGACTATGCGATGGACTATGTCTGCTTCTACTAATTTATCTAAGTCGTTTGTTTAGTTGTACCACAACAATATGCCATCATCCAAACCATTTTCACATGCCTCATGGCCCTTTATTCCCCTCCCAAGCCCAAATGCTCAGCCGCCGACACCTTTGAGCTGGCTCTCAAAACCTAGATCAATATTGAGGATCAGACTTGTTAACAAATGGAATTGGTGTGGGAAGGAGGATGCGTGAAGATTGATCGGAGAAGGAGAGCAAGACCTTTCAAGGTTCGGCACTATAGGGCGGATATACAAGTGATCGGCTATTCACGTATTCGAAAAAACCTGTAAGTAAATATCGTGCGTCAAAGATTTCAATGTTCTATATATTTGCCTCATATATGTTCCATACATCCAAGCTAATAGTAGGTTAGCAATAAAAAGAAGTGGAATAGAACTAGCATTGATGTGTACGTCTTTGCTCTATATTTAGTGTCAAAACTCTATAGAAGCCATTTAAATTTCTTCCGAGGATACAAAATATCTTATTTGAGTAAATCTAGTAGAATCCTCGATTCCACGACTCGATACTACGTTTCGATTCTGTCTAAGGAAAATCGATCCGACTCCGAATCCCGACTCTGACTACCTTGTGTATGATCATGCATCATCACCTCCTCCTTCCTTCTTCTTTCTTTAATTTTGGCAAGTGACCTTTTCCCCTCCTCGATAAATGTTCATTCTTTTCCTGATGCTAGTTCACCATGCCTAAACCCTCTCTGTCAAATTTAAGATCCTTTGGAGTTTTTTTGGTTAGGTTAAAAAATGCCTCAAGTTTGAATCATATTTAAACTTGTTTTATTTTTCTACCTCTAAAAATGTCCAAACCAATTTTATCAAATAGGGCATGAATTCAGGGTCATGGGGATATTTTTATATTTCTCATACACCTCTCCTTTTCCCCTGTGCTTTTCTCTTTATTTTCTCCTTGAAGAAAATTAGAGAAAAGATAACTGCAGCTTTAGGCCAGCCGCAGCCCACTTGGGCCTCCCTAGGCCAACTTCCGCGCCAGCCCAGCCGGCCTCCTGCAGCCCAGGCCGGCCCATCCATTCCCCAGCCCATCTAAACCGAACCCTAGCCTATCCCTCTCGTTCCCGTGCCCGATCCCATCTCTCCTTTCCCCTGTCTCCCGCAGCGCGCCGTCACAGGAGAGCCCCACTCTCTCCCGATCGATCTCCCTCTCTCCCTCCTCGCGCTCTCTTCGTCGTGCCCGAACCCCATGGCCTGACACCCGCGCCTCCTTCCTGCCGGCCGCTTCCGCCACCGTCATGCTCGCGCCCCTGCCGGCCTCTCCTTCCTCGCGCCGCACCACCAGACCCGACGCCCGGCCTCTTCCTCGCCCTGCCAATGCTCTGGCGCCGTCCCTCGCCCTCGCGCCTCCTTCTCCTACGCGCCGGCGACCTCCTGCTGCCTCCTCCACCACCAGTTCAGGCCAGCTCCACCGCCCTGCCCGTCCCCGGCCGAACCTCATCGACAGGACCCGTCCCTGCCTCTGGTTCCTCCATCATCACGCCTTGTCCTTGCCTCCTCTATCGACCGCGCCGGCCACCGGAGTCGTCGACAGCCGAAGCCCGGCCACGTCGCAGCCCCTGCTGCCGGCGACCTCGCCTGGACCCGTCAAGCTCCGCCGCCCAACCTGCATCATGCCGCTCATCGGAGTCTCTCTGCTGCTCCCCTGTGTCAAGTTTGCTGCTGCGTCGTCGTCTGCATCCACCATGGCCTCGCCTCTGCTCGAAGTAGATGAACAGCAACGTCCGCCGCACGCTTCCTTTGCATCGTCACGCCCGCGCCAAGTCCTGTTTGTGGATTTCGTCAAGTTCGAGCTTCGTTGAACGAGGGCTTTCGCCTTGCTCATTTCGGGACGCGACAAGTTCGTCTTCGAAAGTACGTCTACGTGATGACCTGACAAGTACCGTGGCACCGAAGACCTTTCATGCGTCAAGTCCATCTCCAAGGATTTCACCAAGTACCACGACGGCACGACGGCTGTTATTCGTCAAGTACCCCTTCAGATCACTAAGTTTCGGAAACCATCATCATGAACTCCTTTCGAAACATGTATCACTAACGCCAAGTACTAGTTCTACGAGGACTGCCAAGTTCGTCTTCCGTCGTCTCCAAAATCGCCAAGTACCACATCGATACGAGAACAACTACCCTCGGCGTGCATTTTGCCAAGTACCACTACCGTCGACCCTCGAAGACACCGTGGACATCAAGTTTCTTGCCGTGACCCTGAACATCTACGGAAACTTGTGCGACTAAGAACGTGAACGACTACCGTCGCGAGAACGTCTACTTCCCCTACACTGCATCGAACATGAACCCCTCCGATAATGCACGCTTCGAAGTATAAGCCCGAGACCCGCCCGTGAACGAATGCATGTGTGATGTATGAGATGCTCGTGCTTGCTCCATGCTCGAATTGTCGGTGCACGTTGCCCCTCTTTTGTCTTGTCACTGTCGTCGACCCGTGGGAACCCTGTAACCGGGATCACCCCACCATCTTCTGACACGCTTCCGTCACTTTTCCTTTTGCATCGGTATCTCCATGAGCTACCGGAACCGATATGTTGTCGTGGCATCATTTTCGGATTCGTCGCCGAGGCACCCTTTCTTTCCACCACGATGACAAATGCTTCATAATGCTCTTATCAACATTTTCATTTAAATTGCATAATCTTGCATATGTCATCCGCATCATGATAACAACTTCAAGAATTTTTAAATTGTTGCTTGCTTCAATTGCTAAATGCATATGAGGATTTACCAGAATTGTTGTTTGTTATTTCTGGCCTCATTTCAACTTGCCTAAATAGGTAGTTTTTCATATGCTTCACCCTCTTGCCATGTTTAACAACACTTAATATTGATGGGTACCTAAACGAGAGAGAACTAAATAAGTCACGTGGTGTTTTGTCAATATGCAACTAGTTGCATATTGAGTTCCACTTAATTTGTAGTTTTGTTTGTTGCACTTTGCCGTGCCATGCATATTTAAACTGGACATGCATCATACTTGGTTGTGCATCATGCCATGTTATGCTTGGTTGTTTACTATGTTGTTTGCTTCTTTCCGGTGTTGCTTCTTTGGGTTAGTTCCGATAACGTCGCATTTGTGAGGATTCGTTCGACTTCGTCCGTTTTTCTTCTTCATGGACTCGTTCTTCTTCCTTGCGGGATCTTAGGCAAGATGACCATACCCTCGAAATCACTTCTATCTTTGCTTGCTAGTTGCTCGATCTATTGCTATGTCACGATACCTACCGCTTGTTATATCATGCCTCCCATATTGCCATGACAAGCATCTAACCCACCTTCCTAGCAAACCATTGTTTGGTTATGTTACCGCTTTTGCTCAGCCCCTCTTATAGCATTGTTAGTTGAAGGTGAAGATGGAGTTTGTTCCTTGTTGGAACATGGATATGTTGGGATATCACAATATCTCTTATTTTAATTAATGCATCTATATACTTGGTAAAGGGTGGAAGGCTCGGCCTTATGCCTGGTGTTTTGTTCCACTCTTGCCGCCTTAGTTTCCGTCATACCGGTGTTATGTTCCTTGATTTTGCGTTCCTTACGCGGTTGGGTGTTATGGGAACCCCTTGACAGTTCTCTTTGAATAAAACTCCTCCAGCAAGGCCCAACCTTGGTTTTACATTTGCCTCACCTAGCCTTTTTCCCTTGGGTTTCCGGAGCCCGACGGTCATCTTTATTTTAACCCCATCGGGCCAGTGCTTCTCTAAGGGTTGGTCCAACCTGAGCGATGTCCGGCGCCCCCTGGGCAACCAGGGTCTAAGCCAACCCGACGTCTGGCTCCTCCGGTGTGCCTGGAGAACGAGATATGTGCAGCTCCTATCGGGATTTGTCGGCACATTCGGGCGGCTTTGCTGGTCTTGTTTTACCATTGTCGAAATGTCTTGTAACCGGGATTCCGAGTCTGATCGGGTCTTCCTGGGAGAAGGAATATCCTTCGTTGACCGTGAGAGCTTGTGATGGGCTAAGTTGGGACACCCCAGCAAGGTTTTGAACTTTCGAAAGCCGTGCCCGTGGTTATGGGCAGATGGGAATTTGTTAATGTTCGTTTGTAGAGAACTTGAAACTTAACCTAATTAAAATGCATCAACCGCGAGTGTAGCCGTGATGGTCTCTTTTCGGCGGAGTCCGGGAAGTGAACACGGTTCTTGTGTTATGCTTGAACGTAAGTAGTTTCAGGATCAATTCTTGATCACTTCTAGTTCACGACCGTGCATTGCTTCTCTTCTTGCTCTTATTTGCGTATGTTAGCCACCATATATGCTTAATGCTTGCTGCAGCTCCACCTCATTACCCCTTTCCTACCCATAAGCTTAAATAGTCTTGATCTCGCGGGTGTGAGATTGCTGAGTCCTCGTGACTCACATATTACTTCCAAAAACCAGTTGCAGGTGTCGTTGATACCAGTGCAGATGCCGCAGCTGAGCTCAAGTGGGAGCTCGATGAAGATCGTGTTCGTTATGTTGTTTCGTTTCTGTTCGATCAGTAGAGGAGCCCAGTTGGGGCGATCGGGATCTATGCATTAGGGGTGGTCTTCTTTTATTTTGGTTCCGTAGTCGGACCTTGATTGTATTCGGGATGATGTAATGCTATATTTACGTATTGTGTGAAGTGGCGATTGTAGGCCAACTCTGTATCCCTTTCTTATTCAGTACATGGGATGTGTAAAGATTACCCCTCTTGCGACATGCCTACCATGCGGTTATGCCTCTATGTCATGCTCCGACACGTGGGAGATATAGCCGCATCGTGGGTGTTACAAGTTGGTAATCAGAGCCTTCCCCGACTTAGGAGCCCCCTGCTTGATCGAATCGGTGGCGTTGTTGAGTCTAGAAAAATGTTTTGAGTCTTATAGGATTATATATATCAAAGAGTAGGATTCTTTTTACTCCTCAGTCCCTTCGTCGCTCTGGTGAGGCCTCCTGACGTAGAGTTTTGACTCTTCTCTCCTAAAATTTCATGATTTTTTTTGGATCACGCGGGTATCTTGGAATCGTTCTGATGGTTTTGTGATGAGAACATTGTTCTTGGTGCCTCCTGACATTTAGGGGTTGTGGCAGTGTCCCGGGGAGTTGAGCTCCGAGGTGTTGTCGTCACAATTTTATTGTTGCTGTTCTGGAATACCTGAGTTTTGCCAACATCGAAAATCTCTTTTATGCAGTTGTTGGTGAGATAACCTTGACGCCACCCAGTACTGGGGCGGGAGTTCGGGAGTATTGCCATAACTCGTATAACGGATGCTTTTCGAAGGTTGAGGTAAATGATTTCCGAGGGTTTCTTGGTTATGTGTTGAAGGATGGATACAGCTGGATGTAGGATTTGTTAGTTTTGGGTGAGATATTATGCTTACCCTGTATCCCCAACACCTGATTGCATAACCAGAAAGTTTCGGGAGTTTATAAGTGGGAATTCAAGTAGCTCCTAGGATATCTTTCTGACAGATGCATGATATGAGATTGGGGTTCGACATCTAGTGGTCCGCCCATCCACGGTTGGTTTTACAGTGGTCTCGTTGTGTCTTAAAGAGTCCTTGGCTATGCTGACTTGGGGACGCTTCGTATGTCATGTGCACTGCCTTGTACATGATGGTGCTGTACGATCGAGCCCGTGTGGGCCCCACCATGAAAACGTCAGACAAAATCTCTATGATATGTTTGTTCTGGCTTATTTTACAAGCCAATTCTTTGTTTTTGTTTTCAGTTGTGGTATTCGAGTTGCTTCAAAGTCAAGTGTTGATTCCATACCTTTCCTAAACGGTGTTCTCATACTCCGATGTGAATACCAATCCTTCATGATAATCAAGATTGTCTTGTCAATCCTTTTCCAACCGGTGCGCTTCTCTTCGAGATGATCCCATCATTCTCCCCATCCGCAAGATAAATTCTAAGTCTTCTCAACGGTGTTTGTTTCATCCGTCCCCAAGTTGCCTTTGTTTTCCCGCCCTCCCACCCTTTTCCTTCAAGGAATCAGATTGCTAAATCAACTATCCATTTTATTCATGTGAAGTCTCTTCATCCTTTTCTTTCAAGTTTCGATCCGGTGATTTATCGTGGAGATTCTAACGGAGCTTCAAGTTCGTCATTCTTCATTCCTTTTCTTCTCCGGTGGATTTAAGCCAAGCCTTGTTGATCATATCATTTTACTCGTTTCAAATGCTTTTTCCATGCCGGTACACCTCTTAATCATCCACTTCTCTCCATTCATTTGTTCTGGAGTGCTGAAGATATCTCGAAGATTCGTGTTTCCACTCTGCATTCATTCAATCTATTCTAAGGTTGTTAGCTCATTCAAGCCATTTAATTCAACCGGTGCAATCTCTCTTTTCAAGCAATCTCTTCAACAGTGTTTCTTTTGAGTGGGCCCTAACCCACAGGTCTTTTCCCAGGATCTTACCCGACTCTTCTTATTTTTTTCAGAGTTATTTTCAAATTCATTTCAAAGTTTGACGTAAGAATGAATTGTCATCACTCAAATGTCTTTCTCCAAGATCTTTCAAATTCTTTCATCATTGGTCAACCTTTCTATTATTCATTCCGGAGTACCTCAAAAATTCATGGTGGTGTTTCTCATCATCATTCTCTGCATTTGAAGACCGAAGAAGAGTTCCTCTTAAATCCTTACTCGTTCTCTTGAAGATTCTTGGTTCTAGCTTGATGCCATCCTCTCATAATTGTGTTCGATTGTGTCAATTCTTTTCACCCTTCCGGAACAATTCAGGAGTCTTTTCAGTTTGTTTCTCCGGAGCACATCATCTAAGAATTATTCATTCCAGCTTTCAGCTCTCGTTTCTCCAAATCTTACCGGTGCATCATTCAAATATCCTCTAAGCAGTTCTGGATCTCTTCGGTATCTTCATTCATTTTTCAATTCTTCTCGATGAATTGTGCCTTTTGCTACTTTCATTTTAATTCTTATGGTGGTTTGTTCAAGATTTCCCTTCCTTCGTTATCGTATCAATTTATTCGTTGTTTCAATCCTACCGGTGGTTAGTTGAAGATTTTCTCAAGTTTGCGCTATATCTCTCTTAATCCTGTCTTAGAGAATAAGTAGTATGCCAAATCCATTGCTTGTCATCAATTTAAATTGGTGAGGGATACACATAATGTAATTCTTAGTCTTGTTTCATCCAAGTGATTAATTCCTTATTCTGGAGGTTCATCAAATTCTTGATTTCATTTGTTCATCTTTCTTTTCCGGAGTTCCAAGTTTTTCCGCATTATCTCATCGCGAAGCTCCATCTAATCAATGCAAGGATTCATCTTATTCTTTTTCGAGCTTCCTTTCCTTACGACCTTCTTTTTATCCATCCAGAGTTATTCGAGAGTTTTCTACATGGTGGTCCGTCAAGGATTCTTTTCATTCTTCAATTGTTCTTCAAGATCTCTTTCGAAGTTAAGATCCGCCAAGCTATACTCTTAAAATAAACATGGTGTTCAACACATGACTTAATTGAGGAGTTCAACCATTCTCCATCCTGAATCCGAAGTGCAATTCCTTCTACCTTATCTTTTCAGGTGGTGTTATGTCTTTCTTGACAATTTCCCTCCATGTTTCATGAATCACAAGTTGTCCGGAATGACATATTTTAAACCAATCATTTTCAATTCGTTCATGAGATCCTTTGCTATCCATCAATCTCTTCTCTGGAGTTATCTTGGGTTTTATTTCACCTAAAGCTTTCCTTACAGATTGTTGCTATTTATGGTGCTTATAAATGATCCAAGTTCTTCATTTATCCTCCCGGTGAAATAAGCTTCTCGTCTCCTTGTTGATATCCATCCAATCTTTTATTTCCGTAGTGCCAGAATTTCGCCTCAATTTTGAGAAGTTTTCCTTAAGCCCACTACAAGCTTATTCTTTTCGTTGTTGATTTCCCAACAACCCCGTGCATCCTTTTCTTGCAAGGATGCTTTCCAAGTTCATTTGTGGTAGAAGTTGTCTTTTTCTCCTCCGTTCTTTTGTTCCGATGATCTACCTTTTATTCCTTCTTCTGGACGCATTGTGATGTTGCTCGCTTCACTCATCATCTCGAAGCATGAGGATCTGTTCTTTTCATGCTTACCCATTCAACTGGAGTGTCGTGTCCTCCATTCAAGTTCTCTCATCTTATCAAGTTTTGTCTCCCTTCTCAACCGGAGTGCTATCTGAGATCTTTCTTACCCCTTGTGCCATTCTTTCAATTGTTCCGGAGGTAGTGTGTTGTGGATTTCATCAAGTATCCTCTCTTCTTGTCAAGTTCATGTTCAATTCCTTCCATTTACAGTCGGAGTGCTATCCAAATTATATCATCCTTATTCCTTCTCTACCTTGTTTTAACCGGTGTGTTGTGTCTATCATTCCTCTTCTAACCAGAGTCTCATCCAAGTGCTTTCATTTTGCCAAGCTCATATTCTTTACCTTCCATTTCCAACCGGAGTGTTGTCGTAATTGATCCTTATTGTTCCTTGTACATCTCGTTCTACCGAAGTGCTTGCATGTACTTCTTGCCCATTGCAACCCCTTTTCTCATGTCTTTCAACCTACAGGTTTCTCGTGATGTTCCTTGTTCCTGGTTTCTAACAGAGTGTTTTCAACTTTGTTCATCTCCGTTGTATTCTTCTTTCCAATTGTTTAACCTCTCAAGGTTCATTGGTTTGACTCGTTTGTCAAAGAAGCAACTTACTTTTACCTGTTCTCTTCCTCTTCCATTTTCCCTCCGGTGCCATTCTAGATCTCGGGACGAGATCCTCTCGTAGTGGTGGAGTGTTGTGACGCCCCAAGACCGGAGCTTTAGATGCCTTCCTTTTATCTCGTTGCCGTTGTGTGTTTGAACTGTTTGTTGCCATGATCGGATGAGTGTCATTGTCATATTTTGCTTCTTGCATTGTTCATCATTTGGTTATATTGCATTGCCATGCCCATCATTGTCATGTTGCATTCGTGCCTCTTGTATTTTTTTGCATTCTCATAATCATCAGGTGCATTGTCATATTCATGCATGTCACATTGCTGGATGCTCTATGTATGATCATGCATCATCACCTCCTCCTTCCTTCTTCTTTCTTTCATTTTGGCAAGTGACCTTTTCCCCTCCTCGAGAAATGTTCATTCTTTTCCTGATGCTAGTTCACCTGCCTAAACCCTCTCTATCAAATTTAAGATCCTTTGGAGTTTTTTTGGTTAGGTTAAAAAATGTCTCAAGTTTGAATCATATTTAAACTTGTTTTATTTTTCTACCTCTAAAAATGTCCAAACCAATTTTATCAAATAGGGCATGAATTCAGGGTCATGAGGATATTTTTATATTTCTCATACACCTCTCCTTTTCCCCTGTGCTTTTCTCTTTATTTTCTCCTTGAAAAAAATTAGAGAAAAGAAACTGCAGCTTTAGGCCAGCTGCAGCCCACTTGGGCCTCCCTAGGCCAACTTCCGCGCCAGCCTAGCCGGCCTCCTGCAGCCCAGGCCGGCCCATGCATTCCCCAGCCCATCTAAACCGAACCCTAGCCTATCCCTCTCGTTCCCGTGCCCGATCCCATCTCTCCTTTCCCCCGTCTCCCGCAGTGCGCCGTCACAAGAGAGCCTCGCTCTCTCCCGATCGATCTCCCTCTCTCCCTCCTCGCGCTCTCTTCGTCGCGCTCGAACCCCATGGCCCGGCACCCGCACCTCCTTCCCGCCGGCCGCCTCCGCTGCCGTCATGCCCGCGCCCCTGCCGGCCTCTCCTTCATCCTGCCGCACCACCAGACCCGACGCCCGGCCTCTTCCTCGCCCTGCCAATGCTCTGGCGCCGTCCCTCGCCCTCGCGCCTCCTTCTCCTCCGTGCCGGCGACCTCCTGCTGCCTCCTCCACCACCAGTTCAGGCCAGCTCCACCGCCCTGCACGTCCCCGGCCGAACCTCATCGACAGGACTCGTCCCTGCCTCTGGTTCCTCCACCATCACGCCTCGTCCTTGCCTCCTCTATCGACCGCGCCGGCCACCGGAGTTGTCGACAGCCGAAGCCCGGCCACGTCGCAACCCCTGCAGCCGGCGACCTCGCTTGGACCCGTCAAGCTCCACCGCCCAACCTGCATCATGCCGCTCACCGGAGTCCCTCTGCTACTCCCCTGTGTCATGTTTTCTGCTGCATCATCATCTGCATCCACCATGGCCTCGCCTCTGCTCGAAGCAGATGAACAGCAGCGTCCGCCGCACGCTTCCTTTGCATCGTCATGCCCGCGCCAAGTCCTGTTTGTGGATTTCGTCAAGTTCGAGCTTCGTTGAACAAGGGCTTTTGCCTTGCTCATTTTGGGATGCGACAAGTTCCTCTTCAAAAGTACGTCTACATGATGACCTGACAAGTACCGTGGCACCAAAGACCTTTCATGCGTCAAGTCCATCTCCAAGGATTTCACCAAGTACCACGACGGCCGTTATTCGTCAAGTACCCCTTCGGATCACCAAGATTCGGCTACCATCGTCGTGAACTGCTTTCGAAACATGTATCACTAACGCCAAGTACTAGTTCTACGAGGACCACCAAGTTCGTCTTCCGTCGTCTCCGAAATTGCCAAGTACCACGTCGATACGAGAACAACTACCCTCGACGTGCATTTTGCCAAGTACCACTACCGTCGACCCTCGAAGACACCGTGGACGTCAAGTTTCTCGCCGTGACCCTAAACATCTACGAAAACTTATGCGACTAAGAACGTGAACGACTACCATCGCGAGAACGTCTACTTCCCCTACACCGCATCGAACTCGAACCCCTCCGATAACGCACGCTTCAAAGGTATAACCCCGAGACGACCGCCCGTGAACGAATGCATGTGTGATGTATGAGATGATCGTGCTTGCTCCATGCTCGAATTATCGGTGCACGTTGTGCCTCTTTTGCCTTGTCACCGTTGTCGACCCGTGGGAACCCGGTAATCGGGATCACCCCACCATCTTTTGACACGCTTCCGTCACTTTTCCTTTTGCATCGGTATCTCCATGAGCTACCGGAACCGATATGTTGCCGTGGCATCATTTTCGGATTCGTCACCATGGCACCCTTTCTTTCCACCACGATGACAAATGCTTCATAATGCTCTTATCAACATTTTCATTTAAATTGCATAATCTTGCATATGTCATCTGCATCATGATAACAACTTCAAGAATGTTTAAATTTTTTGCTTGCTTCAATTGCTAAATGCATATGAGGATTTACCAGAATTGTTGTTTGTTATTTCCGGCCTCATTTAAACTTGCCTAAATAGGTAGTTTTTCATATGCTTCACCCTCTTTCCATGTTTAACAACATTTAATATTGATGGGTACCTAAACGAGAGAGAACTAAATAAGTCACGTGGTGTTTTGTCAATATGCAACTCGTTGCATATTGAGTTCCACTTACTTTGTAGTTTTGTTTGTTGCACTTTGCCGTGCCATGCATATTTAAACCGGACATGCATCATACTTGGTTGTGCATCATGCCATGTTATGCTTGGTTGTTTACTATGTTGTTTGCTTCTTTCTGGTGTTTCTTCTTCGGGTTAGTTCCGATAACGTCGCGTTTGTGAGGATTCGTTTGACTTCGTCCGTTTGTCTTCTTCATGGACTCATTCTTCTTCCTTGCGGGATCTCAGGCAAGATGACCATACCCTCAAAATCACTTCTATCTTTGCTTGCTAGTTGCTCGATCTATTGCTATGCCGCGATACCTACCACTTGTTATATCATGCCTCCCATATTGCCATGACAAGCCTCTAACCCACCTTCCTAGCAAACCGTTGTTTGGCTATGTTACCGCTTTTGCTCAGCCCCTCTTATAGCGTTGTTAGTTGCAGGTGAAGATGGAGTTTGTTCCTTGTTGGAACATGGATATATTGGGATATCACAATATCTCTTATTTTAATTAATGCATCTATATACTTGGTAAAGGGTGGAAGGCTCGGCCTTATGCCTGGTGTTTTGTTTCACTCTTGCCGCCTTAGTTTCCGTCATACTGGTGTTATGTTCCTTGATTTTGCGTTCCTTACGCGGTTGGGTGTTATGGGAACCCCTTGACAGTTCGCTTTGAATAAAACTCCTCCAGCAAGGCCCAACCTTGGTTTTACATTTGCCTCACCTAGCCTTTTTCCCTTGGGTTTCCGGAGCCCGAGGGTCATCTTTATTTTAACCCCCCGGGGCCAGTGCTTCTCTAAGTGTTGGTCCAACCTGAGCGATGTCCGGCACCCCTTGGGCAACCAGGGTCTATGCCAACCCGATGTCTGGCTCATCCGGTGTGCCCTGAGAACGAGATATGTGCAGCTCATATCGGGATTTGTCAGCACATCCGGGCGGCTTTGCTGGTCTTGTTTTACCATTGTGGAAATGTCTTGTAACCGGGATTCTGAGTCTGATCGGGTCTTCCCGGGAGAAGGAATATCCTTCGTTGACTGCGAGAGCTTGTGATGGGCTAAGTTGGGACACCCCTGCAGTGTTTTGAACTTTCGAAAGTCGTGCCCGCGGTTATGGGCAGATGGGAATTTGTTAATGTCCGGTTGTAGAGAACTTGAAACTTAACCTAATTAAAATGCATCAACCGCGTGTGTAGCCATGATGGTCTCTTTCCGGCGGAGTCCGGGAAGTGAACACGGTTGTTGTGTTATGCTTGAATGTAAGTAGTTTCAGGATCACTTCTTGATCACTTCTAGTTCACGACCGTGCATTGCTTCTCTTCTCGCTCTTATTTGAGTATGTTAGCCACCATATATGCTTAGTGCTTGCTGCAGCTCCACCTCTTTACCCCTTTCCTACCCATAAGCTTAAATAGTCTTGATCTCGCGGGTGTGAGATTGCTGAGTCCTCGTGACTCACAGATTACTTCCAAAACCAGTTGCAGGTGTCGTTGATACCAGTGCAGATGCCACAGCTGAGGTCAAGTGGGAGCTCGATGAAGATCGTGTTCGTTATGTTGTTTCGTTTCTGTTCGATCAATAGAGGAGCCCAGTTGGGGCGATCGGGATCTATGCATTAGGGGTGGTCTTCTTTTATTTTGGTTCCGTAGTCAGACCTTGATTGTATTCTGGATGATGTAATGCTATATTTATGTATTGTGTGAAGTGGCGATTGTAAGCCAACTCTGTATCCCTTTCTTATTCAGTACATGGGATGTGTAAAGATTACCCCTCTTGCGACATGCCTACCATGCAGTTATGCCTCTAAGTCATGCTCCGACACGTGGGAGATATAGCCGCATCGTGGGTGTTACAGTAATTGAGCACCACCTTGCTGTCTGCCCACATGCTCGACCCGTCAAGCAGAAAGTATGGAAGCAGGCCTTGGAGAGGCAGCAGCTCATTGCCGAAGAGATCAAGAAATTGGAGGCAGCTGGTTTGGTTAGAGGAGTATTGCATCCTACAAGGTTAGCAAATCCAGTAGTGGTTCGAAAGGCTAGTGGGAAGTGGAGGCTTTGCATTGATTTCACAAACCTCAACAAGGCTTGCCCGTAGGACCCATTTCCCTTGCTGCGCATCGACCAAATCATGGATTCTACTTCAGGATGTGATTTTCTCTCCTTTCTAGACGCATACTTCAGATATCGTCAGATCTTCATGTCCAAGGAAGATGAAGAGAAGACATAATTCATCACTCCGTGTGGTACGTACTGCTTTGTCCGCATGCCGTTCGGATTAAAGAGTGTCGGGTCCACTTTTGCAAGGGCAGTCCAGATCTGTTTTGAGCCACAGTAACACAGAAATATAGAAGCCTATATGGATGATATCATGGTCAAAACCAAGGATAAGGCCACCCTTATCCAGGATTTGGAAGAAACATAAGCTTAATCTGGAGAAGTGTGTATTTGGTGTTCCCTTCGGCAAGCTACTTGGGTTCTTCGTGTCCCATCGAGGGATCGAAGCCAACCCCGACAAGATCAAGGTCATTGAGCAGATCCAAGTGCCAAAGACAGTTAAGGATGTGAGGCGCTTGACGGGATGCGTTGCCGTGCTGAGCAGATTCATCTCCAAGTCTGCCGAGCATGCCCTGCCGTTCTTCAAGGTTTTGAAGAAGGCAGGGCCTATGAAATAGACCCTAGAAGCAAATGCAGCTCTGCAAGAGTTGAAAGCCTACCTATCGTCCATACCCACCTTGGTTGCGCCCAAACCCCAAGAACCATTGTTGCTATACTTGGCGGCAACCAACTAGGTGGTCAGTGCGGCTTTGGTAGCGCAGCGAGAGGTGGATGAGACAGAAACTGAACAGAGAATAGCAGAGACAGATAAGGATCAGGACAACATTGAGCACGACAATGAAAACAACCCCAGGGACACGACAAGGAAGAAAATGGTGCAATGCCCAGTGTATTTCATCAGCTCCTTATTACAGGGGCTAGATCGAGGTACTCTGGTGTGCAAAAGCTGATCTTTGGTCTTATTATGGCCTCCAGGAAATTGCGCCACTACTTCCAAGCCCATGAGATCATGGTTGTTACTCGTTTTCCATTACAAAGGATACTCCAAAACCTTGAGGCAACTGGCATAATAGTGGAATGGGCTTTGGAGTTATCCAGCTTTGGTTTGAAGTTTGAGAGCACTTCAACTATTTAGAGCAGGGCATTGGCAGAGTTTATTGCAGAATGGACGCGAACCCCTAATGAGGAAAGGACAGAAACAGCCATCCCCGGCAAGGAATCACCCCAAGAACGGATCATGTATTTTGATGGTGCTTTTTCCCTACAAGGTGCAGGGGCTGGCATGCTTCTTGTTGCCCCTTCTGGAGAGCACTTGAAGTATGTCGTCCAGATGCACTTTGCCCAGGAAGAAGCCACCAACAATACAACAGAGTATGAAGGGCTCCTTGCCGGGCTCAGGATTGCAGCGGAATTGGGAATTAAGAAGCTGATCATTCGAGGAGATTCACAGCTTGTGGTGAGACAAGTCAACAAGGATTACCAAAGCCCATTGATGGAAGCATACATCGAGGAAGTAAGGAGATTGGGTTGCAAACAGAGCACGTACCCCGTGCGGAAAACAGCATAGCTAATCGCTTGTCAAAGTGTGATGCGTAGGAGCTTACTATGGAACCAGGAACTTTTGTTCTCCATATCTTTCAACCCTCCATATCACCAGCCACAATGGCCTGGAAGAGGAGAAAGTTGGACTATGGTGAGCCTCTCCCGGCAGAGACCCTGCCGGAAACAACTCCTCATAGCCTGCTAGACCACGCCCTCTAGCCGGGCCTATGGACCCCGCGAACGAGGCTGGTGCTCCCGCATCAGAGGAGGTGCCGCTAGTCCTCGTTGCCGAGCCTCAGGCTCCAACTTGGGCAAGGCACATTATTCACTTCCTCCAAACCGGAGAACTCCCTAGCAACCAATATGAAGCCGAAAGAGTAGCCCGGAGGGCCAGTATGTATCAGTTTGTCGATGACACTCTATACAGAAGGAGGCCCAACGGTGTGAAATTGAAGTGTGTTTGCCGGGAGGATGGAAAGGAACTGCTGGCTGATATTCACAAAGGAATGTGCGGCTCCCACATTGGATCAAGGGCATTAGTTGGGAAAGCATTCCAACAAGGATTCTTTTGGCCCACAGCCCTCCAAGATGCGGTTGAGTTAGTCACGAAATGTGAAGCCTGCCAGTTCCATTCCAAGAAAATACACCAGCCTGCCCAAGCTCTTCAGACAATCCCTCTATCATGGCCTTTTCCGGTATGGGGGCTCGATATCCTCGGCCCCTTCGTCCGAGCAATCGGCGGCTTTGAATTCTTGTTCGTTGCCATTGACAAGTTTACAAAGTGGCTGGAAGTGACTGCCGTGAGAAAGATGACTGCTCAGTCAGCTATCAAGTTCTTGAAAGAATTGGTGTGTCGTTTCGGAGTTCCGGCAAGGATCATCACTGACAACGGCACCCAATTCACGAGCCACGCTTCATGCAATACGTTCATACCCTCGGATGCAAAATCTCATTAGCTTCTGCGGCTCAGCCCCGGAGCAATGGAAAAGCTGAGAGGGCAAACACTGAAGTGCTTCGTGGACTCAAGACACGAACTTTTGATATGCTGCAGAAGCACGACAGGTGGTGGATCGAGGAGCTGTCGGTAGTTCTCTGGTCCCTCAGAACGACACCTAACTGAGCTACCGGGCAGACTCCCTTCTCCCTAGTCTATGGGGCAGAAGCAGTTATCCCCACGAGACACATTTACGGGTCCCCTCGCGTGCTTGCCTACAATGAAGTAGCGCAAGGTCAGCACCGGCGTGACGACGCCGTGCTACTCGAGGAAAACCATCTCCGGGCTGCTACACGTGCTGCATGCTACCAGCAAGCCCTGTGTTGCTATCATAGCCGCGGGGTTCATGCCTGGTGTTTTGAGGAAGGTGACCTTGTCATTAGGCGCGTTCAGTCCGCCAAGGGTACAAACAAGCTATCACCGAAGTGGGAAGGCCCTTACCGGGTGGTACGAGTCACCAGACCTGGCGCAGTCCGTCTGGAGACCGGGGATGGCACACAGTTGCAAAACTCATGGAATATTGAGCATCTCCGTAAGTACTACCCGTAAGGTGCGAGGCTGCCGGGCACTGCCCGACAGCCACCCTTTTGTACAGGCCTTGACTTAGTTGCATGTAACCCCTTGTACAAAGCCGGGGCGATGACCCCATGCAAGAGAAAATAAAGAAGCGTCGTGGGAGCCCCCGACCAAGATCGCATGCATGCACGAGCACACCCAGATCACTGCATAAGCATTTCATGAGAATTTGCATATGCATATAGATAGGATTGCATCTTGCATTCATTCTCATCTACATGGAGTTGCAGGTTCTTGCCGTGAACTTGACTCCGACAAGGGACGAGAAGATTGCACAGCACAGTGATCCCCAACAAGCCAAATAGATAAGTTTACCTCTTTACCATTAGTGTTTTGTAAGCTATAACTTGTGCATAGAGAAACCTCACCGCTAGATACGTCTCCAACACACTCAAACCCAATCCACGTCTACGAGCATAGCATATCAATATAAGCATAACGTAGAAGTAACTCCCAGGGTTTGATAATAAAACAGGGCAATAGGTTCTACCTCATCATCTACTTCCCAATACCCACAAGTTAATCACATCCTAATCATGCAATGTTTGGGGATTGGAACTAATGCATAAAAACTGGGTATGAAAGAAGTATGATCAATGTGTTACTTGCCTTGCTGGTGATCCGCAAAACCTAGAGACTCGTAGTAGCACGCTTCACACTCCGGGTGTTCTATCGCAAACAAACAATAGCATACATAAGCAACCAAGCAAATATGCACGGGTAAATCTCAAATAAGAAGATCTAACCCAGAAGTTCAACTTAAGAACTCCGGTTTGCAAAAAAATCAAATCAAATGGAGCAACGAAACACAAACTGCGAGAGAAACAAGATCCGATTACTAATCTGGACTAAAGTCCAATTTTACAGTACCAAACTGTTGTTCAAGTTGGTTAAATAGAAAGAGGGTTTCAAGATGAAGATCCAGGCGCTTGAATCGCCTGATTCCGATAAACGAGCAAAAAGATAAACTAAAACGAAAATCGGGTCAGAAATCACGATCGAAAATAACCGCGAAAAACCCTGGAAAAAGAAAAACTGATGAACAGGCTAACGAACGAACGTTCGCTGTCTACGGTTAACAGGTGAAAACCGTTCGTTAAAACGAACATATGAACGGGCGTTCGCTAAATAACTAAACCGGGAGAGAGAAAATAAAACCGATCTAAAATAATATAACCGAGGGTTTCTAAAAAACATACGGTTTTCTAACAAAAACCGGTGGCTACCTCGGGATGCATGACGGCGGCGGCGATGGGCAACTCCGGCGAGGCGGCGTCCGGCGGTGAGGCGGCGTCCGCGCGTGGCGCGGGTCGGCGGCGGCGGCGGCTCGTGGATCGAGGCACGCAGCGGCTGGCGGCTAGGGTTCGGGAGGCATGGGGCTGGGCTGGGGTGGCTCGGTGCCTCGGGCTTTAAAGGCCCGGCCGGGCCAATGTCCCAGGCGGACACGGCCCGGTAAGGTCGGTTCGTTTTTTCTAATAATAATCTGACACGCAGAAAAATAAAGAAAAGAAATACTAAACGGACTCCAAAATTCCTAAAATAAATTTTCCCCGTCCTCTAAAAATACACCGGACAAGGTGAACATTTATTTGGGCCTCTAGTGCAATTTTCAAAAACACATTTTTTTCCTAATTCAAATAAAATAGCAATAAAACTCCAAATAAAAATACAAATTGATTTTAATATTTTTCCTCCAATATTTCATTTATTTGGGAGAAGTCATATTATCTCCTCTCATATATTTTGATATGAAAAATTCTCAGGGAGAAGAATTAATTAAAACCAAGGTGATCCTTATTTCCATATTTGATAAAATTCAAATATGACAAATGGTGAAATCCCTAACTCTCTGTGAGGGTCCTTGAGTTGCTTAGAATTTCGAGGATCGCAAAACGGAAATGCAATAAGATATTGTATGCATGAATGACCTATGTATAACATTCCAAATTGAAAATTTGGGTTGTTACATTACTTGTATCAAGCCATAGGTAAAGTCTATGACGAATTTGGAAAACTCATGCTATCGCTATCATAGTATCCGCTAAGTTCACGGGCTGGAGATAAGAGGACTCGAACCGCTAACATCCGCCACAGGGTAAACCACCGCCTCTCAGGCCTCCCCGACGAGTTCTACCATTAAGGCCAACGATAGACAGTAACTCCCTCGTAAACTAAAACGTGCATTCCTACGTAAACCAATACACACTTTCTTACGTGAACCAATTTTTGGTATAGCTTTTGCCATATTTTATTATCTCATAAATATGAGTTAGAAATAAAAAAATATACAAAGATATCTCTTTCAGGGTAAAATAAACCCTTTACTTTAAAAGCATATCCATCATTTGAGTCTCCAACAATTATTCCAATAATTACATATCCGATTTGCCCTATGGACGAATATGCAAGCATATGTTTCATGCTTGTTTGAGTAATAGCAAGGAGATTCCCCAAAATCATGCTAAGAAAGAGACATTATGTAGAGATTGTATATGAATATATCGATATCTTGAGAGCTCAAAATAAAATTAATAGAAAAACATACCCTACATAACATATCCAACTCTTCTTGGTTCAGGGTTTTTCGTTTCCGAAGACTAGTAAAATAGGCGGATTCTGGAACCCCAAGGATTCAACGGTATATGGATATGGAAAATATAAGATTTCCGATCCTAGTGGGAGAAGGCAGGGAACAGATACCCAATAGGATATAGGATCCTTGGGAGGAACTTTTGGTAATGGCCCTGATACTCTATGCTATTTTTTATGTGTTCTTAGTTCTATTGAATTTTTTTCGTTCTTTTAAACAAGAATCTAATAAACTAGAATTGAGTCCATGGACTATTTTGTTCCTAGCCCCTGGGGCGTAGATAGAATTAGATAAAATAAAATAGATTTGAAAGTCCTAAATTAGACCAAAGGAATTCCGTCTGCTAGAATAAGAAAAAGCGCTTCCGAATTGATCTCATCCTTTATAATATAATGAATTTTTTTCTTTGTTCAGTAATAACTTAATCTTGAAATAAAACACTTGTTACTTGTTATAGGAATTCAATTAATAAATGGAAAGAGTTGGTCTCTTCCTCATTTAACAAATGTCTGGAACTTTGGATTAAGAATTGGTGCAGTTGTTCATACATGGGCTTTTCTGGTACGAAATGGGCCACTTCAAATAGGTTCATTGCCCCGGCCCAGAATATGATTAATCCGGCATGGGCTACATGAGCTCCAAGCAGTTTACCAGACAAATTGATAAGTCTGGCATTCCCAGCCCACCAAGCAAAGCCGGTGGTTTCTTGGTCACGACCAGCTAAAACGAAAGTTCCATTAAAGAGTGTTTCACGTGGTATATCGCGGAAGCTGGATTATTAGGGGCCATATTTGGCCTTGAGGTTTCCACTTCAAAAGAAACTTCTCTGAAATTACCTATAGGTGGAAGAGGGCGCTTTATCGATGTGAAATGGATCCAAAGCGACCCGCTCGACATAATGGTTCGGTAAACATCAGTACTCCGGTGCATTTTGCCGTCTGATTCAGAATAAATATGCTTTTGTACCCTTTCTTTAAAATGTAAAGTGGATGTTCTGGCATGAATCTCTGTAATTACTTGTTCGGATTTTACATATTGATCATTTTGCACTAGAATCAAGCTTTTTGAGGGAATATTCACACTATATAGTGCCATAATGTTGTTAAGATTTCATAAAGACCCTTATGCCCTTGTCCTGTAAATGGGCCCTTGTGAGCCTCCAAAATATCTTTAAGTCCATGGCCAATACCCGAATTGCTCCTATACATATGACATGCGATTAGGAAAAGAATAGCAATAGCTAAATGATGGTGCTCAATATCGGTCAGCCAGAGACCACCGGTTACTGGATCTAGTCCTCCACGAAAAGTCAGAAATTCTGCGTACTTGGACCAATTTAAAGTGAAAAAAGGGGTTGCTCCTTCGGCAAAACTAGGATAAAGTTGAGCCAAAAGGTCCCAATTCAAGATAAATTCGTGGACCCGAAACTGGGTGATCTATCCATGACCAGGATGAAGCTTGGATGAAACTAAGTAGAGGTCCAAACCGACTAATGTTAAAGAATCAGCGGATGAGTTGTGGTTAGGGGTGAAATGCCACTCGAACCCAGAGCTAGCTGGTTCTCCGCGAAATGCGTTGAGGCATAGTAGATGACTGGACATCTAGGGGTAAAGCACTGTTTCGGTGCGGGCTGCGCGAGCAGTACCAAATCGAGGCAAACTCTGAATACTAGATATGACCCAAAAATAACAGGGTTCAAGGTCGGCTAGTGAGATGATGGGGGATAAGCTTCATTGTTGAGAGGGAAACAGCCCGGATCACCATCTAAGGCCCCTCCTATCTGATAGAAAAGGGTCCCATGATCCCGAGCTGATCTTACCTTGGCTCGCAAACCCCAAGTTTGTCTATGAAGAGCTAATCTAATTGTATTTTTTCTAGAATGGATTTCTTATGTTGAATACTAATGGTTTTATTGTTTTGTATCTAGCAAAATTGTAAGGTAAAAACATAAAAGATCCTGGATTCTCCATTTAATTCGGAAAAAAGAGATTCTTGTTTGTAGAACATCGATAGAGAAAAAAAAGCTGACTATTGGATTTGAACCGATGACCCTCGGATTACAAATGCGATGCTCTGACCTCTGAGCTAAGTGGGCTTACATAACGGAAATAGAGTTCTTTGCAAGAAAGAATTGCTTCTACTAAAAAGGGATCTATAACTTCGATTCAAGCAGTTTATGTACCTGCAAATGATTTGACCGACCCTGCCCCTGCCACAACATTTGCACATTTGGATGCTACTATCGTACTTTCCAGAGGATTAGCTTCCAAGGTTATTTATCCAGCAGTAGATCCTTTAGATTCAACCTCGACTATGTTACAACCTCGGATCGTTAGCAACGAACATTATGAAACTGCGCAAAGAGTTAAGGAAACTTTACAACGCTACAAAGAACTTCAGGACATTATCGCAATTCTTGGCTTGGATGAATTATCGGAAGAGGATCGTTTAACTGTAGCAAGAGCAAGAAAAATTGAGCATTTCTTATCACAACCGTTCTTTGTGACAGAAGTTTTTATTGGTTCTCCAGGAAAGTATGTTGCTCTTGCGGAAACTATTAGGGGATTTCAACTAATCCTTTCTAGAGAATTAGACGACCTACCTATTTTAATTTGTTTGGATAAACCATTGCTTCGTCTGGTGTTTACAATACATATGACTCATTATAGTAGTAATTTCATTTTTACCAGATCGAAAAAAATTATGTTGAAAAGAAAAATTTATAGATCCAATGTCACATTCCGTAAAAATTTATGATACATGTATAGGATGCACTCAATGTGTACGAGCTTGTCCAACAGATGTATTAGAAATGATACCCTGGGATGGATGTAAAGCCAAGAAAATTGCTTCTGCGCCCAGAATCGAAGAATAGTCTTTTATTTTCTTTTTGAAAAAAATGGATTTCATTGAAGTAATAAAACTATTCCAATTCGAATAATAGTTGAGAAAGAATCGCAATAAATGCAAAGATGGAACATCTTGGATACGGTATTGAAGGAGTTGAACCAGGATTTCCAAATGGATAGGATAGGGTATTTATATATGTGATAGATAATCCAAATGCAAAAATTTGTCTTCTAAAAAGGGAAATATTGAATGAATAGAGCGTAAATTCTGAAACTTTGGTATTTCTTTTTCTTTCGGACAAAATAATTCCCGTAGCGAGAATGGGATTTCCACAACGATCGCAAACGCTTCAGATAGAATCTGAGAATAAAACTCAGAATAAAAATAATTTTTGTAATCCAACAATCGATCTTAGTTAGGATGATTAACCGAGTTATCCAAAAAAATCTGCTGTTACATAAACATCTAAAAGATACTAAACCTCAATTCCAAGAAATTATATCTTCTAGCAAGACATTCACCGAGCAAGCGGAAATCCTTTTGAAGGAAGCTATTCAGGAACAGCTGGAACGGTTTTCTCTTCAGTAACAAATAAATTTTGCATGTCTACTCTTGTTAGTAGAATAGGAATCGTTGAGAAAGATTTTTCATTTGAATCATGCAAAAAAGTTTTTATTTTTTGTCTATAGGTAAGCTATATGTTATTCAAGGCATCAATAGAAAACCCCATTTTTGTAGGTTCTACTTACTCTTCATTGGCTTCGGAGTGATAGAGTAATTCGGAATAGCAGCCAAAATCTTGGGAAAATCTAAGTTAATGTGGCGAACTCCACCGTTACGCCTACTTGTTCAACACTATATTTGGATTCTACTCTTCTAAAAGGAACGTCTGCTCTAACAATTCCCTCCTCATCTACCAAAACAACCAGAAATGTTTCAAAAAAAAGTAGGCACAAGGCATACAAAAAGCTCACGTCCTTCTTTATCTCTAAAGACGGGATGTCCTAACCGCTAAGTTCATCGGCTGGAGATAAGCGGACTCGAACCGCTAACATCTGCCACAGGGTAAACCACCGCCTCTCAGGCCTCCCCGACAGGTTCTACCATAGAGGCCAATCCCTGATCAAAGAGAGAACAATATCCATTTCAAAACATTTCTAACAGATTCCTTACTTCGGACTGATGAAGTAATGTCACTCGACTATTATCAACCTGACTGCAATCTTTTTCTGTCGGTAAGGATTGCACCAGAGCACCTTCTACTTCTAATAGGCCATGAACTATAGATAGAGAAGAATCATTCTGAGCGAGTACATAAGAAGCGATCCACTTTTTTCATCGGTTCCAAGGGAAGACCAAAGATCTTGCGCAGCAGGTCTGCCAGAAAAACTCAAAAAAGAAAGAAGTCTCGTTAATCTCTTCATGCTCGTTCCATGTTCGAAGTACCTTTTGGCCCTTCCTTGAATTTACTTTATTTTTATTCCTTTTTCAAACTCCAACCAAAGTAGATTCGAAGACGAGTCACTTCAATTATCCTTTTAAGTTCTATTCTATCTTATGTCTTTCCCTATTTCATCTCCTAAAGTTCCGCGCTTGCAGTTTGGTCAAGAAAGTTAGACCTAATCCAACAAACAATACACCTGCTACGCCAAAAGCAAGAAAAACTCCATCCCTCCTTTTGACATCCCCATGCCACCACACCACTGGGGGGACATGGGGACGCCAAAAAAGGGATCCTATCACTATCAACTAATTTATATAGAAAAAAGGAGTCTGTGCGCCGAGATCCGCCATAAAAGGTCCAAGCCATAGCAAGTGAGAAGCTATCCGGCTTAATTCTAACATAATTACCCTAATATAGCTGGCTCTTTGTGGTATTTGAATATTCTCCAAGAATTCTGGTGCATTTACTATTATTGCTTCTGTAAACATAGTAGCTAAATAATCCCACCTTGTTACATAAGGTAAGTATTGTATAATAGTTTGGTTTTCCGCGATTTTTTCCATTCCTTTGTGTAAATAGCCTAATATGGGTTCATAATATATATCAATACCCTCTAATATATATCAATATTCCCCTTCTTTTTTCTATGCAAAAAAAATTCTATGTAAAAAAAAGATATAGTAAAGTAAGTGATTCCATAAATTTATGCAGTTGCCCAAGAATTCACTATATATTCTTAATCAACAATTTCTTATATAGAGAGAATGGTCCTCACAAATTGAAAATACTTATTTGTTAAGAATCAATCGAATTGAAGTCATAGTGTCATCGTTGGCCTCCTTTTCCCGCTAGGATCAGAAATCCTGTATTTTCCATATCCATACGATCGAGTCCTTAGGTTTCCGACATAGTGTAATGGAAAAAGAAGTGCTTCGAATCATTGCTATTTGACTCAGACCTGTTCTGAAAAATTTGAGGTGTTTCGAATTGTTTGTTGACATAGTGCCCAGTGCCAGTTGTTGTTTTTTGCTTGTTTTTTACTTCACAGAAAATCAATACCAAACGGAGTCCAAACGCAGCGAAACTTTTTGGAGAATTTTTCTAGGCCAGAAGACACACGTTGGGCCAAAGAAGTACGAGAGGGGTGCCCCGAGCGGGGAACAACCCACATGGGGGCCCAGGTGCGCCTTGGTGGGTTGTGCCCACCTCGGTGGCCTCCCGCATTGCCTCTTTGCTCTATAAATACCCCAATATTCCAAAAATACTAGGGGAGTCGACGAAACTCAGTTCCAGCCGCCGCAAGTTCCAGAAACCACAGATCCAGTCTAGACACCATCACGGAGGGGTTCATCATCCTCATTGGTGCCTCTCCGATGATGCGTGAGTAGTTCATTGTAGACCTATGGGTCCGTAGTTAGTAGCTAGATTGCTTCCTCTCTCTCTCTTTTGATCCTCAATACAATGGCCTCTTGGAGATCTATTTGATGTAACTCTTTTTTGCGGTGTGTTTGTTAGGATCCGATGAACTTTGAGTTTATGATCAGATCTATGTTTTATCCATGAAAGTTATTTGAGTCTTTTGATCTCTTATATGCATGATTACTTATAGCCTCATATTTCTTCTTCGAATCTTTGGTTTAGTTAGGCCGACTAGATCGATTTTTCTTTCCATGGGAAGACGTGCTTTGTGATGGGTTCGATATTACGGTGCCCGATACCAGTGGTAGAAGGGGAAACGACACGTATGTATCGTTGCTGTTAAGGATAACAAGATGGGGTCTATTCCTATATGAGTAGATCTTGTCTACATCATGTCATCATTCTTATTGCATTACTCCGTTTCTCCATGAACTTAATACACTAGATGCATGTTGGATAGCGGTCGATGTGTGGAGTAATAGTAGAAGATGCAGGCAGGAGTCCGTCCACTAATTTTGGATGTGATGCCTATATAATGATCATTACCTGGATATCGTCATGATTATTTGAAGTTCTATCAATTGCCTAACAGTAATTTGTTTACCCACCATATGCTATTTTTCTTGAGAGAAGCCACTAGTGAAAGCTACGCCCCCTGGTCTCTTCTTTATCATATTTGCCTTCGAGATCTATTTTTATTTCCTTTACTTTCAGATATATTAATCCAAAAACCCAGAAATACCTTGATGCAATTTATTGTTATTTATTTTATCTCGCGTTCCTGCGAGATCCATTTATCCAATCTACTACAATTTTTACCTATCCTTTACCCGGGAGGGATTGACAACCCCTCTTTTACGTCGGGTTGCAAGTATTTGTTCTTTGTGTGCAGGTGTCGTTCATGCATGAAAGGATCGAGAAGAGGTGTCTAGAGGGGGGTGAATAGACTCTTAGCAAGAAAAGTTGCAGTTTTTAAATTCTTTAAGTTGAAGTGGATTCTGAGCACAAGTTCAAACATTCACAATACATATCAAGCAAGCATGATAAGAGTATATGAGCAGCGGAAAGTAAATCATGCAAGTTGCAAGAATATAAAGGGATGGGATTGGAGTGTGCAAACGCAATTGGAGACATGGAGATTTTTGGCATGGTTATGATAGGTGGTGCTATCATACATCCACGTTGATGGATACTTCAACCCATGAAGGGTAACGGTTGCGCGAGTCCACGGAGGGCTCCACCCACGAAGGATCCACAAAGAAGCAACCTTGTCTATCCCACCATGGCCATCGCCCATGAAGGACTTGCCTCACTAGGGTAGATCTTCACCAAGTAGGTCATCACCTTGCCCGTACAAACTCCTTGGTTCAACTCCACAATCTTGACGGAGGCTCCCAAGTGACACCTGACCAATCTAGGAGACACCACTCTCCAAAAGGTAATAGATGGTGTGTTGATGATGAACTCCTTGCTCTTGTGCTTCAAATGATAGTCCCCCCAACACTCAACTCTCTCTCATAGGATTGGATTTGGTAGAAAGATGATTTGAGTGGAAAGCAACTTGGGGAAGGCTAGAGATCAAGATTTATGTGGTTGGAATGGAATATCTTGACCTCAACACAAGTGTAGGTGGTTCTCTCTCAGAAAATGTATGTTGGAAGTGTAGGCATGTACTGATGGCTCTCTCCATGAATGAAGAGTGGGTGGAGGGGTATATGTAGCCTCCACACAAAATCTAACCGTTACACACAATTTACCAAACTCGGTGCGACCGAATTAGAAAACTCGGTCAGGCCGATTTGGTTCATAATGTGACCGTTAGGCATTTTCGGTGGGACCGACATGGTCAACTCGGTGGGACCGATGTGCTAGGGTTAGGGTAAAGCCTTATCTCGGTTGGACCGATTACACAAACTCGGTGGGACTGATTTTGGTAATAAGCTAAACAGAGAGTTGGCCAAGCAAACTCGGTGGGACCATTTTCATATTTCGGTGAGACCGGAATTAATGCAATAGGCAACAGAGAGTTTGCAAGCCCATCTCGGTGAGACCGAGATCCCATCGGTGAGACCAAATTGATTAGGGTTTCTAGCAGTGACTATATCAAGATAACTCGGTGGCGCCGGATAGAAAGTTCCGGTGGGGCCGAGTTTGACTTTTGGTTTGGGACATATGTGGATGTGAGAAAGTGGTTGAGGGCCTTGGAGCATATCACTAAGCACTTTGAGCAAGCAAGCCATTTAAGCAACACCTCATCCCCTCTTAATAGTATTGGCTTTCCTATGGGCTCAATGTGATCTTGGATCACTAAAATGAAAAATGTAGAGTCCTGAGCTTTGAGCTTGAGCCAATCATTTGTCCTTATCATCTCGAAGGGGTTCCACATCCTCTAGTCCATGCCACTCCATTGTTGAACTTATCTGAGGCATACTAGATGAAAGCATTAGTCCAACAAGAGATATGTTGACATTAATTACCAAAATCACCCAGGGAGCACTTGTGCTTTCGATCTCCCCCTTTTTGGTAATTGATGACAACATACATCAAAGCTTTATATAAAGATATAAAGAATAACAAGTAAAGCTTTGGAAAGACATGTAACATGCATAGGCTCCCCCTATATGTATGCAATCATGTAAATATGGAATATAAGAGCATGTGAATGCATAAGCATGACAAAGTAAGCAATGTGTTACATGTATCTTGGCTATATGCATCAGAGCAAATGATGTAAGTATAGAAATGTACCTTCATGCTCATGAGTTCTTCTTGCAAACAGTATGTACAACAGCAAGAAATCCTCATGCACATGAGTGTGATGCATATACTTACCTTCTGGTCTTGAGTTGGCTTAGAAAGGGATAAACCTGAGTAAACAAGGTTAGATAACATAGATACATCTACTTGCTAGAGCAAACAAAAGGAACCACATGAGTACCAAGATTGGGATGACATGTAGAGTGTGAGTAATGGATACTCTATTGTATGTAGACATGTCCCCAAAGGTAAAAGATATGCAATACATTCAAAGATTTCCTTCTATAGCAGTATTTCTCCCCCTGAATCTTGTATTGGATAATGGGAGAACGTAGGGAACCAAAATCAAAGCAAAAACATATCAGAAACATAATCATGACATAGACATGTCTTTCCCCTCTTAAAGACATGTGACTTCTCTCCTCTTGAACACCAAGCATCCGGGGCCTTTGATGTGATTACCTCTCTCCCCCCTTTTATTCTCTCTCCCCCTTTGAAGAGAATAAGCTTTGATGTGATCTCTCTCCCCCTTTGACATCAATTTCCAAGAAGGGGTCTTCTAGAGTGTGAGTCAAAAGGTTTGGTCCTTGAGTCATAGAGCAAAGCAGCATATAGGTTGTGATGCTGGTAGAGGACAAGAATCATCGAGTGGAGCTGGAACAAAAGTGCAGGAACAAGTGGCAAATTGTCTTCTCTACAGTGAAATCAGTGATACCGAGTTGTAGTCTTCGGTGGTACCGAATTGGTTCGATGTGACTGAAAGCAATAGATCTGTATGACCGAGTTCAACACAAAGAGAACACTTGTTTCCGCAGGTCACTAGGAAAATAAGATCTCACAAATATTTGCAAGGAATTGGCTAAAAGATTTGTAATGAATTGGATGCAGGGAATGCAGAACAAAACAGAGAAAAGAAAATCTAGATGAAGTTTTCTTTGATAAAGGAAAGGGAATAAATATGCAAAGGATAAATGCAAAAACTCAAGGAAACACTAGAGAACTTCATCTAGAATTGGGCGGTGACAAAGTCACCTATGTTAGAGTATATTGACTAAGGAGTCAAGTGAAAACACTTGATCATAAGTCATACTCATCGTTTAAGCTCAAAATGGGGTTACCAATTTTCGTTTAAGCATTTGATGTATTCACATCTTGTTGAGTTGCTTTGACCTATGACTTGAGGTAAAGCTTCTCTAAGATGGAATGACATACCTTGGGTGGTGGTGTTGACCTTGATCATGTAGTTGAACTTGTGTGGGGTGCTCAAGGTTGATGTAGCGCAATAATGGTTGGGAGCACCACTTGGAGTTGAGTTCATCTACCTACATGGGTTAGATTTTCAAGGAAGAGTACTTGTGTATCCAAAATGACAATCATGAAATTTGATACCAAATGAAATTTGATATATAGAATTTGTCAAAGGATATGTTGAGGGGTTTCATGCTTCCTTGTCTTCAACCACCATGGAGTAGAGACTTGGTGATGTAGAGATTGCTCAAGATGTGGGTGAGTTGCAATCTCATAGATGTAGATCCATCCAAGTACCTATAAGGGTTAGATAGCATGCAAGGGTGCAAATATATCCAAGACATATGGTCATCATCATAAGACAAGTATCAAGGATTAGTCATAGATTCATGCCTTGCATGTATCCAAATGGAGTTCCTACTCCAAGTTTGAAGCATTAATGATGTTCAATTCACCTCTCAAACGGCAAAAAAAATTCTCATCAAGCGGTTTGGTGAATATATCCGCCAATTGCTTATCGGTACGAACATGCTTAAGATCAATGTCCCCTTTGCCAACATGATCTCGAATGAAATGATGATGAACTTCAATATGCTTAGTTCGAGAATGTTGCACGGGGTTGTGAGCAATCTTAATAGCACTTTCATTGTCACAAAGCAATGTAACATGTTTCACATTGATCCCATAATCCTTAAGAGTTTGGGTCATCCAAAGTAATTGAGCACAACATGAACCGGCGGCAATGTATTCCGCTTCGACGGTCGATAAGGATACAGAATTTTGTTTCTTGGAAGACCAAGACACAAGAGATCTACCAAGAAATTGACAAGTACCCGAAGTGGACTTTCTATCAACCTTGTATCCGGCATAGTCCGAGTCAGAATAGCCAACAAGATCAAAAAAGTACCTCTTAGGATACCAAATGCCAAATTTTGGTGTATGTATTAAGTATCTCACTATCCTTTTCACAGCCTTAAGATGACATTCTTTGGGGGGCGCTTGATATCGTGCACAAATACACACACTTAGCGTAATATCGGGACGGGAGGCACATAGATATAACAATGATCCAATCATAGAGCCGTAAACCTTTTGGTCAACTGATTTGCCGTCCCTGGTCAAATCAAGATGTCCACTAGTTGGCATGGTAGTTTTCATACCTTTGCTTTCTTGCATGTTGAACTTCTTTAATAAGTCCTTGGTGTACTTTGTTTGAGAGACAAAGGTGCCTTCCTTAGTTTTCTTGATTTGCAACGAAGAAAGAACTGAGTTCACTCATCATAGACATCTCAAACTTCTCCGACATTAGCTTTACATACTTCTCACTAAAATGAGGGTTAGTTGAGACAAATATGATATCATCAACATAAATTTGGCATACAAATAATTCACCATTAACCCTTTTAGTAAAAAGAGTAGAATCTATTTTTCCAATCTCAAAGCCTTTCTCAACAAGGAACTTGGTCAAGCATTTATACCACACTCTAGGAGCTTGTTTAAGACCATAAAGAGCTTTGTGAAATTTGTAAACATGATCGGGTTTCTTAGGATTGACAAAGCCGGGAGGTTGTTTAACATAAACTTCCTCCTCAATTTCACCGTTTAGAAAAGCACTTTTAATGTCCATTTGGTATAAAGTGATATCATGGTGATTAGCATAGGCAAGTAAGATGCGGATGGACTCAAGTCTAGCAACGGGGGCATATGTCTCACCATAGTCCATACCTTCGACTTGAGTGTAGCCTTGGGCGACTAGACGAGCTTTGTTGTGGACGACTTGACCATATTCGTCTTGCTTGTTGCGAAACACCCATTTGGTACCAATGATGTTGTGGTTGTTGTCGGGCTTCTTGACCAATGCCCACACTTGATTTCTCTCAAAGTTGTGTAGCTCTTCATGCATGGCGTTTATCCAATCCGGATCTTCTAATGCTTCTTCAACCTTCATAGGTTCAATACTAGAGATGAATGAATAATGTTCGCAAAAATTGGCCAAATGAGTTTCAGAGCGAGTGATTCTCCTAGTTTGAATATCATTGAAGATTTGTTCGATGGGATGATCTCTTAAGACTCTTGCTCGAACTCGTGGGAGCTTTTGCTTGGGTCGGGGTGGAACATCTTCTTCATCTTGTCCTTCTTCTTGGCCTTCTTCATTATTGGCGTTGTTGTTCTCTTGTTTTGGTGGAGAAGGAGGTTGATGAGGTTCATCTTGGTGCACTTCCTCGTTTTCTTCATCTTGATGTGTCCCACTTGTGGATGCTTCCATATCAACTCTTGGTTCACCTTGTTGTGAGGTAGAAGCTTCCACTTGAACGGACGAGGTACTCTCCTTCACCTCCTTTGGTCGAATCTTTCCAACAGGCAAGTCTTGGATTGCTTCCGAAGGGTCTTTATCTCCTACATCAATTGGCAATTGCTCTACTTGCGAGCCATTAGATTCATCAAACTTCACATCTACCGTCTCTTCAATCTTTTGGCTGAAACTGTTGTAGACACAGTAAGTGTGAGAGTTTGAGCCATAAACAAGTAGGAAACCTTCGTGAGATTTAGGAGCAAATTTAGAACGACGATGCTTATCAGAATGTAACACTTTGAGCCAAATACTCGAAAGTATCCAACTTGGGGTTTGTTACCGGTGAGGAGCTCATATGCCGTCTTGCCGAGTAGCTTGTGAAGACACAAGCGATTTGTTGCATGACAAGCTGTCTCAACCGCTTCCGCCCAAAAGTGTTTTGGAGTCTTGTACTCATCAAGCATCGTCCTCGCCATTTCAATAAGAGTTCGATTCTTCCTCTCGACAACTCCATTTTGTTGCGGCGTGTACGTAGCCTAGAACTCATGTGAAATTCCTTCTTCGTCAAGAAAGGTATCCACATTTGCGTTCTTGAACTCTGTTCCGTTGTCGCTGTGAACCTTCTTGATCTTCACTTCAAATTGATTTTGGGCCTTCCTAGCGAAGTTCTTTAAGATCTTTTGGACTTACGATTTATCATCAAGAAAGAACACCCACGTAAATCTTGAAAAATCATCAACTATAACTAGATCGAATGAGTTACCACCAAGACTCTTATAGGCATTGGGACCAAAGAGATCCATATGAAGTAGCTCGAGCGGTCTTCTCATGGTCATAATGTTCTTCATGGGGTGGCTTCCTCCAACTTGTTTTCCTGCTTGACAAGCACTACAAAGTCTATCCTTGTCAAATATAACATCTTTTACTCCAAGGATATGATCACCTTTAATAAGCTTATCAAGATTTCGCATGCCCACATGACCTAACCTTCTATGCCACAACCAACCTTTCGAGGATTTAGCAATTAGGCAAGTTCTAGGTTGAGCCTTTTTAGTGAAATCAACAATGTAAAGATCACCTCTACGTCTACCGGTAAAGACCATTTTATGATTATCTCTATGAAACACTTGGCAATCTACTTCAGTAAATAGGACATTGAAACCAAAGTCAGAAAGTCTAGATACGGAAAGTAAATTGTAGCCAAGAGATTCAACGAGCATAACATTTTGTATGGAGCTACCATGTGAGATGGCCACCTTACCAAGGCCAACCACCTTACCCTTTGAGTTATCACCAAAAGTGACATACTTTCGAGGGTCGTTGTTTTCAGCAAGCTCATGAAACATATCTTTGTCTTCGGTCATATGATCGGTACACCCACTATCAAGAACCCATTCCTTTCCTCCAGTCATGTAGCCGCGAAGATTAGCCATAAGACCAAAGTGTCTCATTGCATCATCAAGATCATAGTCACTATCATCATCCTCATCGTAGTATCCATGTTCAACATCATCATGTGGTGGATCAATTCCTAGAGAGAGTGATTTATTAGAAGTATGACCGTAACAATGTTCATCTCTATGAATTCTAATGACTTCAGAAATGATATTGCTAATGATTCCAACTTCTCCTTTGGCACTCGTGAGATTTGTGAGCTCAAATAAGCAATCACCAAATTTGGGATCATTGGAACTCATCTTACTCAAGGCAATAGACTTATGAAGGATCTCATCTAAGTTTTTCAAGGAATAGTTTTGAAATCGTTCCTCAAGAAATCTCCATATGGTGTAGGCACAATCAAGAGTAGGCAAGATAGCAAGCAAGTTTCTAGGCAAACCTCTAGTGATTAAATTGACAGTTCTAAGATTACGGATCATGTCAATAGACTCATCAAGAATAGGATGCAAAGGATCAGCATGAGGTGCACAAGGGCTAGTAATGTACTTGTTCAAATGATATTCATTGAAAATCTCAAGCATCTCATTTTTTCACTCATGAAAGTACTCTCCATCAAGTATAGGCACTCTATGTCTAAGACTCCCCAACGTAGACTCATCCATCTTCCTCCAAAGGTGTTTAAACCAAAGCAGTGGAGACCAATGCTCTGATACCAATTGAAAGGATCGAGAAGAGGTGTCTAGACGGGGGTAAATAGACTCCTAGCAATAAAAGTTGCAGTTTTTAAATACTTTAAGTTGAAGTGGAGTTTTAGCACAAGTTCAAACATTCACAATACATATCAAGCAAGCATGATAAGAGTATATGAGTAGCGTAAAGTAAATCATGCAAGTTGCAAGAATATAAAGGGATGGGATTGGAGTGTGCAAACGCAATTGGAGACACGGAGATTTTTGGCGTGGCTCCGATGAAAGTGCGTTATATCGACTAGAGGGGGGGTGAATAGGCGATTTTTATGAAATTCTTCACTGAGGAATTTGCCTGTGAGGAAATTCCTTAGTGAAGACCTACTAGCAGCGGAATAAGTACTCAAGAGTAAGCATGACATAATACAAGCATGGTCAACATGATGAAATGAAGACAGGCACAGAGTACTGAAAGCGTAATCACATGATAACACAAGACAAAGACAAACATACTGAAGAAATTGAACTGAGGAATTTGAGAAAGTCTTCAGTCAAAGTCTTCAAACACATATATGAACAAACACACAACACAGTTATGAGGAAATGAAAGAGTTGAGGAAATAGAACCAGTAAGATTGCTGAAGACAATGATTTGGTAGACCAGTTCCAACTGCTGTCTCAGTTGTACGTCTGGTTGGAGCGGCTGAGTATTTAAACTCGAGGACACACAGTCTCGGACACCCAGTCCTGAGCACGCAGCTCAGGACACCAAGTCCTCACCGTATTCTCCTTGAGCTAAGGTCACACAGACCTCGCCCAACCACTCGTGGTAAGTCTTCAGGTGACTTCCGAACCTTCACAAACTTGGTCACTCGACGATCCACAATTCCTCTTGGATGCTCTAGACCATGACGCCCAACCGTCTAGAAGAAGCACAGTCTTCAAAGGTAACAAGCATCGGATCCACGTAGGATCAATCTCTTCAGTGATGCTCAATCACTTGGGGTTTGTAGGTGTTTGGGTTTTTGGTTTTTCCTCACTTGATGATTTTTGCTCAAAGTCCTCAGAGGATGGGTTGCTCTCAAATGAAAAGTGTCAGTTTCTCTTGGAGCAGCCAACCAGCTAGTGGTTGTAGGGCGCGGCTATTTATAGCCTAGGGAGCAGCCCGACATGATAAGACATAAATGTCCTTCAATGATATGACCGTTAGGTGGATAGATATTTTGGGACAGCTGGCGCATAGCACAGCAATGGTCGGAAGTTTGAGTAGAAAAATTCTCAGGGCTATCATGTTCCTCATTGTGTAGGCAATCCACACTGGCGAATTCCTAACTCCTCAGTCAGAACAAATTCCTCAGAGAGAAGAAGAACTTCGTCTCTGTCGCTGAAGAATATGACTGAACTGTATGAGATTTCCAATGGCTTCACTCGAAGGGATTGGTAGGTGTAGGATTTTGAGTTGAGCATCACATGGAAATTTTTCCTTAGTATTTCCTCGACCCCCTTTAACAGTACGGTGTTTCCTATGACTCAAGAAAGAGAGAATGAAACTACGAAAACAAAAGTCTTCACGCTTCATGTTCCTCGAACGAATACCAAGTCTTCAAGGTCACACCAATTTCTTCACTTTCAAAGTCTTCAGAAAGTCTTTAGAATACCAAAGTCTTCAGTCGAAGAACTTCATTTTTAGGGGTCGACTTTCTCTGTAAATATCAAATTCCTTATAGACTTATAGACCTGTGTACACTCACAAACGCATTAGTCCCTTAACCTATAAGTCTTCAATACACCAAAATCACTAAGGGGCACTAGATGCACTTACAATCTCCCCCTTTTTGGTGATTGATGACAATATAGGTTAAGTTTTCAACGGTGATAAACATATGAAGTGTTAGTACTGTTATTGAGGAATTTGATTGCAAGATATAGAAGAACTCCCCCTGAAGATGTGCATAGTGAGGAATTTGCTTTTGAAGCAATGCACACTTCAAGAATTGAATCATGGAGATCTCCCCCTATATTGTAATTCATACACGCATTTGACATATAACAGTGAAGAATTTGAAATGCATGATGAAATATGGTGACTGATGTAATTCAGCATGCGTGCAATAATATTTAACGAGGAATAAGCATGTAGAAAAATGTCTCAAAAGTATCAGAGCACCATCGGGTTTAAGATTACAACTCGATCCAATAAAGTCTCAGAAGAACGAGAGTTGTAACTTAACAAAAAAACACCCATATAGAAAGACCCCTTTGAAGACTAACTCAAAATTCTCCCCCTTTGTCATCAAATGACAAAAAGGATCGAATATGAGGACTAACGCCCCTGAAGAATATCAAGTTGATGAAGGAGCGCCAGCGTTGTTGGGGTCGTTTGTTGTAGTAGGGCCTGCCGCAGTGTCGTCCAAGTCTTCATTTTCATCGGTGTCGCGTGATGAAGAAAATGAGCTGGCCACCAGAGAAGGAACCTTGACCTTCTTGAATTTCTTCGGTGGAGGTGCAGACCAGTCAAAATCTTCTTTGAGACCCATTTTCTTCAGATCGTCTTCACCATACAGATGTGACAGGATTGCCCAGGTGCGACCGAAGACTTGATGGAGGTAGTAATGGTTTTTCTTCACTGCATTTTGTGTGGCAATCATGTTGTGAAGAAGTGAACCAAACCGACGCTTAACTCATTTGTGATTTCGATCCACCTTCTGGTGAAGACTAAGTAGAAGTTCACTGTCAGTCATCACGCGCGGAGCAGTGGCTTGAGGAGTGGACTTGGGTGCATTGGCAGAGTCATGTGTGGTAGAGTCATCATTGGTGGAATAAGATGCAGCTTTGCGAAACTGACCATCCAATGGATGAATGCCTTCATCTATTACAGCTGGTGCCTTGCCCTTTCCATCAACTGAGGAATATGTCTGCTTGAGGACTTCAATTGGGGGCAAGTAGCTGAGGTGATTCTGGAAATCAGATTTGTAGTTGAGTGAAGACCTTGTCCTGAGGAATCTCATAATCCAAGGTGCATAAGGTTTCAGCTCAAACGGAGACAGTGCAACATTTGCCATAATCCTCATGAAGAAATCGTGATAATTGACAAGAATGCCATGAACGATGTTGAATACCAGATTCTTCATGATGCCAACAATTTCCTCATCAGATGAGTTGTGGCCTTTGATAGGGCTGATTGTCCTTGTAAGAATATGATAGACAGTTCTGGGCACGTAAAGCAGTTCCTTCACGAGGAATTTGGTTCTTGGTGCTTGACCTGGCTTCAAAGGTTTCATCAGCACCTGCATGTAATGATGTGTGAGCTCAGGTTCACTGTAGATGCAGCGAGCTTCTTCAAGGGGAGGACTGAGTGGTAGAGCACGAAGCAATTCAGAGGCTGGTGCAGTGTAGTGAGTATTTTCAGACATCCAGTCCAGCACCCATGAATTCACATCTTCAGCATCTCCTGTGATGTGCAGCATTGCATAGAATTGAAGAATCAGTTCTTCATTCCAATCGCAGATGTCAAAGCAAAAGTTTAGCAGTCCACAGTCGTGAAGAACACTGGGGACTGGTGCGAAGCACGACAGAGATTCCATATCCACGTGAGGAATATGCTCATGGTAGAAGATTTTCTCCTTGTTGAACAGTACTGAGGAATAGAAATTGGTTTGACTAGTAGTCCAGAAACTCCTCTTCCTTATGCGAGCAGAGTTATATGGGTTGTAATCTTCGAAGAATACGTGCTCGCCGAAAAAATCATCAGCCTTGAACTTTTGCTTGCGTGAGAATGGATCCTTTGGCTTTGGCAGAGGAGTGTCAGTGAGTTGCATCACGACCTCAGGAATCTCAATCGCAAGTTCTTCAAGCTGAGGAATTTCTGGTTCCTCCTCAGTGGCAGTCTGCGTCTTTAGTTGTTCAGCAGCAGCTTTTTCTTCAGCACTAGTGGCTGGAATTTCCTCATGCACAGATGGAGTGGGGTGAGTTTCTTCAGAGCCTATTTGAACAGTTGATGCAGGCGACTGAGGTATTTGTTGCAGCGGTGTGAACATTGGAGAGTTTGGATGCTGACTTTCCCAGAATTCATCACTGATTACGGGTGTGGAGCAGCCAACATCCACATCTTCATCTTCCATTTCTTCAACGCCAGCCTCTTCAGCTGTGAACTGAGGCATGGGCGAGGAGATGACAGGTGTTGAAGGGATCGCATCCACTTCAATTTCTTCATCAATCTGCTCTGACGAAGCAGCAGAAGGAGTTTCTTCATCTGATCCGCTAGGGATCACATATTCTTCATCAAAAGGAACGAGGTCCTTTGATGGCCTGGTTGAGATGGGAACAACATCAATGGGATTTGCAAATGAACTTGTCATAGGCTTCATCTTCTTCGGAGCTGAAGAATCTGAAGCAGCTGATGCTTTCCTTTTCTTCACTGCAGCACGCTCTGCAGCCTTGGTCTTCTTCTCATCTGATACAGATGGAAGGATTGGAGTTGAAGTTGGCGCAGGAGGAGCAGAGGAATCTGGTTGATTTTCTTCATTTTCTTCAGGTGCACCACTAGTGGGTGCCCTGGCAATTTCTTCAGCGGCTGGATGCGGTCATCAGCCCTGGAACTCACATTTTCTTCAGCAGCCTGATTTTCATCAGCGGTGCTGGCATGTTCTTCAGTAGGCTGAGCAGATGCTTTGGCCTGAGGAATTTTCTGTTGCATTGGGGCTGCAACATTGGAAGTGAAGTTATCCGCAAGTTTCACAAAACGAACCTTGTCTCCAAGCGAATCAGCGCGATATGCGTCAAAGTCATCACTGATTTTCTTGATCTCAGTCTGAATGGTGACAAGTTCTTCAGTTGTCATAGGGACAACATTTTTCTTCAGATAGCACTCTTTCTTATACTGCGCTTTCTTGATCTGCCTGGCCTTCTCAAATTTCCACTTTTGTTCTTGAATGAAGTGGGTAAGCATGTGACTTTGGCCAGGAGTCAGCTTGAAGTCAGGCATGGGAGTTTTGGGGTCCTTGTGCCAAACATCAATGTAGTCGAGGATCTACTTGGGATCCGAAATCAGTGGCACCTCTGTTCCTTTGGCTCTAGCGGCCCTGACTTGCCTGTCTCTGATGATCTCCGCAAGTTCATCATCATCAGCTTCGTCTTCATCGGACGGCTCTTGGAAAGCGATTTGCTTCTTCTGAGGACTTGGGCGAGGACCTCGTCCAACAGTGGCCTTTGTCTTCAGCAGTGAGGGGCCAACTGAGGAACTTGGTGCAGCTGAGGAACTAGTTGAGACACCTGAGGCAATGGAGATGCCTGCAGTCCTTTGGCACAAGACGAGATGCGCAGGTGCTGAGAATTTAGTCGGAACAGCTGAGGGCTTTGGCGGAGGAGCTGAGGACTTTGGAGGAACACGAGCATCATGAGGAATTGGCCGTGAGGGCTTTGAGGATTCTGGCCGTGAGGGCATTGCTGAGAAACTTGGCCTTGAGGGCATTGTTGGTGAAGCACTTGGCTTGCGCGCAGGCTTCTTTGACATAGCCTTCTTTGGCTTGATAGCAAAGGCCTGAGTAGAGGCAGCAACAGCAGAGTCTTCATTGAATTTCCTCACTGCTTGTTTGGCTTTCTTAGCCAACTTGGCTTGGCGCTTGGCCCATTCATCAGGATAGTCCTCACCGCACTTGAGGCTGGTGGGATCAGCGATTTGGCCAGGCGCCAATGGAGCTCTTGGGCATGGAGGATTGAGTGCGAATTTCTTCATATACTTAGGAGTGACATATTTGTACTCCCTCCATTATCTTGCCCATCTCCTCTCTTTCTTCTGAATGCGCACCTTGCGCTCATTCTTGGTTTCCTCAGCATGTGTGCAGTACCCTGCATAGATGTCATCAGGGATCTCAAAAGCAGTCATAACCTCAGGCTTCTTTCCTCCTTTCTGTGGCCTTTTACCATCAGCCATTTTCTTCAGTTAAGGAATTTGAACAATCGAATTCTCTAAAGAAGAATGCAACTTTTCTTCGAGGAACCCTGCAAATGAGTTAAGTTGATGAGAACCTAGTGATTCAGCAGCTGACATGTGTACCTGTGAACAGAGTATAGTTGCGAGGAATTTGGAGAGGTCATATGCGTTCTTTGTCTTAGGTTCCAGAGTTGTATAAATCGAAGATCCGCACAATTGAGGAATCTTGAAGAAAAATGATGCTTAGAGAAACGAATCAAGAACAGATGACTTGTGAGGTGTTTAGTGTGCGAATCTATGAAGAAAAACACCTTTGAAGATTTTGAAGTTAATCATTCGAATCAACGAGGGCAGTAAAAGTAACTTTTAATTACCCTGGACGAAGAACACGACGAACTGGAGTGAGGAGATGTGAAGTTCGTCTGTGCAGATCTTCCACGCCCTAACTTGGCGGAGGAAGACGGCTACGGCGGCGGTGGAGTGAAGATTTCCGCGGTCGGCACGAGTACGTCGGCGACGAGGTCGAGGCAGTGAAGCTCTTCCTCACCGGCGGCGATGAAGTACCGGTGGCGCTAGGGTTTGAGAAGCTCGAGCTGGAGAGAGAGGTCGAGAGGAGTAAAAGAAGTGAGGAAGGGACGGAGGGGTATTTATAGCCACGGTGAAAAAACTGCTCGCCCGAAGAAATTGGACGAACGTGCCCCTGACCCTTCTCATTCGCATGACATGTGTCACCCACGTAGTGAGAGGTGGAGATCGTGTTAGATTGTGGGTGAGTGGATAAGTATATCGTGGGATGCGGAACGGTTTGAGCGGCAAAGCCAAAAATTTAGATAAGATAGGTTTTAAAGTTCCGTTCGCAATTTCTTCAGCTGACAAGGACACAATGAAGATTTTGAACGAGTTTCAAATAGAACGCACATGAAGAATTTGTGAATTGATTGGGTTGAGTATAGCATAGAGGGGAAGGGTCCGATCACATTCACTTAGCAGAAAACCAACTTGAAGAATTAGCAATAAGTGAATGCTGTAGAGGACATAAACTCATATATATATGTGTGTGTGTGTGTGTGTGTATGTATGTATATAGCCAATGAAGAAAAACGACGGAAACAGTGAAGACAATGCAAAGTTGAAGAATATGAACAATTGAGGAATTTCAACTTTTGGTGGTGGCGTGACCCACCGTATAAGAATGATGATTTCAGACACCACGTACAATTATCGTAGGGTTCTGAGAATCAAATTCTTCGTTGATTTCTTCACACTAAGAGTGTTTTTCTTCATTGATTGAAGAAAAACGTTTCTTCATGTATTGCACATCTAAGTCATCAATTTTGCATAAGTGTTAGGATGAGTGTCCTTTTCAAAGAACATTCGAAGATTCTAGGATATTTAGCTCACACCGCAACTTGCTAAATCTCTTCTCATCCAAGGGCTTTGTGAAGATATCAGCTAGCTGTTCTTCAGTCTTCACATGCTCAATAGAAATGTCGCCCTTCAACACATGATCATGAAGAAAATGATGACGAATCTGAATGTGCTTTGTCTTCGAGTGCTGAACTGGGTTGTGAGCAATCTTGATGGCACTCTCATTGTCACAGTAGAGAGGCACATTCTTCATGTTGACGCCGTAGTCCATGAGAGTTTGCTTCATCCATAGCAATTGGGCACAGCAAGAACCAGCGGCAATGTACTCAGCTTCAGCAGTAGATAGTGATACGCGATTCTGTTTCTTCGAGGACCAACAGACCAAAGATCGTCCGAGGAAATGACATGTACCAGATGTTGACTTGCGGTCCACACGATCACCAGCATAGTCAGAGTCAGAATATCCAACAAGATCAAAAGCCGAGCCCTTGGGGTACCATAATCCAAGTGTTGGTGTGTGAGCTAGATATCGAAGAATATGCTTCACAGCCTTATGGTGTGATTCCTTCGGTGTAGCTTGAAATCGGGCACACATGCAAACACTAAGCATTATATCTGACCTAGATGCACATAAGTACAATAAAGAACCAATCATGAAGCGGTATACCTTATGATCGAAGTCAATACCATTTTCATCAGTGCACAGATGGCCATTAGTGGGCATAGGAATTTTTACGCCTTTGCAATCTTGCATGCCGAATTTCCTCGTTACATCCTTGAGGTATTTCTCCTGAGATATGAATATGCCATTGTGTTGTTGACGAATTTGAAGACCTAAGAAGAATTTCAACTCTCCCATCATAGACATTTGATATTCTTCACTCATCATATAGGCAAATTCATCACTATAACGTTGGTCAGTACAGCCAAAGATAATATCATCAATATATATTTGGCACACAAACAATTCACCATCATAAGATTTAGTGAAAAGAGTAGGGTCGAGTAAACCGGGTTTGAAGCCTTTCGTCATGAGGAATTCCTTCAAAGTATCATACCATGCCCGTGGGGCCTGCTTGAGGCCATAGAGGGCCTTGTTGAGTCTGAAGACTTTGTCAGGATTCTTTGGATCTTCAAAACCTGGGGGTTGAGCAACATATACTTCTTCCTCAAGCTTACCATTGAGGAATGCACTTTTCACATCCATTTGATATAAAGTGATATCATAATGGTTAGCATAAGCAAGTAATATGCGAATAGCCTCAAGTCTAGCAACAGGTGCAAAAGTTTCATCGAAATCAATTCCTTCAACCTGTGTGTAGCCTTGAGCTACAAGTCATGCCTTATTCCTCACCACAAGGCCATTTTCATCTTGCTTGTTGTGGTAGATCCACTTTGCGCCGATGATATTGTGCTTGCGAGGATCTGGATGTTTGACCAATTCCCAGACATTGTTGAGCTCGAACTGATGTAATTCTTCTTGCATGGCCTGAATCCACTCAGGCTCCAGAAATGCTTCATCTACCTTAGTGGGCTCTGTAATAGAGACAAAAGCATAGTGCCCACAAAAGTTAGATGAATGTGAAGCTTTTGAGCGTGTGAGAGGACCTAGCGCTTTGATGTCATTGATGATCTTTTCAACTTGCACTTCTTTTGCAATACGAGGATGAGCTGGTTGCCGTTGAAGAATTTGATCAGCGTTTTCTTCAGCACCATTTTCTTCAGGTATATTAGCTCGACGTTCTTCATGTTCTGGAATGAATTCTTCAGTAGATTCTTCAGTAAGAATGACATCCTCAGTAGCCTTAAACTTGATTGTTTCCTCAGGTGTCGGTTCATCTATCACAGTAGGTAGGTGCTCTCTTTGCGAGCCATTAGTTTTATCGAACCGCACATCTACAGTTTCAACAACCTTGTGAAGAACGTTGTTGAATACTCTGTAGGTGTGCGAGTCCTTTCCGTAACCAAGCATAAAACCTTCATGTGCTTTCGGTGCAAATTTTGACTTGTGATGAGGATCTCTAATCCAACATTTAGCACCGAAGACTTTGAAATAACTTACATTCGGTTTCTTGTCAGTGAGGAGTTCATAGGCAGTCTTCTTGAAGAATTTGTGAAGATATACTATGTTGATGATGTGGCACGCAGTGTCAATTGCCTCAATCCAGAACCGACGAGGAGTTTTGTATTCATCAAGCCTAGTGCGAGCCATCTCAGCAAGAGTCCTGTTCTTGCGCTCCACAACGCTGTTCTGCTAAGGAGTGTAAGGAGAAGATAACTCATGAGTAATACCAAGTTCATCAAGATAGTCATCGAGACCAGAATTCTTGAACTCAGTGCCATTGTCACTTCTGATGTGCTTGATCTTCACTACAAAGTTGGTTGAAGCCCTCGAGGAAAATTGTTTGAAGATTTCCTACACTTCATGTTTGTAAGTAACAATGTGTACCCATGTGTATCAAGAATAATCATCAACAATAACAAAGCCATATTGAGATGCTTCATTTGAAATAGCAGAATAATGATTAGGACCAAAGAGATCCATGTGAAGCAATTCAAATGGTCGAGTGGTGGTCATGATAGTCTTCGCTGGATGCTTGGCCTTGGTCATCTTTCCAGCTTCACAAGCTCCGCATAAGTGATCCTTGAGGAATTTGACATTCTCGATGCCAATGACATGCTTTTTCTTCACAAGCGTGTGCAAATTCCTCATGCCTGCATGACCAAGTCGTCGATGCTAGAGCCAGCCTTCTGAAGCTTTTGCAAGTAAGCACACGGCTGGTTGTGGTCCTGTAGAGAAATCAACAATATACAAGTCTCCTCTCCTAAAGCCTTCGAAGACTTTGGAATTGTCAGCTTCCATAACCACAACACAATGGTACTTGCCAAAGACAACAACCATATCAGGATCACAAAGCATTGAGACAGACATAAGGTTGTATCCTAAGGACTCAACAAGCATGACTTTGTCCATGTGTCGATCCTTTGTGATCGCAACCTTACCTAGACCCAATACCTGACTTTTGCCTTTGTCAGCAAAGATGATATGCTTCAGATGCGACGGAGATAATGAAGCATCCATCAATAGATTCTTGTCACCAGTCATGTGATTTGTACATCCACTATCGAGGACCCACTCAGTGGTTTTGGGTTGATCATCCTGCAGATGAATTAGTGCAACTTACAAACTCATATACTTCATCAGTGAAGAATATGACATCAATTCATCAGATCAATTTCATCAAGCAAAAGAATAGATAAAGCAATATAAGGACGTGAGAAATGAAAGTTCATTTCCTCATGATTAGCCTGCGTCCTATTAGGCATACTCAGGTCTCCAGCAAATTCTTCAGACGATTACGTACGTCTGGAGACCTGACTCTGCAGAAGAGATTAGTTCTTTTTCTTCACCACCCACATCTGAAGGGGTGGCAAAGAGTTCATCACTCTGTGAGCTCCATATGAGAAGGATGGCATTGAAGCCAGTCCATTTCGTTTCACATAAGAGGGGTTAGAGTAAGCATAAGAGTATGCAGAGAAATTCTTCAAGGACTTATGGACATAATGATTTGAAGAATAATGCACATATCCATAATCCTTAGATCTTCCCTGTGAAACAGACGGGTTAGCACGATGATGTTCATATGAGGACTTTGATCCTTTTGAGGAATATGATCCATATGAAGAATTTGGTCCATATGAAGAATTCGATTTGGGGTTCCTATTCTTCACAGGTGGCGTCATGATGACATTCACCTGAAGATATTCAAGGCATCTTTTGGGAACCCAGATTTTCTTCATGGGGGGGGCGTTCCTGCAGTTAGTGCCAACATATCTAGCAAATACTTCACCATTCTGATTTTTGAACAGTTTATAGTTGGAGTCAAATGACTCATCATCAGAATGAGGAGATTCACATGCAAAATCAGATAAGTTAGATGGATTAACTGGAGGTCCCTTTGCAGCAACCCATGTAGTTTTGGGGTACTGCTCAGGCTTCCAATATGTACCATCAGCATTGAGTTTCCTCTCAAAGGCAATACCCTCTTTCCTAGGGTTCCTGTTGAGGATCTGCTTTTTAAGCACATCACAAAGAGTCTGATGCCCTTTGAGGCTTTTGTACATGCCTGTCATGTACAATTCCTTCAGCCCTGCATCATCAGTGATACTAGCAATGTCCTCAGATGAGGAATTAGTGATAGCAGAGGCATGTGAAGAATTTGAAACATTAGCAGCATTTGAACATTCAGGTGAAGAATTAGCAGATTCACATTCAATGCACTTCAAGCATGGAGGAAGAAATTCTTCCTGAGAAGCGCTGATTTGTTGAGCAAGTAATGAATCGCGCTCCCTCTGAAGATCTTCATAACTCACTCTTAGCTTCTCAAGGTCTTGCTTTCTTTGAAGAAATTCATAAGAAAGCTTCTCATGATCCGATAAGAGAGTGTTATGATGACTTTGAAGTTTGCCAAGCTTGGACTGAAGTCTCTGAAGATTTTCAGTCAAAGTTTCAGTGCGACCCATTTCTTCACCCAACATGTCATCGCTTTTGTCTAGCATGTTTTGAACCTTTTCTAAAGCCCTTTGTTGTTTTACAGCAATCTTAGCAAGTTTAGAATAGCTGGGCTTAAGGTTTTCATCAGATTCATTCTCACTTGATTCAGATGAGGTATATTTGAGTACCTTGGCACCCTTTGCCATGAAGCAATAGGTGGGAGCGTAGTCATCATTCCCTTCATCAGCCTTGTTGGTGAGGTCATTTTCTTCAGTGTTGAAGATATACTTGCTGACGAATGCAGTAGCGAGAGCAAGGCTCGCCACTCCGGATTCGGACTCCTCAGATGACTCCTCTACCTCATTTTCTTCAGATTCAGTCTCAGAGTCCATTTCCTTGCCAATGAATGCCCTGGCCTTCTTGGAGCTGCTCTTCTTGTGATATGAAGGCTTTGAGGATTTTGATGATGAGGATTTTGTGGATTTCTTCTTTTTCTTCGCATCATCAGAACTGTAATCCTTGTATTTCTTCTTCTTTGATTCCTTTTCCCATTGAGGACAATCTTGAATGTAATGTCCAGGCTTCTTGCATTTGTGGCAGAGCCTCCTCTTGTAGTCACTGGATGAGGAATCACTGCTCCTTGAGGGTCTTCCAAGGCGACCACGTCTTGAGAAATTTTGGAACTTCTTCACAAGCAGAGCTAGATCATGGCTTAGTTCTTCAGGATCACCAAGGCTGCTACCAGAGTCTTCATCTTCGGACTCAGATACTGCCTTGGCCTTCAGTGCACGTGTTTTGCCATAGCTTGAACCATAGAGATCTCTCTTTTCAGCAAGTTGGAACTCATGAGTATTTAGCCTCTCGAGAATATCAGCGGGATCAAGTGACTTGTAATTAGCACGTTCTTGTATCATCAATGCCAGAGTGTCAAATGAGGAATCAAGCGATCTCAGCAATTTCTTCACCACCTCATGGTCGGTGATGTCAGTGGCACCAAGTGCTTGAAGCTCATTTGAGATGTCAGTGAGGCGATCGAAGTTTGTTGAACATTTTCATTGTCGAGTCTTTTGAAGTGGTTGAAGAGATTGCGAAGAACATCAACTCGAGAGTCACGCTGAGTTGAGACTCCTTCATTCACTTTGGACAACCTGTCCCAGATAAGCTTCGCTATCTCCAAAGCACTCACTCTGCCATACTGTCCTTTGCTTAGATGGCCACATATGATATTCTTCGCTTGAGATTCGAGTTGCTTGAATCTCTTCACATCAGCAGCATTCAGAGAAGGTGTGACTGAGGGAACACCATTTTCCACAACATACCAGAGATCATTATCAACTGCTTCAAGATGCATTCGCATCTTATTCTTCCAGTAGGGGTAGTCCATCCCATCGAAGGTAGGACACCTGGCAGAGACCTTGATCATACCTGCGGTCCACATAACTAAAACTCCATGCGGTTAAATCAAAATCACACAGAACAAGGGAGTACCTTGCTCTGATACCAATTAAAAGTGCGTTATATCGACTAGAGGGGGGTGAATAGGCGATTTTTATGAAATTCTTCACTGAGGAATTTGCCGGTGAGGAAATTCCTTAGCGAAGACCTACTAGCAGCGGAATAAGTACTCAAGAGTAAGCATGACAGAATACAAGCATGGTCATCATGATGAAATGAAGACAGGCACAGAGTACTGAAAGCGTAATCACAGGATAACACAGGATGAAGACAAACAGACTAAAGAAATTGAACTGAGAAATTTGAGAAAGTCTTCAGTCAAAGTCTTCAAACACAGATATGAACAAACACACAACACAGTTATGAGGAAATGAAAGAGTTGAGGAAATAGAACCAGTAAGCTTGGTGAAGACAATGATTTGGTAGACCAGTTCCAACTGATGTCTCAGTTGTACATCTGGTTGGAGCGGCTGAGTATTTAAACTCGAGGACACACAGTCCTGGACACCCAGTCCTGAGCACGCAGCTCAGGACACCAAGTCCTCACCGTATTCTCCTTGAGCTAAGGTCACACAGACCTCGCCCAACCACTCATGGTAAGTCTTCAAGTGACTTCCAAACCTTCACAAACTTGGTCACTCGGCGATCCACAATTCCTCTTGGATGCTCTAGACCATGACGCCTAACCGTCTGGAAGAAGCACAGTCTTCAAAGGTAACAAGCGTCGGATCCACGCAGGATCAATCTCTTCAGTGATGCTCAATCACTTGGGGTTTGTAGGTGTTTGGGTTTTGGGTTTTTGGTTTTTCCTCACTTGATGATTTTTTCTCAAAGTCCTTAGAGGATGGGTTGCTCTCAAATGACAAGTGTCAGTTTCTCTTGGAGTAGCCAACCGGTTAGTGGTTGTAGGGGGCGGCTATTTATAGCCTAGGAAGCAGCCCGACATGATAAGACATAAATTCCCTTCAATGATATGACCGTTAGGTGGATAGATATTTTGGGACAGCTGGCGCATAGCACAGCAACGGTCGGAAGTTTGAGTAGCAAAATCCTCAGGGCTATCATGTTCCTCACTGTGTAGGCAATCCGCACTGGCGAATTCCTAACTCCTCAGTCAGAACAAATTCCTCAGAGACAAGAAGAACTTCGTCTCTATCACTGAAGAAATTGACTGAACTATATGAGATTTCCAATGGCTTCACTCGAAGGGATTGGTAGGTGTAGGATTTTGAGTTGAGCATCACATGGAAATTTTTCCTTAGTATTTCCTCGACCCCCTTTAACAGTACGGTGTTTCCTATGACTCAAGAAAGAGAAAATGAAACTACGAAAACAAAAGTCTTCACGCTTCATGTTCCTCGAACGAATACCAAGTCTTCAAGGTCACACCAATTTCTTCACTTTCAAAGTCTTCAAAAAGTCTTCAGAATACCAAAGTCTTCAATCGAAGAACTTCATTTTTAGGGGTTGACTTTCTCTGTAAATATCAAATTCCTTATAGACTTATAGACCTGTGTACACTCACAAACGCATTAGTCCCTTAACCTATAAGTCTTCAATACACCAAAATCACTAAGGGGCACTAGATGCACTTACATCCGATAGGTGGTACTATCGTACATCCACGTTGATGGAGACTTCAACCCACGAAGGGTAACGGTTGCGCGAGTCCACGGAGGGCTCCACCCACGAAGAAGCAACCTTATTTATCCCACCATGGCCATTGTCCACGAAGGACTTGCCTCACTAGGGTAGATCTTCATGAAGTAGGCGATCTCCTTTCCCGTACAAACTCCTTGGTTCAACTCCACAATCTTGATGGAGGCTCCCAAGTGACACCTAACCAATCTAGGAGACACCACTCTCCAAAAGGTAATAGATGGTGTGTTGATGATGAACTCCTTGCTCTTGTGCTTCAAATGATAGTCCCCCCAACACTCAACTCTCTCTCATAGGATTGGATTTGGTAGAAAGATGATTTGAGTGGAAAGCAACTTGGGGAAGGCTAGAGATCAAGATTTATGTGGTTGGAATGGAATATCTTGACTTCAACACAAGTGTAGGTGGTTCTCTCTCAGAAAATGTATGTTGTAAGTGTAGGCATGTTTTGATGGCTCTCTCCACGAATAAAGAGTGGGTGGTGGGGTATATGTAGCCTCCACACAAAATCTAACCGTTACACACAATTTACCAAACTCGGTGGGACCGAGTTATAAAACCCGGTCAGACCGATTTGGTTCATAATGTGATGGCATTTTCGGTGGGACCGACATGGTCAACTCGGTGGGACCGATGTGCTAGGGTTAGGGTAAAGCCTTATCTCGGTTGGACCGATTACACAAACTCAGTAGAACCGATTTTGGTAATAAGCTAAACAGAGAGTTGGCCAAGCAAAATCGATGGGACCAATTTCATATTTCGGTGAGACCGAAATTAATGCAATAGGCAACAGAGAGTTTGCAAGCCCATCTCGATGAGACCGAGATCCCATCGGTGAGACCAAATTGATTAGGGTTTCTGGCAGTAGCTATGTTAAGAGAACTCTATGGCGCCGGATAGAAAGTTTCGTTGGGGCCAAGTTTGACTTTTGGTTTGGGACATATGTGGATGTGAGAAAGTGATTGAGGGCTTTGGAGCATATCACTAAGCACTTTGAGTAAGCAAGCCATTTAAGCAACACCTCATCCCCTCTTAATAGTATTGGCTTTTCTATGGACTCAATGTGATCTTGGATCACTAAAATGAAAAATGTAGAGTCCCGAGCTTTGAGCTTGAGCCAATCATTTGTCCTTATCATCTCGAAGGGGTTCCACATCCTCTAGTCCATGTCACTCCATTGTTAAACTTATCTGAAACATACTAGATGAAAGCATTAGTCCAACAAGAGATATGTTGACATTAATTACCAAAATCAACCAGGGAGCACTTGTGCTTTCAATGCAGTGTTGCGTGGTTCTCCTACTGGTGCGATAACCTTGGTCTCATCACTGAGGGAAATACCTACCGTAGATGTGTTGCATCATCCCTTCCTCTTTGGAGAAATACCGACGTAGTCACTCACTTGGCGACGGTTCCGAACGCCGTTGCGGAAAGGGGTTAAAAACCGGTTGTATAGCACCTCGATGTACCAGTGAAAAATGACAATTTGACCCATGGTTTTTATTATATTTGTGAAATACGTATATATTTGTACGTAAAAAAGAGCATACTCAAAATACGATGCATACTACCTAAAAAGTAATATATATACTGTCCAAACATTCTTATATACTACATACTACACGTACATACTCTACGATTTGATAGATATTACATACAACATACAAAACTCAAATGGTGGTGATTTGATAGATATTACATACAACATACAAAACTCAAATGGTGGTAACTTGTAAGTGCATCTAGTGCCCCTTAGTGATTTTGGTGTATTGAAGACTTATAGGTTAAGGGACTAATGCATTTATGAGTATACTGTCACATCCCTAGTTCTGGTATGACCTAGACCAGCTAGTCATTTGTGCATCATGTTTAAATTCCACTAGATGACCCGTTACGCCAATGGCGCAAAGGGCGAGAGTGACACCATGCAGGTGAGAATATTTAGAGACCGATGATCAACAAAAGGCATCAATGTTATGGTCTTCGAGAGAAGATCGACGTCTTTTCTCCCTATTTTCACAACCTATTCTATCTAAGAATTAAATGCAACCACTGAGGGCCATATTCTTAAGAGCATAGAAAGGGAAGCACTAAAAATCCAAAAGCAAGTGCATATCTGTTTGTAGCGAAAAGAGATGCATGACAGTTATCTCTAATCTCATAATAACAGCACTCAGTGCAGAAATCATAACCAGAATTATTCATATCTGAAACAAATACCAAACAGAATTATTCATATCACATAATTGCCTAACAAGTTATCCTTCATCTCTAGGTTTAGAAGAATGAACTTTCTAGGAGGCTATAGGAAATGATTCAGCATTGAGATTTCAGCACTGATTACAGCACATATTGCACATAGTAGTAATGCATCAGGCTTCATGAGGCTTCCATTTTCTGCATCTACAACCAATACCAACAAAAGGCCGAACTATTAAAATCTTTAGTCTAGGCGGCATGTATATTTCTATTAGACGATGGGGGCTCCCTCACCAAATAAGCATGTAAAGATAATAAGAACAACACGCATATGTTGACAGAGGCAAAAGGAAGCACACCACATATACAAGTTTTAATGGATATCTAATCTATTACACACCATGCTTAGTAGAAAAAAAAAGCAACAAGCAAGCCCAATATGCATCAGCTTATGTTTTAAACCACTGCCGGTGCCATTGACATGCACAAGATTACATTACAAAGATGTATAGCCTGTCGTATAGGCATCAGTGTTGATGTGAAGAATCGTACAGAATGATGCATTGGGAAACACAACAAATCTTGCATCCACCCTCAACAATGTTGCAGCCAAGGAGTTAACCATAGCAAGATTTAGACAAAGGAATGACCATATTAATGAAGACAGGTTCTAAATGAGATTAAGTCACAAGAACTTTGCCTCCTTGGATTATAGATGCAAACTGGATCTGCAGTAATTCATTGTAATAGATGAGAACATTAGAGAGGATCAGGAAAAAGCGCTAAAGTTATTGAAATGGAGCTCGAAGCCTAACCATCAACAGATTGCATGCAAATTTTACAAAGCCTATATCGTAATTCATAACAAAGCATCTCACTGTTTCTTATGAATCAGATATAATGATTATGAATCATGAACATATTCACCCTCTAGCAAGAACATATTTTACGAAAAAACACAGCTCCGTACCAGCCTTCCAGGAATCAAATATAAAAAGCTTTCTAGAAGATCCTCTAATAAATGCCTCTCCTGATATGTAATTTTCCTGAAGAATGGAGAAATCACGGGGGATTTAGGATCACTGACCAATACATAAAATAGAAAATGCACAAAATATAAAAGTGCACAAAATTCCCCATAGAATCAACATCACAATCAGTAGGCATTAACTAAACATGAATTAAATATAAAAGGCACACAATATGATGGAGCGGAAGAGGACATCAGGCTTCCAGCGGTGGCGCGACCTGCGGTTGACAAAGCCGTTGGCGGCTACTCACCTAGTGCCCCTCCTGCTTGGCGGCAAGGAAGAGGTAGCGGTGGTCGTCGAACCTCTTGCTTAGCTAGGGAGGAGATGGTGGCTGGGAGAAGGAGCCGCATGAGATCCGCGTCCGCCATCGCCCACCTGCTGAGCCACCTCTCTGGAAAGCTTCCATCGGCAGCGGTCAAACATGTTGGCTCTTTCAGTCCATTCAACCAACTTAGGTTCCGCAGGTTCTTTGCCAACACTGCATACATTACTGAAACAAACGTATTGAAATGCCACCGTTATTCCTTCATACTATCAGGTGATGAATAAATTTATTTCAACACATTAATTACATATTCAGTGTCAATCCATGTATGATGTTAGGCTAATTCTTTAACAATAATAATAAGGAATTGGATCTACAATATGTGACCTCAAAATAAATAAGTGAAGAAATGGATGTATCAATAATTTAGAAGGAGGCCAAGGGATTGGTTTGAGGTAGAAACAATGAGCCTATGGGATGGGAGGCTTCATCTGTACCCAAGCGGTCGCACTAAGAGACACGTCACTCTGACCTATTGGTTTTGTTGTAATTATACAGAGATGGTAGTAATCCACCAAGTTCCAAACAAATGTATTAATCTAAAAATCTCTAATACCATATACTAATTGCTTGGAACGAAGACGTTACATATACAGTGCAGGAGAAGAAGGTATTGATGCTCCTCTTCCTATATAAACTGAAATGCAATCACTTTGTCACACATGTCCAGCTAGCTTGTAACTGCCTTATAATTATATGTATCAGGAAAGGAACGTGTTAGGTGCCAGCTATATGCATGTTCATAATACTTAGAGCCCCTGGAAAAAGACCATATCATATCCTAACAATCTCGATTCTAAATAGAAATATATGAATTGTAATATCCAACATTTTTTCTGAATTCTGTATATGACACATATACACCGAGAAAAGCAACAGTTCAGTTCTGTGACTGAAATTTGTCATCCTGATAACACCATTAGTTTAATGCAGTTCCATCTGTGTGATACGATTATAATTAGGATTGGCATGCACCTTTTCCATGAGTGTCAAAGATACAAAATTAGCAACTTGTTTCATTTGAGCAATCCCTTTTGCAGCTATGTATGTCTGCTTAATTATCACTCCATAAGAAAAAATGGCACTCTACATTTCTAGACATCAATTCAAATCTACACATGTAGCAAAGCCCCCAATAATACAATCGCCAAGATGAGAAATGCTGGTCTGCTCAGAGCACTGAGGCTGACGCATGAACCACCAACAAAAGCGAAACATGCAAACAACTATGACCAGATGCAAACGACCATGGAAGGAGAAGATTTGGAGGAAGGGAGGAACATGTACTTACATCGGTGTGAAGAGAAAACTAATAGAGAAGCTGGAAGAAGGCGCAGCAAAGACATAGAACATTAGGAGGCTGAGCAGGAACAGTAGGACAATAATTTAACCTGAACCACAATGAGAAAACATTTTCCAAGATCCTGAAAAAAACCAGCAAATATATGACAGCGCGAGTAAATAGTAAACAGAAATAACTACTGGAACCTGAAAGCACAGGTTCATTTTACTGAATGGTTAATTCGACCTGCAGGTCCTCCACTGCGCTAATTTGACCTGCAGGTCCTCCAACCCTAGCCGCTCGGGCCGCTGGTGTGCAGCGTCGCCATGGACGCCGGCGGGGCGCCCGCACCTCCGACGCCTTCAACGTTGCCTACGGGGCATCCACCTCCTGGTACACCCCCTCTCACCCAGGCACACCTCTGCTTGGGGTTACTTGCGCTTGTGGTTTCCCCGTGTGAGTATGTAAAAGGGCGTGGAACCTTTCGATCCGATAGTCGATTGTATAATAGCTTATCTATAGACGCGTGTGAGGGATTAGAAATTTTGCACAGGCTTGAGAATCCCTGACTATCTTGATCCGCCCCTTTTGTAGCAAGATATCGAGCTGACCCGGTCTGTGCCTAAACGAGCAGCACCGCGGCTCCATGCCTCCTCGCCTACGAGGACGACAACATGGCCAGGTTGACGAAGATGGCGAGGTAAGTGTTGATGACCCTGATCTATATCTTTCCCCTCACTCTCTCTTTTTGTCGCACACGGAGAGAACTGTGGTGGCAGCCCAGTAGATTTTCTACGAAATACAACTTTATTTTGAAAAGAAAGGAAGTTGATTAATGCATACAAAACGTGACTTTATTAGAGAGAGAGAATTCACCTTGTTCTTCACTAAAATCTTCTTCAAGATTCTTCTTCTTCTCTTCTTTCTCATATCTACACACATCATGTATAGAAAAATCAAGAAATCAACATCAAATTTAGCTAGCTAACAAGGTCTGCATCCATCGGGGAAAAAGGTAACTCTGCTCACCTGTAGTGGATTAATAAACGTTGGAGGTTGCTGGCCATAAAATAGTTGCTGACCAACTCCACGAACACCAGCAGGGACATTGCCATGCGAGGACCAACAGTTTAAGCCATTGAAACAGGACGCGTTTGTGAAAACCATGCCTGCAACAAACAACAATTTTAGTGTCAGAAAATCTAATTGCTGCACAAAACCAGAAAAAGTAAATAAACAATATGGAAACCCTATTTAGGTAACATGTATATTTTTTCCTGGTCTCCTGAAGAGTATTCAAGTACATCCTTGCATCAGGGACGCCCTTTGTGAATGTCTCAAGAGTATAGTTAATTCTCTGAGAATCGGAAAGAAGATCTGCCCTCCATTTAGACAATGGAAGGCAAGCTGGCAACTGACATCCTAAGTAGTGAATATCGATAGTACTTAAAAGCATGGAAACTTTCTCTGCTAGTAATTCATATCAAAGAGATATGGAATTAACAGAGTGTGCACACAGAAGAAATACATACATATCAATTACAGATATTTGAACGAACCTAAGCAAAATATTAGACGACCTTCTTTAAGAAATTTAGACCATACGCTACTGAAGTTATATGATTTTACCTGTTTCATTTATGGCACGAAAACAATCTGAGCACAGTCTGCAGCTGAACACCGAGGAATAAGATTTCAGAATATAGGGTAACAATTTGTATGTCTTGAAGTAAACTGCAAGCATATCTCCGAAAAAAATAAAGGAAAGTGATTAGCGAATGTCAATCACAACCTCCTCTGAACATAGGCAGAAGAATTGTGATAGAGGCTTTGATGTTTCTACATACCTTCCATGCTTTTATGTTTGCATTAGCCCACTGGTTAAGGCATTATACTATTTTATTTAACCTCTCTTGATGCTTGATACTTTGCGTCTTTGAAATAAAATACGGGATTATGTGGTTGGCTTTTTGTTGATGACCAGCAACTTCGTCAAACAGGGATTAGTCCACCAAAATTAAAGCTTATTCGGAACAAAGCTTGTTCGGAACAGGGGTTAGCATCTATAGCTAGCAAGATCAACCATCAATGACTTATCTAAGTAAATGCGACCAATAATCAAGCAAATAAACTGTAATCCCATCTCAGCTAGCAATATAAACAAACAAGGGGTAGCATCTGTAGCTAACAAGATCAACCATCGATGGCCTATCTAAGCAAACACGACCAATAATCAAGCAAATAAACTGTAATCCCGTCTCAGTTAGCAATATAAACAATTACACAACAATCCAGAATCTCACCTCATTCTTCTTCAGCTGAACTCTACCGTGTATTTCATCATGCACTGCAAGATGGAGAACACAACACAAAGGCCAGGCTCCGTGAGCACGATGTCGGCACGGACCTGGCAGCGTCCGTCGCATCTGAGGATTGTGCATGTGAGAAGAAGATGTGAATACATACACAGATTCATATACTAGGCAGGAATGTAACAACAATTGTCTGCTTGCATAGGAAATAATGGTCATAATGGTGCCAATGGCAAGAAATTGCCTGCGGAACTGGACAGTGCAGGCCAAGGCATACATTTCAGTCACTTAACATAGATGAGTAACGAAATAAAAAACCAGAGAGCCGTGGAAGCACTGATGTCATGTTCATGCATTAACTCAAACAACATCACATACTCATGTCATGTTCATGCATCATAATGTTGCATATGATTGTGTTTTGATTGCCGACACCGTTCCTTCTCGATAGGTCCTGCTCCGGAGAGTGCTCCAGAGTACCTGTCTGAGGAGCAGTGCCACCCCTGTTGATCTACCAGGCAAGCAAACCCCCTTGTTCATTCCGATACAATCCTACTCTATCGCTCCTGCTCTCATTTATTGCATTAGGACAACAACGATTCAACTGCTACTTTGTGTTGCGGTAGTTGAACCCATTCCTCTGCATGACCTGTCATTGCCACAGTAACTAGTTGAAACCCACTAGCATGTGTAGGAGTTGATTGAAGCCATTGTTGTGTTCCTACCATGCCATGCTTGCTATTGCTTAGAGTGTGTCAGGTCTGATTCATTGGGAATGAATTGGAGTACAGTGCTATGTTTTGATGTTGAGAGTTAAGCGTGTGAACACGATTTAGTAAAGGTAGCGGTGAGAGGCCATGTAGGAGTACATGGTGGGTTGTCTCACTAGAACCGTCCTTAAGCATTGAGTTCTATGTATGTTGTCCAATGACTCGATACTACCACACATTGGGTTCCGGTAACTCGACCCCTCTCGACTTATTAACCAACTTGATCTTTGTCCAGGAGTCGCAACTAGTTTCTGGTGTTTGTAGGTAGTGTTAGTAGTCTACCAAGTGGCACCCGGCCAGGTGGCCTTGGGACAGACTAGGCAGAGTGGCACGGTGTACTAAGTGGCACCCGAATGGTGGGCTTGGGAACCCTTCTCACATCGTTTGGGGCCGTGAGCGACACCCCGGCCGGATCTCCTTGCGGATGGAACCCGAATAAGCGATGAACCTGGATGAGAGACTTGTGTGGTTAGTCAGGTCGTGGCCAACACCCTCGCCAGGCTTCCGCTTGAAGGTTGCCGAGGTACATGATGTGTACATGGTGATAAGTGGTGAGAGCGTGTGTGAAGAAGTACACCCCTGCAGGGTTATCATGATCTATTCGAATAGCCGTGTCCGTGGTTATGGACTTCTTAGATGCTTACGTGGTACATAGACAACTTGAAGTGGATACTCTAAAATGCTCAAGACAAGTGTGAGTGCTATGGATGGCCTTCTCGTAAGAAGACGAGGATTAATCCATAGTAGTGTATTGATGTGGTGATTAGTTGACTCGTGTGCGCTGCCTCACCTCAAAGAAGTTTCTCATTGTCGTAGAACAGGATAGCCACTGAGTCAAAGCTGGCTTGCTGCAACTAAACCCCACATTACCTTCTTGATACAAATGCATGTATGATAGGATCTGATGTAAGTCTTGCTGAGTACCTTTGTACTCACGTTTGCTTTATTTATGTTTTGCAGGTGAGACATCTGTCTCACTAGTAGTACCGCTTGGACTTCGACGAGTAGCTTGTTACCTCAGCTACGATCTTGTACCCTTGGGAGGGACTTGTAGATAGTCAGGCTTCTTAGCCTTTTTCTTTTGTAGTTGTCTGTACTCAGACATGTAATGCTTCCGTTGCTTGTATGCTCTGAATGATGGGTCATGTGACCCCTGTTTGTATTTAATGCTATGTGGCTCTTCTGGGCCTTTATCTATATGAGTTGCGTTATGTTGTGATGCCATGTTGTACAGTACATACTTGCATGTTATGCGTACGTGTGATGTGTATTGCTATGTGTGGGATCCGACAATCTAGTTGTTTATCCTTGGCAGCCTCTCTTATGGGGAAATGTAGTCTAGTGCTTCCTTGAGCCATAGTAGTCCGCTACAGCCCGGTTCACCGGAGTCCTACTAGCCCAGCACTACTGCTCAGGACACTTGACTGGCCGGCATGTGTTTCACTTCATTCATGTGTCTATCCCTTCGGGGAAATGTCATGCGGTGACATCCGGAGTCCTGCCTAGCCTGCTACAGCCCGGGTTCCCCGGAGTCCTGTTAGCCCAGTGCTACAGCCTGGATTCACACGCTGCTGACCGACATGCTCGATGTGAATCATGTATGCCTGTCCCCATAGGTTAGTGCCGCTTTGGGTTCACGACTAGCCATGTCGGCCCGGGTTCTCTGTCATATGGATGCTAGCGACACAATCATATACGTGAGCCAAAAGGCGCAAACGGTCCCGGGCTAGGGTAAGGCGACACCCGTGGGAATACCGTGTGTGAGGCCGCAAAGTGATATGAGGTGTTACCGGCTAGATCAATGTGAGTTGGAATCGGGGTCCCGACAACTTTGGTATCAGAGCCTGACTGCCTGTAGGATTTCCAAGCCAACCTGGTCAAAGTTGAGTCTAGAAATTCTTTAGCTATATAGGGGAATTGATTGTGGAAGGGAACATAAGGCTCTTTTTACTCCTTATACATCATGCCTTCTGATCTAAGTCATCCTATCTTTCCTACGGGGTTAAGGAACTAGGCTTCCTCTTCTGTCTATCAGGATCACGTGTTACTACTCCGTAGTCTCTTAGGATTGGTTGATCTGAGTCATATCCCAGTTCGAGTATCTCCGGTGTAGCCTGTTTAGTAATATTTTTGAACCTTGAGTGATGATGTTGAGTTTGGTGCTACCCGTCTTTGCAGAATGTTTCATTTTGAGCATTCTACTGCCGTTATGCTGCCGGAATTGTCCTAGGAGTTTGAGAGATACTAAATTCTTGTGCTACCTTCTGCATCCTATAGTTGATGCTGAATCCATCCTTGTTTTCCTTGGTTTCGTTCTTCAGGATGTTGCCGGTTAACTGAAGTTCTATTGCTCGTAGCTAGAACCACGGAGATGGTAGGGATGAGGATCCTCCCGATCAGTCTTCGTTGGCAGAGTTCATGTTAGAGATGGAGAGGAACAAGCGTGAGTCTAACCGCTTGCTAGCACGTATTGAGGAGAACACCTCCCATCAGCACAAAGAGTTTGTGTCCATTCATGACTTCATTGGCCTGAAACCACCTACCTTCCATCATTCCATTGAACCACTTGATGCAGATGACTGGCTCCGTAGTATCACACACAAGCTGCATTCTGCGAACGTAGCTGAAGGTGACAAGGTCACCTATGCTGCTTATCACTTGGAAGGTCCTGCTAGTATTTGGTGGCAGGACTATGAGGCTATGCTTCCAGCTGGCCAGATACCCACCTGGAGAGATTTCACTGAGGCTTTTCGCGAGCATCACATCCCTCTGGCTCTCATTGACCGCAAGAGAGAAGAGTTATGTAGTTTCACCCAGGATAAGATGGATGTTGATGCTTACAGCAGAGAGTTTGAGAACCTCGCCCGCTATGCTACAGAAGAGGTGTCCACGGACGCCAAGAAGCAAGCTAGGTTCTGGAAGGGTCTCAACCCCAAGTTGCGTCGTGATCTCCACTTGCATCATTGCAGTACATTCCAGGCTCTTGTGAACAAGGCCATTAATGTAGAGACAGCTCAACTCACTTACGAGGAGTCTCGTAAGCACACCCGTAATTTGGGTTCTTCCTCCGGTTCTAGTTCTCAAAAGTGCCGGATTTGGGTTCCGAACTCCGCTCTTCCACCCAGTTATTCACCAAGGCCCTCTTATGTGGTGCCTCACCCAGTTCAGTTACATGCTCCACCCAGGCCTATAGGTAGACCGCTTGTCAATGCGGGTCCACGTCCTACCTCGGGGACTTGCTTCACATGCGGAGAGCCAGGACACTATGCACGTGACTGCTCTCAAGCCAACTATGCTCCACCCCAGCCTGAGAAGTCTGTTGGTCGTGGTAAGCCATCACGCAAGATGATCAGTGTCAAGTCAGCTTCCAATGAACGTGGACATGTGCATCACGTCTCAGCTAGAGACGCTCATGATGATCCGGATGTCATTCTTGGTACACTCCTTGTCAATTGTCATCCAGCATCAGTTATGTTCGACACTGGAGCATCTCACTCCTTCATTTCTGAAAGCTATGCTAACTTGCACAACATTTCATTGTGTGATATGCCCTCTCCACTAGTCATTCAAACTCCTGGATCCAAATGGCAAACTTCTAGTGTAAGCCATGGTAATGAAATCCTTGTTGACAGACTTGTATTCCTTGCATCACTTATAGCCCTCAAGTCTACAGATATTAACACCATCTTGGGTATGGACTGGATGAAAGCTCATTATGCCAAGATTGATTGTTACACAAGATCTGTTCAGCTTACACACCCATCTGGCAAGATAGTCACTGTCTCCACTAGAGTTGCAAAGCGCCAACTCTATTCTCTTAATGCCAACCCTCTTCCTGACCTTGAAGATATCCCGGTAGTCCGTGACTTTCCAGATGTCTTTCCTGAGGAACTGCCAGGTATTCCACCTGACAGAGATGTAGAGTTTGTCATAGATCTTATCCCAGGAACCGCCTCAATTTCTAGGAGACCCTACAAGATGGCACCCTTAGAGCTAGCTGAGCTTAAGAAACAACTCGATGAATCCTTGCAAAAGGGTTTCATCCGTCCTAGTTCTTCTCCCTGGGCTTGCCCCGTCCTCTTCGTCAAGAAGAAGGATGGTACGACCGAATGGTTGTAGATTATCGTCCCGTTAATTTGGTCACGATAAAGAACAAGTATCCGCTCCCCAGGATCAACGATCTGTATGATCAGCTCGCTGGATCCTCGGTATTTTCCAAGATGGATTTGAGGTTAGGCTATCACCAAATCAAGATCAAAAATGGGGACATTCCTAAGACAGCTTTTGTCACTTGTTATGGTCAGTACGAGTACACCGTCATGTCCTTTGGTCTAACCAATGCTCCAGCTACATTCTCCCGCTTGATGAACTCGATCTTCATGGAGTACTTAGATAAGTTCGTCGTGGTTTACCTCGATGATATTCTTATTTACCCGAAGAACGAGGAAGAGCACGCCGAACATCTTAGACTTGTGTTAGAGAAACTCAGAGAGCACCGTCTTTATGCCAAGTTCTCCAAGTGTGAATTTTGGTTGCCATAAGTGACCTACCTGGGCCACGTGATATCTGGTAAGGGCATTGCTGTCAATCCCGAGAGAGTTCAGGCCGTTCTTGATTGGACTCCGCCTGAAACAGTTAAGCAAGTTAGGAGTTTCCTTGGTCTAGCCAGTTATTGTCGCCGCTTCGTTGAGAACTTCTCCAAAGTGGCCAAACCTCTCACGGAACTTCTCAAGAAAGATAAAAAGTTTGAGTGGTCCCCACAGTGTGAGCACAGTTTTCAGGAACTGAAAAGACACCTAATTTCTGCTCCCATACTTGTGCCACCGGATTTCACTAAAGACTTTGTTATCTACTGCGACGCCTCACGACAGGGACTAGGTTGCATTCTTATGCAAGATCGTCATGTGATTGCCTATGCATCTCGACAGTTGCATCCACATGAGGAGAATTATCCTACACATGATTTAGAGCTTGCAGCCGTAGTCTATGCACTTAAGACATGGCGACATTATCTTCTCGGTAAACGTTGCGAGATATACACCGACCACCAGAGTCTCAAGTATATCTTCACCCAACCAGATTTGAACCTTAGGCAAAGACGTTGGTTGGAGTTGATCTCAGATTACGACTTAGGGATTACCTACACCCCAGGCAAGGGAAATGTCATGGCTGATGCGCTAAGTCGTAAGTCCTATTGCAACAATCTCATGTTGCAGCAGGGCCAACCACTTCTCCATGAGGAATTATGTAAACTTAACCTTCACATTGCTCCTCACGGATTCCTTTCTACCTTGGTGGCAAAACCTACTTTTGTGGATCATATCATAGAAGCCCAGAAGCATGATACGGGGATTACCCGGATCAAGAGAAACATTGCTAAGGACATTGCTGGTAGTTTCTCTATAGATGATCGAGATGTTGTTTTCTTCGGGAATCGCCTGGTGGTCCCCAAGAAGCAGCATCTTCGGCAACTAATCCTTAAGGAGGACCATGAATCTCCTCTCATGATTCATCCCGGTAGTACTAAGATGTATCAGGACCCGTGCCAGAGGTTCTGGTGGACTAGGATGAAGAGAGAAATTGCTTAGTTTATTGCTAACTGCGATGTTTGTCGTCGCGTTAATGCAGAGCATCAAAGGCCTGCTGGCACCCTTCAGCCTTTAGCTATTCCTGAATGGAAATGGGATACAGTTGGTATGGACTTCATCACCGGCTTTCCCAGGACCAAGAAAGGGAATAATGCTATCTTCGTAGTCATTGATCGTCTTTCCAAAGTGGCTCACTTCCTACCTGTTCGAGAGAGTATCACTACTAGCCAGCTCGTTGACTTATATATTTCTCGAATAGTGTCACTTCATGGTGTTCCAGTAGAGATCAATTCAGACCGTGGTAGTCTTTTCACCTCTCATTTCTGGGAGACTTTCCAAACTGCCATGGGCACCCATCTTTCCTTCAGTACCGCTTTCCACCCTCAATCAAGTGGTCAGGTGGAAAGGGTCAACCAAATTCTCGAAGACATGCTTAGATCTTGTGTTATCTCCTTCGGTATGGATTGGGAGAAGTGTCTTCCCTTCGCCGAGTTTACTTATAACAATAGCTACCAATCCAGCCTCAAGAAAGCTCCTTTTGAGGTTCTGTATGGACGAAGATGTCGAACACCTCTGAACTGGTCAGAAACCGGTGAAAGACAATTCTTTGGACCGGACATGATTCAGGAGGCAGAAGAGCAAGCTCGCATCATTCGTGAGAATTTGAAAACAACCCAATCTCGTCAAAAGAGCCAGTATGACCGTCGTCATAAGGAAGTGGCTTATGAAGTTGGCGACAAGGCTTACCTTCGGGTTACTCCTTTGAAGGGTACCCATCGTTTCGGTATCAAGGGCAAGTTGGCTCCTCGTTATATTGGTCCCTTTCTCATTCTCGCTAAACGAGGAGAGGTTGCCTACCAGTTGGAACTACCCCCATATCTTTCTCGAGTTCATGATGTCTTCCACGTCTCCCAACTCAGGCGTTGCTTCTCGGATCCCATCCGCGGAGTGGACCACGAAACGCTTGATCTCCAAGATAACCTCACTTATCGAGAGTACCCCGTCCGCATTCTGGATCAAGCAGAGCGTGTCACTCGACATCATAACATCAAGTTTCTCAAGGTTCAGTGGTCTCATCATTTCGAGAGAGAACCTACTTGGGAGCGTGAAGATCGTCTTCGACTGGAGTACCCCACTTTCTTTCCGCCAACTCTTGAATCTCGGGACAAGATTTTTTCGAGTGGGGGCAAGTTGTCACATCCCTAGTTCTGGTATGACCTAGACCAGCTAGTCATTTGTGCATCATGTTTAAATTCCATTTAAATTTGAAATGGGGATTTGTGAAACCCTCAGAATCATTTCTGGAAATGACCCAGATAAAAATTGCTCCAAAAAGGTTCAAGAAAATGTTCATGTTGCTCTCTGAAAAAATTGGACAGAGATAAAAATCAAATCAATATTTTTAAGAGCTCATAAGTATTTATTTTGGGCATTGGAATTAATCCAGTAATTATTTGCTTTGGATATATATTTGCCATATATATAATATATGTCCAAAAATTCTGAATTTTGGTGAGGGGCTTTCGATTAATCCCTTAGGTCCCTGCAAAATTTGACAGAATTAAATAAAATGGTTTAGTTTTATTACTAAGTCAGAACAAATGTCAGAAAAATAGAAAAGAAAGCAAAAGTGGAGAAAGCTTACCTGGGCCGACCTACCTGGCACCGTGCAGCCCAGACGGCCCACTGGCCCAGTGCCAGTCGTCGTTGTCCTCGCGCCAGTCGGACAGGCGTATGGCCGACGCGCGCGCACCGCCGTGCTGCCACGCCACCAGCCTGCCTGCCCTCTCCCCTGTCAGCACGACGCGCTGGGCGACGTCGCGGGTGCCATCCCGATCCGGTCGACCTCCTCACTTTTCCCCTCGCCTTCTCCCTCGCTTGCCGCAGCCATGGCCGAGAGCCATCCTCGTCGTCGTTCGCCGTAGTCGTCACCAAAGCCGTCCCCTTGCCCCTCCGTCGAGTCCACGAGCTCCGTGTCGTTGCCCTGCATCGTCTCCCTCAGCCACGCAAGCTGGAGCGCCCCGAGGAGCCGCCATCACCGTCATCTTCACCTCCGTCCGCCCGAGATTATCGTCACTGTTCTGCCCACGTCGGACCTCCCCCGAGCTCGCTGACGCCTCCGTCGGATCCTCTGTGAGCCATTGCGTCGATCCCCCCTCTCCCCTAGCTCGTTTCCTACCTCTAACAACGATGTCGTCGTAGCCGAGAGCTCTTCGCCGCCGTTCATGTCGCCGTCGTGGCCATTGACACCTAGGACCGCGACCGAGCACACCACCGTGCTCAGTGCAACGCCAGGACCCCAAAACCCTCACCTGTTGCTCCTGCCATGCACCGTAGCCCTTCTTCCCTCCCCGCCGAACTCCGGCCACCGCCCAAGTGGTCGTCGCCGTCGATTTCGGCCGTCTCCGGTGAAACGGGGGGCACCAGCGGATGCGCGCGAGCACCAGCTCCTCGGAGATGGTCTCTGCGGCCTATTTGGTCGCCGGAGACGCGATCCCGAGCCCCTCCGCCGCGTTCGGCCTCGCCGGCGGCTAAACGCCGGTGGGGTTTGACCCTTTGACCTCGTCGGCCCGTCAGGTGGGCCCCATTGGTCAGGTGATTAGCTTAAGGCTAATCAACCTGACACTGACAGTGGGCCCCAGCGCCACTAACCCTATAATTAGGATAAACTAACCCCCCCCCCCCCGCTTAACCTGCTACACTGACGTGTGGAGCCCACAAGTCAGGTTTGACCCCAGTCAGCGTTGTTGACTTGCTGACGCAAGCATGACGCAGTGATGATGCAGTTATTTCTTTTTTGGTTTTAATTAAATCAGGAAATTCCAGAAAATGATATAAACTTCAAAAATTCATAGAAATTCAACCGTAGCTCAGATTGAAATAAGTTATATATGAAAAATGATCAGAAAAATTCAATCTATCCATCTGTGCCATTTTCATGCATGACAAACCAACTTATACATGCTGTATATGAGGAAACACATGAATGGCATTTATAAAGGCTTATTTTGGAGTTGCATTTGAAACTTTGGTTCAAATGGACTTCATGCAAATAAATGCTAGATGCATTAACTCAAACAACATCACATACTAATGCCATGTTCATGCATCATAATGTTGCATATGATTGTGTTTTGATTGCCGACACCGTTCCTTCTCGATAGGTCCTGCTCCGGAGAGTGATCCAGAGTACCTGTCTGAGGAGCAGTGCCCCCCTGTTGATCTACCAGGCAAGCAAACCCCCTTGTTCATTCTGATACAATCCTACTCTCTCGCTCCTGATCTCATTTATTGCATTAGGACAACAATGATTCAACTGCTACTTTGTGCTGCGGTAGTTGAACCCATTCCTCTGCATGACCTGTCATTGCCACAGTAACTAGTTGAAACCCAGTAGCATGTGTAGGAGTTGATTGAAGCCATTGTTGTGTTCCTACCATGCCATGCTTGCTATTGCTTAGAGTGTGTCAGGTCTAATTCATTGGGAATGAATTGGAGTACAGTGCTATGTTCTGATGTTGAGAGTTAAGCGTGTGAACACGATTTGGTAAAGGTAGCGGTGAGAGGCCATGTAGGAGTACATGGTGGGTTATCTCACTAGAACCGTCCTTAAGCACTGAGTTCTATGTATGTTGTCTAATGACTCGATACTACCACACATTGGGTTTCGGTAACTCGACCCCTCTCGACTTATTAACCAACTTGATCTTTGTCCAGGAGTTGCAACTAGTTTCTGGTGTTTGTAGGTAGTGTTAGTAGTCTACCAAGTGGCACCCGGTCAGGTGGGCTTGGGACAGACTAGGCACAGTGGCATAGTGTACCCAGTGGCACCCGGATGGTGGGCTTGGGAACCCTGCTCACATTGTTTGGGGCCGTGAGCGACACCCCGGCCGGATCTCCTTGCGGATGGAACCCGAATAGGCGATGAACCTGGATGAGAGACTTGTGTGGTTAGTCAGGTCGTGGCCGACACCCTCGCCAGGCTTCTGCTTGAAGGTTGCCGAGGTACATGACGTGTACATGGTGATAAGTGGTGAGAGCGTGTGTGAAGAACCCCTGCAGGGTTATCATGATCTATTCGAATAGCCGTGTCCGCGGTTATGGACTTCTTGGATGCTTACGTGGTACATAGACAACTTGAAGTGGATACTCTAAAATGCTCAAGACAAGTGTGAGTGCTATGGATGGCCTTCTTGTAAGAAGACGAGGATGAATCCATAGTAGTGTATTGATGTGGTGATTAGTGGACTCGTGTGCGCTGCCTCACCTCAAAGAAGTTTCTCGTTGTCGTAGAACAGGATAGCCACTGAGTCAAAGCTGGCTTGCTGCAACTAAACCCCACATTACCTTCTTGATACAAATGCATGTATGATAGGATCTGATGTAAGTCTTGATGAGTACCTTTGTACTCACGTTTGCTTTATTTATGTTTTGCAGGTGAGACATCTGTCTCATTAGTAGTACCTCTTGGACTTCGACGAATAGCTTGTTACCTCAGCTATGATCTTGTACCCTTGGGAGGGACTTGTAGATAGTCAAGCTTCTTAGCCTTTTTCTTTTGTAGTTGTCTGTACTCAGACATGTAATACTTCCGTTGCTTGTATGCTCTGAATGATGGGTCATGTGACCCCTGTTTGTATTTAATGCTATGTGGCTCTTCTGGGCCTTTATCTATATGAGTTGCGTTATGTTGTGATGCCATGTTGTACAGCACATACTTGCATGTTATGCGTACGTGTGATGTGTATTGCTATGTGTGGGATCCGACAATCTAGTTGTTTATCCTTGGCAGCCTCTCTTATGGGGAAATGTAGTCTAGTGCTTCCTTGAGCCATAGTAGTCCGCTACAGCACGGTTCACCGGAGTCCTGCTAGCCCAGCACTACTGCTCAGGACACTTGACTGGCCGGCATGTGTTTCACTTCGTTCTTGTGTCTGTCCCTTCGGGGAAATGTCACGCGGTGACATCCGGAGTCCTTCCTAGCCTGCTACAGCCCGGGTTCCCCGGAGTCCTGTTAGCCCAGTGCTACAGCCCAAATTCACACGCTGCTGACCGACATGCTCGATGTGAATCATGTATGCCTGTCCCCATAGGTTAGTGCTGCTTTGGGTTCACGACTACCCATGTCGGCCCGGGTTCTCTGTCATATGGATGCTAGCGACACAATCATATACATGATCCAAAAGGCGCAAACGGTCCCGGGCCAAGGTAAGGTGACACCCGTGGGAATACCATGCGTGAGGCCGCAAAGTGATATGAGGTGTTACCAGCTAGATCGATGTGACTTGGAATCGGGGTCCCGACATATACACAGGTCTATAAGTCTATGAGGAGTTTGATATTTACAGACAAAGTCGACCCCTAAAAATGAAGTTCTTCGACTGAAGATTTTGGATTTCTGAAGACTTTGAAAGTGAAAAAATTGATGTGACCTTGAAGACTTGGTATTCATTCGAGGAACATGAAGCGTGAAGACTTTTGTTTTCGTAGTTTCATTTTCCCTTTCTTGAGTCATAGGCAACACCGTATTGTTAAAGGAGGTCGAGGAAATACTAAGGAAAAATTTCCACGTGATGCTCAACTCAAAATCCTACACCTACCAATCCCTTCGAGTGAAGCCATTGGAAATCTCATACAGTTTAGTCATATTCTTCAGTGACAGAGACGAAGTTCTTCTGGTCTCTGAGGAATTTGTTCTGACTGAGGAGTTAGGAATTCGCCAGTGCGGATTGCCTACACAGTGAGGAACATGATAGCCCTGAGGATTTTGCTACTCAAAATTTCGACCGTTGATGTGCTATGCACCAGCTGTCCCAAAATATCTATCCACCTAACGGTCACATCATTGAAGGGCATTTATGTCTTATCATGTCGGGCTGCTCCCTAGGCTATAAATAGCCGCCCCCTACAACCACTAGCTGGCTGGCTGCTCTGAGAGAAACTGACACTTGTCATTTGAGAGCAACCCATCCTCCGAGGACTTTGAGCGAAAATCATCAAGTGAGGAAAAACCCAAACCCAAACACCTACAAACCCCAAGTGATTGAGCATCACTGAAGAGATTGATCCTGCATGGATCCGACGCTTGTTACCTTTGAAGACTGTGCTTCTTCCAGACGGTTAGGCGTCATGGTCTAGAGCATCCAAGAGGAATTGTGGATCGCCGAGTGACCAAGTTTGTGAAGGTTTGGAAGTTGCATGAAGACCTACCACGAGTGATTGGACGAGGTCTGTGTGACCTTAGTTCAAGAAGAATACGGTGAGGACTTGGTGTCCTGAGCTGCGTGCTCAGGACTGGGTGTCTGGGACTGTGTGTCCTCGAGTTTAAATACTCAGCCGCTCCAACCAGACGTACAACTGAGACAGCAGTTGGAACTGGTCTACCAAATCATTGTCTTCACCAAGCTTACTAGTTCTATTCCCTCAACTCTTCATTTCCTCATAACTGAGTTGTGTGCTTGTTCATATCTGTGTTTGAAGACTTTGACTAAAGACTTTCTCAAGTTCCTCAGTTCAATTTCTTCAGTCATTTGTCTTCATCCTGTGCTATCCTGTGCTTACGCTTCCTGTACTCTGCGCCTGTCTTCATTTTATCATGATGACTATGCTTGCATTATGTTATGTTTACTTTTGAGTACTTATTCCGCTGCTAGTAGTTCTTCGCTAAGGAATTTCCTCACTGGCAAATTTCTCAGTGAAGAATTTCATAAAAATCGCCTATTCACCCCCCCTCTAGTCGATATAATGCACTTTCAATTGGTATCAGAGCAAGGTACTCCCTTGTTCTGTGTGATTTTGGTTTAACCGCCTGGAGTTTTAGTTATGTCGACCGCGGGTATGATCAAGGTCTCTGCTGGGTGTCCTACCTTCGATGGGACGGACTACCCCTACTGGAAGAATAAGATGTGAATGCATCTTGAGGCAATTGATAACGATCTCTGGTATGTTGTGGAAAATGTTGTTCCCTCAGTCACACCTTCTCTGAATGCTGCTGATGTGAAGAGATTCAAACAACTCGACTCTCAAGCGAAGAATATCATATGTGGCCATCTGAGCAAAGGACAGTATGGCAGAGTGATTGCTTTGGAGACAGCGAAGCTTATCTCGGACAGGTTGTCCAAAGTCAATGAAGGAGTCTCAACACAGCGTGACTCTCGAGTTGATGTTCTTCGCAATCTCTTCAATCGTTTCAAAAGACTCGACAATGAAAATGTTCAACAAACCTTCGATCGCCTCACTGACATCTCAAATGAGCTTCAAGCACTTGGTGCCACTGACATCACCGACCATGAGGTGGTGAAGAAATTGCTGAGATTGCTTGATTCCTCATTTGACACTCTGGCATTGATGATACAAGAACGTGCTGATTACAAGTCACTTGATCCCACTGATATTCTTGAGAGGCTAAATACTCATGAGTTTCAACTTGCTGAAAAAAGAGATCTCTATGGTTCGAGCTATAGCAGATCACGTGCACTGAAGGCCAAGGCAGTTTCTGATTCCGAAGATGAAGACTCTGGTAGCAGCCTTGGTGATCCTGAAGAACTAAGCCATGATCTAGCTTTGCTCGTGAAGAAGTTCCAAAAGTTCTCAAGACGTGGTCGCTTTGGAAGACCCTCAAGGAGCAATGATTCCTCATCCAGTGACTACAAGAGGAGGCTCTGTCACAAATGCAAGAAACCTGGACATTACATTCAAGATTGTCCTCAGTGGGAAAAGGAATCAAAGAAGAAGAAATACAATGATGATGCGAAGAAAAAGAAGAAATCCACAAAATCTTCATCATCAAAATCCTCAAAGCCTTCATATCACAAGAAGAGCAGCTCCAAGAAAGCTAGGGCATTCATTGGCAAGGAAATATACTCTGAGGCTGAATCTAAAAAAATGAGGAAGATGAGTCATCTGAGGAGTCTGAATCCGGAGTGGCGAGCCTAGCTCTCGCTACTGCATTCGTCAGCAAGTCTATCTTCAATGCCGAAGAAAATGACCTCACCAATAAGGATGATGAAGGGATGATGACTATGCTCCCACCTATTGCTTCATGGCAAAGGGTGCCAAGATACTCAAATATACCTCATGTGAATCAAGTGAGAATGAATCTGATGAAAACCTTAAGCCCAGCTATTCTAAACTTGCTAAGATTGCTGTAAAACAACAAAGGGCTTTAAAAAAGGTTCAAAACATGCTAGACAAAAGTGATGATATGTTGGGCGAAGAAATGGATCGCACTAAAGCCTTGACTGGAAATCTTCAGAAATTTCAGACTAGGTTTGACAATCTTCAAAGTCATCATAACACTCTCTTATCCGATCATGAGAAGATTTCTTATGAATTTCTTTAAAGAAAGCAAGATCTTGTGAAGCTAAGAGTGAGTTATGAAGATCTTCAGAAGGAGCGCGATTCATTACTTGCTCAACAAATCAGCACTTCTCAGGAAGAATTTGTTCCTCTTTGCTTGAAGTGCATTGAACGTGAATCTGCTAATTCTTCACCTGAATGTTCAAATACTGCTAATGTACCAAATTCTTCACATGCCTCTGCTATTTCTAATTCCTCATCTGAGGACATTGCTAGTATCACTGATGATGCAGGGCTGAAGAAATTGTACATGACAGGCATGTACAAAAGCCTCAAAGGGCATCAAACTCTTTGTGATGTGCTCAAAAAGCAGATCCTCAACAGGAACCCTAGGAAAGAGGGTATCGCTTTTGAGAGAAAACTCAATGTTGATGGTACATATTGCAAGCCTGAGCAGTACCCCAAAACTACATGGGTTGCTGCAAAGGGATCTCCAGTTGATCCATCTAACTTATATGGATTTGCATGTGAATCTCCTCATTCTGATGATGAGTCATTTGACTCCAACTATAAATTATTCAAAAATCAGAATGGTGAAGTATTCGCTAGATATGTTGGCACTAATTGCAGGAACGGTCCTCCTATGAAGAAAATCTGGGTTCCCAAAAGATGCCTTGAAAATCTTCAGGTGAATGTCATCATGATGCCACCTGTGAAGAATAGGAACCCCAGATCAAATTCCTCATATGGATCCGGGTCCTCATACGGACCAAACTCCTCACATGGATCATATTCCTCAAAAGGATCAAAGTCCTCATATGAACATCATCGTGCTAACCCGTCTGTTTCACAAGGAAGATCTAAGGATTATGGATATGTGCATTATTCTTCAAATCATTATATCCATAAGTCCTCGAAGAATTTCTCTGCTTACTCTAACCCCTCTTATGTGAAACGAAATGCACTGGCTTCTATGCCATCCTTCTCGTATGGAGCTCGCAGAATGATGAACTCTTTGCCACCCCTTCAGATGTGGGTGGTGAAGAAAAGGAACTAATCTCTTCTGCAGGGTCAGGTCTCTAGACGTACGTAATCGTCTGAAGAATTTGCTCGAGACCTGAGTGTGCCTGATAGGACGCAGGCTAATCATGAAGAAATGAACTTTCATTTCTCACGTCCTCATACTGTTTTATCTGTTCTTTTGCTTGATGAAATTGATCTGATGAATTGATGTCATATTCTTCACTGATGAAATATATGAGTTTGTAAGCTGCACTAATTCATCTGCAGGATGATCAACCCAAAGCCACTGAGTGGGTCCTCGATAGTGGATGTACAAATCACATGACTGGTGACAAGAATCTATTGATGGATGCTCCATTATCTCTGTCGCATCTGAAGCATATCATCTTTGCTGATAAAGGCAAAAGTCAGGTATTGGGTCTAGGTAAGGTTGCGATCACAAAGGATCGACACATGGACAAAGTCATGCTTGTTGAGTCCTTAGGATACAACCTTATGTATGTCTCAATGCTTTGTGATCTTGATATGGTTGTTGTCTTTGGCAAGTAACGTTGTGTTGTGGTTATGGAAGCTGACAATTCCAAAGTCTTCGAAGGCTTTAGGAGAGGAGACCTGTATATTGTTGATTTCTCTACAGGACCACAACCAGCCGTGTGTCTACTTGCAAAAGCTTCAGAAGGCTGGCTCTGGCATCGACGACTTGGTCATGCAGACATGAGGAATTTGCACACGCTTGCAAAGAAGAAGCATGTCATTGGCATCGAGAATGTCAAATTCCTCAAGGATCACCTATGCGGAGCCTGTGAAGCTGGGAAGATGACAAAGGCCAAGCATCCAGCGAAGACTATCATGACCACTACTCGCCCATTTGAATTGCTTCACATGGATCTCTTCGGTCCCAATCATTATTCTGCTATTTCAAATGAAGCATCTCAATATGGCTTTATTATTGTTGATGATTACTCTCGTTACACATGGGTACACCTTGTTACTTACAAACATGAAGTGCAGGAAATCTTCAAACGATTTTTCTCGAGGGCTTCAACCAACTTTGGTGTGAAGATCAAGCACATCAGAAGTGACAATGGCACTGAGTTCAAGAATTCTGGTCTCGATGACTATCTTGATGAACTTGGTATTACTCATGAGTTATCTGCTCCTTACACTCCTCAGCAGAATGACGTCGTGGAGCGCAAGAACAGGACTCTTGCTGAGATGGCTCGCACTATGCTTGATGAATACAAAACGCCTCGTCGGTTCTGGATTGAGGCAATTGACACTGCGTGCCACATCATCAATAGAGTATATCTTCACAAATTCTTCAAGAATACTGCCTATGAACTGCTCACTGATAAGAAACTCAATGTAAGTTATTTCAAAGTCTTCGGTGCTAAATGTTGGATTAGAGATCCTCATCACAACTCAAAATTTGCACCGAAAGCACATGAAGGTTTTATGCTTGGTTACGGAAAGGACTCGTACACCTACAAAGTCTTCAACAATGTTCTTCACAAGGTTGTTCAAACTCTAGATGTGCGATTCGATGAAACTAATGGCTCGCAAAGAGAGCACCTACCTACTGTGATAGATGAACCAGCACCTGAGGAAACTATCAAGTTCAAGGCTACTAAGGATGTCATTCCTACTGAAGAATCAGCTGAAGAATTCATTCCAGAACATGAAGAACGTCGAGCTAATGCACCTGAAGAAAATACTAAAGAAAATGGTGCTGAAGAGAATGCTGATCAAACTCTTCAACGACAACTAGCTCATCCTCGCATTGCAAAAGAAGTGCAAGTTGAAAATATCATCAATGACATCAAAGCGCTAGGTCCTCTCACACGCTCAAAAGCTTCACATTTATCTAACTTTTGTGGGCACTATGCTTTTGTCTCTATTACAGAGCCCACTAAGGCAGATGAAGCATTTCTGGAGCCTAAGTGGATTCAGGCCATGCAAAAAGAACTACATCAGTTCGAGCTCAAAAATGTCTGGGAACTGGTCAAACATCCAGATCCTCGCAAGCACAATATCATTGGCACAAAGTGGATCTACCGCAACAAGCAAGATGAAAATGGCCTTGTGGTGAGGAATAAGGCACGAATTGTAGCTCAAGGCTACACACAGGTTGAAGGAATTGATTTTAATGAAACTTTTGCACCTGTTGCTAGACTTGAGGCTATTCGCATATTGCTTGCTTATGCTAACCATCATGATATCACTTTATATCAAATGGATGTGAAAAGTGCATTCCTCAATGGTAAGCTTGAGGAAGAAGTATATGTTGCTCAACCCCCAGGTTCTGAAGATCCAAAGAATCGTGACAAAGTCTTCAGACTCAACAAGGCCCTCTATGGCCTCAAGCAGGCCCCACGGGCGTGGTATGATACCTTGAAGGAATTCCTCATGAAGAAAGGCTTCAAACCCGGTTCACTTGACCCTACTCTTTTCACTAAATCTTATGATGGTGAATTGTTTGTGTGCCAAATATATGTTAATGATATTATCTTTGGCTGTACTGACCAACGTTATAGTGATGAATTTGCCTATATGATGAGTGAAGAATATCAAATGTCTATGATGGGAGAGTTGAAATTATTCTTAGGTCTTCAAATTCGTCAACAATGCAATGGCATATTCATATCTCAGGAGAAATACCTCAAGGATGTACTGAGGAAATTCGGCATGCAAGATTGCAAAGGCATCAAAATTCCTATGCCCACAAATGGCCATCTGTGCACTGATGAAAATGGTATCGACTTCGATCATAAGGTATACCGCTCCATGATTGACTCTTTACTGTACCTATGTGCATCTAGGCTAGACATAATGCTTAGTGTTTGCATGTGTGCCCGATTTCAAGCTACACCAAAGGAATCACACCATAAGGCTGTGAAGCATATTCTTCGATATCTAGCTCACACACCAACACTTGGATTATGGTACCCCAAGGGCTCGGCTTTTGATCTCATTAGATATTCTGTCTCTGACTATGCTGGTGATCGTGTGGACCGCAAGTCAACATCTGGTACATGTCATTTCCTCGAACAATCTTTGGTCTGTTGGTCCTCAAAGAAACAGAACTGCATATCACTATCTACTGCTGAAGCTGAGTACATTGCCGCTGGTTCTTGCTGTGCTCAATTGCTATGGATGAAGCAAACTCTCAAGGACTACGGCGTCAACATGAAGAATGTGCCTCTCTTCTGTGACAATGAGAGTGGCATCAAGATTGCTCACAACCCAGTTCAGCACTCGAAGACAAAGCACATTCAGATTCGTCATCATTTTCTTCGTGATCATGTGTTGAAGGGCGACATTTCTATTGAGCATGTGAAGACAGAAGAATAGCTAGCCGATATCTTCACAAAGACCTTGGATGAGAAGAGATTTAGCAAGTTGTGGTGTGAGCTAAATATCCTAGAATCTTCGAATGTTCTTTGAAAAGGACAATCATCCTAACACTTATACAAAATTGATGACTTAGATGTGCAACACATGAAGAAACGTTTTTCTTCAATCAATGAAGAATAACACTCTTAGTGTGAAGAAATTAACGAAGAATTTAATTCTCAAAACCCTACGATAATTGTACGTGGTGTCTGAAATCATCATTCTTATACGGTGGGTTACGCCACCACCAAAAGTTGAAATTCCTCAATTGTTCATATTCTTCAACTTTGCATTGTTTTCACTGTTTCCGTCGTTTTTCTTCATTGGCTATATATATATATGAGTTTATGTCCTCTACAACATTCACTTATTGCTAATTCTTCAAGTTGGTTTTTCTACTAAGTGAATGTGATCGGACCCTTCCCCTTTATGCTATACTCAACCCAATATATTGACAAATTCTTCATGTGCGTTCTATTTGAAACTCGTTCAAAATCTTTACTATGTCCTTGTTAGCTGAAGAAATTGCGAACGGAACTTTAAAACCTATCTTATCTAAATTTTCAGCTTTGCCGCTCAAACCGTTCCGCATCCCACGATATACTCATCCACTCACCCACGATCTAACACGATCTCCACTTCTCACTACGTGGGTAACACATGTCATGCGAATGAGATGGGTCAGGGGCACATTCGTCCAATTTCTTTGGGCGAACAGTTTTTCACCATGGCTATAAATACCCCTCTTCCCCTTCCTCACTTCCTTTACTCCGCTCGACCTTTCTCCGGCTCGAGCTTCTCAAACCCTAGCGCCACCACTACTTCATCGTCACCGGTGAGGAAGAGCTTCACTGCCTCAACCTCGTCGCCGACGTACTCGCGCCGATCGCGGAAATCTTCACTCTGCCGCCGTAGCCGTCTTCCTCCGCCGAGTTAGGGCATGGAAGATCTACACAGATGAACTTCACCTCTCCACTTCATTGTTCGTCGTGTTCTTCATTCAGGGTAATTAAAAGTTACTTTTACTGCCCTCATTGATTCGAATGATTATCTACAAAATCTTCAAAGGTGTTTTTCTTCATATCTTCACACACTAAACACCTCACATGTCATCTGTTCTTGATTCGTTTCTCTAAGCATCATTTTTCTTCAAGATTCCTCAATTGTGTGGATTTCCGATCTGTACAACTCTGGAACCTAAGACAAAGAACGCTTAGTGAAATTCTTCAAGACTCATCTGGTCAAATTCCTCAAACTTGTTCTTTTTGAAAAACCTTCTGAGAATGCATATGACCTCTCCAAATTCCTCGCAACTATACTTTGTTCACAGGTACTCATGTCAGCTGCTGAATCACTAGGTTCTCATCAACTTAACTCATTTGCAGTGTTCCTCGAAGAAAGGTTGCATACTTCTTCAGAGAATTTGATTGTTCAAATTCCTCAACTAAAGAAAATGGCTGATGGTAAAAGGCCACAGAAAGGAGGAAAGAAGCCTGAGGTTATGACTGCCTTTGAAATCCCTGAGGACATATACAAAGATTACTGCACTCCTGATGAGGCCGAGTTTGGAAAAGAGGACAAAAATCAGCGCAAGGTGCGCATACAGAGGATAGAAAGGAGATGGGCAAGAGAATGGAGGGAGTACAGATATGTAACTCCAAAGTACATGAAGAAATCCGCACTCAATCCTCCATGCCCAAGAGCTCCATTGGCACCTGGCCAAATAGCAGATCCCACCAGCCTCAAGCGCGGTGAGGACTATCCTGACGAATGGGCCAAGCGCCAAGCCAAGTTGGCTAAGCAAGCCAGAGAAGCAGTGAGGAAATTTAATGAAGACTCTGTTGCTGCTGCTGCCTCTGCTGAGGCCTCTGCTGTCAAGCCAAAGAAGGCTATGTCAAAGAAGCCTGCGCGCAAACCAAGTGCTTCACCAACAATGCCCTCAAGGCCAAGCTCCTCAGCAATGCCCTCACGGTCAGAATCCTCAATGCCCTCACGGCCAATTCCTCATGCTGCTCCTGCTCCCTCAAAATCCTCAGCTCCTCCAAAGTCCTCAGCTGTTCCAACAAAGTCCTCAGCACCTGTGCATCTTGCCTCGTGCCAAAGGACTGCAGGCATGTCCATTGCCTCAGGTGTCTCAGCAAGTTCATCAGCTGCACCAACTTCCTCAACGGGACCCTCTCTACTGAAGACGAATGCCACTTTTGGACGAGGTCCTCGCCCTATTCCTCAGAAGAAGCAAGTCGCCTTTCAAGAGCTGTCTGATGAAGACGAAGCTGATGATGATGAACTTGCAGAAATCATCAGAGATAGGCAAGTCAGGGCCGCTAGAGCCAAGGGAACAGATGTGCCACTGCTTTTGGATCCCAAGTTGATCCTCGAGTACATTGATGTTTGGCACAAGGACCCCAACACTCCCATGCTTGACTTCAAGCTGACTCCTGGCCAAAGTCACATGCTGACTCACTTCATACAAGAAGAGAAGTGGAAATTTGAACAGGGGAGGAGGGTGAATAAAGCGCAGTACAAGAAAGAGCGCTTTCTGAAGCAAAACGTTCTGAAACTTTCACCTGAAGAACTTGTTGCTCTCCAATCAGAAATCAAGAAACTGAGTGATGAATTTGATCGCTATTATGCTGACTGGCTGGGAGCCAAAGTCAGATTTGTAAAAATAACAGAAAAGTTCACCTCCAATGTTGCAGCCCCAACGCAACAGGAAATTCCTCAGGCTGAAGCATCTGCTCAGCCTATTGAAGAAAATGCCAGCACCGCTGATGACAATCAGGCTGCTGAAGAAAACATGAGTTCCAGGGTTGATGACTGCATTCCAGCCGCTGAAGAAATTTCCAGGACACCCACTAGTGGTGCGCCTAAAGAAAATGAAGAAAATCAACCAGATTCCTCTGCTCCTCCTGTGCCTACACCAACTCCAATCCTTCCATCTGAATCGGATGTGAAGAAGACCAAGGCTACGGAGCGTCCAGCAGTAAAGAAAAGAAAAGCATCAGCTGCTTCAGATTCTTCAGCTCCGAAGAAGATGAAGCCTATGACAAGTTCATTGGCTAATCCCATTGATGTTGTTCCCATCTCAACCAGGCCATCAAAGGACCTTGTTCCTTTTGGTAAAGAATATGAGATCCCTAGCGGATCTGATGAAGAAAATCATTCCGCTGCTTCGTCGGAGCAGATTGATGAAGAAATTGAAGTGGATACGATCCCTTCAACACCTGTTATCTCCTCGCCTATGCCTCAGTTCACAGCTGAAGAGGCTGGCGTTCAAGAAATGGAAGATGAAGATATGGACGTTGGCTGCTCCACACCAGTGATGAGTGATGAATTCTGGGAAAGTCAGCATCCAAACTCTCCAATGTTCACACCGTTGCAGCAAATACCTCAGTCCCCCACACAAACTGTTCAAATGGGCTCTGAAGAAACTCACTCCACTTCATATGTACATGAGGAAATTCCAGCCACTAGTGCTGAAGAAATTGCTGCCGCTGAACATCTGAAGATGCAGACTGCCACTGAAGAGAAAACAGAAATTCCTCAGCCTGAAGAACCTGAGATTGCGATTCCTGAGGTTGTGATGCATCTCACTGACACTCCTCTGCCCAAGCCAAAGGATCTATTCTCACGCAAGCAAAAGTTCAAGGCTGATGATTTCTTCGGCAAGCATGTATTCTTCGAAGACTACAACCCTTATAACTCTGCTCGCATTAGGAAGAGGCGTTTCTGGACTGCTAGTCAAGCAAATTTCTATTCCTCAATGATGTTCAACAAAGAGAAAATCTTCTACCATGAGCATATTCCTCACATGGATATGGAATCTCTGCCGTGCTTCGCACCAGTCCTTAGTGTTCTTCACGACGCTGGACTGTTAAACTTTTGCTCTGACATCTGCGATTGGAATGAAGAACTGATTCTTCAATTCTATGCAACGCTGCACATCACAGGAGATTCTGAAGATGTGAATTCATGGATGCTGGACTGGATGTCTGAAAACACTCACTACACTGCACTAGCTTCTGAATTGCTTCGTACCTTACCCCTCAGTCCTCCCCTTGAAGAAGTTCGTTGCATCTACAGTGAACCTGAGCTTACAAATCACTACATACAGGTTCTGATGAAACCTTTGAAGCCAGGTCAGGCCCCACGAACCAAATTCCTCGTGAAGGAATTGCTTTATGTGCCCAGAACTGTCTATCGTATTCTTACGAGGACAATGAGTCCTATCAAAGGCCACGACTCATCTGATGAGGAAATTGTTGGCATCATGAAGAATCTGGTATTCAATATCGTTCATGGCATTCCTGTCAATTATTACGATTTCTTCATGAGGACTCTGGCAAATGTTGCACTGTCTCCGTTTGAGCTGAAGCCTTATGCACCTTGGATTATGAGATTCCTCAGGACAAGGTCTTCACTCAACTACAAAGCTGATTTTCAGAATCATCTCAGCTACTTGCCCCCAATTGAAGTCCTCAAGCAGACCTATTCCTCAGTTGATGGAAAGGGCAAGGCACCAGCTATTATAGATGAAGGCATTCGTCCATTGGATGGTCAATTTCGCAAAGTTGCTTCTTATTCCACCAATGATGACTCTGCCAATGCACCCAAGTCCACTCCTCAAGCCACTGCTCCGCGCGTGATGACTGACCGTGAACTTCTGCTTAGTCTTCATCAGAAGGTGGATCGAAATCACAAATGGGTTAAGTGTCAGTTTGGTTCATTTCTTCACAACATGACTGCTACACATAATGCAGTGAAGAAAACCCATTACTACCTCCATCAAGTCTTCGGTCGCACCTGGGCAATCCTGTCACATCTGTATGGTGAAGACGATCTGAAGAAAATGGGTCTCAAGGAAGATTTTGACTGGTCTGCACCTCCACCGAAGAAATTCAAGAAGGTCAAGGTTCCTTCTCTGGTAGCCAGCTCATATTCTTCATCACGCGACACTAATAAAATTGAAGATTTGGACGACACTGCGGCAGGACCTACTACAACAAACGACCCCAACAACGCTGGCGCTCCTTCATCAACTTGATATTCTTCAGGGGCGTTAGTCCTCATATTCGATCCTTTTGGTCATTTGATGGCAAAGGGGGAGAATTTTGAGTTAGTCTTCAAGTGGGTTTTTCTATATGGGCGTTTTTTTCAAGTTACAACTCTCGTTCTTCTGAGACTTTATTGGATCGAGTTGTAAACTTAAACCCGATGGTGCTCTGATACTCTTGATACATTTTTCTGCATGCTTATTCCTCGTTAATATTATTGCACGCACGCTGAATTACATGAGTCACCATATTTCATCATGCATTTCAAATTCTTCACTATTATATGTCAAATGCGTGTATGAATTACAAGATATAGGGGGAGATCTCCATGGTTCAACTCTTCAAGTGTGCATTGCTTCAAAAGCAAATGCCTCACTATGCACATCTTCAGGGGAGTTCTTCTATATTTTGCAATCAAATTCCTCAATATCAGTATTTACACTTCATATGTTTATCCCCGTTGAAATCTTAACCTATATTGCCATCAATCACCAAAAGAAGGGAGATTGTAAGTGCATCTAGTGCCCCTTAGTGATTTTGGTGTATTGAAGACTTATAGGTTAAGGGACTAATGCGTTTGTGAGTATACAATGGGTCTATAAGTCTATGAAGAGTTTGATATTTACAGAGAAAGTCAACCCCTAAAAATGAAGTTCTTCGACTGAAGATTTTGGATTTCTGAAGACTTTTTGAAGACTTTGAAAGTGAAGAAATTGGTGTGACCTTGAAGACTTGGTATTCATTCGAGGAACATCAAGCGTGAAGACTTTTGTTTTCGTAGTTTCATCTCCCTTTCTTGAGTCATAGGAAGCACCGTACTGTTAAAGGGGGTCGAGGAAATACTAAGGAAAAATTTCCATGTGATGCTCAACTCAAAATCCTGCACCTACCAATCCCTTCGAGTGAAGCCATTGGAAATCTCATACAGTTCAGTCATATTCTTTAGTGACAGAGACGAAATTCTTCTAGTCTCTGAGGAATTTGTTCTGACTGAGGAGTTAGGAATTCGCCAGTGCGGATTGCCTACACAGTGAGGAACATGATAGCCCTGAGGATTTTGCTACTCAAAATTCCGACCGTTGGTGTGCTATGCGCCAGCTGTCCCAAAATATCTATCCACCTAACGGTCATATCATTGAAGGGCATTTATGTCTTATCATGTCGGGCTACTCCCTAGGCTATAAATAGCCGCCCCCTACAACCACTAGCTGGTTGGCTGGTCCGAGAGAATCTGACACTTGTCATTTGAGAGCAACCCATCCTCCGAGGACTTTGAGAAAAAATCATCAAGTGAGGAAAAACTCAAACCCAAACACCTACAAACCCCAAGTGATTGAGCATCACTGAAGAGATTGATCCTGCGTGGATCCGACGCTTGTTACCTTTGAAGACTGTGCTTCTTCCAGACGGTTAGGCGTCATGGTCTAGAGCATCCAAGAGGAATTGTGGATCGCCGAGTGACCAAGTTTGTGAAGGTTTGGAAGTCGCCTGAAGACTTACCACGAGTGATTGGACGAGGTCTGTGTGACCTTAGTTCAAGGAGAATACGGTGAGGACTTGGTGTCCTGAGCTGCATGCTCAGGACTGTGTGTCCGGGACTGTGTGTCCTCGAGTTTAAATACTCAGCCGCTCCAACCAGACGTACAACTGAGACAGCAGTTGGAACTGGTCTACCAAATCATTGTCTTCACCAAGCTTACTAGTTCTATTCCCTCAACTCTTTCGTTTCCTCATAACTGAGTTGTGTGCTTGTTCATATCTGTGTTTGAAGACTTTGACTGAAGACTTTCTCAAGTTCCTCAGTTCAATTTCTTCAGTTAGTTTGTCTTCATCATGTGCTATCCTGTGCTTACGCTTCCTGTACTCTGTGCCTGTCTTCATTTCATCGTGATGACTATGCTTGCATTCTGTTATGTTTACTTTTGAGTACTTATTCCGCTGCTAGTAGTTCTTCGCTAAGGAATTTCCTCACCGGCAAATTGCTCAGTGAAGAATTTCATAGAAATCGCCTATTCACCCCCTCTAGTCAATATAACGCACTTTCATAACTACCACTAGTGGTAGATAAAATTTGTCCTATATATATATGACAAATGTTTTCTACCACCCAATGTTAGGTACCACTAAAAGTGCTAGTTACCGACTAGAAGGGGGGTGAATAAGCGATTTTTATGAAAGTCTTCGAGACAGGAAATATCGTCGAAGATAGACAGTCAAATGACACCTAAACAAGATGCAACGGAAGATAAGCTACACTAGCCATGCCATAGTCAAGGAAACGGTACAGAGAAAGCTCGAACACAAATAGCAGCTAGGTAGAACAGATCGGAATGGAAGATAGAAGGAAGCCAAATATGCAATCAGGGATGAATGTCATCGCACTGTGAATACAATGAGAACGGGCAAGCAATGACTACACGAAGCTAAACAGTAAGTAAGGTTGAAGTGATAGAACCAATTGCTTGACGAAGACAAGGATTTGGTAGACCAGTTCTAGTTGTTGTGACAACTGTACGTCTAGTTAGGGATGCTGAGATTCAACTCAAAAGACAATGCCTTCACCTTATTCCCCTTGAGCTAAGGTCACTTAGTCCTTACCCAATCACTCAGGTAAGTCTTCAAGGTAGACTTCCAAACCTTCACAGACTTCGTTCACCGGTGATCCATAATGACTCTTCGATCCTCAGAACGCGGCGCCTAATCGACTGGAAGATCACATTATTCAAGTGTAATAAGTCTTCAGATCACGCGGACAGAAAGACTTTAGTGATGCCAAACACTCTTTGGGCTCTGGGTGTTTTGGGTTGTGTCCTCAGAAGGATTCTCTCACAAAGGCTTCAGAGGTGAGTTGCTCTCAAACGACAAAAGCCATGCACTAACTCTAAGCAGCCACCAATTTATGGTGGAGGAGGTGGGCTATTTATAGCTAGGAGGCAACCTGACATGATTTGTCCGAAATGACCCTGGGTCATTGGGGAACCGACACATGTCCAACAGTCAGATTTCAAACACACGCGACAGCTTGACTTGGGCTACAAGCAAAGCTGACCTATCCAACTCAGGAGAAGATTTTCTTTCATTGTCTTCACTCGAAGACATAGGATTTGGGTTGGGCATCACGTCAATTTTCTGACTTTCTTCACTTGAACCCCACTTGACAGTTCGGTGGTTCCTATGACTCAAGAAGAAGAAAATGAAACTATGAAAGAAACTATGTCTTCGCGCTCCATTGTCTTCAAGCGAATGTCTTCACGCTTCATTATCTTCGTTGCGAATGTCTTCGAGAATCATCAATGTCTTCATATATTTTTAGGGGTCATCTTCGATGGGTAAACCAAATCAATAGAGACTTTTACCTGTGTTCTCATATGAATCTCACAAACACATTAGTCTCTCAACCACGTTTGTCGTCAATACTCCAAAACCAAGTAGGGGTTGCACTAGATGCACTTACAACCACCACTTGCGTTTTGTATGTTGTATGTAGTATTTACCAAATGGGAGAGTATGTACGCGTAGGATGCAGTATATAATAATGTTTAGGAAGTATATATACTACTTTTTTGGTAGTATGTATCGTGTTTTGAGTATGCTCCTTTTTATATACAAATATGTACGCATTTCGCAAATATAATAAAAATAATGGGCCAACTTGCTTTTCATGTAACTCAATTTTTCCAATTATAGATTACTAGTTTATACTATCACATGATACTATATGAAACATGTGGGGTAACTATCCATAAATGATAGGATGTATTTTCCTCATATATATATACATAACTTGTTTAGGTTCGCTAAACTTTTAATGGTTTAAAATTTATCAAAAATATGAAATAAATAGTGGAGCATCTCTCTAATGTAATAAGATGATCCAACTGAGGGATTGCGAACATATGCACTTATGTGTCCTCGGCAAAAAAACAAGCATTTCAGCTCACAACGACATAAATAAATAGTGAACTACTTGTTTTTTTTCTTTCTCCAGGACACATAAAGTTGCATTTTTCCAATCGCTCCATTGGATCATGTTATATTATAGGTGTGTTGTTTCAGTATTTTTGGAACTTTTACACCCTTGAAAACATAACCACACTTTTTTAATCGGTCATCGGGGGATGGGATCCTCCCCTCCTGAATATATTGCTCAAAAAGTTGCCGAAGCTAAGAGTCACCTCTTAAGCTTTGGTTGATTCAGTTTATAAGAAAAACCAAATCAAAAACCTAAATAAATTTACCTCGTTTATGAGAAAAACCGGGCAAAAAACCATACAAGTAATGAAGTTACAAAAGATGAGGAAAAATGACACCAAGACAAGGCCCAACCTAGCTAGCAGACCAAAGGACTAACACCACGGGAGGCACAAGTATATGTGGGGTGTCGTGGAGGGATCCCAATACCAAGACTAAGCAAGCAACCTAATGCACCGCACTAGCGTGCAAACCGAACCTCACGACACAACTCAGGAGAAACCACAACTAACGAGTGACAACACGAACCTTGATTGGGAGCTTCGCCATGAAAAACCAGAACGATTAGAAAGTTGGGAAGGCATCTCGCGTCATCGAAGAGCAAAAATGAGCTGGAACGACACCAAGAGCACTAGGCTCACCGCACCACAATGGCCACCAAGGGAGGTACTTGAACATGCACAACAACATGGCCAAAACCAAGGAATGCCACCGAAGATGAACACATAGGAAGCAGGGCAGCAACTACACAGACCACCATCGACCCCAACCGGCTGCACCACCACCACCAACATTCCTTCAGCAAGCAACACCCACACAACAACCATATTGACCCCAAAAATGACGCCTTCAAGAAGGGCCACGATGCTAGTTGCGCCGCCATCATCCGTACAGCAGGACCTGGACTAGGGGTTTCCCCCGGGGTCTCGACGAGGAGGGTGCAAACAACAAAAACAACGACGCCTCTAAGGAGGTTAGCGGCGCCCACGGGTCTCACATTGATAGTTTCTTCATTTTTCTCCGCCTTACTAAATCATACTTCCTCCGTCTCTTACTACGGAAGAGTTCACAACAATTAGGGTAATTTGTGAGGGATCCCCCTTTTCTTCGTATATGTTCTTGATATCTGGATAGTCAAATACTCCCTCCATTCCAAAATAAATGATTAACGGAACAATGGGGTTTCCCTGATAAATTGCCCTTAACTGTTGTGAACTCTTCCGTAGTACTTGAATTGAATCTTAATTTTTACCATCCTTTTGTTCATGGTCACGGGCGCTCGGGTGGAAGTGGAACGCATCGTTTCCCTAGACACATTGACCACATGTCGTCGTATAGCGGGAGTGGCCTCCATCTCCATCCCCTTGTTATCGGGAAGAATGAGATAAGACAAGAGGAGGCGCGGGTACTTCCTTGCCGCTGGATTCATGACTTAGGCCAACTTCACTGTGCGACCCTATCCTGTCCGTCCTTATCCGTTTGGGGAAAAAGGGACAAACGAGACGGCCCAGCGCGCGGGCGCAAACGGACTTTTGTCCGCTTTCGACCCATCCCCGGCCCAAGTTTGCGCCGGTTTTGAGGTGAAACGGACATCGCGTGGACGGGCGGGACGCGCGCGCTTATCCTCCCCTGGCCCGCCTATCGGTGGGAGAAACCACCCTCCACACCCATTTGGCGCCATTTCCCCAACCCTCCCACGTCTCTCCCGCCGCCCCCTCTCTCTCCCGTCCATGGCCGACGCCCCGTCGAGTTCCGGCGGCCTGGCCGTCGACCCGCCCGCAAAGGTGAAGAAGAAGGCGTCAAGGAAGCCACGGTCAGAGTGCACGCTGGAGGAGATCGCCAAGTTGGACGCGGAATCGACGAAGAGGAGGAAGGAGAGCGGTCGTCAAGGTCAATGCCGCCGCGACCAAGTTCGCCGCCCAACGCGATGAGCTGGAGGCCGCGCGGCGCAATGCCGCGGCCGACAAGGAGGACCTTGTCAACAAAGCGCACGCCATCCTCATGCTTGGCATGGGCCGTCCGGCCGGTTTCCCTGCAGCGGCCGTCGGCCCGGTGAGCACAGGCTCGTCGGTCGCCCGGCCTACACATTGCCAATCGCCGACCTCGCGCACCGCGCCCATGTCGCCCGACTTTTCTCCGCCAAGGCATGACGGCTAGACCCGTTTCTCGGGGTCGCCGGACATGGGCTTGTTCGCGCCGTCGACACCGCGCCCCGCGACCGTCATCGACCTCAACGTCACGCCTGGGTCAAGACTAACTCCAAGGTTGATGACATACGTGATGCCTCATCCATGACATTGCATGACACTTTGCATGGCATGATGTCCCTAAAGGATGTGAGGGACAAGAAGAAGCGGCAAAGCAAGGAGGAGCAAATGAAGCAATACCTAGACCTTCAAAGAAAGAAACTTGAGATAGAGGAGGCGGCCAAGAGGAGGAAGATCGACATGGAGGAGGTGGCCCGGCAAAGGCATCCCGACATGGAGGAGGCGGCCCGGCAAAGGCAGCTCGACATCGAGGCCGACAATGTCAAGGCCAGGCAGAGGCAGCTCGACACCGAGGCCATGAATGCCGCCACCAAAGCGAAGGAGGTGGCCCTTGCGATTATGAGCGTGGACTTGTCGAAGATGAGCGACAAGACGAGGGCCTGGTTCGAGGCCAAGCAGAAGGAGATGCTCGACGCCGAAGGCCTGAACTAGGTCGTCCGATCGGCTGTGGCCGTTCTTTTTGGAGGTTGACATGAGTGTCGCCCGCCCGCTGGGCCGCTGGCTGTGTGCCGGCGAGAAAACATTCATTTTGATGGCCGGCTGTGTTGCCGGCCGCTGACTGTGTTGCCGGCGAGAACAACTATTCATTTTGGAGGGTGGTTGTGTTGCCGGCCGCTGGCTGATGCCGATGATGAACGTGTAGGCCGCTGGCTCTATTGCCGGCGTGATGAACCAGGGCCGCTGACCTGAACTAAGGCTTGATATCTGAAACGTTATTTTTGATTTTTTAAATAAATATGAACATGATGGGGCAAATGGATGCGGCCGCGCGCTGGGTGCACGGCCACCGCATCCCAGGACACGCCCGAATACGACCCAAATCCCTATCAAACAGACAGAATCCGATTACGCGGTGGAGTTGGCCTTACCGACCTACTGCGCCGCCTCCGGCCATCTCTCAAATATGGGACTATCGTACTGGCGGCGGAGGAAAGCATGTGCGTCCCTTCCCGTCGTGGCAAACGGAAGCGAAATCAAAGCCTCACTCTGTTTTCTCTGCGCCCTCTCCCTGACCCTTCTCCTCTTAGGCTTAGCCTTGTTTGGCTGTAATGGCTGGACTGGAGGACCTGAAGCGGAGGCTGCAGCCCATCTTCTTCGACGCCGATGGCAATGCTGTGCCGCCCCCCGCCGCCGACGGGACATCCGACGACTCCAGCTCTGACGACTGCGAGGTAACCACTCTCTTCGTTTCAGCCGTTTGGCCAGTTCGCTGAGATCTATGTTTATCTTCATTCTGTTCAACCAACCAAATTCCTTGCTTATGTTGCTCATAGTATGTTTTTTCTTAAGCCTGCTATAAAAATATATATGATGCTCATATTTAATCTTACTTTTGTAAAGGTTTTGGATAGTGGAACTGTCAATTTATTGAGTAGGTCCTCTGATGAATATAACATCAGTAAGCTTGGCTTCCATAAACGAACAACCAGACCAGATGGGGACTATGCTACAGATAAGGCATATCGATGCTCTTGTCATGATATGCATATTTTTGATTCTGTTGGTATTGGTGCAAGCAGCGTTGTCCATAGAGCTATTTATGTACCAGTCCATCGAGTTTTGGCACTCAAGAAAATTAGCATTTTTGACAAGGTGAGTGCAAAACTTTTTATAGTCCATATGCCATAAGCTGACATCTCTAGGTTCCCCTTACATGAAACAAAATCTATGGATACCCCTTTTTTTTCTTTTTCTTTTAATTAACTTTCACATGGAACTACAAGTGTAGAATTCATAGCTTATTCTCCATTTAATGCCTATTCATAGACATTGTTTGGACCAAGCTTATTCTCTTTATATTTATTATAACGTATTCTCTGATATATATTACAGGAAAAGAGACAACAGATTCTTAATGAGATCACAACGTTATCAGCAGCATCTTGTTATCCAGGTTTAGTTGAATTCCAAGGAATTTTTTACACTCCGGACTCTGGAGAAATATACTTTGCTCTTGAGTATATGGATGGTGGTTCATTAGCAGATATTATCAGGGTCAAGAAATTCATAACAGAACCAGTTCTTTCACATATGCTACAGAAAGTGTTGCTAGTACGTGTCTCTTGCCTCCATATGTTCTGATGTTAGCTCTATTCAAATCAGGCCTGTGAAATTTAAGTGACTAGTTAGTCTCTGTTAATTTATTAGGCTCTGCGCTACTTGCATGAAGTGAGGCGTTTAGTTCACAGAGATATAAAGCCAGCAAATTTGCTTCTAAATCTAAAGGGTGATACGAAAATTACAGACTTTGGTGTAACTTCTGGACTGCATGATTCAGTTACCATGGTATGCTACTTCTTGGTGATCGAAACTTCTCTTAGCAACAGCAAGCTGTTCTAAAATAGTATTAAGTGGAAATCTGACTATCTAGATTGAATAAGCGGTATATATGTGTAGTAATTGTCTTCCAGTGTGCTACCTTCCTGGGCAGTGTCACATATATGTCTCCCGAGAGAATTCGGAACGAAAATTACTCATATGCTGCTGATATCTGGAGCCTTGGACTAACAGCATTGGAGTGTGCAACTGGAAGATACCCATATGATGTAAATGGGGGCGAGGCCGACCTCATGCTGCAGGTGAGGTGGTTGGCGGTCAAGCAGTGTTCATTTGTATAATTTTCTACTGCCTTTCGTGATCATCTTATTTATGGAAAAAAAATCATGATCTCATTTATGTGTATCTGTTGGTATATTGTTAATTAAAGCTGTTTTCGGAATTTGGCTTGTTTTTCGTAGGCGTTCTACATCTGTTTCGGAATTTCTACTGGATTTAGAACTTCTATTTCATTTCTGCTTTCCAACATGAATGGTCTGACAATAATGCAATACTAGTTTGGTAGTTCCTCTTGTGAGTATTATATTATTGATGTATAGTGCAATCCTCCTTTCCCACCTTACTGTGTTGCAGTCTTGCAGATATTGGAAGATCCATCGCCAACACCACCACAACATATGCATTCAGAAGAGTTTTGCTCGTTCATTGATGCTTGCTTGCAGAAAGATGCTGATGCAAGACCAACATGTAATGAGGTAAAGTGACGTCTAGTACAATTAATTTTTTTCAAGAGAAACGATACGAGGGTTTCCAACTGCGTAAATCTTGTGATAATCTTTATTTATTATTTAATTTTTGTGGGGAGTGATAAACTTTATTATGCAGTAAGTATAGGATTTTGCGACACTATCTGAGAGTAATGTCTGATGGATGTTTCAGCTCTTTAGTCAACAGATTAGCGGTCTAAGGTGTGTCTGAGGTGATAATTGCAAAAAAGCGGTCTCATATGTTGAATTGTTTTACAAATTATTCATTGTCAACTAACTACATAAATAGGTTATTTGCAACAAAGACGAAATGGGGTTTATTTTCCTCTCTGAAAGAAAAATCTTATTTGAATTACATACTGAATATCTTGTAGCTTTTGTCTCATTCCTTCATCAAGAAATACGAGGGACCTGGTGTGGACTTGGCAGAGTACAACAAAAGTGTTCATGATCCAGCGGAAAGATTATCGCAGATAGCACATGTGAGTTCCTAATAGCTTTCGTTATCTTCTGTTTTTCCTGTTCTGCTGCCTTTCCATATGGAGGAAAATGAACCTGATGTTCCACAAGTTCACATACAATGATGTTAGCTATGCTTAGACAATAGAACATTCCGACAATTCAACAAATAAACTGACTCTTACTGCAGTTGTTTCAATCTTTTTAATCTGGTTTCTTGCTATCCGGGATTCAAAATATTCATGTTAAAATTTTTGACCTCGTTGAGGATTTCGGTTGCCACAAGCATAGTTCAAAAAACCGGACCGGGCCAGCGGTCGGACCGGGAAAAACCGAACCGGCGGCCTCGGCCGTTTTTTAAGCTAATAAGACCGTTCTGCAATTGGACCGGAGAAAACCAGTCAAGCCGGCCGGTTTTCTGAAAAAAAACGCTAAATAAACCAGGCCTTTGAACTGGAAAAAACCAGGAAAATGGTTAATGTAGAATTTGGGAGAAGCGGGAGTAGTAGGCATTGCGTGCTCATGGCCCAATAACCAACTCGGATGTGCTACTTTGTTGTCTATTATAGGGAAGTAATTTTATTCGACCATTGTTTAACACTGTTTTATTTGGCCATTGTCTACTAAACGTATATTATTTTATGGTAAAAAACCGACGATGAACCGATGAACCGGCGGTCCAACTGATGAAAACCTGAACCGACAGGCTCACAGGTTCGATCTTCGGTTCAGTTTTTTAAACTATGGCCACAAGTATATCTCAGAAAAAGAAATTGGAGCAGGGAAAAACATGATTTGTGGTTTTGCTATCCATGGAGTGGGACGAATTTACAGGAACTTTGCCACCGCCAAGTCACTTACCATTTCGCTTGAATATACTCGGCCCTAAACGTTTCTCCCCTCAAATATGAGTGCACCCGTCATGCTCACGCGGCCGCTCACCTCAGCTACAGCCGCTTACGCCGCTGCTCTCTTCACCTCCAACCACTCTTGAAATAGTCTTTCGCCCTGCTTTATAGATAAAGCAGCCACCATTTCCACACAAGTAGTTAAAGTGCAGGAAAGTAAATAGAAGGTCTGCTGGGGCACAAATAAGCCCAAAAGCAAAAAAGAAAAGGCGACACAAGACTCCGCAGAGTTAAAAGATCAACTGACAGGGGGCGAAGCGAGTTGGCGGACTGCCACCAGAAGATCATCAATCATGCCGTCTAGCCGGTCCCTGTCCCGCTGCCTACAAAGCGGGTACCACTGCCGCAAGAAGGCCAAAATTTTAAACACAGAGTCAGAAGCACACTGCAAGAGGACTCACTTGATAACCATCTTGTCACGTACAGTCCATTGGGTCCAGGTAATCACTGCGAACACTAACCTGAAGAGGCGCTTCCTCCTACCGGTATGTTTGGCCTGAGCCTCCAGGAACTCGCTCAGGTCCGGCGCCTGCCACTCAAGCGCTAGAGCCTCACGGACAAAGTTCCATAAGGAGGCAGCGGGACGAGAGAAGAAAATGTGGGTCCTGGTCTCCTGGATTTGGAAACCACACAAAGAAGGCTAAGGCCATCACCCAGCCCATGCCGCTTCGCCACCTCCAAACCCGATGGGAGGCGATTACAGAGCAGCTGCCAAACAAAGATTTTGATCTTCAGGCAGTGGAGCTTTTCACAAGTGGGAGGTCCACACAAGGGTCGACACACAATAGAGGGCACGGTATGCCAACCCGGCAGAGAAGAGTGCTGAGGAGGTGACTGTGCCAAGACACGACGCCCGGCGACCTAAACAGCGATGATGGAAGAGCCGTCCGCAACTCGGTCTAGGCTAAGGTTTCCTTTGGCCGAATGTTCGTTGGAACGGTATGTCCCAATTCCCATTGTGGGCCGCCGAGGCTACCAAGAGCACCAGATCCGAGCAAATCATGAAATGGTCCGGGAATTTGGCACGCAACGTGGTCCTACCGAGCCACAGGTCGAGCCAAAAGAGGGTACCCTCTCCATCGCCTATGAAGAATTGATACCCAAGTGAATCTCATGCTTGATCGACTGGAGGGATTTCAAGAACTGAGATCCTTCCCAACGGTCACAAGCCAGGAGAGGGTGGCCCTGCAGGTGTTTGGCTTTTATAAGCTGCAGCCATAGGCCACCCTCGTCCCCATGGATCCGCCACACCCACCTCAGCATGAGTACCACATTTGAACTGCTCCCAGGGGCAGCAGAAGTGTGCTCGCTGTTGATGTATAAATGTATTGCCTAGTCTCTTCCATCAGATTGGTCTTTTGGTTGCATTGACTAGAGCATGCACTTCTACATGGTATTAGAGCCAAGAGGTCTTGAGTTCAAGACCGGCTGGCGCAATTAAATTGCAGGCCACTTTCGGTCCACGTTTAGGCCTGAGGGAGCCACACGTGAGGGGGAGTGTTGACATATGAATGTATTGCCTAGTCTCTTCCATCAGATCGGTGTTTTGGTTGCATTGGGTAGAGCATGCACTTCTACACTCCCCACGGTGGAGCACATCCAAACCGGAAAAGAGAGAAGAAAAAAAAGGAGGTGTGCTCCTGCACGAACCACAGGTCTGCTGCTCCCGCGCTGGAGCACATTGGAACCCGAAAGGAAAAAATGAAGGTGTGCTTCCATCGCGGGTGGAGCACATGAAGTTGTGAACCTTAGGTTCATTTCAGATATGGCTGGTAAATTTGGTTACACTTGAAGTTGTGAACCTTAGGTTCATTGATCTATGTGTAGTAAAAGATCAAGTACTTTCTGAAAAAAGAATGTAGGCCTCCTCATCTAAGAGTATTACCTTTTGATACCGAAATGCTGTTTCCTGACTACAGGCAAACCGCGTACTCATTTGATATTGAATATGTGTTAGGTTCATTGATCTATGTGTAGTAAAAGATCAAGTACTCTCTGAAAAAAGAATGTAGGCCTCCTCATCTAAGAGTATAACCTTTTGATACCGAAATGCTGTTTCCTGACTACAGGCAAACCACGTACTCATTTGATATTGAATATGTGATCTGCCTTTGATACCCTTTGTTTTGAAGGAAGGGTATTTCTTTTACGTATATTGGTACACAAAGGTAAGTTCCTTGCTTGTTGCTTGAATCATAGGCAGATGTCTGAGTGCATGTTTGCTCTAATACATTAGCCAGAGATATATAGTTTGGTAGCGTTTGTTAAGTCAACTACTCATCTACGTGACTTACGGCCATTGTTATGTTTATTGCAGATGCTTGCTGTACATTACTACCTGATCTTTGGCGTCACATGAAGTCATTCTATGGACAAGATTCTACTTTCAGGTAGAGGAATATCTTGGGCTACGTTTCTCTCGTAGTAACCAATCCCTTACTGTATTTTCCAGTTGTCCAAAATACCTTAGCTTCCACTGTTGCTTGGATCACATGTCTTTATTATGCTTGGCTGCGGAACTATAATTGAACTTTCTTTCCTGTTATTTTACATGAACTGTGCAGACTTATTGACATGATATTTTTATTCTAGTTTCTCAGGGGAAACACATGTCGGTAAGAGCGACATATTCGATACTTTGTCAAGAATAAGGGAAATGCTAAAAGGTAACAGCCGTTGCGAGAAGATTGGCCGTGTGATGGAGAAGGTTTACTGTCGTGCGCATGGGGAAGAAGGGATGAGTGTCCGAGTTTCTGGATCATTCATTATGGGGAACGAGTTCCTTGTGTGCGCAGATGGGTTTTGCGCTGAAGGGATGCTAAGCATGGTCGAACTCTCTCCCGACATTCTCAGCAAGCAGGCAGGCCATTTCCAGGAAGATTTTTTCATGGAGCCAGGGACTGCCATGGGATGCTATGTGATATCAAAGCAAGAATTGCACATCGGCGTATCATGAAGTCATTCGCCTTCTTGCATGCAATCATTACATATGATGATTTTTGTGCTTTTTACTGCCGTGCATTTGCTGAACTGATCTATCATGCATGTTATCTTCCCATTTGACGCTGAAGAAAATAATCTTCTAGCATATCGACATATATCGACATTGAGATATTGGAATCTATTTTTTTTCTCGAATACGTACGAGTGTGCGTATTATATATTAATAGAAGGAAAAGGGGGAAGAGCCCCATCCGTGAATATTTACATGGCGTTTACACAATGCGATCCACCGTGGTCTCTAGGTGGATTACTCACCGTGTACCCACCCATCTACTCCTACACCTACAGGGAAAATGTTAAGATCAGCGTGCTCCAGATCACACCCTCTGATTCTATCCTCCATAGCACATGTCGCACATCCGGGCTTTTTCCATCAAATACAATTGAATTCCGATGCTTTCACAACTCCCACGTAACCAATACCTGGATGGCAGGAGGTCTTGGCATATCTTCCAATATGTGTTGCGTGTGTGCTCCACGTCAATAGGTCCTCTCCGTGTGATGATGCAAGGCCGAACATACCCACAATTAGTCCACACTTCTCTCGCAAAGACGCATTCAGTCAGGAGGTGGTTAATAGTTTCGTCTTCCTGATCACAGAAGGGGCAAGTGTCCTGATGTGGAAGCCCTCGCCGTGCCAGCTTGTCTGATGTCCACACTCTATTCATAAGTGCAAGCCATGCAAAGAAGCGATGCCACAAGGGGGCATTTGATGCCCATGTGAAGCTTGCCGTGGGTGAAACGTGTTGTGTGGCGAACTTAGCCGCGTATGCCGATCTGACCAAAAACTGGCCATCCTTCTCCCACGACCACATTAGTTGGTCCGGCCGCTGTGCATCCAAATTCGTTCTTTCCACATGTGTCCAAAGTTGCAGGAATTGGTCTAGCTCGCCCTTGTTCATGTCCGGTCCAACATCTCTTGCCCATATTGCGTGTAATATTGCATCCTCAACTGTTCTGGTGTTCCTTGCCTTCCTCGGTACCTTTGCATATATCTCCGGAGCCAGCTCATGTAGGCGGTAGCCATTGCACCACCTATCCTCCTAGAATAAGGTCGTCCGGCCGTCCCCGAAAGACGTTCTTGCCGCCGCTTGAAAAAGGGCTCTGGCCTCATCTGGTATGCTGAACTTGAACTCCGCCCAAGATCTAGTTGTGTCTGCCTGCTGAAGCCACAACCACTTTGCTTGGAGTGCGACATTCATCCACTTGAGATTTGTCACTCCAAGTCCACCTGCCCATCTTGGCCAGCACATCATCTCCCATGCGACCGCACATTTGCCTCCACCAGCATCTTCTTTCCCACACCATAAAAAGCCTCTGCATATTTTCACCGTCTTGATCGTTTTTGTTGGCAGTCCCATGGCAAGCATGGAATGCACCGAGATAGCGGACAAGACCGACTGAACAAGGATCATTCTATTGCTCTTGGGCAGTGAGGCTGCCTTCCAAAACGGCAAGCGCGTTGCAAGTTGCTCTACCAGGTCCTAGAACTGCGCTGCACTTTGCTTCCGAATAGAGAGTGGCAGGCCCAGGTATCGGCAAGGGAAGGTGGCTGTTTTGTACAATCCAGCATTCTGGACAGCAGTTGAATTTCCTCTAGAGTGCACCTGATCGGTAGTGCAGAGCTTTTCTGCCTGTTAACCCTGAGACCCGAGGCGTGTCCAAACAAGTCCAGGATCGCCGAGCAAGTCAGGATGTCTTTTTTGCTTTGGCTTCAAGAAGATCATCACGTCATCAACATACATAAAAATCCGATGTTTCAATCCAGTCCCTGCCAGGGGGGCCAGCAAATCCACCGCCGTGCAAACAACCTCTGAAGTGGCTCCATGCAGAGTATGAACAACATGGGTGAAAGGGGGCTTCCTTGCCTTAAACCTTGGCAATTGAAGATTGTTTCCCCAGGTACACCATTCACCGAGATCTTTGTGGATGTGGTCGCAAGTAACCCATAGATCCAGGATATCCACTTTGTGCCGAAACCCATCTGCGTCAGCACTTCAAGCAAGAAAGGCCATTGGACGGAATCGAAAGCTTTAGATATGTCTAGCTTGACGAGAGCCGTAGGGCCCTTCAGAGCATGCAATCTACGTGTCGTCCCTTGCACTAACATGAAGTTGTCATGTAGGGATCTTCCCTGCACAAACGCACTTTGATGATTGCCCACCAGGAGCGGTAGATCGGTTGCGAGTCTGGTGGCCAGTACCTTGTCAAAAAAAATTCACCGCTCCATGATTTAGACTGACTGGCCTAAAGTCTTTGATGTCCACCACTCCGACCTTCTTCGGCAAGAGTGAAACTGTGGCTTTATTGATTTCCTGCATCCCCCTCATGTCTCCACAATGGAATTCTTTGAGTGCTCTCATGAAATCTTCCCTGATAATCATCCAAGAAGTTGTGTAGAAACATCCTGTAAACCCATCTGGCCCTGGCGCCTTGTCCAAGGGCATTGCTCTGATAACCTTCTTGACCTCATGAGTAGAGAATGGCGCGTCCAAGTGCGCCAGGTCCCTCCTCGGCAGCCCCAGCACCTCTAAGTTTAGAGTGCAGCTCCTCTTCGTGGCTGACCCCAAGAGTTTCCCATAGTATGCATCTACTGCTTGTGTAATGCTCTCCTGGCCTGTGTGTACATGTCCGTCCGAAGTAAGGAATAGGATCAGGTTCTTCCTCTATCGATGTCTAGCCTGCCGGTGAAAAAAGGCAGTATTGGCCTCCCCCTCCTTAAGTTGCAGGACCCCGGATCGCTGGCGGGCGATCGATCGCTGCAGCGAGCAGAGTCCCAACAGTTTTCTCTTTAGTATCTTGCGCAACTCAAATCCTGCGTCCGTGAGAGCTCTAGAGTCCATTGCCGCATCGAGTCGAGCAATCACTTCTAGTGCAATTGAGATTTGCAGCCTTATGTTTCCGATCCACTTGTCGCTCCACCATTGCAGTGCTTTAGTGGTAGCCTGCGGCTTCCTGTCAAGCACAACGTAGGCATTCCCATCAGAGGCAATCGAGCTCCATGCTGCCTCCACTGTCTCAAAGAATCTGTCCGCCTTAGGCCAGAACTGCTCGAAACGAAACTGTATGCCATATGTGAAGTCCGCCTTAAGGTCCAAGAGGAGGGGGCAATGATTCGAAATTGTCGATCCCAAGGCCGTGAGCAGGGCCGCCGGGTGTAAGTCATCCCAGCAATTTGTTGTGAAGATGTGATCAATCTTCTCTGAAGTTAGCCGCCTTCTTTCGTTAGACCGTGTGCAGCTGCGCCCATTTAGGTACATCTCCTTAAGCCCGAGCATGTTTGTTTTCTGTCGGAATTTGGCCAGCATACGCCTGTTCAACGCGTCATTGTTCTTGTCTTGTGGGTTGACAGGTAGGTTGAAATCTCCCACAATGGCCCATGGGCCAGCATGTAGGTCTCGTATGTCTACCAGTTCCTGCATGAACTCTACCTTTTCAATGTCCGTTTGAGGGCCATAAACGCCAGTGATCCACCAGTGGCTCCCATTTCGCGGGGTGACAAGGGCTGAGACCGTGTTGGTGGTGTAATAAGGTTTCGAGAGCTTGACAACAGTATCATCCCACGCAATCAGGATTCCTCCACGAGTCCCCGTAGCCGGAAGGTAAAATAAGTTCTCCAGTTTATTGCCGAGGCAATGCCTTACAATATCGGGCGTCATTACCTCGATTTTTGTCTCTTGGAAGCAAACAATGGCCGGGTCCACCGCCTCGACCACCTGGTAAATCGTACTACGCCGCGCAGGTGAGTTGAGACCGCGCACGTTCCACACTAGAAGTTTGTATGGTTGCATATCCATGACACATTCCTACCTCCACATGCCCCATCTCCTTACTGCCGAACCTTCCCGTCCATCGCCTCATCCTGCAATGGAAGGATCGGCACCTCCCAACCAAAAAGGGCTAGGATCGCTGCTACGTGTCCATCTATGAGCGGCTTTGAGAACAAATCTATGTACATTTGCAGTGCTTTGTCTGTGATCACTTCTGCCTCATTTGCCAAGCAAAGCTTGCGTATGAGGATCTTCTGCTGCTTGGAGCACACAGAACGGTGGCCCGGTCCCTTAGCCAACCGCACACTTCGTCGCAGACTAGATACAGGTAGACGCTTCTGCCTCCATCTTCTCATAGCCGCGAGTGGCACCCGATCCAGGCCGAGCCAGGATTGGGTCCAAAGTTTTCTGCACATGAGCACAAAACTGAGCCACCTGCTCTCTTGTGTCGTTATTTGCAGGCCGGGGGTGGGCGTGCTCGTGATCTCACCATCCTCCTCTTGCAACTAATCGTCCTCATCTGAATGGCCGGATAGGCTGACCTGGAACGTGTTCATGTCCGTCCTGCATGCATGGCCATGCACGGCCAGTTGCATGTCTCCACGCGTTCCACTAAACGCCTCCTCAGTGGGCGTCGGATCCGTTTCATCTCGGGATCCATCGCTCCTATTTAAATCCTCCAAAGTGAGCAGCTGCCAGGGCATGCGTGTGGGGTCATTGGCCGGGTCGGGCAGGATCAGATCCCATGAGCCAATAGGAATGCTGCATCCATCCGCCACAGGCGAGCTGTCGCCACCCCTCGCGATGCGTGAGCGTGGGCCACCCAACTCTGCCAAAGCGGTGTTGGCCCTGCTTATCCTGCCGTTGGGCTGGTTCACCGATGCTGGAGACAGCTCAGGTGATGTTGCGGTCGATGCCAGTTGGTGCGAGAGCCTTCTAGATCCACAAGATGACACATGGGTCGCAATCCCGTCCTGTCCTTCCGCTGTGCTCTGTAGGGATCCACACATCTCATTGGGGCCACTCCTTTCCACGTGTCCGCCCGCCATAAGCCCCTCCCCCACGCTTTCGGCAGGGAGGGAACAACCCTTTTCCATTTGGTCCACCCCCTAGTTTGACCTCTGGGGGCCCGCCACCTGGGACGGAGCCCTTGTCTCATGCGAGCACAACCGCTGCGGCGAGCCACCGCCGGTGCGTCCTGCCCATGCTGCCTCGCCGGCGCTGCCGACACCGTCGAATCTTGCCCTGATCCCATAGGGCCGTCGGAGGGGTGTGCCAGAGCAGTGCGTGCATGGCTGTCGCCAGGACGCGGGCCACCGCCGCCCTCGTTGGCATCCACATCCTCATCAAAGTCCGGTGGTGGCGGTGAAGGCCGGGGAGGTGGAGGGAGGGAGGATCCCCAATATGGACGGGATGGCGGGGCCTCACTGATGATCTCCACCGGGTACCACAAGGCATCTACCCTTTTAGTCCGCCCAGGCGCCTGTCGCTGGCGCGGTTCTTCCACCACCAGGATGCGCCGAGGAGGGATCCTGTCGGGATCGTCCATTCACAGCCAAACTCGGAAGTGCGACATGTCGTTCTAGCGTGCCGTGCACTCCGCTACCTTGACGATCAGCCAGATACCACGCAAGGCCTCCTGCGCAGCCCTCGGAGACCATGCGTTCTCCAGAATTCCCACCAACGCTAGCTGCACCAGGTACGTCATGGCAATGACGACGACCTGGGCCTGACTGAGCCAGGGCTTGAGCCTGAGCAGGACGCCCCCGGCCAGAGCCTGAGCCTGGTCCACCATACGATCCCTGAGCTCCATGCTCCTGCAGGGGACCAAAAAATCCCCCGAGAAAAACGCACGGATGGACATGTCCATCGGACCACAATTGAACTCCGCATGAAGCGCTGAAGTGGCAGCGGCAAGGTCCACTCTTGGGCGCTGGCCGCCCATGGAGACGACGACCGCCCGCAGCAGCTCGACCTCCATGGCGCAAATGTCCTCGCCTGCCTCCAAGAAGCAGCAATCTACCGGTTCCTCCTGCCTTGGCGACACCGCGATCGCGCCACCAAACGGAGCGGGGAACTGTGGCCCGACCATGCAGTCCATGCCGCCCACCGACCCAACACGAACCACATCTGACCATGCCCGGTCAAGGCATGTTGCGACGGCGGGAGGGAGGCCTGGTGGTGGTGGCGGGAGCGTGGGCGAGGGGGGTCAACCAGACCGCGCCCGACCACGGTGGACCTGGAGGGGGCGGCGGAAGAGGTGGCGTGGGCGAGCCAGCGCGTGCAGACGAAGGGGAGGTATGGGCCGAGCCGGCAGGGAGTCGGAGGGGCTCCTCAGGCGGGTGCAGCTGCAGGAGGTGTGCTTGCGGTTGCCGCACCAGACACACTTTGTTGGGTTGGTGCAGCGGCGTGAGATGTGCCCATCATCCTCGCCGCAGTTGTAACAACAGCCATGAAGCGATGCGGGGATGGCCGAGCGCGGCGGGCGGGAGGAGAGCAGGCCTGTCGGCCTGGGACAGAGGCCATGTGACTGACATTCCTTCTGTCCCCGAACCTGCTGTCATGGGCCCCCCTCCGAGGTCTGCCCCTGGACCGCCTGCGACGCCGGTGGGATGACGATGAGAGAGCGTAGCCGGCGATGGGGGTTCGCCAGATCCGGCGGGACGGGGGGGGGGGGCAAGAATAGGGGGGGCTCGAGCCACCGGATGAGGAGTCGGGGAGCTGCACGCGGCTCGCCATGTCGGCTGGGAGAGGTGGTCGCCGGAGCTGGAGTGGCCGCCAGCCGGGTGAGGTGGCCGCCGGAGCCGGAGTGGCTACCGGCGCGGAGGCAGTGGGGGAACGGGGGCTCTGTAGTCTTGTGCTCCAGTTTTTGTTTTTGGAATCTATTCAATTGAGGCTCAACAGTCAACACAATCTACAATGAACTGAAAGCATCGGTTATTGCCTCTGTGCATTCAGCATTTACGCTTGTAAGTTGAATGATGGGCAAACATTTACGCTTGTAAAATGACGGGGAAAAGCTTTCCCATGCTATGAGCTGCATATGTTAGATATGCGACATTGATTTTTTTTCTATTTTCCTTACATAAAGGAGCATGTAACCCAGCCTCTGCATTTGCTGTACTATCATATTCATTAAATTATCAAGCAAATCATCGAAACAGCTAGTGTCAAAAACGCTTTTATATTATGGGGCGGTGGGAGTAGATGATAAGGGCCATTACGGCCAAAACACAACCGACCAATATCAACAATGATGATTCAAACATATATCCTATTATTGAAAAGGTGTGTCTAGAACTCAATCAACTGTGACCCAAAGTCTCGGTCGAGTGACGTCAGTGTAGTTGTTTTGGTACGAGCGACACGACTAGATGCTACAATCGGCGAGTAAAAGTGTTGCAACAATTTTGCAAGCAACGACAACTAACACTGCATCCGCTGTGACTAAATGCTACAACCGTCAATGGCGGATGTTGCGGCCGGTGAGGCGGCGTGCCAGATTGACGAGGGCAGGTGTTGTGACTAGTGAGACAACATGCTACAACTAGCAATAGCGGATGGTGCAACCAGTAGGAATACATGTTGCAAACGGTGTGACAAAATGCTGCGAGATCCATTGGACGGTGCTCAGTCCAGCACGAATCTCCATGCAAAATTTAATGGTTGAGCAATGGACCATGTTTAGCAAACCACTTATTGAAAAGCCATCCAAACGGGTTGAATAAAAACCTTACAGTCATCCTCCTTTGGCTCTGCACCTAGTACTGTGGACAGCCACACCTATGTACCTCCCCGAGTTACAACGAGATACAAACAATTCAATTCAATAGATGGTCACGACCGAATTAAAAGGGAAAGACTAAAAAAAGTGGCATGCCCAGAGTTGACGCAAATGCTCCTCCGAAGAGTGATTGATAAGGGGCCTCGAAGTACCAACTGTGGCTAATTCCCAAGAGCTCTTGGGACGATGGCGACGGTGCACCGAAGGTTGTGCCCATGGTGGTGCACGGTGCGGCGATGGGAAGCGATGACGACACATGAGGATTAAGGCGGCTACATGGGAGCACATAGCGCCAGAATGCAAAAAAATTGAGCTTACGCATCCCGGTCGCGTTATCGTGTGGGTTGGTTCAGAGGACTGGTTCTTGAGATGTGCCATGACCCTCTGCAATTCTACAGCGCCATTACAGGCTATGGTATTGTATGTGTTTGTTTGTTTCCTCAGCTAAAGCTATGGTACTATATGCTCTCTCTCTCTCTCTCCCTTTTCCTTTATCTCTCTCCCTCTCAACTTTCACATGTGCTTCTCTCATGGAACACATGCACAACAAATTTTTATGTCTACTCTCTCTCACAACCTCTCTCACACAGAGGAGGATAGCCTCTCTCTCTCTTTCCAAGACTCTCGCTACCGCTCTCTCATGGAACACGACAGTTCTTTTCTCTCTCTTCTCTCACACAACAAGGCAAATGCACACACACTCTCTCTCCTACCATTTCTCCTCTCTCTCCCACACAACTCTATCTCAAGAAAAGAAAAGGCTCTCTCTCGTCGCCTTTCTCATCTCTCTCCCTTACAACATCTCTCAAGACTCACCTCTAGGACTGGGTAAATTCTATCCATAGGGCTTCTTGGTTTCTTCTTGCCGTATATTATGCATTTGTCTTTGTCTCTTTGTGCTTGGGCAGGTAGTTCATGAGAGGAACAATACCATGTAGCTGTTGGTGTCTCCTGTAGGCACATCACAGGCATAGACTGTTAAACATGTTGGGATATGGCCCATTGATGACCCACAAGTATATGGGATCTATCGTAGTCCTTTCGATAAGTAAGAGTGTCGAACCCAACGAGGAGCAGAAGGAAATGACAAGCAGTTTTCAGTAAGGTATTCTCTGCAAGCACTAAAATTATCGGTAACAGATAGTTTTATGATAAGGTAATTCGTAACGGGTAACAAGTAACAAAAGTAAACAAGGTGCAACAAGGTGTCCCAATCCTTTTTGTAGCAAAGGACAAGCCTGGACAAACTCTTATATAAATGAGAGCGCTACCAAGGACACATGGGAATTATCGTCAAGCTAGTTTTCATCATGCTCATATGATTCACGTTCGTTACTTTGATAATTTGATATGTGGGTGGACCGGTGCTTGGGCACTGCCCTTCCTTGGACAAGCATCCCACTTATGATTAACCCCCCTCGCAAGCATCCACAACTACAAAATAAGAATTAAGGTAAACCTAACCATATCATGAAACATATGGATCCAAATCAGCCCCTTATGAAGCAACGCATAAACTAGAGTTTAAGATTCTGTCACTCTAGCAATCCATCATCTACTTATTACTTCCCAATGCCTTCCCCTAGGCCCAAACAATGGTGAAGTGTCATGTAGTCGATGTTCACATAAAACCACTAGAGGAAAGACAACATACATCTCATCAAAATATGGAACGAATACCAAATTCACATGACTACTTATAGCAAGACTTATCCCATGTCCTCACAAATCATATTCATGTTCATAATCAGATGGGTATTAATGTGCATAAAGGATCTGAACATATAATCTTCCACTGAATAAAACAACTAGCATCAACTATAAGGAGTAATCAACACTACTAGCAACCTATAGGTACCAATCTGAGGTTTTGAGACAAAGATCGGATACAAGAGATGAACTAGGTTTTGAGAGGAGATGGTGCTGGTGAAGACGTTGACGGAGATTGACCCCCTCCCGATGATAGGATCGATGGTGACGACTTCCCCCTCCCGGAGGGATGTTTCCCCGGCAGAAAAGCTCTGCCGGAGCCCTAGATTGGTTACGCCTCGAGACGGAGGCGCTTCGTCCCGAAAGCTTCCCTCTGGTTTTTTCCAGGGCAAAAGACACCTTATACTAGAAGATGGGCATCGGGGGGCTTCCAGGTGGCCCACGAGGCAGGGGCGCGTCCAGGGGGGTAGGGTGCACCCTCCACCCTCGTGGACGGTGGGTGGCCCACCTCTGGTGCCTTCTTCGCCCAATGTTTTTAATATATTCCAAAACTACCTTTCATGGAGTTTTAGGACTTTTGGAGTTGTGCAGAATAGGTCTCTAATATTTGCTCCTTTTCTAGCCCAGAATTCCAGCTGCCGGCATTCTCCCTCCTCATGTAAACCTTGTAGAATAAGAGAGAAAAGGCATAAGTATTGTGACATAATGTGTAATAACAGCCCATAATGCAATAAATATCGATATAGAAGCATGATGCAAAATGGACGTATCAACTCCCCCAAGCTTAGACCTCGCTTGTCCTGAAACGGAAGCCGATATCAAAAAATATGTCCACATGTTTAGAGATAGAGGTGTCGATAAAATAAAATACGTACATGAGGGCATCATGACCATTCTTAGAATAGCAACATATATATAGTCATATGATTTCTTATGCTAAAGTAACAATCTATTCACAATGTCAAGTATGAATCCGAAACTTCATTGGAAACTTGCAAACTATAATCTCAGTCATTGAAGCAATTGCAATTTATCATAACATCAGAAAGAGTCAATATAAGAGCTTTTCAGCAAGTCCACATACTTAACTATCATTTAGTCTTTGACAATTCCTAACACTCACGCAATACTTATGGGTATGAAATTTTAATCGGACACAGAGAAAGATAGGGGCTTATAGTTTTGCCTCCCAACCTTTTACCTCAAGGGTAACGTCAACAATAATGCTTTATGAAAACCCACATCCAATTGGATATATATATATATAGTGTTACTATTCATCACCCAGGATGCGGAATAAGTTATTCTTCACCCGAGGTAATCTTACGATCATTTCATAATTAAATTACGTTTCGAATTCAAATAGTTACATTCCTATTGATTCACTACGTAAAATTTGACATAAGAAAATAAAAATATAGGTCATAAGACAAGAAAATTTGCAGTTTATGTGTATTTTAGACTATGTTTTTACGTTTGCAATTTTACATAACATAAAATATTTTTTACGGCGATTATATATTTTCTTACGATCCCTTTTTGCGTCGGAAATAAGACAAAACTTACGGAACGTAAAATTACGGTGCATTGATGATAAAATAGAGGGGGGTGAAGAATAACTATTCCTCACCCAGGGTGACGAATATCGCGACCCTATATATATATATATATATATATATATATTTCAAGATCTTTCCAACACATAGTGCTTGCCAAAGGATAAAGTGTAAAAAGGAAAGGTGAAGATCACCATGACTCTTGTATAAGGTATAAGACAAATATAAAAGATAGGCCCTTCGCAGAGGGAAGCAGAGGTTTTCATGTGCTTTTATGGTTGGATGCACAAAATCTTAATGCAAAAGAACGTCACTTTATATTTCCACTTGTGATAGGGACCTTTATTATGAAGTCCGTCGCTTTTATTTCTTCCATATCACAAGCTCGTATAAAGCTTATTTTCTCCATACTAATAGATCATACATATTTAAAGAGCAATTTTTATTGCTTGCAACAATGACAACTTACTTGAAGGATCTTATTCAATCCATAGGTAGATATGGTGGACTCTCATGGCAAAACTGGGTTTAAGGATATTTGGAAGCACAAGTAGTATCTCTACTTGGTGCAAAGAATTTGTCTAGCATAAGGGGGAAAGGCAAGCTCAACATGTAGGATGATCCATGACAATATAATTTATTTCGGATATAAGAAAACATAACTCATTACGTTGTCTTCCTTGTCCAAGATCAACTTTTTAGCATATCATATTTTAATGAGTGCTCACAATCATAAAAGATGTCCAAGATAGTATATTTATATGTGAAAACCTCCCTTTCTTTATTACTTCCTATTAATTGCCACTATGACCAAAACTCTATATGTGAAGTCATTACTCTCCATAAGATCAATATGATCTCTTTATTTCTTTTTATTCTTTCTTTTTTCTTTTATTCCCTCAAGATCATAGCAAGATAACCAGGCCCTCGACTCAAGACTAATCTTTATTATATATAGCTCACGGACTCGATTACATAGATAAGGATCAACACAAAAACTCAAAGCTACATCATACTAAACTTTATTCTACTAGATCAAGATATAACCAAAAGGATAGAACTAAGAAAAAGGTAAAGATAGAAGTGTGATGGTGATACGATACCGGGGCACCTCCCCAAGCTTGGCAGTTGCCAAGGGGAGTGCCCATACCCATGTATTTATATCTCTCTCTCTTCGGAGGTGGTGATGTGATATTCTTGGCGATGATGCCCCTTAGGATATGATTCTCTTCCTCGAGCTTATTGACTTGCTGCTTGAGATCCATTATTTCCCTACGGAGCTTACCCGTGACGGCTAAAGCTCCTTTCACCCATGGATGTTGCATAGCCGCAGGAGAACAAGTAACACTCTTTTTCATATTTTCATAAGAAAGAAATCTAGGATTGGGAGGGATGACCGAGTTTGGAATTGCTGAGCTCTAAAGCTCCTCCATCGTGAATCTGGCTTGGAGACGAGAGGTAACTTCTTGATCCTCCTCCATGGCATCTATCCTTTTCAAGTCGACCTCCATATCTTCCTCCATTGATGGCCCAAAGTGGTCAGCATCACTGTTTGCTCCTGGCCCCGGTGTCAGATGAGACACCCGACTCTCCCCGACTGACTCTTGAGAAGACATCTTGCTCTAAATCTGTTGCAGAAACAACTCAAAACAAAAACAAAGGATTGTGTCATGGTACGGTGGTCAAAACCTTCGGGAGATTATATAATGATTTTTTGCCGACCAAAATAAGTATCGTGCAAGAAAACGGATTCCGGAAGGCACACGAGGTGCCCACGAGGCAGGGGCGCGCGCCCTCCACCGTCATGGATGTCTTGTGTCCTTTTTAGACTACTTATTATTTTCCTATTTTCTTAAATATTCCAAAATGGAGAAAAATTGCTATTAGAACTGTTTTGGAGTCGGTTTACTTACCGTACCACATACCTATTCTTTTTCGGAGTCTGAAATGTTCTGGAAAGTGTCCCTTATGTACTCCTCCGGGGTTACGGTATCAATAACGCTGGTTTCAAAATTTATGGGATTACCTGAGATATAATGTTTGATTCTTTGACAGTTAACCACCTTCGGATTTGTGCCATCGAAGTTGTTGATTTTTATGGCACCGGAACGATAGACCTCCTCGCTAATGTAAGGGCCTTCCCATTTAGAGAGGATTTTTCCGGCAAAAAATCTTAAACAAGAGTTGTATAACAAAACATAATCACGTGCATTAAACTCACACTTTTGTATCCTTTTGTCATGCCATCTTTTCACTTTTTATTTAAACAATTTGGCATTCTCATAGGCCTGGGTTCTCCACTCATCAAGTGAGCTAATGTCAAGTAGTCTCTTCTCACCGGCAAGTTTGAAATCATAATTGAGCTCTTTAATGGCCCAATATGCCTTGTGTTCTAGTTCGAGAGGTAAGTGACATGCTTTTCCATAAACCATTTTATACGGAGACATACCCATAGGATGTTTATATGCAGTTCTGTAGGCCCATAATGCATCATCAAGTTTCTTTGGCCAATTCTTTCTAGATCTATTAACAATCTTTTGCAAATTTAATTTAATCTCTATATTACTCAGTTCTAATTGACCACTAGACTGTGGGTGGTATGGAGATGCAATTCTATGATTAACATCATACTTAGCAAGCATTTTACGAAAAGCACCATGAATAAAATGTGAACCACCATTAGTCATTAAGTATCAAGGGACTCCAAACCTCGGAAAAATAACTTATTTAAGCATCTTAATAGAGGTGTTATGATCAGCACTACTAGTTGGAATAGCTTCTACCCATTTAGTAACGTAATCAACAACAACTAAAATATGTGTATACCCATTAGAGGAAGGAAACAGTCCCATATAATCAAAGCCCCAAACATCAAATGGTTCAATAACAATTGAATAGTTCATAGGAATTTCTTGACGTCTACTAATATTACCAATTCTTTGACATTCATCACAAAACAAGACAAACTTACGGGCATCTTTGAAAAGAGTAGGCCAATAAAAACCGGATTGCAATACCTTATGTGCAGTTCTATCTCCAGCGTGGTGTCCTCCATAAGCCTCGGAGTGACACTTGCATAGGATATGTTCCTGTTCATGCTCAGGTACACAACGTCTAATAACACCATATACTCCTCTATGAAGGTGTGGGTCATCCCAGAAGTAATGTCTTAAATCATAGAAAACCTTTTTCTTTTGTTGGTATGTGAAACTAGGCGGTATAAATTTAGCAACAATGTAATTAGCATAATCAGCATACCATGGAGCAGTACGAGAAGCATTTATGACAGCTAATTGTTCATCAGGAAAACTATCATCAATGGGGAGTGGTTCATCAAGAACATTTTCTAACCTAGACAAGTTGTCTGCAACGGGGTTCTCAGCTCCCTTCTTATCAATAATATGCAAATCAAATTCTTGTAGCAAGAGAACCCATCTAATAAGTCTAGGTTTAGCATCTTTCTTTTCCATAAGGTATTTAATAGCAGCATGATCAGTGTGAACAATTACTTTGGAATCAAAAATATAAGGTCTGAACTTATCACAAGCAAATACAACTGCCAAAAATTCTTTTTCAGTAGTAGCATAATTTCTCTGGGCACTGTCTAGAGTTTTACTAGCATATTGGATAACATTTAATTTCTTATCAACTCTTTGTCCTAGAACAACACCTAGAACATAATCACTAGCATCACACATAATTTAAAAGGGTAAATTCCAATCAGGTGGCTGAACAATAGGTGCAGAAATCAAGGCTTTCTTAAGTATTTCAATTGCTTCTACACAATCATCATCAAAGCCAAAAGGAACATCTTTTTGTAAGAGATTAGTCAGAGGCCTAGAAATTTTTTAGAAGTCTTTAATGAACCTCCTATAAAAACCGGCATGACCAAGGAAATTTCTTATACCTTTAATGTCCTTAGGACACGACATCTTTTCAATAGCATCAACTTTAGCTTTATCAACTTCAATACCTCTTTCAGAAATTTTATGCCCCAAGACAATACCTTCACTAACCATAAAGTGACACTTCTCCCACTTCAAGACAAGATTATTTTCTTCACATCTCTGCAAAACTCGATCAAGGTTGCTTAAGCAATCATCAAAAGAAGTTCCATACACGGAGAAATCTTTCATGAAAACCTCAACAATCTTTTCACAAAAGTTAGAGAATATAGCGGTCATACATCTTTGAAAGGTAGCAGGTGCATTACATAAACCAAAAGGCATACGTCTATAAGCAAAGGCACAGAATGGGCAAGTAAAAGTGGTCTTTTCCCGATCCTCTTTTGACACAGGTATTTGAGAGAAACCAGAATAACCGTCTAGAAAGCAAAAATTTGTATGTTTGGATAATCTTTCTAGCATTTGATCAATAAAAGGTAAAAGGGTAATGATCCTTTCTAGTAGCTTTATTTAATTTGCGGAAATCAATTACCATTCTATAACATGTAACAATTATTTGTGGGATCAATCATCTTTATCATTAGGAACAACAGTAATACCTCCCTTCTTAGGGACACAATGGACAAGACTTACCCACTGACTATCAGCAACATGATAAATTATATATGCCTCCAGAAGGTTTAGTATTTCATTTCTTACCACTTCTTTCATCTTAGGATTTAACCGTCGTTGGTGATCAATAACCGGTTTAGCGTCTTTCTCCAATTTTATTTTGTGCTGGCATAGAGTGGGACTAATGCCCTTAAGATCATGAAGAGTATATCCAATAGCAGCACGGTGCTTCTTCAGAGTTTTCAATAATTTCTCTTCTTCCTGCTCTGAAAGGTTAGCAGTAATAATAACATGATATATCTTCTTTTCATCAAGATAAGCATATTTAAGAGTATTAGGTAATGGTTTAAGCTCAAACATGGGATCACCCTTGGGTGGAGGAGGATCCCCTAGAATCTCAACAGGCAAGTTGTGTTTCAAAATAGGTCCCTGTTTAAAGAATACTTCATCTATTTCCCTTCTTTCACTCATAAACATATCATTTTCATGGTCTAGCAAATGTTGTCCTAAAGGATCATTAGGAGGCACGACAATAGAAGCAAGACCAATAATTTCATCTTTACTAGGCAATTCTTTATCATGGGGTTGTTTACGAAATTTAGCAAAATTAAAATCATGATACATATCCCCTAAACCAACAGTAGCAATATCCTTTTGGAACATTTACATTTATGCCCCTAATTTGTGCCCACTCTCATATTTAACCCTAATTTCAAAGCCTTCTCAAATTTGCCCCTTCGCCGTTAGGTGCACTTATAGAAATGCCATTCTGTGCCGTTACTGTCCGGTCAAAGCCGGTCAAAGGGCTTTGACCGTCCTGAAAAAATAGCAAAAGAATCTAAAATATCAAAAAATTTGTGGGATCAAAGATACTAAGGTTCGCAAGGTGCGTGCAATTTTTCGTGCTGTTTGGACATTCCAGGAGCTCATGTCAAAGGAAAAATAATAAATATGTAAGTATGTGAACAGTAAGTTCAAAAAAATAGCAAGAAAAGTCAAAAAAATATGAATTTTTTTTGGCATCAAATAGGCTCGGGTCTGCAAGCTGCGATGCGTGCAAATTTTTGTTGTGTTTGGACATTGGAGGGGCTTGTGGAGAAAAAAACAAAATTTGGCTCGGGAAAAAACTTGGAACAAAATTACTATTTTGTTTTATCTTGCTAGAGCTCCTCGCATGTCATTTGATCACAAAAACTTGCAAGCACCTTGTGCACCCAAGCCTCTTTGATGCCAAAAAAATTCATATTTTTTGAATTTTCTTGCTATTTTATTTCAAATTTACTATTCACAAGCATGCAGATTAACTATTTTTCCTCGCCACAAGCTCCTAGAATGTCCAAATAGCACGAAAATTTGCACACACCTTGCACACATGAGTATCTTCGATCTCACAAAATTTTAGATTTTTTGGATTTTTTTGCTAATTTTTTAGCTTGGTCAAAGTTGTTTGACCGGACGGTAACGACGCAGAAGGGCATTTCTGTAAGGGCACCTAACGTCGGAGGGGCAAATTTGAGTAGGGTTTAGGGGTATATCTGATTAGGTGGTTCGAGTTAGGGATAGAAATGCAAATGGCCATATCCTTTTTGCAGTCTATCTTAGCATTAACAATACTCAAGAAGGGTCTACCAAATATAATGGGACAAAAGTCATCTTGTGGGGAACCAAGAACAAGAAAATCAGTAGGATATTTAACTTTCCCACACAAGACTTCAACATCTCTAACAATCCCAATTGGTGAAATAGTATCTCTATTGGCAGGTGAGGGAGTCCTGGATTAGGGGGTCTCCGGACAGCCGGACTATATCCTTTGGCCGGACTGTTGGACTATGAAGATACAGGATTGAAGACTTTGTCTCGTGTCCGGATGGGACTCTACTTGGCGTGGAAGGCAAGCTAGGCAATACGGATATGTATATCTCCTCCTTTGTAACCAACCTTGTGTAACCCTAGCCCCCTCCGGTGTCTATATAAATCGGAGGGTTTCAGTCCGTAGGATAACATACAATCATACCATAGGCTAGCTTCTAGGGTTTAGCCTCTCTGATCTCATGGTAGATCAACTCTTGTAATACTCATACATCAAGAACAATCAAGCAGGACGTAGGGTATTACCTCCATCAAGAGGGCCCGAACCTGGGTAAACATCGTGTCCCCTGCCTCCTGTTACCATCCGCCTTGGACGCACAGTTCGGAACCCCCTACCCGAGATCCGCCGGTTTTGACACCGACATTGGTGCTTTCATTGAGAGTTCCACTATGTCGTCATCATAAGGAAGATGGCTCTCCTCGTTGTCAAGGACAACATCACCCCTGGGGGAGCCCTGGCTGTAGGCCAAACCCTCCGACTAGGCGGCTTCGTCATGACCGCCCGCTTGGCCGCTGCGCCGAGATGACCTCTCAGGTCATCGAAAATAGCCTCCACATCGGCTCAAAATTTGCCGAGCAGATGGATCCAATTGAGCTCTCCTCTTTGAACGAGCTCTTGGATCGCATTGCCGCTCTGGGAGTCACTACGAACTACGATCGGATCGGGCTTAAACCCGACCAAAGGGAGATTAACTCTCCGCCGGTCACCCATCAGATAGCAGTGGTGGAGGAGCAATGTGGCGCTTCTCCCTCTATACTAAGGACGAACTATGTCCGGATTCCCGAGCTCTTCGACCAGGATACTCGCTCATGGGAGGACGCCGCCCTAACCCTGAATCCAGAATCAGGCCGCATACCGAACCCGCAGGGCAACATCCCGGAGCCCGAACTTCCAAGATCGGAAACTCCCCTGCCCCAGGATCACAGATTGGGTCAAGGTCTGGACTTAAATCCACCACCCACCCAGATACAAACTATCTTTCCCATGTTAGGCAAGCGCCCCAAGAGACAGTACATCACTATTGGGCCAGATTCCTTCTTGTAATGAACAAGGTCAAGGACTGTCGCGAGGAAGATGCAATTTTGTTCTTTTGCAACAATTGCACGGACAAGGGAGTCCTCAACGCCATAAGTCGCCGTGACGTAGCACACTTCGCTGACTTGGCGGACATAGTATGGAAATACTGTGCGATGGAAAGTGCCTGGAAAACCCAAACGCAATTTTGGGATAATCCGGCTCTAACAAAACTCCCAGTCCGACCTAAAAGGGCGCACTCTCATAAGTCGCCCGACTCAATTACAAAGAAGCAAAAGCCCACTACAGGGCATGGAACCGTATTGGAGGGATGGCTCAACGGGCCCTACAAAATCCGTAGTACAGCGGATACCATATCAACACACAGCCTTAGAGCATGTTGGGTACTCCGGCAGGTGGCCAAAAGCGGTGAGGATCTTCTCACCCAAAATACCTCAGAGCACCTTCCCACGGATAACAACACAGTATTAACGGTCTTCGAGACCTTCGCCTCAAATAATAGATGTAAGCGAGCACTCCGCGACCTTGCCGAAGTCTGCCACATGGCAACAATAAATCCATGGAGCGACACGGCTATCACCTTCAATGCCAGTGACGAACCTAAATTCCGAACAGCCCAAGCACCAGCCGCTTTAGTCCTTAGTCCAATTGTGGACGGCTTTCGGCTCACTAAGGTGCTCATGGATGGCGGCAGCGGATTAAACCTCATCTATGAGGAAACTCTCCAAAAAATGGACATAGACAACAACCGTATTGAGCAAAGCAGTACGGCCTTCCGAGGAATCATCCCTAGTCGGGAGGCACGTTGCGCTGGGAAAATCACACTTGATGTGGTATTCGGCACTCCGGAGAACTACAGGTCCGAAGAAATTACATTCCAAGTGGCCCCGTTTAGTAGCGGATACCACGCCCTTCTAGGGCGGGAGGCATTCACGATTTTTGAAGCCATACCCCATTACGGGTACATGAAGCTCAAAATGCCCGGACCCAAGGGAATTATCACTCTAGCTAGTGATCCGGACATAGCACTCCGCGCCGAGAACAAAACATCCGCACTAGCCCTCGAGGCATTATCCAAAGCCCTTGTGGCGGAGGAGTTAACCGCGCTGCGCTCCACGGTGGACAGGGATGACGTGATACTAGACAAAAGATCCAAGTCCACCTCCTTTAAACCAGCGGATGAAATAGTTAAATTCCAAGTCCATCCAACGGACCCTACAAAAACAGCATCCATTGGGGCACAGTTAGACCCCGCTGTAGACGTTGCACTATGGGAGTTTCTGCGTGAGAATTGGGATATATTCGCCTGGCATCCTTCAGACATGCCAGGGATCCCACGCAGATTGGCCGAGCATAGCCTTAATATTCTAAAAGGATTCAAGCCGGTCAACCAGACTCTCCGGCGTTTCTCTGAACCTAAGCGACAAGCCATGGGAGAAGAGCTGTCCAAGCTATTGGAAGCCAGATTCATTAAAGAAAGAAAACATCCGGATTGGCTAGCAAACCTGGTGATGGTACCAAAGAAGGATAAATCCTGGCGCCTATGTGTCGACTTCAAAGACCTTAACAAGGATTGCCCAAAGGATCCCTTCCCACTCCTTCGCATCGACCAAATCATCGACGCTACCACAGGACACAAATCATTGTGCTTCCTCGACGCATACTCCGGTTACCACCAGATTAAGATGGCGGAGTCTGATCAAGCCGCAATGGCATTTATAACCCATACGACCCCTTCTGCTTTAACACAATGCCCTTTGGGCTCAAAAACGCCGGCGCAACATATCAGCGCATGATCCAGACATGTCTGGAAAAGTAGATCGGTAAGACCGTGGAGGCATATGTAGACGATGTGGTCATTAAAACTAGACACGTCGACTCTTTAATAGACGACTTGAGGCTCATGTTCACCAATCTCCGAACATACGACATTAAGCTCAATCCGGAAAAATGCATTTTTGGCGTTCCTGCCGGAAAGCTCCTGGGCTTCATCGTCTCTAGTAGAGGAATTGAAGCAAATCCGGCTAAAATCCGAGCTCTATCACAGTTGGCTATCCCAACTGACCTCAAGCAAATCTAGAAATTGACTGGATGCGTGGCGGCTTTAAGCCGCTTTATATCCCGATTAGGAGAAAAGGCACTTCCCCTTTATCGCCTTCTTCGGTGCACCGAACACTTCGAGTGGACGGACGCAGCCATGGCCGGACTGGAAGAAATCAAAGCCATCCTGGCCGCCAACCCAATCCTGGCCGCGCCAACTGTTGGCGAACCAATGCTATTATATATAGCAGCAACTCACCAAGTTGTAAGCGCAGTGCTCGTCATCGAACGAGAGATGGACGGACATAAATCCCCGCTTCAAAAGCCGGTATATTATGTATCCACCATCCTCACTCCATGCAAATCACGGTACCCACATTGCCAAAAGATAGCATACACGGTATTTATGGCATCCCGGAAATTACGGCACTACTTACAAGAGTGTTCGATTACGGACGCATCCGAAGTACCACTCAATGACATAATAAACAACCATGATGCCACGGGCCGGATTGCCAAATGGGCCATTGAGCTTCTCCCGTTCGACATAACATATAAGCCACGACGAGCCATTAAGTCGCAAGTACTGGCCGATTTCGTAGCCGAATGGACAGAAGCCGAACTCCCTAAAGAGTACGGCGCATACTCCAATTGGATCATGCACTTCGACGGCTCTAAAATGCTGGCTGGCCTAGGGGTTGGCGTCGTCCTGACGTCCCCCACTGGAGACACGGTGCAATACATGTTCCAAATACTATATACGGACTCCAATAACGCAGCCGAATACGAGGCCCTATTACACAGCCTCCGGATGGCAGTCTCCATGGGCATCCAACGCCTAGAGGTGCGTGGGGACTCGAACCTCGCAATATCCCAGATAAATGGAGTCTTCGATGCCAAGGATCCGAAAATGGCGGCATATCGCAACGCCTTCCTCAAAATGTCAGCCCGGTTCGAGGGGCTGGAATTCCACCATGTGGCTCGGGAATACAACTAGGCAGCGGACATCCTAGCACGTATTGGCGCTAAACGCGACCTTGTCCCACCAAACATCTTCCTGGAAAGACTGTTTAAACCATCCGTGGTATGGGAAGGGGACACCGGCAAAAATAGTCCGGACCCGACCACAACGCCAGATACCAAATACTTTGACACAATCGGAGGCTCTGCCACCGAAATAACACCTTCAACCCACGTGATAATGGCCGTCATCGCCCCGTGGACAGAACCATTCTTGGCCTACCTAACTAGACAGGAATTACCCGAGGACCAAAATGAGGCTCGCTGCATAGTGCGGTGATCTAAAGCCTACAAGGTCCATGAGGGAGAGCTTTATAAGAAAAGCACAATCGGAGTCCTTCAAAGGTGCATCTCCGAAGAGGAAGGGTGGAAGCTTTTGGCAGAAATCCATGCCGGACTCGGCGGCCACCACACAGCAGCCCGGGCCCTTGTAAGCAAGGCCTTCCGTACATGTTTTTATTGGCCGACGGCCCGGGCAGATGCACAACATCTGGTTCAACATTGTGTTGGTTGCCAGCTTTTTGCAAACCAAAGCCACATGCCACCTACCGCCCTCCAAACAATCCCCATTACTTGGCCCTTTGTGGTCTGGGGGCTCGATATGGTCGGACCCCTCAAAGGGGGAACCCATAAGAGAAAATACTTACTGGTCATGGTGGACAAATTCACCAAATGGATAGAAGCCAAACCTGTCAAAACGGCTGAATCTGGACCGGTGATAGACTTCATATCCGGGGTTGTACACTGTTATGGCGTCCCCCACAGCATCATCACTGACAACGGCACGAACTTTACAGCCGACGAGGTGAAACTTTGGTGCAGCAACATGGGCATCAAGCTTGATTATGCTTCTGTCTATCATCCACAAACTAACGGTCAAGTCGAACGAGCGAATGGTCTTACCATGAGTGGCATTAAACCCAGATTAGTCCGGTCCTTAAAGGAATCAGACACCCATTGGGTAGAGGAGCTCGACTCTGTACTATGGGGGCTGCGGACCACGCCGAATCGCACCACCGGATACACACCGTTTTTTATGGTGTATGGCGCTGAGGCGGTGCTGCCTTGTGACATAATTCATGACTCACCTCGAGTGCGCATGTACGAAGAAACAGAGGCCGAGATCGATCAGCAGGACAGTTTGGATGCCTGGAGGAGGAGCGCGACATGGCAAAAGCCCGTTCCGCATTCTATCAGCAACAGGCTCGAAGGTATCAAAGCAGAGAAGTGCGGGCCAAAACCTATAACGTTGGTGAACTAGTTCTACGCCTGCCGGAGAAGAAAAAGAACAAGCTCAAGCCCAAATGGGAAGGTCCCTTCATTATCGACCAGGTTCTGACCAGTGGAGCATACCGTTTGCGGGATGCATCGAATAATCGACTCGATCCAAACCCATGGAACGCAGCCAGACTCCGAAGATTCTACGCCTAGCGCCGGACTCTATGTTCGTCTCCTTACCTCCATGAATTTTTTGCACATCTGTTTTTTCTCTCTTTCTTTCTCTCTTTTCTCTTTAAAAGCCCTAAAGGGCTAAACCTATGTCTTGGTTACACAATCTTGAAGCGCTAACCACGCTCAATATACCTGGGGGCTTCCTATACAAAAGCTTAATCTAATTATCTTTCCGGGCTTTATGCCCCGCACATGTGTTATTCTTCCGCATGTACCTTTTTTCGCCATTATATGCATCCATATGACTTAAGTTTTGGCCAAGCTGGGTTGCCTGGCTCTTGTGTTTATGCCCTACGTTCCCGTTAATTCGGCTAGGGCATAAGGGGAGCACCTCTGTGATTGTTACTGCCGGGTCAGCCGGATGTGTACCTCAGACTGGGTGAAGCCGAAAGCTAGCGTTCTTAAGGGAATATCCGGTCGGTGAATAAAATATGACTTTCATTTAAATTACTACACGCCCCCAGATGTTTTTAGCCCGCGTCTCGCAGTTCAGACATGCACATTAGGGCATGCGTACCCAGGGAAAGGAACCCTTAACAAAACTATTCTCCCTGGAAGATGTTTCTTACTATCCATGTAATATAACATAGCTAGTTGGATACTTGTCCGTTCAAGCACTTATGACCCCTACGCCTGGTTTCCATGCATACCCCGATTTTTATATAACCGAGTGGGTATTCGGATACACTCCGGACTATCGGGTCCAGAGGTCGAAGCGAAAAGGTCCGCCATGACAAATGATTTACAATCCGGCTAGGGACATTACATATGTCACTTGAACTACACAGTCACTAAGACTGATTAAATTCTTCTTCTATACCATCCAACAGGCTGTCTAGCCTACAATCCTGTTGGGAATACTTTGCGGCTAATTCTACTTGATCATACACTAAGCTGACAGGGATCTCTTTCCCATCGGGCCCCACAGGTCCGACCTCGGCCATGTGGTTCGGGTCAACCCTGGTATATCGTGTCTTCACCATAGCCCATGCTTCCCGTGCACCTTGTCGCCAGGCTGATATCTTCCATAATCGGAAGCGCCGCCGCACTCCCTTGAGCTTCTCTATAAACTCCCCCATGCCTCCTGGCAGGGACGCGGACGGCCACAAGGCTTGGGCAATACTCTGCATCACCTGCCAAACTTGTTCGTGCAGTTGTGAGAGCTCTGGCAGAAGATCACCCGAGGACCCGGGCATCTCCTCCGCGGGACGACCCGTCAGCATACCTGCATACATAACGCTGTTAGCAGGCTTCTTCGCAGAACTCCTTTAAAAAGTTCGTTCAAGCACTTACTAAAAATGCCGCGCTGAAGCCGTTTATTCTCCTTCACAGAGTCCGCAAGCTGGGCTCGGACATCCTTCAGTTCCACGCCCAGCCGGATATTGGCATCTTAGAGATCATTTTCTCCTGCCTGACTCGTGTTAGCACGCGCTCGCTAGCATTTTGCTGTCGATCATCACCTGCCGTATCCGTCTCCACGACCTCCGGATTCACTCCAGGGCCACCTGCAACATCTATTGTTAGGTGTGCATACATGCCGCATACTACCTGGTACTGATATTCTTTGCAATAGACAAAAGAGTTACCAGGGGGACCCTTTTTGGACTCCTTCAATGCGGCAACAGCGGCTTCCAGCTGGGCCTTGCACTCGTCCAGCTCTTGAGATAGTTGGGAATTCTTCTCCGTAAGAACCTGCACAAATAATGATCCTTATATCAGTTGCGTCAACTGTTTCAAGTCTCAGGGGCTACCGATACATATAATCGTCAGATTTTCTTACCCGTACATCCCTTACATACTGGCCCGTGGCTCTGGCTAGACCATTTTGAGCAGCATGGAGGTACGTGTCTCCAGAATTGAAGGCATCAAATGCCTCTGGTGAGAAGCAAGCGTCACGGAGTACGGCCCGGTGACGCCTATGATTCATGGCGCTCTCCACTTTTGAATTTGTAGCGGACAGTCTATCTGCATCCTCTGTAGGAGGAGTATCCGGCGTCCGCCCCATGTCGGCTTCCGCCTCTATGTTCGGCCCTGGAGCCCGACTGGTGGAAGCGTGATCGGCAGCCTCTCCGGACATATTCCGGTGAGCATTTTTTCTATTAAAGAAACATGGACGTCATTACATTTTGAGAAAGACGACAACCATGGAGCGGGTTTTTTTGTCATACCTCTGCGTCGGCGTCTCCGTCCTGACCGCCTTCCTTTTTGGCCTACCCGGCCTCGGTGCCTCTTGTTGGCGAGTTGCTGCGGGTTCGACACGGCGTCCCGAATGCCTTCCCTATAAAACACCATATGTATATGGTAGGTGAAGTGTCTAAAAGGGGATCCTAGTTTTTGGAGTTGGGATTTTGGTTTTTCTTACGTGCGACGCAGGGAGCAGTCCGGGATAGTCGGTCGTAATGGCCACCATGGCGTCATCATAGCTCAATTGATAGAACTGCATGTCTATCAGCTCCACGAATATGTCCAAATCTTCTTCGAGTCCGGGACCGAGGGCCTAGTCAGGGTCCTCTGGTTGTGGAGATGGGCTGTTGACCTCCCTTACAGCTTTTCGTAGTTCCTGCCGTAAAATGGCAAGGTGAGTACCTACGACAAAGAATGCGGGAAGAATGGGAGTAAGGAGATATAACTCACCCAGCTTGGAGGGTTGTACATGGAGAATCCATCCCGTGGCTTGATACGGATGAACTCCTCCTCCTCTCCCTTGAACAACTCGGACATAATTTTTGCTAAAGCAGCAGCGGAGTCCGGTCCCTTACGCCCACAACGGGTGGCATCATCTTCCCCGTTAAAACACCACAGGGGGTTCCCTCGATATTGAAGTGGCTGTACTCCCCGCATTATGCATATTGACATAACCTCGATTACTGTCAATCCTGATTGAGCCAGTGCTTTAATCCGGTTGATCAGGTCAAGGACTTCTCCGTTGTCTTCCTCCTGGGGGCTCCGTGGGCGCCAGCTTTGGCGTTTCTTCAAAGGAGCATTGTTGAACTCGGGTAGACCCCACCGAACAGGGTCCAGAAGGGGGACATCCTCCATATAAAACCATTCCGAAGGCCAGTCTTCAGACGTCTTCTTCAGAGTACCGGACAGGTATCCGGTTTCGGCGATGCGCCATATTTCGGCTCTGCCCACTTGATAAAGTGACCCCTTCTGTGTGCAGGGGGCAAGGCAAATAACCTTTTCCACAGCTCGAAATGAGCCTCGCAGGCCAGGAATAACTCGCAAAGGGCAACGTAGCCGGCGATGTGTAATATGGAAGCAGGGGTGAAATTATGCAGTTAGAGGCCGTAAAACTCCAGGAGCCCGGAGGAACAGATGAATTGGAAATCCGAGTCCCCTTAATAAGTAAGGAACAAGGCACACCCGCTCCCCCGTAGAGGGGCTGGGGAAGCTCTCCGCTTGCTCCCTGCCATTATACGTGGCGAGCCCGGCTCGGACAGGAACCATATACGCTGGAGGGAGAAATCCCTGAGTCTGCAGTTCTACTAATCGACTATGTGGGATGGAACACCTCTCCCAATCACCGAGCTTAGGGCTACGAGGGCGAGAGGAGGAGCTGCGGTGGTCGACCATGTTGGAGTGGATTTTTCCGAAGCGCGCTCTGATGGATTCTCGCTGTGGGAGGATGGTATGGATTGGATCTAAGAATCCCCATCCCTTTAATAGACAATTTATTTATCTGGCTAGGGGGGCGAATGTAAAAACTCTCTAGCTCCTCGTATTCATTTGACGCGTGGAAGAATAGCCCTTATTGAGCACAGAAGCCAAGAAGTCCAACATTTATGGGGCCGGACACTACTTAACAAACGTTCATAATTTGGAGAAGAACCCGCCTTGCAATGCCGAAGACAATACTGTGTGCCGGACTTGACGTCATTGACGCCTGGTTTGGGGGCTACTGAGGGAGTCCTGGATTAGGGGTTTCCGGACAGCCGGACTATATCCTTTGGCCGGACTGTTGGACTATGAAGATACAGGATTGAAGACTTTGTCTCGTGTCCGGATGGGACTCTACTTGGCGTGGAAGGCAAGCTAGGCAATACGGATATGTATATCTCCTCCTTTGTAACCGACCTTGTGTAACCCTAGCCCCCTCTGGTGTCTATATAAACCGGAGGGTTTTAGTCCGTAGGACAACATACAATCATACCATAGGCTAGCTTCTAGGGTTTAGCCTCTCTGATCTCGTGGTAGATCAACTCTTGTAATACTCATATCATCAAGAACAATCAAGCAGGATGTAGGGTATTACCTCCATCAAGAGGGCCCGAACCTGGGTAAACATCGTGTCCCCTGCCTCCTGTTACCATCCTCCTTGGACGCACAGTTCGGAACCCCCTACCCGAGATCCGCCGGTTTTGACACCGACAACAGGCTTAATTGGAACATCAATACCTTCTATCTCAGCAGGTGCAATATCATGCATAACTTCTTTGTATAAGGAATGAGGTATTGCACTCGCACTAGCACCCATGTCACATAAGCCATGATAGCAATGATCTCCTATTTTAACAGAAACAACAGGCATGCCTACAACAGGTTTATGTTTATTTTTAGTATCGGGTCTAGCATTCTAGCAGCTTCATCACAGAAGTAAATAACATGCCCATCAATATTATCGACCAAGAGATCTTTAACCATAGCAATACTAGCTTCAACTTTAATTTTCTCAGAGGGTGTAGGTGTTCTAGCATTACTCTTACGAACCATAGTTGAAGCTTTACCATGACCCTTTATTGTAGCAGGGAAAGGTGGTTTCTCAATATAAGCGGTACGAACAATAGGATCAACATTATAAGTGATAGTATTTTCTTCAACTTTAATAGGTTCAACTACTTTTACTTCAATGGGAGGATGATATTTAAACCACTTCTCCTTAGGGAGATCAACATGAGTAGCAAATGATTCATAGAAAGAAGCTACTATCTCAGAGTCAAGTCCATATTGAGTGCTAAATTCACGAAAATCATTGATATCCATAAAATATTTAACACAATCAAACTTAGGTGTTATACCTAACTCCTTACCTTCGTCAAGTTTCCAATATTCAGAGTTGTGTTTAATTCTTTCCAATAAATCCCATCTGAATTCAATAGTCTTCATCATAAAAGAACCAGTACAAGAAGTATCGAGCATGGAGCGATTATTGAGAGAAAGCCGAGCATAAAAATTTTGAACAATAATTTCTCTTGAGAGCTCATCATTGGGGCATGAATATAACATTGACTTAAGCCTCCCCCAAGCTTGAGCGATACTTTCTCCTTCGCGAGGCCAAAAATTATATATATAATTACAATCACGATGAACCAGATGCATAGGATAAAACTTCTGATGAAATTCCAATTTCAATCGGTTGGAGTTCCAAGATCCAATATCATCACATAGCCTAAACCATGTCAATGCCTTTCCCTTCGAAGATAAAGGGAAGACCTTCTTATTGATAACATCCTCGGGTATACCTGCAAGTTTAAATAATCCACAAACTTCATCCACATAGATTAGGTGCATATCAGGATGTAATGTTCCATCTCATGTAAAAGGATTAGCTAGCAGTTTATCTATCATACCAGAAGGAATTTCAAAGTAAATATTATCAGTATGTTCAGTAGGTTGAGGAGCAACTCTTTGCTCTACTGGTTGGGGTGAAGATACCCCGAACAAGCTCCTCAAAGGATTATTTTCCATAGTAACAAGCGAGAGTAAATTTCAGCACACTCTATAAATTTTTCCTTACCAAATTCCACCTACCAAAGGCGCTTCACTACCCGGCAACGGTGCCAGAAAAGAGTCTTGATGACCCACAAGTATAGGGGATCTATCATAGTCCTTTCGATAAGTAAGAGTGTCAAACCCAACGAGGAGCAGAAGGAAATGACAAGCAGTTTTCAGTAAAGTATTCTTTGCAAGCACTGAAATTATCGGTAACAGATAGTTTTATGATAAGGTAATTCGTAACAGGTAACAAGTAACAAAAGTAAACAAGGCGCATCAAGGTGGCCCAATCCTTTTTGTAGCAAAGGACAAGCCTGGCGAAACTCTTATATAAAGGAAAGCACTCCCGAGGACACATGTGAATTATCGCCAAGCTAGTTTTCATCATGCTCATATGATTCGCGTTCGTTACTTTGATAATTTGGTATGTGGGTGGACCGATGCTTGGGTACTGCCCTTCCTTGGACAAGCATCCCACTTATGATTAACCCCCTCGCAAGCATCCGCAACTATGAAAGAAGAATCAAGGTAAACCTAACCATAGCATGAAACATATGGATCCAAATCAGCCCCTTACGAAGCAATGCATAAACTAGGGTTTAAGCTTCTGTCACTCTAGCAACCCATCATCTACTTATTACTTCCCAATGCCTTCCCCTAGGCCCAAACAATGGTGAAGTGTCATGTAGTCAACGTTCACATAACACCACTAGAGGAAAGACAACATACATCTCATCAAAATATCGAACGAATACCAAATTCACATGACTACTTATAGCAAGACTTCTCCCATGTCCTCAGGAAGAAACGTAACTACTCACAAATCATATTCATGTTCATAATCAGAGGGGTATCAATATGCATAAAGGATCTGAACATATAATCTTCCATCAAATAAAACAACTAGCATCAACTATAAGGAGTAATCAACACTACTAGCAACCCACATGTACCAATCTGAGGTTTTGAGACAAAGATCGGATACAAGAGATGAACTAGGGTCTGAGAGTAGATGGTGCTGGTGAAGATGTTGATGGAGATTGACCCCCTCCCGATGATAGGATCGACGGTGATGATGATGGTGACGCTTTCCCCCTCCCGGAGGGATGTTTCCCCGGCAGAATAGCTCCGTCAGAGCCCTAGTTAGGTTCCGCCTCGAGACAGAGGCGCTTCATCCCGAAAGCTTCCCTTTGATTTTTTTCAGGGCTAAAGACACCTTATACCAGAATATGGGCATCAGGGGTTTTCCAGGTGGCCCACGAGGCAGGGGGGCACGCCCAAGGGGTAGGGCGCGCCCTCCACCCTCGTGGACGGTGGGTGGCCCCCTCTGGTGCCTTCTTCACCCAATATTTTTAGTATATTCCAAAACTACCTTTCGTGGAGTTTCAGGACTTTTGGAGTTGTGCAGAATAAGTCTCTAATATTTGCTCCTTTTCCAGCCCAGAATGCCAGCTGCCGGCATTCTCCCTCTTCATGTAAACCTTGTAGAATAAGAGAGAAAAGGCATAAGTATTGTGACATAATGTGTAATAACGGCCCATAATGCAATAAATATTGATATAAAAGCATGATGCAAAATGGACGTATCACCGATCTGCTCTGTGAAACGCTTTGGACCACATGAAGACAATGGTGATCCAGATGAAAACGGACGGCTAGGATAGAGGTGCCCCGGTGCGTAGGCTCTATGAGATGTTTTCACTTGGTGTCATACATATTGTCCCCGCTGCAGCATTTCCTACCGTCGAATGAGGCGACGATGGGGATAGAACAGGTGACAAGGATGTCGATGCGACGATGGATTCATATGCGTGCGACGAGTTTTGGATGGACGAGTTAAAGGTGTGGCCTTCACGTGCGGGCGGAGCCACGATTGGACTGGCTGACTTCGCATTCGCGCACCCAGGAAGAAGGCACGGTGGATGGTCTTAAGGCGGCACTGCAACTCCGGTAGTGCAATGGTTGAAGAAGACTTTTTTTTGGGGGGTCGTTTAAGAAGTCATCAGGCTAAGGACATCTCTCAAAAGAAGACGCACAAATGGACACGGTCAATGTCCATTTTTAGGTCCAGATGTGGTCCGCGGACATGATGAGGGGGAGAGTCATCCAACGGTATTCAAAAATTTATGTCTGGACACCGGTATAGCTCCCCAAGTTTGTCTCGGATTTGCCAAAAAATGGACATCCGAACCACCTCATGGATCGACGGGGGTCACCATTGGATGACAAAAGTTGACACAAATGGTCCTGACACTATAATCCAGACATATACTGGAGGTTTGAGGTTCTCCTTTGAAGATTCCCTAACATGTGTACATGAGGAAAGGGGAGAAGCCAATACGTATAGGAGGCTAGAAGGAAATACTGTGGTTTTGATTATTATTTTTTAGAAAAGATAAGCGGGGGTGGAAAACTGTGGTAGCATGTCGGGTTGAGAAAGAACAAATGGTTAGCACAGACTGGAGCATCTCATGGGAGCAGGCAAGCCCCGTCCATAAATAAAGAGGGGTCAAAACCTGAGGTGGCACTGTCCAGTCACCGGTCAACACGGTCAAAACCAAGTCAAGGGTTTATTCCTGAACCGGATTGGTAGTTTGAGGTGTGATTCGACTAGTTTTGTAGTTAATTATTAAACCAAGTGGAAAGTTCAAGGTTGTAAAGTGGTCTTTTCCCATAAATTAGTGCCATTAAGCGTCACCGAGTACTCTTTTCTCATAGATTAACACCATTAAGTGTTGCCGAGTACTAAAGGCCATACCTAGACACTAATGACCCATAAGTATAGGGAACCAATTGTAGTCCTTTCAATAAGTAAGAGTGTAGAACCCAACGAGGAGCAGAAGGAAACAACAAGCGGCTTTTAGCATGGTATTCTCTGTAAGTACTGAAAGTAGCGGTAACAGATAGTTTTATAGCAAGGGAATTCATAACAAGTAGCAATAGTAAGAAAGGTGCATCAAGGTGGCCCAATCCTTTTTATAGCAAAGGATAAGCCGGAAAGTTCTCTTATAGTAAGCAAAGCATTCTTGAGGACACATGGGAATTCTCATCTAGTCACGTTCATCATGTTTAGTTGATTCACGTTCACTACTAGGGTGTTGTTCTTACTTGAACAAGCAACCCTCTTAAGATTACCCTCTCTCGCAAGCATCCGCAACTACGAAAGAAGAATTAAGATAAATCTAACCATACCATGAAATATATGGATCCAAATCAGCCCCTTATGGAATAACGCATAAACTAGGGTTTAAGCTTCTGTCACTCTCGCAACCCATCATGTACTTATTACTCCACAATGCCTTCCCTTAGGACAAGTATGGTGAAGTGTCATATAGGCGACACTCACATGACACCACTAAAGGAAGAACAACATACATATCATCTAAATATCGAATTAATACCAATTTCACATGATTACTTATAACAAGACTTCTCCCATATCCTCAAGAACAAAAGTAACTACTCACAAATCATATTCATTTTCAAGATCAGAGGTGTATTAAATATGCTTGAGGATCTGAATATTTAGTCTTCTACCAAATAAACCAACTAGCATCAACTACAAGATATAATCAACACTACTAGCAACCCACAGGTACCAATCCAAGATTTTGGGACAAAGATTGAATACAAGAGATGAACTAGCGTTTGCGATGAGATGGTGCTGGTGAAGATGTTGATTAATATTTGTCCTCTCATAATGAGAGGATCATTGGTGATGTGGATGGCTTCAATTTCCTCCTCCCGGAGGGAAGTATGCCCTGCGGAATCGCTCCACCTGAGAGCAAAAATATTCCCACCCAGGTTCCGCCTCAAGACGGCGGCGGTGCATCCCGAAAGTCTTCTTCTGATTTTTGTTCTAGGGCAAAAGGCATCATATAGGAGAAGGGGGGCCACAGAGGCCTGCTGGTGGAGCCACGAGCTCACATGGCGCACCCCAGGGGGCATGCCACATGAGCTCGTGACTCCCTGGTGGGGCCCCTCCTGATGATTCTTCTTCCAATATTTTTTATTTATTCCAAAATAATTCTCCGTAAATTCTCAGGTAATTTGGAGCTCCGCCGAATATCTATCTGTACTGTAGCTTTTTCAAGTTTAGAATTCCAGCTGCCGCCAATCTCCCTCTTCATGTGATACTTGAAGAATAAGAGATAAAGGGCATTAGGATTTCTTAATAAAGTGAAATAATGACCAAAAACATTATAAATAATAGTAGGAAAACATGATGCAAAATGGACGTATCAAATCCCCCAAGCTTAGACCTCGCTTGCCCTCAAGCAAATGCCAAACTCGATAATCATGACCACAGGTTAATGGAGAGAGGTGTCGATAAAAAATATGGACATGGTAGAATCATAGCAGCAAGGAATTATCATAAAACTTCTGATGATTAAGTAAAGATTCAAGAACAATGCCAAAGTATAAGAGATGAACTTTCTTGACAACTAACAAACTGTGTTCTCAGTCGTCAAAGCAATTACAATTCATTCTATTTAAGGAAGAGTCTATGTAAGAGCTTTTGGTTTAGCAAATTTCACATACTCAAGCATCATTTTGTCTTCTATGATTGCTGACACTCAAAGCATATCTTTAGAGAAAACATTTCCATGAGACACAAAGGAAGATGTGGATTTCATATTTAACCTCCCAACTTGTTTATCTCAGGGATAATGTCAACAATAGTAACTCATGATTACCTACATCCAACTGGATATATGTGTCTGGATCTTTCTCTACCACATGATGCTTGCCAAGTGGGGAATAATAAGGTTGGAATAAGTATGAACATTATTGACTCTTGCATGGAAAGCAAATACTGAAAAGTAAAAGATAGGCCATTTGCAAAGGGAAGCAGAGGTTGTCATGCACCTTTTTATTTGGATGTGCAAGCTCTTAATATAAAGGAACGTTACTTTATATTGCCCCTTGTGATAACAACCTTTATTATGCAGTCGATCGCTTTTATTTCTTTACCGTCACAAGATCGTGCAAAGCTTATTTTCCCTTACAATAAAAGATCATACATATTTAGGAGCAATTTTTATTGCTTTTTGCACCGATGACAACTTACTTGAAGGATATTATTCAATCCATAGGTAGATATGGTGGACTCTCATGGCAAGAAACTGGGTTAAGGGTTTTCCGAATGCACAAGTAGTATTTCTACTTAGTACGAAATTTTCAATAGCAAAAGATTATGAGCAAGCACCACATGTTAGAGGATCCATGAAAATATAACTTCTGTGTGAATATAAGCAAACATAACTCATTACATTTTCTTCCTTGTCTAATATCAACTATTTGATCAAGTTTGGAAATAATTAATGGGGGCTCAGAATCATAAAAGTTGTCCAAAATGGTATATTTATATGTGAGACCTCTCTTCCTTTACTATTATTTCATGAATTGCATCAATGACCAATGCTATGTTTGCTAGATCCCAATAAATTTTATTCATTATACTCTTTATATTTGAAGTCACTACTCCCCATTGGATTTGCATATGCCATTTTTATTCTTTATTCTTTTCATTGCTAAGGTTGGAACGAGAAAAGTAAAACATCAAAACTCAAACTACTCTTTATTATATAGCCCTCACACACGATTACATAGATATACAGATCATGAAACAAGCACTCGAAACTAATTCATGCTAAAAATTTATTCTTCTAAATCACGAAATAACTAAAGATTGAACTAAGATAGACAATGATGATAAACATGATGGTGATACGATACAGGGGCACCCCCCAAGCTTGGAGCAAGCCATGGGTGGTGCCCATACTCGTGTACTCAAGTTTCTTTCTTCGATGATGATTGTGCGATATTCTTGGTGATGATCCCCTTAAGGGTACGATTTTCCTCCTTGAGCTCATTGACTTTGTGCTTAAGGTCCATGATCTCCTTGTGGAGCTTGCTTGTAGTGGTTAGTGCCCCAGCAAGTAAGGGATGTAATTTGGTTGTAGGAGAGGAGACAATGCCCGCCTACATACGACGATAAGGGGTAAACCGAGTATTGGAAGGTTTAACCGTGTCAGGCAGGCTTGACTTCTTGAACTCCGCATGCATGTCTCCTGGTTGAGGTAAGATAGTTTCTTCCTCTTCCTGTAGCGACCCGACCTCAAACGGTCAAGTCTTTGTGTTTAAGTGTCATCCCTGGATCAGTATTGCTGACACACACAGTACTCGAGGATTTATAACAGAGTTCCAATCACACACTTATTACATTGAATGTCTCAAAAGAGAACTATTATAATAATATGGCTGAAGGCCATCTAAATACGATAACAACGGAAGCTTCGAAGGTAGAAGAGTCCATCCAACTCCACGGCAAAACCGGTGCATGACAACGACCTAGCGCACCTTACTCTTCGTCTGAAAACTCTGCAACATAATACATTGCAGCCTGTGTAGGTCAGCACATGGAATATGCTGGCAAGATAACACTATAGAGCAATGAACAACTAACAGCTATAACTACATGCATATATGGCTCGTGGAGGCTCTAAGGTTATCATTTGCATAAAGCTAGTTTTTCCCTACAACAAAGGAATATATTTTATTTAACTACCAAATTTGTTGAAAAATTGAGAATGGTAACTCCATCTCAATCCCAATTAAAATTTAACAACCCAACAAATTAATTAAGTAGAGTGTTGAGATCAAAATAATAATTCAAGAACCAGATACTCAAGATGTCAATAACCGGGGACACGGCTAACCATGATTAGTTTGTACACTTTGCAGAGGTTTGCGCACTTTTCCCCACAAGACTCGATCTCCTCGGTTGTATTTCTCGCACTGCATGGTGTTTGAGAAACGGATGACCGAGACACAGTCTTTCCGAAGAGGCCCCCTTAACCGATAGATAGGCCGGTACACCTACAATCCCCTACATCTGCTAGCCCATCATGGAAAGGATTCCCACAACTTACTCAACTATGCCAGAGACCGTATTGGCTTGTGGCTGCACACGGAAGTTTCTAGCATGAATAGTCTTATGATCCCTTTGAGCCTGGGTGGCAAACCATAGGATGATCACACGGATGCCCCGGGATCTCCTTGGACAACACTGGATTCCCCAGGTGCCCACAAACCAATCCACCCAGATGTGTATTAAAGTAGCCATCTTAAGTTAACCTTAGTTAATAATAACTCTCACATCTTTCATGAATTCTCTCAAAACCAACCCACGTCTACGAGCATAGCATAGTAGTATAGGCATAACGTAGTAACACTCATGGTTTGATACAAGACAATAGGTTCTACCTCATCAACTACTTCCCAATACCCACATGTTAAACAAGTCCTACTCATGCAATGTTTGAGGATTGAAACTAATGCATAAAAACTGGGTAATAAGGGGATATGATCAAAGTGTTACTTGCCTTGCTGACAATCTGAAAACCCTAGTGATTCATAGTAGCAAGCCTCGCACTCCGGAAACTCTATCGTGAACAAACAATAGCATACATAAGCACTCAAGCATAAGATGCAAGGGTAAAATTCAAATATAAATATCCAAATTTAAAGTTCAAGATAAGAGCTTTGATTTGCATAAAGAAACAATCGAATCGGAGTTACAAAACTCAAACTACGATCAAAAGAAGTTTGAATTCAAAACTGCTTGAAACCAAATTTTAAATTGTCAACACCTTGTTCAAGTTGATTATCTGGAAAGAGGGGAACAAGACGAAGATTTAGGCGTTGGTTTCACTGGATTTGGACAAACAAGTAAAAAGTAATGAGGGTTTGAAGATCAGGGACTAATCTGTAAGAAAAATATTCGTGGATAGGTCCCTGGCCAAAAATTAGAACTAAAAAGAAAAATCTATCAGACGAACGTCCACTAACAGAACTAAACGAACGAATTCGTTCGTTAACAGAAACTAACCGACGAACATTCATTAGTTAACGAACTAAATTAAAAACCAATCTAAACGGAGTAAACCGAATAAACCGAGAAAACTAAAAAAACCGGGTTGGGTTTCGGCGGTTATACCGGTTTCCGGAAAAAAAAACCGGCGACGAGATCTGACATGTCCATTTTGCATCATGCTTTTATATCGATATTTATTGCATTATGCGCTGTTATTACACATTATGTCACAATACTTATGCCTATTCTCTCTTATTTTACAAGGTTTACATGAAGAGGGAGAATGCCGACAGCTGGGATTTTGGGCTAGAAAAGGAGCAAATATTAGAGACCTATTCTACACAGCTCCAAAAGTCCTGAAACTTCACGGAAGTTATTTCCATAATATATAAAAAATATTGGGCGAAATAAGTTCCAAAGGGGGGCCACACCCTGGCCACGAGGGTGGGGGGCGCGCCCCCCTGCCTCGTGGGCTCCCTGGTGGCCCTCCGATGCCCATCTTCTGCTATATGAGGTCTTTCGTCCGAGAAAAAAATAATAAGCAAGCTTTCGGGAAGAAAATCCGCCGCCACGAGGCGGAACCTTGGCGGAACCAATCTAGGGCTCTGGCAGAGCTGTTTTGCAGGGGAAACTTCCCTCCGGGAGGGGGAAATTATCACCATCGTCATCACCAATGATCCTCTCATCGGGAGGGGGTCAATCTCCATCAACATCTTCACCAGCACCATCTCATCTCAAACCCTAGTTCATCTCTAGTATCCAATCTTTGTATCCAAACCTCAGATTGGTACCTGTGGGTTGCTAGTAGTGTTGATTACTCCTTGTAGTTGATGCTAGTTGGTTTACTTGGTGGAAGATCATATGTTTAAATCCATTATGCATATTAATACCACTTTGATTATGAACATGAATATGCTTTGTGAGTAGTTATGTTTGTTCCTGAGGACATGGGAGAAGTCTTGCTATAAGTAGTCATGTGAATTTGGTATTCGTTCGATATTTTGATGAGATGTATGTTCTCATCCCTATAGTGGTGTCATGTGAACATCGACTACATGACACTTCACCATTGTTTGGGCCTAGAGGGAGGCATTGGGAAGTAATAAGTAGATGATGGGTTGCTAGAGTGACAGAAGCTTAAACCCTAGTTCATGCGTTGCTTCGTAAGGGGCTGATTTGGATCCATATGTTTCATGCTATGGTTAGGTTTACCTTAATACTTCTGTTGTAGTTGTAGATGCTTGCAATGGGGGTTAGTCATAAGTGGGATGCTTGTCCAAGTAAGGACAATACCCAAGCACCGGTCCACCCACATATAAAATTATCAAAGTACCGAACGCGAATCATATGAACATGATGAAAACTATCTTGACGATAATTCCCATGTGTCCTCGGGAGCGCTTTCCTTCATGTAAGAGTTTGTCCAGGCTTGTCCTTTGCTACAAAAAGGATTGGGACACCTTGCTGCACCTTATTTACTTTTATTACTTGCTACTCGTTACAAATTACCTTTTCACAAAACTATCTGTTACTGATAATTTCAGTGCTGGCAGAGAATACCTTACTGAAAACTGCTTATCATTTCCTTCTGCTCCTCGTTGGCTTCGACACTCTTACTTATCGAAAAGCTACGATAGGTCCCCTCAACTTGTGGGTCATCAAGACTCTTTTCTAGCGCCATTGCCGGAGAGTGAAGCGCCTTTGGTAGGTGGAATTTGGTAAGGAAAAATTTATATAGTGTGCTGAAATTTACTGTCACTTGTTACTATGGAACATAATCCTTTGAGGGGCTTGTTCAGGGTATCTTCACCTCGACCAGTAGAGCAAAGATTTGCTCCCCAACCTACTAAACCTACTGAAAATGTTTACTGTGAAATTGCTTCGGGTATGATAGAGAAACTGCTAGCTAATCCTTTTGCAGGAGATGGAACATTGCATCCTGATTTGCACCTAATCTATGTGGATGAAGTTTGTGGATTATTTAAGCTTGCAGGTATGCCCAAGGATGTTATCAAGAAGAAGGTATTCCCTTTATCTTTGAAGGGAGAGGCATTGACATGGTATAGGCTATATGATGATATGGGATCATGGGACTACAAGCGATTGGAATTGGAATTTCATCGGAAGTTTTATCCTATGCATCTTGTTCATCGTGATCATAATTATATATATAATTTTTGGCCTTGCGAAGGAGAAAGCATCGCTCAATCTTGGGGGAGACTTAAGTCAATGTTATATTCATGCCCCCAATCATGATCTCTCAAGAGAAACGATTATTCAAAAAATTTATGCTCGACTTTCTCTCAGTAATCGCTCCATGCTCGATACTTCTTGTACTGGATCTTTTATGATGAAGACTATTGAATTCAAATGGGATTTATTGGAAAGAATTAAACGCAACTCTGAATATTGGGACCTCGACGAAGGTAAGGAGTCAGGTATAACACCTAAGTTTGATTGTGTTATATCTTTTATGGATACCGATGCTTTTCATGAATTTAGCACTAAATGTGGACTTGACTCTGAGATAGTAGCTTCTTTCTGTGAATCCTTTGCTACTCATGTTGATCTCCCTAAGGAGAAGTGGTTTAAATATAATCCTCCCATAGAAGTAAAAGAAGTTGCACCTATTGAAGTTGAAGAAAATACTATCACTTATGATGATTATGTTGTTCCTTCTGCTTATATTGAGAAACCACCTTTCCCAGTTAGAATAAAGAATCATGCCAAAGTTTCAACTGTGGTTAACGAAAGTAACATTAAGACACCTAAACCCCCTGAGAAAATTAAAGTTGAACCTAAAATTGCTATGGTTGAAGATCTCTTGGCCGATAATATTGATGGGCATGTTATTTACTTCTGCAATGAAGCTGCTAGAATTGCTAGACCTGATGCTAAAAGTAAACATAGACATGTTATAGGCATGCCTGTTATTTCTGTTAAAATAGGAGATCATTGTTATCATGGCTTATGTGATATGGGTGCTAGTGCAAGTGCAATACCTCATTCCTCATACAAATAAATTATGCATGATATTGCACCTGCTGAGATAGAAGATATCAATGTTACCATTAAACTTGCCAATAGAGATACTATTTCACCGATTGGGATTGTTAGGGATGTTGAATTCTTGTGTGGGAAAGTTAAATATCCTACTGATTTTCTTGTTCTTGGTTCCCCACAAGATGAATTTTGTACCATTATATTTGGTAGACCCTTCTTGAATACTGTTAATGCTAAGATAGACTGCAATAAGGACATTGTTTCTGTTGGTTTGGGGGATATGTCTCATGAGTTTAATTTTGGTAAGTTCTGTAGACAACCCCATGATAAAGAATTGCCTAGTAAAGATGAAATTATTGGTCTTGCTTCTATTGTCGTGCCTCCTACTGATCCTTTAGAACAATATTTGCTAGACCATGAAAATGATATGTTCATGAATGAAAGAAGGGAAATAGATGAAGTATTCTTTAAACAGGGACCTATTCTGAAACACAACTTGCCTGTTGAAATCCTAGGGATCCTCCTCCACCCAAGGGTGATCCCGTGTTTGAGCTTAAACCATTGCCTGATACTCTTAAATATGCTTATCTTGATGAAAAGAAGATATATCCTATTATTATTAGTGCTAAAATTTTAGAGCATGAAGAAGAGAGATTATTGAAAACTCTGAAGAAGCACCATGCTGCTATTGGATATACTCTTGATGATCTTAAGGGCATTAGTCCCACCCTATGTCAACACAAAATAAATTTGGAGAAAGATGCCAAACCAGTTATTGGTCACCAACGATGGCTAAATCCTAAGATGAAAGAAGTGGTAAGAAAGGAAATATTAAAGCTCCTTGAGGCAGGTATAATTTATCACGTTGCTAATAGTCAGTGGGTAAGCCCTGTCAATTGTGTCCCTAAGAAAGGAGGTATTACTGTTGTTCCTAATGATAAAGATGAATTGATTCCGCAAAGAATCATTACAAGTTATAGGATGGTAATTGATTTCCGCAAATTAAATAAAGCTATTAAAACGGATCATTACCCTTTGCCTTTCATTGATCAAATGCTAGAAAGATTATCTAAACATACACATTTTTGCTTTCTAGATGGTTATTCTGGTTTCTCTCAGATACCTGTGTCAGCTGTTGATCAAGAAAAGACTACTTTTACTTACCCTTTCGGTACCTTTGCTTATAGACGTATGCCTTTTGGTTTATGTAATGCACCTGCTACCTTTCAAAGATGCATGATGGCTATATTCTCTGACTTTTGTGAAAAGATCTGTGAAGTTTTCATGGATGATTTCTCTGTTTATGGATCCTCTTTTGATGATTGCTTGAGCAACCTTGATCGAGTTTTGCAGAGATGTGAAGAAACTAACCTTGTCTTGAATTGGGAGAAGTGCCACTTTATGGTTAATGATGGTATTGTCTTGGGACATAAAATTTCTGAAAGAGGTATTGAAGTTGACAAAGCTAAAGTTGATGCTATTGAAAAGATGCCGTGTCCCAAGGACATCAAAGGTATAAGAAGTTTCCTTGGTCATGCCGGTTTTTATAGGAGGTTCATTAAGGACTTCTCAAAAATTTCTCGGCCTCTGACTAATCTATTACAAAAAGATACCCCTTTTGTCTTTGATGATGATTGTGTAGAAGAATTTGAAATACTTAAGAAAGCTTTGATTTCTACAGCTACTGTTCAGCCACCTGATTGGAATTTACCCTTTGAAATTATGTGCGATGCTAGTGATTATGTTGTAGGTGCTGTTCTAGGACAAAGAGTTGATAAGAAATTAAATGTTATCCAATATGCTAGTAAAACTCTAGACAACGCCCAAAGAAATTATGCTACTACTAAAAAATAATTCTTAGCAGTTGTATTTGCTTGTGATAAGTTCAGACCTTATATTGTTGATTCTAAAGTAACTATTCACACTTATCATGCTGCTATTAAATATCTTATGGAAAAGAAAGATGCTAAACCTAGACTTATTAGATGGGTTCTCTTGCTACAAGAATTTGATTTGCATATTATTGATAGAAAGGGAGCTGAGAATCCCGTTGCAGACAACTTGTCTAGGTTAGAGAATGTTCTTGATGACCCACTACCTATTGATGATAGGTTTCCTGATGAACAATTAAATGTCATAAATGCTTCTCGTACTACTCCATGGTATGCTAATTATGCTAATTACATTGTTGCTAAATTTATACCACCTAGTTTCACATACCAGCAAAAGAAAAAGTTTTTCTTTGACTTAAGACATTACTTCTGGGATGACCCACACCTTTACAAAGAAGGAGTAGATGGTGTTATTAGATGTTGTGTACCTGAGCATGAACAGGAACAGATCTTACGCAAGTGTCACTCCAAAGCTTATGGAGGACACCATGTTGGAGACAGAACTGCACATAAGGTATTGCAATCTGAAAGGATCGAGAAGAGGTGTCTAGAGGGGGGGTGATTAGACACTAAGTACCAAAAGTTGCAGTTTTAAATTTCTTTAAGTTGAAGTGGAGTTTTGGCACAAGTTTAACAAGCACAATACATATCAAGCAAGCATGCAAAGAGTATATGAGCAGCGGAAAGTAAAGCAAGCAACTTGCAAGAATGTAAAAGGATGGGATTGGAGTGTGCAAACACAATTTGGTGACACGGAGATTTTTGAGACGTGGTTCCGATAGGTGGTGCTATCGTATATCCACGTTGATGGAGACTTCAACCCATGAGGGGTAACGGCTGCACAAGTCCACGGAGGGCTCCACCCATGAAGGGTCCATGAAGAAGCAACCTTGTCTATCCCACCATGGTCGTCGCCCACGAAGGACTTGCCTCACTAGCGGTAGATCTTCACGAAGTAGGCGATCTCCTTGCCCTTACAAACTCCTTGGTTTAACTCCACAATCTTGTCGGAGGCTCCCAAGTGACACCTAGCCAATCTAGGAGACACCACTCTCCAAGAAGTAACAAATGGTGTGTTGATGATGAACTCATTGCTCTTGTGCTTCAAATGATAGTCTCCCCAACACTCAACTCTCTCTCATAGGATATGGATTTGGTGGAAAGAAGATTTGAGTGAAAAGCAACTTGGGAAGGCTAGAGATCAAGATTCATATGGTAAGAATGGAATATCTTGGCCTCAACACAAGTGTAGGTGGTTCTCTCTCAGAAAATTTATGTTGGAAGTGTAGGTTCGTTCTGATGGCTCTATCCATGAATGAAGAGGAGGTGGAGGGGTATATATAGCCTCCACACAAAATCTAACCATTACACACAACTTGCCAATCTCGGTGGGACCGAATTGATAAACTCGGTTGGACCGATTCAGCAAATCTAGTGACCGTTAGGATTTTCGGTGGGACCGACATGCAACTCGGTAGGACCGATATGGTTAGGGTTAGGGCATAACGTAATCTCGGTGAGACCGATTACACAAAATTGGTGAGACCGATTTTGGTAATAAGCTAACCAGAGAGTTGGTCAGGTAAACTCGGTGGGACCGATTCGCTCATTTCGGTGAGACCGAAATGTTATGAAAAGGAAACGGAGAGTTTACATTGCAATCTCGGTAGGACCGATTACGCAAACTCGGTGAGACCGATTTTGGTAATAGATCCATACAGAGAGATTGCAATCCCATCTCGGTGAGACCGAGATCCCTATCGGTGAGACCGATTTGCCTAGGGTTTGTGGCAGTGGCTATGACATCTGAACTCGGTGGCACCAGATAGAAAGAATCGATGGGGCCGAGTTTGACTTTTGGTTTAGGTCATATGTGGATGTGAGAAAGTAGTTGAGGGCTTTGGAGCATATTACTAAGCATTTTGAGCAAGAGCCTCATTAAGCAACACCTCATCCCTCCTTGATAGTATTGGCTTTTCCTATAGACTCAATGTGATCTTGGATCACTAAAATAGAAAATGTAGATTCTTGATCTTTGAGCTTGAGCCAATCCTTTTGTCCTTAGCATTTTTGAAGGGGTTCCACATCCTCTAGTCCATGCCACTTCATTGTTGAACTTATCTAAAACATACTAGGTAAAAGTGTTAGTCCAACAAGAGATATGTTGACATTAATTACCAAAACCACCTAGGGAGCACTTGTGCTTTCAATCTCCCCCTTTTTGGTAATTGATGACAACATACATCAAAGCTTTAGATAAAGATATAGAGAATAGTAAGTAAAGCTTTGGAAATATATGTAACATGCATAGGCTCCCCCTACATGTATGCAATCATGTGAATATGGAATATAGGAGCATGTGAATGCATAAACATGACAGAGTAAGCAATGTGTTACATGTATCTTGGCTATATGCATCAGAGCAAATGATGTGAATATGAGAAATGTACCTTCATGCGCATGAGTCCTTCTTGCAAACAGTACGTACATCAGCAAGAATTTCTCATACACATGACTGTGATGCATATACTTACCTTGTGGTCTTGAGTTGGCTTAGGATGGGATGAACCTGCGTAAACAAGGTTAGATAACACAGATACACCTACTGGCCAGAGCAAACAAAAGAAACCACAAGAGTACCAAGACTGGGATGACATGTAGAGTGAGTACTAAGTACCACATTGGATCTAGACATGTCCCCAAAGGTTAAGATGTGCAATAAATTCAAGGATTTCCTTCCCTTAGATGTCTTGCTCCCCCTGAATCTAGCATGGGATACTAGGAGAAGATAGGGAACAGAAAATCATAGCAAAATTAGAGCTCAAAGGAAATAAACAGAGCTAATGCAAACGAGCAAATATGAACATGTCTTTCCCCTCTTGAAGACATGCGACTTCTCTCCTCTTGAACACCAAGCATCTGGGGGTCCTTGATGATTACTCTTTCTTCCCTTGAGTATTCTCTCCCCCCATAGATATGATTAAGCTTTGATGTGATCTCTCTCTCCCCCTTTGACATCAATTTCCAAGAAGGGTTCTTCTGGATTTTCGTCCTAATGGGTTTGGTCCTTGAGTCACAGAACAAAGCAGCAAGTTGAATGGGATGCTGGTCGAGGACAAGATTCATTGAGTGGAGCTGGATCAAAAAGAATGTAGAAACAAGTGGCAAGATGTCTTTCCTGTAGTGAAATCGGTGACACCGAGTTGTATGGTTCGGTTGTACCGAGAGGATTCGGTTGGACCGAAAGCATCAGACCGGTGAGACCGAGTTCATCGCAGAGAAAACACTTGTCACCTCAGCTCACTAGACAAGTAAGATCTCACAAGGATTTGCAAGGAATTAACTGAAAGATTTGCAATGAATTGGATGCAAGGAATGCAGAAAAGAGAAGAAACTAAAAAGGAGTCTAGATGAAGTTGGAAACAAATATGCATGAGACAAATGCAAGAGCATAGAAAAGAACACAAGAGAACTTCATCTAGAATTGGTCGGCGACAAAGTCACCTATGTTAGAGTATATTGACTTAGGAGTCAAGTGAGATCACTTGATCATAGGTCATACTCATCGTTTAAGCTCAAAATGGGGTTACCATTTTTCGTTTAAGCTTTTTGATGTATTCACATCTTGTCGAGTTGCTTTGACTCATGACTTGGAGTAAAGCTTCTCTAAGATGGAATAACATACCTTGGGTGGTGGCGTTGATCATGATCATGTAGTTGAACTTGTGTGGGTTGCTCAAGGTTGATGTAGCTCATCAAGAGTTGGGAGCACCACTTGGAGTTTGAGTTCATCTACCTACATGGGTTAGTTTTTGCAAGGAAGAGCACTTGTGTATCCAAAATGACAACCGTGAAACTCAACATAAAATTTGTCAAAGGATATGTTTGAATGGTTGCGTGCTTCCTTGTCTTCATCCACCATTGTGTAGAGACTTGGTGATATAGAAATTGCTCAAGATGTGAGTGAGTTTCAATCTCATATATTTAGATTCATCCAAGTACCTACACGGGTTAGATAACATGCAAGGTGCAAATATATCCAAGACGTAAGATAGTCAACATAAGAGAAATATCAAGGATTAGTCATAGGCTCATGCCTTGCATGTATCAAATGGAGTCCCTACTCCAAGTTTGAAGCATCAATGATGTTCAATTCACCTCTTAACCTGCAAAATACTTTCTCATCAAGTGGTTTCGTGAATATATCAGCTAACTGCTTTTTGGTGCGAACATGCTTAAGATTAATGTCCCCTTTGGCAACATGATCTCGAATGAAATGATGATAAACTTCAATATGCTTAGTTCGAGAATGTTGCACGGGATTGTGAGCAATCTTAATAGCACTTTCATTGTCACAAAGTAATGGAACATGTTTCACAGATATCCCATAATCTTTCAGAGTTTGGGTCATCCAAAGTAATTGAGCACAACATAATCCAGCGGCAATGTATTCCGCTTTGGCGGTGGATAAGGATACCGAGTTTTGTTTCTTGGAAGACCAAGACACAAGAGATCTACCAACAAATTGACAAGTACCCGAAGTGGACTTTCTATCAACCTTGTCACCGGCATAGTCCGAGTCGGAGTAGCCAACAAGATTAAAGGAGGCCCTCTTTGGATACCAAATGCCAAAATTTGGTGTATGGATTAAGTATCTCACTATCCTTTTCACGGCCTTAAGATGGCATTCTTTAGGAGCGGCTTGATATCGTGCACACATGCACACACTTAGCATAATATCGGGACATGAAGCACATAGATATAACAATGAACCAATCATAGAGCGATAAACCTTTTGATCAACCAGTTCACCATCGCTGGTTAAATCGAGATGTCCACTGGTAGGCATGGGTGTAGTCATACCTTTTCATTCTTGCATATTGAACTTCTTGAATAAGTCCTTGGTGTACTTCGTTTGAGAGACAAAGGTACCTTCCTTAGTTTGCAAACCAAGAAAGAATTTGAGTTCACTCATCATCGACATCTCAAACTTCTCCGACATTAGCTTTCCAAACTTTTCACTAAAATGAGGGTTAGTTGATCCAAATATAATATCATCGACATAAATTTGGCACACAAATAGTTCTCCATTAACCCTTTTAGTAAAAAGAGTAGAATCTATTTTTCCAATTTCAAAGCCTTTTCCAATAAGGAACTTGGTCAAGCATTTATACCATGCTCTAGGAGCTTGTTTAAGACCATAAAGAGCTTTGTGAAGTTTGTAAGCATGATTAGGTTTCTTAGGATTGACAAATCCAGGAGGTTGCTTAACATAAACTTCCTCCTCTATTTCACCATTTAGAAAAGCACTTTTAATGTCCATTTGGTACAAGGTGCTTTCATGATGATTAGCATAGGCAAGTAAGATGCGAATGGACTCAAGTCTAGCAACAGGGGCATATGTCTCACCATAGTCCATACCTTCGACTTGAGTGTAGCCTTGGGCGACGAGACGTGCTTTGTTGCGAACTACTTGTCCATCTTCATCTTGCTTGTTGCGAAACACCCATTTGGTACCGATGATGTTGTGGTTGTTGTCGGGCTTCTCAACTAATGTCCAAACTTGATTTGTCTCAAAGTTGTGTAGCTCTTCATGCATGGCATTTATCCAATCCGGATCTTCCAAAGCTTCTTCAACCTTCATAGGTTTAATGCTAGAGATGAATGAATAGTGTTCACAAAAGTTAGCTAAACGAGTTTTTGGGTGAGTGATTATCCCGGTTTGGCTATCATTGTAGATTTGCTCGACGGGATGGTCTTTAGCAATTCTTTCTCGAACTCATGAAAGCTTTTGCTTGGATCTTGGTTGAACATCTTCTTCATCTTGTTCTTCTTCTTGGACTTCTTCATTGTTGACGTTATGGTTCTCTTGTCGTGGTGGAGAAGGAGGTTGTTGGCGTTCATCTTGGTGCACTTCCTCATTTTCTTCATCTTGGTGTGTCCCAATTGTGGATGCTTCCGTATCAACTCTTGGTTCACCTTGTCGTGAGGTAGAAGCTTCCACTTGGATGGACGAGGTACTCTCCTTCACCTCCGTTGGACGAATCTTGCCAATAGACAAGTCTTGGATTGCTTGCGAAGGGTCTTTGTCTCCTACATCAATTGGCAATTGCTCTACTTGCGAGCCGTTAGATTCATCAAACTTCACATCTACCGTCTCTTCAACCTTTCGGGTGAAATTATTGTAGACATGGTATGTGTGAGAGTTTGAGCCATAACCAAGTAGGAAACCTTCATGAGACTTAGGAGCAAATTTAGAATGACGATGATTATCAAGAATGTAGCACTTTGAGCCGAATACTCGAAAGTATCCAACTTGTGGTTTGTTACCGGTGAGGAGCTCGTATGCCGTCTTGCCGGGTAGCTTGTGACGATACAAGCGATTTATTACATGACAAGCTGTCTCAACCGCTTCCGCCCAAAAGTGCTTTGGCGTCTTGTACTCATCAAGCATCGTTCTCGCCATTTCGATGAGTGTCCGGTTCTTCCTCTCAACAACTCCATTCTGTTGAGGTGTGTACGTAGCCGAGAACTCATGTGAAATCCCGTCCTCGTCAAGAAAGGTGTCCACATTTGTGTTCTTGAACTCCGTTCCATTGTCGCTGCGAACCTTCTTGATTTTCACTTCAAATTGATTTTGGGCCTTCCTAGCAAAGTTTTTGAAAATCTTTTGGACCTGCAATTTATCATCGAGAAAGAACACCCATGTAAATATTGAAAAATCATCAACAATAACTAGACCAAAAGAATTTCCACCAAGACTTTTGTAAGCGTTAGGACCAAAAAGATCCATGTGAAGTAGCTCGAGTGGCCTCCTTGTGGTCATGATGTTCTTCACGGGATGCCTTCCTCCAACCTGTTTACCTGCTTGACAAGCGCTGCAAAGTCTATCCTTATCAAATATAACATCGTTAATGCCAAGGATATGATTTCCTTTAATAAGCTTGTCAAGGTTTCACATACCAACATGACCTAATCGTCTATGCCATAACCAACCTTTGGAGGATTTAGCAATTAAGCAAGTTCTAGGTTGAGCCTTTTTAGTGAAATCAACAATGTAAAGATCACCTCTGCGTATACCGGTAAAGACTATTTTATGATTATCTCTACAAAACACTTGGCAATCTACTTCAGTAAATAGGACATTGGAACCGAAATCAACAAGTCTAGATACTGAAAGTAAATTGTAGCCAAGAGATTCAATGAGCATGACATTTTGTATGGAGCTATCATGTGATATGTCCACCTTACTGAGGCCAACCACCTTACCCTTTGAGTTGTCACCGAAAGTGACATACTTTCGAGGACCATCGTTTTCAGCAAGCTCATGAAACATGTCTTTATCTCTGGTCATGTGATCGGTACATCCACTGTCAAGAACCCATTCCTTTCCTCTTGCCATATATCCCCGAAGATTTGCCATAAGACCAAAGTGTCTCATTGCATCATCAAGATCAAAATCACTATCATCATCCTCGTCATAGTATCCATGTTCAACATCGTCATGTGGTGGATCAAATCCTAGAGAGGGTGATTCATTAGAGTGAGTTTGACAATGATCTTCTTTATGAATTTTAATAGCTTTGGAAATAATATCACTAATAATTCCAACATCTCCTTTGGCACGCATAAGGTTTGTAAGCTCAAATAGACAATCACCAAACATAGGATCATTGGAATTCATACTCAAGGCAATAGACTTATGGATAATTTCATCTAGATTTTTCAAGGAATAATTTGGAAAGCATCCCTCAAGAAATTTCCATATGGTGTAGGCACACTTAAGAGTAGGCAAACATCCAATCAAGTTTCTAGGCAAGCCTCTAGTGATAAGATTAACAATTCTAAGATTGTGAATCATGTCAATTGACTCATCAAGGGTAGGATGCATGGGATCAACATGAGGTGCACAAGGGCTAGCAATATACTTGTTCAAATGATATTCATTGAAAATCACAAGCATCTCATTTATCCACTCATGAAAATACTCTCCATCAAGTATAGGCACTCTATGTCTAAGACTCCCCAAAGTAGACTCATCCATCTTCCTCCAATGGTGTTTAAACCAAAGCAATGGAGACCAATGCTCTGATACCAATTGAAAGGATCGAGAAGAAGTGTCTAGAGGGGGGCGGGTGATTAGACACTAAGTACCAAAAGTTGCAGTTTTTAATTTCTTTAAGTTGAAGTGGAGTTTTGGCACAAATTTAACAAGCACAATACATATCAAGCAAGCATGCAAAGAGTATATGAGCAGCGGAAAGTAAAGCATGCAACTTGCAAGAATGTAAAAGTATGGGATTGGAGTGTGCAAACGCAATTTGGTGACACAGAGATTTTTGAGACGTGGCTCCGATAGGTGGTGCTATCGTACATCCACGTTGATGGAGACTTCAACCCACGAAGGGTAACGGCTACGCGAGTCCACGATGGGCTCCACCCACGAAGGGTCCACGAAGAAGCAACCTTGTCGATCCCACCATGGCCGTCGCCCACGAAGGACTTGCCTCACTAGCGGTAGATCTTCACTAAGTAGGCGATCTCCTTGCCCTTACAAACTCCTTGGTTCAACTCCACAATCTTGTCGGAGGCTCCCAAGTGACACCTAGCCAATCTAGGAGACACCACTCTCCAAGAAGTAACAAATGGTGTGTTGATGATGAACTCCTTGCTCTTGTGCTTCAAATGATAGTCTCCCCAACACTCAACTCTCTCTCACAGGATATGGATTTGGTGGAAAGAAGATTTGAGTGGAAAGCAACTTGGGAAGGCTAGAGATCAAGATTCATATGGTAAGAATGGAATATCTTGGCCTCAACACAAGTGTAGGTGGTTCTCTCTCAGAAAATGTATGTTGGAAGTGTAGGTTCGTTCTGATGGCTCTCTCCACGAATGAAGAGGAGGTGGAGGGGTATATATAGCCTCCATGTAAGTGCATCTAGTGCCACCCCTAGTTGGTTTTGGAGTATTGACGACAAACCTGGTTGAGGGACTAATGTGTTTGTGAGAATTGCAGGATAACACAGGTAGTAGTCCCTCAATGATTCGGTTTAACCACCTGGAGTTTTAACTATGTTGACTGCAGGGATAATCAAAGTCTCCACTGTGTGCCCCGTCTTCGATGGAACTGAATATCCCTACTGGAAGAATAAGATGCGCATGCATCTTGAAGCCATTGATGTCGACCTTTGGTATGTCGTCAAGAATGGCGTTCCCAAGGCTGGTGAAGGTGTCACCGCTGCTAATGTTAAGAATTTCGTTCAACTGGATTCCACTGCCAAGAACATCATCTGTGGTCATCTGACAAAAGGGCAGTATGGCCGTGTGAGTGCTCTGGAAACCTCTAAGCTAGTCTGGGACTGGCTCTCCAAGGTCAACAAAGGCATCTCAACCCAGAGAGATGAAAGGATCAGTGTCCTTTGCAACCTCTTCAACCGCTTCAAGAGAAACGACAATGAGAATGTTCAGCTCACGTTTGATCGACTCACTGACATCACAAATGAGCTTCAAGCTGTCGGTGCTACTGAGATCACCAAGCATGAAATCGTCAAGACACTCCTGAGATCACTTGACAGCTCGTTTGACACCCTAGCCCTGATGATACAAGAACGCCCTGACTTCAAGAGACTCGATCCGTTTGACATACTTGAAAGGCACAACACACATGAGTTTCAGCTTTCTGAGAAAAGAGACATCTACGGTCCCAACTATGGCTGAACTCGTGCCTTGAAGGCAAAAGTTTTTTCCTCATCTGAAGAAGAATCTGACTGCAGTTCTGATGATCCTGAAGACATTGGAAAGGAGCTTGCTATGCTTGTGAAGAAGTTCCAAAAATTCACCAAGAAGAAAGGCTTCAGAAAGTCCTCACGATCCAGCTCAATGAATGATGAAGCTTCTGCTCATGACTACAAGAACAGAACATGCCACAAGTGCAAGAAACTTGGTCACTACATCTCTGAGTGTCCGTAGTGGGACAATGAGAACAAGAAGAAGAAGAAGAAGAAGAGCAAGGAATATGATTCTGACGACAAGAAGAAGAAGAAATACTCAAAGTCTTCTTCCAAGTCTTCCTCAAAGTCTTCATCACACAAGAAGAGCTCATCTGACAAGACTCGTGCGTTTGTTGGCAAGGAAATGGATTCAGAGGACTAGTCTGCTTCTGAGGAGGCAGAGGTGGAGTCTGAGGAGGAGTCTAATTCTGGCGTTGCAAGTCTGGCTACAGCCTACGTTGCCAAGTCCATCTTCAACACTGAAGACAATGACTTCGTCACCAACGCCGATGCTAATGACAAGGACAACTCCGCTCCCACCTACTGCTTCATGGCACGCGGTGCCAAGGTAAACTCACGCACTACTCACTATCAAACATCCAGTGAAGATGACTCTGATTGTGGTTCCAAACCCAGCTACAAAACACTTGCTAAAATTGCAACTGAACAAGCTATGGAACATATTCAAAAACTGTTAGACAAAAGCGATGACCTGTTAGACGCTGAAATGACTCAATCTCAGTCCTTAATTGAAGACATAAAAAATCTTCATGTTAAGTATGACGAACTTGAAAGTCGTCATGAAACGCTCTCAACAACTCATGAAAAGCTTTCTTATGATTATCTTCAAAGGAAGCAAGATCTTGAGAAATTGAGAGCGGCTCATGAAGATCTTCAAAAGGAAAACGAGTCACTTCACGCCAAATAGATCAGTCCCGCTCAGGAAGGATTTGAACCACCATGTCTTAAATGCATTGAGAGTGATAACACTACTTCTGTTGCTGGATGTTCTACTGCTGCTACTGTTGCAATATCTTCAATTGTTGATGTGGTAACTAACCCCTCTGTTGAGGATGCCACTTCTATTGCTGATGAAAATGCTAGGTTGAAGACATTGCTTGAAACAGGGATGTACAAAAGTATCAAAGGGCATTAGACACTATGTGATGTCCTCAAAAGGCAGATTCTAAACCGAAACCCTAGGAAAGAGGGTGTTGGGTTCGAAAGGAAAATGAATGCTGATGGCTCTTACTGGAAACCTGAGCAGTACCCCAAAACCACATGGGTTGCTGCAAATGAACCTTCAGTGGATCCATCCACCCTATCTGGCTTCACTTGTGCTAATCCCATCATCATTTGATGAATCCTTTGATGCAAACTATAAACTGTTTAAAAATCAGAATGGTGAAGTGTTTGCCAGGTATATTGGTACTAACTGTAGGAATGGGCCACCTATGAAGAAAGTCTGGGTGCTGAAAAAGTGTCTAGAGAATCTTCCTGTGAATGTTGTCATGACACCACAAGTGAAGAAGACAAACCCCAGACCGCAGGCTTCATATGGTCCAAAGGTTTCATACAGACAAAGGACTCACCTAAGTCGCACTAACACAAATTTTTTGCAGGGAAACCGTACTCAGGCCTATGAATACGAGCGTGTTTCATCAAACCGCCATGTTCATAAGACCCAGAACTACTCTGCTTATTCTTATGAGTACTATTCTCCACCTGCAAGACTATTTGCTAGGGCTCCAAAGCCAAAGTTCTCAGATGCTGCACTTAGACTCATTGCTTCGAAGTTGAAGATGTGGGTGGCTAAGAAAGCTTAACTCTCTTTTGCAGGGAAAGGTCTCCAGCCGAAAATCAAATGCGTCTGAAGCTATAGCTGGGGACCTTAAACATCTTGTAGGGCGCAAGATCAAATGCCCAAATGGTCTTATTATGTATTTTGTTCCTGAGTCGCTTGCTACTTGCCCTATCAGTCCTAACCTCGATCTAAGCTTTAATAATCCTCTTGCTCGTCAAATGTTTATGCTTCACAATGCTCTTCGTGAAGCCTATCCCCCTAATTGCACTGTAGGGTATGACACCAGCTGCTTCAGAATGGATTATTGATAGTGGATGTACTAATCACATGACTAAAGGAAATATGCCCTAGAGGCAATAATAATGTTATTATTTTATTTCCTTATATCATGATAAATGTTTATTGTTCATGCTAGAATTGTATTATCCGGAAACATAATACTTGTGTGAATACATAGACAAACTAAACGTCACTAGTATGCCTCTACTTGACTAGCTCGTTAATCAAAGATGGTTATGTTTCCTAACCATAGACATGTGTTGTCATTTGATTAACGGGATCACATTATTAGGAGAATGATGTGATTGACATGACCCATTCCATTAGCTTAGCACCTGATCGTTTAGTATGTTGCTATTGCTTTCTTCATGACTTATACATGTTCCTATGACTATGAGATTATGCAACTCCCGTTTCCCGGAGGAACACTTTGTGTGCTACCAAACGTCACAACGTAACTGGGTGATTATAAAGGAGCTCTACAGGTGTCTCCAAAGGTACATGTTGGGTTGGCATATTTCGAGATTAGGATTTGTCACTCCGATTGTCGGAGAGGTATCTCTAGGCCCTCTCAGTAATGCACATCACATAAAGCCTTGCAAGCATTGCAACTAATGAGTTAGTTTTGAGATGATGTATTACGAAACGAGTAAAGAGACTTGCCGGTAACGAGATTGAACTAGGTATTGAGATACCGACGATCGAATCTCGGGCAAGTAACATACCGATGACAAAGGGAACAAAGTATGTTGTTATGCGGTCTGACCGATAAAAGATCTTCGTAGAATATGTGGGAGCCAATATGAGCATCCAGGTTCCGCTATTGGTTATTGACCGGAGACATGTCTCGGTCATGTCTACATTGTTCTCGAACCCGTAGGGTCCGCATGCTTAACGTTACGATGACAATTTCATTATGAGTTTTTATATTTTGATGTACCGAAGTTAGTTCGGAGTCCCGGATGTGATCACGGACATGATGAGGAGTCTCGAAATGGTCGATACATAAAGATTGATATATTGGAAGCCTATGTTTGGACATCGGAAGTGTTCTGGGTGAAATCGGCATTTTACCGGAGTGCCGGGAGGTTACCGGAACCCCCCGGTAATCAAATGGGCCTTAATGGGCCTAGTGGAGGAAGAGGAGAGGAGGCCTAGGGGCTGCCGCGCGCCCCTCCCCCCGCAAGTCTGAATTGGACAAGGAGGGGGGGGGGGGCGCCCCCCTTTCCTTTCTTCCCTCTCTTCCTTCTTCCCCAAGTCCTAATCCAACTAGGGAAAGGGGGGAGTCCTACTCCCGGTAGGAGTAGGACTCCTCCTGCGCGCCTCCTCCTATGGCCGGCCGCACCCCCCTTGGCTCCCTTATATACGGGGGCAGGGGGCACCCCTAGACACACAAGTTGATCTCTAAGATCATCCTCTTAGCCGTGTGCGGTGCCCCCTTCCACCATAGTCCTCGATAATATTGTAGTGGTGCTTAGGCGAAGCCCTGCGACAGTACAACATCAAGATCATCACCACGCCGTCGTGCTGACGAAACTCTTCCCCGACACTTTGCTGGATCAGAGTCTGGGGATCGTCATCGAGCTGAACGTGTGCTAGAACTCGGAGGTGCCATAGTTTCGATGCTTGATCGGTCGGGCCGTGAAGACGTACGACTACATCAACCGCATTGTCATAACGCTTCCGCTGTCGGTCTATGAGGGTACGTAGATCACACTCTCCCCTCTCGTTTCTATGCATCACCATGATCTTGCGTGTGCGTAGGAAAATTTTGAAATTACTACATTCCCCAACAGTGGTATTAGAGCCTAGGTTTTATGCGTTGATGTTATATGCACGAGTAGAATACAAGTGAGTTGTGGGCGATATAAGTCATACTGCTTACCAGCATGTCATACTTTGGTTCGGCGGTATTGTTGGACGAAGCGGCCCGGACCGACATTACGCGTACGCTTACACGAGACCGGTTCTCCCGACGTGCTTTGCACAAAGGTGGCTAGCGGGTGTCAGTTTCTCCAACTTTAGTTGAACCAAGTGTGGCTACGCCCGGTCCTTGCGAAGGTTAAAACAGCACCAACTTGACAAACTATCGTTGTGGTTTTGATGCGTAGGTAAGAACGGTTCTTGCTAAGCCCGTAGCAGCCATGTAAAACTTGCAAAAACAAAGTAGAGGACGTCTAACTTGTTTTTGCAGGGCATGTTGTGATGTGATATGGTCAAGATATGATGCTAAATTTTATTGTATGAGATGATCATGTTTTGTAACTGAGTTATCGGCAACTGGCAGGAGCCATATGGTTGTCGCTTTATTGTATGCAATGCAATTGCGCTGTAATGCTTTACTTTATCACTAAGCGGTAGCGATAGTCGTGGAAGCATAAGATTGGCAAGACGACAATGATGCTACGGTGATGATCAAGGTGTCGAGCCGGTGACGATGGTGATCATGATGGTGCTTTGAAGATGGAGATCACAAGCACAAGATGATGATGGCCATATCATATCACTTATATTGATTGCATGTGATGTTTATCTTTTATACATCTTATCTTGCTTTGATTGATGGTAGCATTTTAAGATGATCTCTTAATAATTATCAAGAAGTGTTCTCCCTGAGTATGCACCGTTGCGAAAGTTCTTCGTGCTGAGACACCACGTGATGATCGGGTGTGATAGGCTCTACGTTCAAATACAACGGGTGCAAAATAGTTGCACACGCGGAATACTCAGGTTATACTTGACGAGCCAAGCATATACAGATATGGCCTCAGAACACGGAGACCCAAAGGTCGAGCGTGAATCATATAGTAGATATGATCAACATAGTGATGTTCACCAATGAAACTACTCCATTTCACGTGATGATCGGACATGGTTTAGTTGATTTGGATCACGTGATCACTTAGAGGATTAGAGGGATGTCTATCTAAGTGGGAGTTCTTTAGTAATATGATTAATTGAACTTAAATTTATCATGAACTTAGTACCTGATAGTATCTTGCTTGTTTATGTTTGATTGTAGATAGATGGCCCGTGCTGTTGTTCCGTTGAATTTTAATGCGTTCCTTGAGAAAGCAAAGTTGAAAGATGATGGTAGCAATTACACGGACTGGGTCTGTAACTTGAGGATTATCCTCATTGCTGCTTAGAAGAATTACGTCCTGGAAGCACCGCTGGGTGCCAGGCCTGCTGCTGGAGCAACACTAGATGTTATGAACGTCTGGCAGAGCAAAGCTGATGACTACTCGATAGTTTAGTGTGCCATGCTTTACGGCTTAGAATCGGGACTTCAACGATGTTTTGAACGTCATGGAGCATATGAGATGTTCCAGGAGTTGAAGTTAATATTTCAAGCAAATGCCCGGATTGAGAGATATGAAGTCTCCAATAAGTTCTATAGCTGCAAGATGGAGGAGAACAGTTCTATCAGTGAGCATATACTCAAAATGTCTGGGTATAATAATCACTTGATTCAATTGGGAGTTAATCTTCCAGATGATTGCGTCATTGACAGAATTCTCCAATCACTGCCACCTAGCTACAAGAGCTTCGTGATGAACTATAATATGCAAGGGATGAATAAGACTATTCCCGAGCTCTTCGCAATGCTGAAAGTTGCGGAGGTAGAAATGAAGAAGGAGCATCAAGTGTTGATGGTCAACAAGACCACTAGTTTCAAGAAAAAGGGCAAAGGGAAGAAGAAGGGGAACTTCAAAAAGAACACCAAGCAAGTTGCTGCTCAAGAGAAGAAACCCAAATCTGGACCTAAGCCTGAAATTGAGTGCTTCTACTGCAAGCAGACTGGTCACTAGAAGCGGAACTGCCCCAAGTATTTGGCGGATAAGAAGGATGGCAAGGTGAACAAAGGTATATGTGATATACATGTTATTGATGTGTACCTTACTAATGCTCGCAGTAGCACCTGGGTATTTGATACTGGTTCTGTTGCTAACATTTGCAACTCGAAACAGGGACTACAGATTAAGCGAAGATTGGCTAAGGACGAGGTGACGATGCGCGTGGGAAATGGTTCCAAGGTCGATGTGATCGCGGTCGGCACGCTACCTCTACATCTACCTTCGGGATTAGTATTAGACCTAAATAATTGTTATTTGGTGCCATCATTGAGCATGAACATTATATCTGGATCTTGTTTGATGCGAGACGGTTATTCATTTAAATCAGAGAATAATGGTTGTTCTATTTATATGAGTAAAATCTTTTATGGTCATGCACCCATGAAGAATGGTCTATTCTTATTAAAACTCGATAGTAATGACACACACATTCATAATGTTGAAGCCAAAATATGCAGAGTTGATAATGATAGTGCAACTTATTTGTGGCACTGCCGTTTAGGTCATATCGGTATAAAGCGCATGAAGAAACTCCATACTGATGGACTTTTGGAACCACTTGATTATGAATCACTTGGTACTTGCGAACCGTGCCTTATGGGTAAGATGACAAAAACACCGTTCTCCGGTACTATGGAGAGAGCAACAGATTTGTTGGAAATCATACATACAAATGTATGTGGTCCGATGAATGTTGAGGCTTGTGGCGGATATCGTTATTTTCTCACCTTCACAGATGACTTAAGCAGATATGGGTATATCTACTTAATGAAACATAAGTCTGAAACATTTGAAAAGTTCAAAGAATTTCAGAGTGAAGTTGAAAATCATCGTAACAAGAAAATAAAATTCCTACGATCTGATCGTGGAGGAGAATATTTGAGTTACGAGTTTGGTGTACATTTGAAACAATGCGGAATAGTTTCTCAACTCACGCCACCCGGAACACCACAGCGTAATGGTGTGTCCGAATGTCGTAATCGTACTTTACTAGATATGGTGCGATCTATGTTGTCTCTTACTGATTTACCGCTATCGTTTTGGGGTTATGCTTTAGAGACGGCCGCATTCACGTTAAATAGGGCACCATCAAAATCCATTGAGACGACGCCTTATGAACTGTGGTTTGGCAAGAAACCAAAGTTGTCGTTTCTGAAAGTTTGGGGCTGCGATGCTTATGTGAAAAAGCTTCAACCTGATAAGCTCGAATCCAAATTGGAGAAATGTGTCTTCATAGGATATCCAAAGGAAACTATTGGATACACCTTCTATCACAGATCCGAAGGCAAGACTTTTGTTGCTAAATTCGGAAACTTTCTAGAGAAGGAGTTTCTCTCGAAAGAAGTGAGTGGGAGGAAAGTAGAACTTGATGAGGTAACTGTACCTACTCCCTTATTGGAAAGTAGTACATCACAGAAACCGGTTTCTGTGACACCTACACCAATTAGTGAGGAAGCTAAAGATGATGATCATGAAACTTCAGAACAAGATACTACTGAACCTCGTAGATCAACCAGAGTAAGATCCGCACCAGAGTGGTACGGTAATCCTGTTCTGGAAGTCATGCTACTAGATCATGATGAACCTACGAACTATGGAGAAGCGATGGTGAGCCCAGATTCCGCAAAATGGCTTGAAGCCATGAAATCTGAGATGGGATCCATGTATGAGAACAAAGTGTGGACTTTGGTTGACTTGCCAAAAGATCGGCAAGCAATTGAGAATAAATGGATCTTCAATAAGAAGACTGACGCTGACGGTAATGTCACTGTCTACAAAGCTCGACTTGTCGCAAAAGGTTTTCGACAAGTTCAAGGGATTGACTACGATGAGACCTTCTCACCCGTAGCGATGCTTAAGTCTGTCCGAATCATGTTAGCAATTGCCGCATTTTATGATTATGAAATTTGGCAGATGGATGTCAAAACTGCATTCCTGAATGGATTTCTGGAAGAAGAGTTCTATATGATGCAGCCGGAAGGTTTTGTCGATCCAAAGGGAGCTAACAAAGTGTGCAAGCTCCAACGATCCATTTATGGACCGGTGCAAGCCTCTCGGAGTTGGAATAAACGCTTTGATAGTGTGATCAAAGCATTTGGTTTTGTACAGACTTTTGGAGAAGCCTGTATTTACAAGAAAGTGAGTGGGAGCTCTGTAGCGTTTCTGATATTATATGTAGATGACATATTACTAATCGGAAATGATATAGAATTTCTGGATAGCATAAAGGGATACTTGAATAAGAGTTTTCCAATGAAAGACCTCGGTGAAGCTGCTTACATATTGGGCATTAATATCTATAGAGATAGATCAAGACGCTTAATTGGACTTTCACAAAGGACATACCTTGACAAAGTTTTGAAGAAGTTCAAAATGGATCAAGCAAAGAAAGGATTCTTGCCTGTGTTACAAGGTGTGAAATTGAGTAAGACTCAATGCCCGACCAATGCAGAAGATAGAGAGAAAATGAAAGATGTTCCCTATGCTTCAGCCATAGGCTCTATCATATATGCAATGTTGTGTACTAGACCTGATGTGTGTCTTGCTATAAGTCTAGCAGGGAGGTACCAAAGTAATCCAGGAGTGGATCACTCGACAGCGGTCAAGAACATCCTGAAATACCTGAAAAGGACTAAGGATATGTTTCTCATATATGGAGGTGACAAAGAGCTCATCGTAAATGGTTACGTTGATGCAAGCTTTGACACTGATCCGGACGATTCTAAATCGCAAACCGGATATGTGTTTACATTAAACGGTGGAGCTGTCAGTTGGTGCAGTTCTAAACAAAGCATTGTGGCGGGATCTACATGTGAAGCGGAGTACATAGCTGCTTCGGAAGCAGCAAACGAAGGAGTCTGGATGAAGGAGTTCATATCCAATCTAGGTGTCATACCTAGTGCATCGGGTCCAATGAAAATCTTTTGTGACAATACTGGTGCAATTGCCTTGGCAAAGGAATCCAGATTTCATAAGAGAACCAAGCACATCAAGAGACGCTTCAATTCCATCCTGGATCTAGTCCAGGTGGGAGACATAGAGATTTTCAAGATACATACGGATCTGAATGTAGCAGACCCATTGACTAAGCCTCTTCCATGAGCAAAACATGATCAGCAACAAAGCTCCATGGGTGTTAGAATCATTACTGTGTAATCTAGATTATTGACTCTAGTGCAAGTGGGAGACTGAAGGAAATATGCCCTATAGGCAATAATAAAGTTATTATTTTATTCCCTTATATCATGATAAATGTTTATTGTTCATGCTAGAATTGTATTATCCGGAAACATAATACTTGTGTGAATACATAGACAAACTAAACGTCACTAGTATGCCTCTACTTGACTAGCTCGTTAATCAAAGATGGTTATGTTTCCTAACCATAGACATGTGTTGTCATTTGATTAATGGGATCACATTATTAGGAGAATGATGTGATTGACATGACCCATTCCATTAGCTTAGCACCCGATCATTTAGTATGTTGCTATTGCTTTCTTCATGACTTATACATGTTCCTATGACTATGAGATTATGCAACTCCCGTTTGTCGGAGGAACACTTTGTGTGCTACCAAACATCACAACGTAACTGGGTGATTATAAAGGAGATCTACAGGTGCCTCCAAAGGTACATGTTGGGTTGGCGTATTTCGAGATTAGGATTTGTCACTCCGATTGTCGGAGAGGTATCTCTGGGCCCTCTCGGTAATGCACATCACATAAAGCCTTGCAAGCATTGCAACTAATGAGTTAGTTGTGAGATGATGTATTACGAAACGAGTAAAGAGACTTGCCGGTAATGAGATTGAACTAGGTATTGAGATACCGACGATCGAATCTCGGGCAAGTAACATACCGATGACAAAGGGAACAAAGTATGTTGTTATGAGGTCTGACCGATAAAAGATCTTCGTAGAATATGTGGGAGCCAATATGAGCATTCAGGTTCCACTATTGGTTATTGACCAGAGACATGTCTCGGTCATGTCTACATTGTTCTCGAACCCGTAGGGTCCGCACGCTTAACGTTACGATGACAGTTCCATTATGAGTTTATATATTTTGATGTACCGAAGTTAGTTCGGAGTCCCGAATGTGATCACGGACATGACGAGGAGTCTCAAAATGGTCGAGACATAAAGATTGATATATTGGAAGCCTATGTTTGGACATCGGAAGTGTTCCGGGTGAAATCGGCATTTTACCAGAGTACCGGGAGGTTACCGGAACCCCCCGGTAACCTAATGGGCCTTAATGGGCCTAGTGGAGGAAGAGGAGAGGAGGCCTTGGGGCTGCCGCACGCCCCTCCCCCCACAAGTCCGAATTGGACAAGGAGGGGGGGGTGGCGCCCCCCCTTTCCTTTCTTCCCTCTCTTCCTTCTTCCCCAAGTCCTAATCCAACTAGGGAAAGGGGGGGGAGTCCTACTCCCGGTAGGAGTAGGACTCCTCCTGCGCGCCTCCTCCTATGGCCGGCCGCACCCCCCTTGGCTCCTTTATATGCGGGGGCAGGGGGCACCCCTAGACACACAAGTTGATCTCTAAGATCGTCCTCTTAGCCGTGTGCGGTGCCCCCTTCCACCATAGTCCTCGATAATATTGTAGTGGTGCTTAGGCGAAGCCCTGCGATAGTAGAACATCAAGATCGTCACCACGCCGTCGTGCTGACGGAACTCTTCCTCGACACTTTGTTGGATCGGAGTCCGGGGATCGTCATCGAGCTGAACATGTGCTAGAACTCGGAGGTGCCGTAGTTTCGGTGCTTGATCGGTCGGGCCGTGAAGACGTACGACTACATCAACCGCGTTGTCATAACGCTTCCGCTGTCGGTCTACGAGGGTACGTAGATCACACTCTCCCCTCTTGTTGCTATGCATCACCATGATCTTGCGTGTGCGTAGGAAAATTTTGAAATTACTACGTTCCCCAACAATGACTGGCAAGTGAAGTCTTCTCATGGACTCAACCTTACGTCCATCTGACAAAAGTCACATCACATTTGTTGATACTGGTAAAAGCAAGGTATTGGGTCTAGGTAGAGTTGCAATCTCAAAGGATCAGCACATGGATAAAGTGATGCTTGTTGAATCCCTTGATTTCAACTTAATGCTAGTCTCAATGCATTGCGATTTGAACATGATTGTGATATTTGGAAAATATCGTTGCCTAGTTCTAATGGAATTTGACAAGTCTCTAGTCTTTGAAGGGTATTGGAAAGATGATTTGTACATGGTAGATTTCTCAGCAGGACCACAACTTGCCGTATGTCTTCTTGCAAAAGCTTCAGAATGCTGGCTCTGACATCAGAGGCTAGGGCATGCTGGCATGAGGAACTTGCACACTCTTGCAAAGAAGGAGCACATCATAGGCATCGAGGGCGTCAAGTTCAAGAAGGATCACTTATGCGGTGCCTGCGAAGCTGGAAAGATGACGAGGGCCAAGCATCCCTCGAAGACAATCATGACAACGACTCAACCCTTCGAACTGCTACACATGTACCTCTTCAGCCCTACTCACTACTCAACCCTTACTAGTACTGCTTGTCTCTATGGCTTCGTCATTGTTGATGATTATTCAAGATATACATGGATGCATATAATCCTCTACAAGACTGAAGTGCAGGATGTCTTCAGACGCTTCGCCAATCGAGCCATGAACAACTATGGTGTCAAGATCAAGCACATCCGAAGTGACAATGGCACTGAATTCAAGAATACCGGCCTCGACACTTATCTTGATACATTGGGCATCACTCATGAGTTCTTAGCTCCGTACACACCGCAGCAGAATGGCATCGTGGAACGCAATAACAGAACACTCATTGAGATGGCTCGGACGATGCTCGATGAATACAAGACTCCAAGGAAGTTCTGGCCTGAAGCTATTGATACTGCATGCCATGTCATCAACCGTGTTTATCTTCACAAGCTTCTAAAGAAAACATCCTATGAACTCCTCACTGGTAAGAAGCCAAACATCAGTTACTTCAGAGTATTTGGTGCCAGGTGCTGGATCAAGGATCCACATCACACTTCAAAATTTGCACCGAAAGCACATAAAGGTTTTATGCTTGGTTACGGAAAGTATTTGCACTCCTACAGAGTCTTCAACCTCTTTCACTATAAAGTGGTTGAAACTGTGGATGTGCGATTCGATGAGACTAATGGCTCGCAAAGAGAGCACTTGCCAAATGTGCTAGATGAAATTCCACCCAGTGAATCCATCGAGCTTATGGGAACTAGAGAAATCATACCGTATGAAGTACAGCCTGAAGAGGAACTTATCATCTCTGCACCTGATCAACCTGAAGACAATGCTCAGCCTGAAGACAATCCTTCAAATGATGACAATGATCAGCAAGAGCAAAATCTTCGCCCAGTTCATCCTCGTGTTGCAAATGAAGTATAGATTGAGAAGATAATCGATAGCATCAATGCACCTGGTCCACTCACTCGTTCAAGGGCAACACAACTAGCAAATTTCTGTGGGCACTTTGCATTCGTCTCAATATCTGAACCCAAGAAAGTTGATGAAGCCTTCATGGAACTTGAATGGATTCAAGCTATGCAAGAAGAGCTTCAATAGTTTGAGCTGAATAATGTATTGAACTGGTCAAGCGTCCTGATCCTTGTAAACACAATATCAGAGGCACTAAATAAGGATTAGCATGGTCAAGTTGTCAGAAACAAGGCTTGTCTCGTTGCTCAAGGATACACTCAAGTTGAAGGAATTGACTTTGATGAAACATTTGCTCCTGTGGCTAGGCTTGAAGCTATACGTATACTTCTAGCCTATGCAAGTCATCATAACATCCTTCTGTATCAAATGGATGTGAAGAGTGCTTTTCTCAATGGCAAGATTGAAGAAGAAGTGTATGTTGCACAACTGCCTGGCTTTGAAGATCCAAAACATCCTGACATGGTTTACAAGCTCAACAAGGCACTGTATGGCCTCAAACAAGCCCCGCGTGCTTGGTATGACACACTCAAAGACTTCCTGAAGAGCAAAGGCTTCAAACTTGGTTCCCTGGATCCCACTCTCTTCACGAAGACATATGATGGTGAACTATTTTTGTCAAATATATGCGGATGACATTATCTTCGGCTGCACTAACCAGAAATACAGTGATGAGTTTGGATACATGATGCAAGAGAAATATCAGATGTCCATGATGGGTGAGCTGAAGTTCTTCCTTGGTCTTCAAATACGACAGCAATGCAACGACATCTTCATATCTCAAGAGAAATACCTCAAAGATTGCCTGAAGAAGTTTGGAATGCAAGACCGCAAGGGTTATACGATGCCAATGCCTACCAAGAGTCATCTGGATTCTGACGCCAATGGTAAAGAGTTCGATCAAAAGGTATACCGCTCCATGATTGGTTCTTTGCTTTATTTATGTGCATCTAGGCCAGATATCATGCTTAGTGTTTGCATGTGTGCCCGATTCCAAGCGGCACCAAAGGAATCGCATCACTTAGCTGTGAAGCGAATTCTTCGATATTTGGCTTACACCCCAACACTAGGATTATGGTATCCAAAGGGCTCAGAGTTTGATCTAGTTGGATTCTCGGATGCTGATTATGTTGGTGACAAGGTGGATCGCAAGTCTACATCAGGCACATGTCACTTTCTGGGATGATCAGTTGTGTGTTGGTCTTCAAAGAAGCAAAACTGTGTATCTCTCTCCACTGCTGAATCTGAATACATTGCTGCTGGATCTTGCTGTGCTCAGCTTCTATGGATGAAGCAAACACTCATAGACTATGGCATTCATCTGAAGCAAGTGCCACTCTACTGCGACAATGAAAGCGCCATCAAGATCACCAACAACCCAGTTCAGCACTCGAAGACAAAGCACATTCAGATCCGTTATCACTTTCTCAGAAATCATGTCATGAAGGAAGATATTGATATCATTCACGTCAGCACTGAAGAGCAACTGGCAGATATCTTCACAAAGCCCTTCGATGAGAAAAGGTTTTGCAAGTTGTGGCGTGAGCTAAATATCTTGGAATCCTCAAATGTCCTGTGATCATGCACACATCCTAACACTTATGCATGTTGATGACTTAGATGTGCAAACACACGAAGTAACATATATCTTCAACTAATGAAGACTTACACTCTAAGTGTGAATACATTAACGCGGAATTTGACTTCGGAGCGCCACGATAATTGTGCGCCGTGTCTGGGTCTAATACTTCCTATACGGTGGGTAACGCCACCACCAAACTTTTGTTTAGAATACTTTCTGTTGGCGTTACATTTGCAAAGTCTTCGCATTTGGTTTGTCTTGAATGTTAACATGGCTTCATGTTTATCTTCAATATATTGATTTGGTTTCTGTCCTCTATAGCATTCACTTATAGCTATGTCTTCTAGTTGAATCTTTTGAACTAAGTGAATGTGATCGGGCCCTAACCTTTCTATGCTCCTGTCTCAAATCTATCTATCCAAATCATATGCATTCTATTGAAACTGTCGAATGTCTTCTTTGTGTCCTTGTCAGCAGAAGATACAGAGACAAACATTAATCTGTTTTCAATGCTCAATCCTTTTTACCTGAAACCCGGAGAAGCGGGAACGACCACCCGACAATCCAGGCGTACGTGGGAACGTGGAACAACCTCCGATGTGTTGCATGATCGCCACATGTCCTTCAGATGTGAACCGCTAGTGGCATCTAGGTAATAACGTTGTGCCGTCCCTGTCCCTATAAATACATGCCTCACCCCAGTCATTATCTCTTCTTCCACTTCTCTCTCTCGCACAAACCCTAGCGCCACCGCTAGCCCTCGACGACGCCGGCGACGAAGCGCTTAGCTGTCGCGACCTCACCGACGCCGTCCTCACACCGGCCGCGGACATCGTCTTCTCCACCGTCGCCGTAGGTGTCCTCCGTCGCCAAGTTAGGGCACGGGAGATCGAACTGCTCGGCCTCATCTCCTACTCTGTCTAGCAGTTCCTTGAGTGGTAAATAAAAACTCTTTTTACAGTCTTTTTGATCCGATAGATTCATCCTTTTCAACCACAAGTGGTTTCTGTTCCTACAAAGTTGGATCTATCCTGTTCTGCATCTCATAGCATGCCTAGTATGTTCACTTATGCTTCACAAAGTAGTTAGATTCCTCACTTGTACTTATTCGTGGATTCGTACAAATCTGGAACCAACTCTCTACATATGAGTGAACGTCTTCGCACTATGAGGTCAATGTCTTCTAAACTGATTTATCTTCAAAATCTTCTAAGAATGCATATGACCTCTTCCCCTTCCCTCACATCTCTAATGCTGTCACAGGTACATGTCCGTGGGAGAATCCCTTGGTTCTCATAGTCTGCATTCATTTGCAGAATTCTTACAGCATCACATAACTTCTCCTGAAGCCAGTTCCTGTCTGACTAGTAGACGGAAGACTTTGACAGTGTTGAAGCGTTTCAGTCTAAACTTCATGGCAACAGAAACATCAGTCAGGAAGGGCGGCAGACAGCGCCATGAAAACACTGCTAAGGACCTGCCACCGGATCTCTATGAGTTATACAAGTCAGATCCAGAAGAGACCTATGGAGAACACAAGAACTGAATCCAATGGATTTGAAGACATTGGGGAGAGGAATGGTTCAAGTACAGATTCGTCACCGACGAATATGCTGAGAAGAATGCCATCAAGGGCCCCTGGGGAGATATTATATACAAAGGTCTTCAGCCCAAGTCAAAGTCCTAAGCTATTGCTCAAGGCTTCTACCCCTGCATGATTCGTGGACCTCAGCCTGCTAATGCCGACCCATCCTCTCTGTTATGGTGTCGTGAAGATAATATCTTCAGGCGCAACTATCAGTTTGCAAAGAACTCGGCCAAGGAAAACAAGAAGTCTTTGGGATTAGACTTCAACCCAGGCCCCTCTGCACCACGTGCTGACGGCACACGCGAAGCTAAACCCAATCTTGTTGGGCCCTTCTACAACTTAGAAGGTCTCATCACTCATATAATGGTTGAAGGGGCATACGTGGATCAACCTGCAGATGACGCTGATTCTGACGAAGCGCCTGCACCACCGAAGCCTGTGAAGCAAAAGAAACCAAAGGCTTCAAAGCCCTCCTCTGCACCAAAGGTCTCACGGGTGAAGCCTCTGGCCACTGCACCTCCTGAAACCAGTGTGCAGTCTAAAGATCTCTCTCGCATCTCCAAGTCTGACAAATTGAAAAAGCCCATGCAACCAACTGGTCAAGCATTGACCCCTGCTGCTGTTTTGAGAAACAAGAATGATGCCATTGATCTATCTAGCGACGACGATCTTGGCGATGGCGCTCATGAGCAATTGATAAAGAGCAAGCAAGAGGCGGAAATCTTCAATGATCTTCCCCTCTTTGATGTGGAGATTCTGTACAAGTTTATTGATGAGTGGTTTGACAGCCCAGACCTCAGTTTTGATGATCTTCAGCTCCCAATTGGCCTCAGCGTCTCCTTCCACGGAGCCATTGCTCCTGAGCTGGCTCTTGCCCAGAAGATTGTTGAGCTGAAGCACAAGATTGACTATGAAAAGGCTCAGTTCAAGAAGCACATGGCCAAGCTCAATGTTGAAGACATTCAAAACTTCAAGGTCATGCTGCATGAGCTCAAGGAGGCGTTTCACAAGAAACATGAAGAAGCAAGAGGTTCTCGTGACCGCATGAAGAATCTCGCTGCCAAATGTGTTCAAGGCTACAATGAAGCTGAAAACGCAAGGCTTTGGGGCGACCAGGCATCGACCCCAGAATGGCTCCCAAGAAGAAGAAGAAGCCAGCTGTGGCCGAACTAGAAGCATCAAGGCAGGAAGAACCTCGCATTGTCTTCCCGGCCAGTATGACAGGCTCAAAGCCTAAGGTCCCCACAGTGGCTTCGGAGTTCAAGAAAACTAGAGCAGCTGAAGCCGAAGCCAGAAAGCGCAAGACCAAAGCCACCACTGATGATGCTCCACCAACCAAGAAAATAAAAACAAAGAAGAGAGACCGGGCTGCTTCCACAGAGCCCCTTGTCGTCGAACCAATTTCTGTTGCTCGTCCTCCCTCTGCACACCAAGAACATCGTTTGGTAGTTCATGAGCCTGCTTCCACAGAGGCTCCTGAAGCTGAAGAGAATCCAGCCGTTGACCCCACCGCAGTTGAAGACATTGGTCATCAAGACAATGTTGAAGATGATGAAGTCGTTCCTCAGATCGAGCACAATTTGGTATCATCGCCTGTTCGCACGAACAGCAAACTCATCTGCATTGGCCGTCCATTGACACCAATTGCGCAGGATGACTCATGGGCTGATCACCCTCAAGAATCCCCTCGTGATGAAGAAACACCAGTTACTCCCCCACCACAGGTCACCACTCCGGTGATTGACAATGAAGACCTTGAGGCCCAACCAACTCCATCTCCATAGGCGTCGCCAACGTTTCGCAGGCTTCACAAAGGACCAAGGCCACAGGTCACATTGTCAAGTGTTCCAGAAGGAGAAGAGCGCCAATCCGTTTCACGCGAAGTCTTTCCAGAAGCCTCTCCTACTGCGAACATCCCTGAATCTGAAGCCAAAATGGCTGAAGATATTTCGACTGCATCAGTTGATGACCAAGAAGAATAACCAAGAGATGAAGAAAGAGTTGCTACACCCCCGTCCAACCCTGAAGTTGTTCTCGAGGAGAACGTGTCCGACCCTCCAGCTCCTGAAGTGGAGGTTACCAATACTGAAGCCAATGACGTTGTCATGGCTGAAGCTAATGTGGCGCCTGAAGCTAATGTGGTGCTAGATGTCACTGCACCTAAAGCCAATGCTGCACCTGATGCAAATCTGCAGCTTGAAGCCAATGCCTTTGCTCCTGTACCACCTCCCAGGCCACACACCATCGAGCAAGCATATGATCGTGGTCAGCTTGTGACCGTCCGCTGGCCAATTCTGGTTCCTTTGCCTCCTCCCGGACCTCAATTTGACTATCATGTGGAGCATAGGCCTCAGGTCCAGAAGCCAAGGCTACCACGGTTTCCAGGTACTGCAATGTCACTAGGATCGTTTAATCTGAATGGATTCAAGGCACACAACACATTCTTCGACAGTGACAAGAACCCCTACACAAGGCCAAGAATCTCCTCGGATCGATTCTGGAGTTATCAGCAACGCAACTACTATTCATGCATCTTATACAATCAGGGGCGCATTTTCCCTCATATGCGTCTATACTGCGAAGCCATTGCTGGATTGCCTTGCCTTGAAGAAGCTCTTGACTGCTTTCGTGATGCGGGTCTGCTCAACTTTGTGACTGCCAAGGAACACTGGAATGAAGAACTTCTGCTTCAATTCTATGCTACCCTCCACATTCGTGGATACAATAGGGATCCGAAGACTTGGATCCTTGAGTGGATGACGGGCGATGTCCATCATGAAGCTAAAGCCCAAGACATCATTGAGCTTACAGCCCTGCCCACTCCTAGCGAATATTATGAACCGGGTTGTCAGCAACACCAGAATGCTTTGGAGAGCATTTTCCAGAAGCCTGAGCCTAACATGAGCCAAATGCTGAGCATGATGAAGCCTTTGCCACGCGATGCTGAATACCCAACCGAATTCTTTGTTGAAGACCTATAGTATCTGCCCCGCACCATTTACCATATCATCAGAAAAACTCTATGGCCTGTCAAAGGACATTCATCTGCAGCGAAGCTTGAAGGAGCAATGAAGACTTTGGTTTTCTATATATTCAATGGCATCAGCTTTAATGCTCAAGACTTCTTCATCAGGCAGCTGGCTGCATCTGGCTCCGACATCTTCGGTCTGAAGTTCTATGCTCCATGGGTAATGCGCCTTATCAAGCTTCACTCTGCTTTCAACTATCAGCTGTCTGCGCGCAACCATATCGTGTTCTTGCCAGAGGTTGATTTGTTTGTTGAAGCCATTTACCCAAAGCCTACAAAGGAGCCAGATTATCTTCACAATGTTGATCGTCAAAGCTTCACCCAGCCCATTGAAGGAGTTCAGGCCGTCTCTCATGTTTATCCCTTGGCTGGCAACACACGTGCCTCTCGCACCCCAACTGAGGCCACTGCGAGCACCATTGCCCAAAGGCCTCGGAAGCGATCTCGTGTTCTCAATGACTGAGAGCTTCTCGTCACTCTACATCAGAAACAGGATAAGCATCATGACTAGCTTAAGCGTCAGATGCAAAGCCTCTTGGTGGACGTCAATCACATTCGCAATCTTGCCACCAAGAATGCCTTTGTTACACATGAAACCTGTCGGAGGTCCTGGAAGAGTTTGACATTACTCACTGCTGAAGCAGATCTTCAAGAAAATGGCTTCACAGAAAGATTCAAGTTTGACTCAACTCCTCCAAGGAATGCTCACTTGCATCGGACTCCCTCACTTGAAGACTCTGACTATTCTTCCTCAGCTGCGACGGTGAATGCCAGAGTCATAGATGATCAAGATGATGCCACTTCACCACCTCCAACTTCAGCGCATGTCGACACTGCACCAAGTTCTTCTGCACCACCGGACCTCAACGACGACCCTGCTGCTTTGCCTACTCCTCATGGGAATGAGTAGAAGCTCTATGTCTTCAAACCTTTTTGATCATTGCTAACAAAAGGGGGAGAAGCATATGAGTTGATAGTCTTCAAGCGGGTCCATATGGGTGGTTGCTTTACTTTTGCTACATTTGCCAAGTGCTTACAACTCTCGCTTTTGAAACATTTGGTTCGTTTTGAGTTGTAACACTTAAACTTGTTGGTCGTCTGCTACCTTTTCGACACTCTGTGATGCGACGATAAATTCTGCATGAAGTCATTTTGCAGACATCCATTTTTCATTATGCATGTCATTATCTTTGTTATATCTGTTCATGCATGATAAATTGTCTTCATAAGTAGACGAGGAGCTCCGCAAGTACAACTTGCCATGTGCATTTGCATTCAAAAGCAAAATACTTATATGCACATCTTCAGGGGGAGCCTTCCTGCTACTTACGAAGACAATGTCTAAATCCTTTACAATTTCACATACTTTTATCCCCGTTGAAAACTTCAACCAGTTTGTCATCAATCACCAAATAGGGGGAGATTGTAAGTGCATCTAGTGCCACCCCTAGTTGGTTTTGGAGTATTGACGACAAACCTGGTTGAGGGACTAATGTGTTTGTGAGAATTGCAGGATAACACAGGTAGTAGTCCCTCAATGATTCGGTTTTCCTACCGGAGATGACCCCTAAAAATGTATGAAGACATTGAAGACAAAGGTGGTATGTGAAGATATTCACATTAAAGACTATGACAAGAGAAGACATTGAGTGAAGACTATGGAGTGCGAAGACTTAGTTGTTTCGTTGTTTCCTTTTCTTCTTTGTTGAGTCATAGGAACCACCGTACTGTTAAGTGGGTTCCCAGTGAACCAGTCAGAATGACTGAAGTGATGCTTAACCAAAATCCTATGTCTTCGAGCAAAGACAATGAGAGCAAATCTTATCCAGAGCTGGATAAGTCAGCTTTGCTTGTAGCCCAAGTAAAGTTGTCGTTTGTGTTTGAAATCTGACCGTTGGAACACGTGTTAGTTCCTTAATGACCTAGTGGCTATAAATAGCCCACCCCCTACACCATAAATTGGTTGGCTGCTCAGAGTTAGTGCACGGCTTTGGGCGAGGACCGGGTGTCCTTAGCTCAAGGGGAATAAGGTGAAGATGCGGTCTTCTGAGTTAAATCTCAGCCTCCCTAACTAGACGTACAATTGTCACATCAATTGGAACTGGTCCAACAAATCATTGTCTTCAACGAGCCACTGGTTCTATCCTTCCCATCTCTTTATTTGCAGTTGGTCCTTGTGAAGTCATTGCCTGTTTGCATTATCTTTTTGTCTCCACTATGTGACTGCTTGTTCTGATTGGCTTCATACTATCTTCCATCCTGATCTATACTGCCTAGCTGCTATTAGTCTTTGTCCTTTCACTTCATTGAATACTTGACTATGGCTTGCCTAGTGTAGTCTACCTTCCGCTGCATGGTAATAAGTTTATTTCTATTGTTTGTCTTCGAAACTTCCATGTTTTGAAGACCTTCATAAAAATCTCCTATCCCCCCTCTAGTCGATCACTAGCACTTTCACTCCACACAAAATCTAACAGTTACACACAACTTGCCAATCTCGGTGAGACCGAATTGATAAACTTGGTCGGACTAATTCAGCAAATCTAGTGACCGTTAGGATTTTTGGTGGGACCGACATGCAACTCGGTAGGACCGATATGGTTAGGGTTAGGGCATAACGTAATCTCGGTGAGACCGATTACACAAACTTGGTGATACCGATTTTGGTAATAATCTAACCAGAGAGTTGGTCAGGTAAACTCGGTGGGACCGATTCGCTCATTTCGGTGAGACCGAAATGTTACGAAAAGGAAACAGAGAGTTTACATTGCAATCTCGGTAGGACCGATTACGCAAACTCAGTGAGACCGATTTTGGTAATAGGTCCATATAGAGAGATTGCAATCTCATCTCGGTGAGACCGAGATCCCTATCGGTGAGACCGATTTGCCTAGGGTTTGTGGTAGTGGCTATGCCATCTGAACTCGGTGGCGCCGGATAGAAAGAATCAGTGGGGCCGAGTTTGACTTTTGGTTTAGGTCATATGTGGATGTGAGAAAGTAGTTGAGGGCTTTGGAGCATATTACTAAGCATTTTGAGCAAGAGCCTCATTAAGCAACACCTCATCCCTCCTTGATAGTATTGGCTTTTCCTATAGACTCAATGTGATCTTGGATCACTAAAATAGAAAATGTAGATTCTTGAGCTTTGAGCTTGAGCCAATCCTTTTGTCCTTAGCATTTTTGATGGGGTTCCACATCCTCTAGTCCATGCCACTTCATTGTTGAACTTATCTGAAACATACTAGGTAAAAGTGTTAGTCCAACAAGAGATATGTTGACATTAATTACCAAAACCACCTAGGGAGCACTTGTGCTTTCACAATCCGGTTTTTATTGGCCTACTCTTTTCAAGGATGCCCGTAAGTTTGTTTTGTCTTGTGATGAATGTCAAAGAATTGGTAATATTAGTAGACGTCAAGAAATGCCTATGAATTATTAACTTGTTATTGAACCATTTGATGTTTGGGGCTTCTATTATATGGGACCGTTTCCTTCCTCTAATGGGTATACACATATTTTAGTTGTTGTTGATTACATTACTAAGTGGGTAGAAGCTATTCCAACTAGTAGTGTTGATCATAACACCTCTATTAAGATGCTTAAAGAAGTTATTTTTCCAAGGTTTGGAGTCCCTAGATATTTAATGACTGATGGTGGCTCACATTTTATTTATGGTGCCTTTCGTAAAATGCTTGCTAAGTATGATGTTAATCATAGAATTGCATCTCCATATCATCCACAGTCTAGTGGTCAAGTAGAACTTAGCAATAGAGAGCTTAAATTAATTTTGCAAAAGACTGTTAATAGTTCTAGAAAGATTTGGTCCAAGAAACTTGATGATGCATTATGGTCTTATAGAACTGCATACAAAAATCCTATGGGTATGTCTCCGTATAAAATGGTTTATGGTAAAGCATGTCACTTACCTCTTGAATTAGAACATAAGGCATATTGGGCTATTAAAGAGCTCAACTATGACTTCAAACTTGCCGGTGAGAAGAGGCTTTTTGACATTAGCTCACTTGATGAATGGATAACCTAGGCTTATGAAAATGCCAAGATGTTTAAAGAAAAAAAATTAAAAGATGGCGTGATAAAAGGATACAAAAACGTGAGTTCAATGTAGGTGATTATGTATTGTTATACAACTCTCGTTTAAGATTTTTTGCAGGCAAACTTCTCTCTAAATGGGAAGGTCCTTACGTTATCGAGGAGGTCTATCATTCCGGTGCCATAAAAATCGACAACTTCGAAGGCACAAATCCGAAGGTGGTGAACGGTCAAAGAATCAAACATTATATCTCAGGTAATCCCATAAATGTTGAAACTAATATTATTGAAACCGTAACCCCGGAGGAATACATAAGTGACACTTTCCAGAACGTTTCATACTCCAAAAAGGAATAGGTACGTGGTAGGGTAAGTAAACCGACTCCAAAACAGTTCTAATGGCAATATTTCTCCGTTTTGGAATATATAAAAAAATAGGAAAATAGGAAGTAGACCGGAAAGGACACGAGGCTTCCACGAGGGTGGAGGGCGCGCCCCTGCCTCGTGGGCACCTCGTGTGCTCTCAGGACTCTGTTTTCTTGCACGATACGTCTTTTGGCCAGTAAAAATTCATTATATAATCTCCTGAAGGTTTTGACCACCGTATCACGCAAATATCTCCTGTCTTTGTTTTGAGCTGTCCTGCTGCAGATTTGAGCGACATGTCATCTCAGGATTTGGAAGGAGAAAGCTATGTGGCTAATTACCTTGCAGACCCTAAGGTCTATGGGGATGTGGAGCATTGTGGTTGGACTACGAAAGAACAAGAGGACTATGAACCTAAGGGAAAGGAGGAGACGAGCTTAGATGAAGATGAAGTCCCGTTACCTCAACCTAGGGACATGCACGTGGAGTTCAAAAATTCAAGCCTCCCGGATAGAGCAAAGAAACCTAAGATCGAGTTTATCCCTTTTCGTCTCTTGCAGGAAAACAAGCAGGAATTATGCAAAAATATATTAAGCCTGGAGTAGGAGATCGATGGACTGAGGGATCAAAATTCCGTCCTCAAGCGCAAATTAAGGAAGAAGCCTACGCTATCAAGAAAACCACCATCCTCTTCACTGGCAAAAGAGATATAATCACATCGGGTATGGGCACTCCCCTTGGCAACTGCCAAGCTTGGGGGAGTGCCACGATATCGTATCACCATCACTTTTATATTTACCGTTTTTCCTAGTTCGATCCTTTTGATAATATCTTGATCTAGTAGAATAAAGTTCTAGTATGATCTAGTTGTGAGTTTTGCTTTATGATCTTCTTATGTAATCGAGTCTGTGATCTATATTATAAAGATTAGTGTTGAGTCAAGGGCTTGATTATTTTGCTATGATCTTGAGGGAATAAAATAAAAGAGAAGAAATAAAAAAGAAATAAAGAGGTCAGATGGATCTTATGAAGAGTAATGAGCTCACATATAAAGAGTATGATGAATAAAAGTTTTTGAGAGTTGAAAAACATAGTTTTGGTCATCGTTGCAATTAATAGGAAGTAATAAAGAAAGAGAGGTTCACATATAAATATACTATCTTGGACATATTTTATGATTGTGAGCACTCATTAAAATATGACATGCTAAAGAGTTGATGTTGGACAAGGAAGACAATGTAATGGGTTATGTTTTCTTACATCTAAGATAAATTATATGGTCATGAATTATCCAACATGTTGAGCTTGCTTTTCCCTCTCATGCTAGCCAATTTCTTTGCACCAAGCAGAGATACTACTTGTGCTTCGAAATATCCCTAAACCCAGTTTTGCCATGAGAGTCCACCATATCTACTTATGGATTGAGTAAGATCCTTCAAGTAAGTTGTCATCAGTGCAAGCAATAAAAATTGCTCTCTAAATATGTATGACTTATTAGTGTGGAGAAAATAAGCTTTATGCGATCTTGTGATATGGAAGAAATAAAAGCGACGGACTGCATAATAAAGGTCCATATCACAAGTGGCAATATAAAGTGACGTTCTTTTGCATTAAGATGTCATGCATCCAACCATAAAAGCGCATGACAACCTCTACTTCCCTCTGCGAAGGGCCTATCTTCTATTCTTGTCATATACTTCATGCAAAGAGTCATGGTGATATTCACCTTTTCCTTTTTTATTTTATCCTTTGGCAAGCACAATGTGCTGGAAAGATCCAGATACATATAGCAAATTGGATGTGAGTTTTCATGAACTATTATTGTTGACATTACCCTTGAGGTAAAACATTGGGAGGCAAAACTATAAGCCCCTATCTTTCTCTGTGTCCGATTAAAACTTCGTAACCATAAATATCGCATGAGTGTCAGCAATTGTGAAAGACTAAATGATAGTTGAGTATGTGGACTTGCTGAAAAGATCTTATATTGACTCTTTCCTATGTTATGATAAATTGCAATTGCCTCAATGACTGAGATTAGAGTTTGTTGGTTCTCAATGAAGTTTATGATTCATACTTGAAATTGTGATTGAATTATTACTTTAGCATAAGAGATCATATGACAATATATATATATATATATGTTGCTGTTCTAAGAATGATCATGATGCCCCCATTCCATATTTTATTTTTGTCGACACCTCTATCTCCAAACATGTGGACATATTTTTCGGTTTCGGCTTTCGCTTGAGGACAAGCGAGGTCTAAGCTTGGGGGAGTTGATACGTCCATTTTGCATCATGCTTTTATATCGATATTTATTGCATTATGGTCTGTTATTACACATTATGTCACAATACTTATGCCTATTCTCTCTTATTTTACAAGGTTTACATGAAGAGGGAGAATGCCGGCAACTGGGATTCTAGGGTGAAAAAGGAGAAAATATTAGATACCTATTCTGCACAGCTCCAAAAGTCCTGAAACTTTACGGAAGTTATTTCTAGAATATATAAAAAATATTGGGTGAAAGAAGTTCTAGAGGGGGCCACACCCTGGCCACGAGGGTGGGGGGGCGCCCTACCCCCTGGGCGCGGCCCCCTGCCTCGTGAGCTCCCTGGTGGCCCTCCGATGCCCATCTTCTGCTATACTAGTGGACCCCTTGCGCCAAATGGCGCAGAGGCATACTAAATCCATGTGCGTGATGAAAAAAATATCCATGGTTTAATCCCCTTTATCACGAAAGGTGGTGGATCATTATCTACAATGAGATGTATATACATGTTTTAATTTGATATCACAAAATATGTTAGCAGAGACCTATTTGAAATCATGTTCACATTGAAAACTTTTGCATTTTTCAGTGACTTTGTGATTGAGCAAACAATAAATAGGCTTTTGTTGAAAAATATAGGTACCTTCAAAATCATGAATGCATTCAAAATATTTTCATTAGTTAGGAACTTTAGGTTTGAGAAAACATGTATGATTGTAGCTTTAGCCCATGTATGATTGCAGCTTCTATATAAAAATAATGTAGGAGCATCAAATATTGAATAGTGGTTGAACAATAGTTCGAAACGTCTCCATAATAGCTATCCTCTATGACATTTATTTCATAACTACCAAACATGCCTAAAACACATTTATATTCAATCCATTAACAAGTATTTATGGTAAGGGCACCATTACATAGATTAAAGAAAAAAGAGGGATTATAATCAATAATTAAACAATAAAGCATCGACCGCTTGCATGGTGGTAGGAGCAAGTGGAAATGTGTCGAGTCTCTAAGTTGCGGTACATATCCTGAAGCCTTGTGGTGCTCCATGGTCAGCAATGCATCGTCATACGCACATCTTCGCTACAACTGATGCATGCACCTCAAACAACATATTAATGTTTTTACCTGATAAAATAGATAGTGATACAAATTTATTTTCCAGGTGCAAATTTTATGAGCGGCTTGTATGAAATAAATGCAATGTTTCATTAAAATCACTATCCGACTATTTTCACCAAAAGAACCAAAATTGAATCCAGAAAATATGCTGTTTTGCCCTATAATACCTGAATGAGCTAGTCCATAGAGTTAATCTGAATTCAACATCAGAAGGGCTTCTACTCAATTTTGCGAGCATCTTGAACACAACATACTATATTCTGATAGTCAATAAACCATCAAAGTAAACAAGAAAAAATATGCTCTGTGACAGAAAAATATAAGTAAATCTGCATAACAAGCACAAAAGGGCCATATATGATTTGCATTCCTCTATGTAACAACACAATCTCAGAATGCAACAAATCTAATGATCATAGCAACATATGTCATCAATTTAAGGCTTTCACTATGCTTGAATAAATTAAAAATCAGATAACTATACAAAATTTATTTCTTTATCCAACAACTGAGCCACGTCTGCACATGTATGGGATAAATCAGAATAATCACAAATTTTCTCAATCCAGCAACTAAGCAAGTAATCACAGATTCCAAAGTACCAACAAATACTTAAGAACAGCAAAACAAAATGCCACATCAACGCAACAAGCGCCAACATTAGATTACATAGCAGAACAAACGTTAGCAGCCGTACACAAAAACGCAGTTACATAAGTTTGTGGATAGTGTCAAGAGCATAGTTCAAAGAGCGTAGTTCAGTTCATGGTGCCAAGAATAAGATGGGATGGAGGGGTCAAACCATTAACATTCAGGAAGATCATTGTCCTTCGTTCTCATGTTAGTCTGCATCATGCAAAATGATTGTTACTAAATTGCAGAGCATACAACACATAAAAACAAAAATATGTCTACTTGATAGAGATAAATTGTGGATATATGGTCGTTTAGAGAATAATAAAACCTCACTTGTCTACCTTTTCTGGATCCAACTTTACAGTATTTAAATCATTCTATATTCCAATCAACAAAGCTTCTAAATCATTATATATACTACCAAGATATTAGTGTTTGCTTGTACAACATCTCATATATACATTTCTATTGACATGTTACATGTCATTCCACAGGCAATAGTATTCTCACATAAGAACTGACATAAGCTTCTAAATCAGCATGGCTTCTGTTATCTTAATATGGAGGTACAAAAGGCACGCAATCAATTCAACCGGAGTGTTACTTATGCGTCATATGTGTCTATATCAGTGCATAAAGTGCATCTAACAAACATGGTTTTTAACTTCACACATAACCTACATGTCTAAGACTAAAAAACAAATATATTTCCCCGTAAAATTTTCAAATGGAATGGAGAGCAAGGTAACTGATTATACATATAGATATAGATAAGCACCAGAAGCACCTGACTAATGAGTTCCAGGACCATATAGTCATAGCACTAACCTAAATGTCAGCCCCCATAGGTAGTTTTTAAAGCCTTAATGGTCTCACCTCCCCCCAATGACCAACCCAGCTTACATATTATGATAAAAGAAAATATCAGAGCGCTTAATTAAGTTTTATAGCCGAGATATATTTTTCAAGGCTAACCTTCTCATTTCGGACATGGATGTCCACTTGCTCAGCACCAGATTGCAGAGTCCCAAAACTTTTAGCAGCGAGTATAGATGAATCAACTACATCAACCTGTGAAAGGATGTGATTTAATTTGGATCAGCTTCATCATATTTCACAATCTGGATTTTAGCATCTAAGGTGATCTGCAGGTATCTGATAGTTTCCGTAGATTTACCAATCAAAACACCTAGCTACAGTACACTTCTTCCGCATTTAGCTAAAACTTAGCTTCACAAAATGGAGAACTGGTCTGAAAGTGAATGTCAGCATGTCAGTTCTGATTTATGAGACTAATCACATCCTCCACAACCTCCTCTATCCCCCAAATTACGCAAAGACAAACCATGCTTTTCTATCTGAAGCATCAGAAATAACAATATCATTTACTCCATGTATTCCATTAGGGATGAAGCAGGCCTACAGGGAGGAGGTACGAAAGGAGCCACTTCTGGCTCGTTCAAGCCCAGGAAGAGTGTTCTTGCATCTGTTATAGCTTCTTCGTTCTCTTCCGTAAAGAAAAATTGTATATCAGAAAAACAAAACCAGAGAGGCTATCTTGATGCAGTCGTAGGACCTCTGAATTTCGATAACCATTCATCCATATCTTTACTTTATAATAAAACAAAGTATGCAAACCATTTACAGGAATATCGCTAACAAAGTACATCAAAACAACTTGTTCCATGTTGAATAAAACAATTGTCTACCAAATGTTCCGCAACCAGACCATTTTTCTAATACATTTAGATCAATATATGCACAACTCATATTTACATTAGCACAAATAGTAACATCAAAATGACCCATGTTTACATGAGAGAGAGAGAGTGTGTGTGTGTGTCACCTTGTTATTCACCCAATTCATCAGTTCCTCTCCTCTCTCGATCTGAGAGATAGTGGCATTTAGATAAATCGAATATCAGGAAATCTAAAAACAAAGAAACAGAAAATCAACAGGTAAAGAGAGAGCACCTAATAGCAATTTGTCAAGAAGCACATCTTGCTACAGTCGCAAGTTTTGTGACGACACCCAACCACTGGAAAGTAAAATTCATGAACACCTGTGACGCAGTGTAACATCCCAAATTTTCAATTTGGAATTTATACATTAGATCATCATGCATATCATATTTTATTTTGCTTTTGGTTTTGATCCTAGAAAATCCTAAGCAACTCAAGGACCCACGGAGAGAGTTGGGGATTTCGTTATTTACATATTTGAGTTTTCTCAAATTATGTAAACAGGATCATTTGATTTTATTTATTTTATCATCAATTATTTCTATTACAAAAATATGAGAGAGGGAATAAAATGACTTTTCCAAGATATAGAAATATTGAGGATTTAATAAAAAAATCAAATAAGTTTTATTTCGGAGTTTTTCGGTATTTTTATTTGAATTTAGGAAAAATGCGCGTTTTTCAAAGTTGTAGTTTGGGCCCAGATAAATGTTCACTTTATCGGGCTTGATTTTAGAAACCCGGCAAAATTTATTTCATGATTTTTGGAGTCCGTTTAGTATTTCTTTTTATTTTTCTTCTGAGCGGAATTATTTAAAAAAAACGAAACCGACTACGGGCCGTACTCGGCCAGGACTCCCTGGCCGGGGCCTTTATAAGGCGCCCGAGGCCCGAGCCAAGAGAGAGCCTAGCTGCCGCCGCCTAACCCTAGCCCCGCCCCAGCCGCCGCTGCCCGCCGCCGCCGCCCGCCGCCGCTGACTCGCCGGAGTGCGCGCCGCCCGAGGTTTGCCGCTGCCTCGTTTTCCGTGTTGTTTAAAAAAAAATTCTGTTCGTCGTTTTTCTTTTTCGTCGGATTTTTCGCGGTTATTTTCTGATCATGATTTCTGATCCGATTTTCGTTTTAGTATAACTTTTCGCTCGTTTATCGGAATCAGGCGATTCAAGCGCCTGGAGTTTCGTCTCGAAACCCTCTTTCCGAATAATCAACTTAAACATGTTTTTGCTACTGTAAAATTTGCCCTAGATCCCGATTACTAGAACGAAGTTGTTTTCTTTCGCCGTTTGATTTCTTTTGCTTCGTTCGATTTGATTCTTTTTGCCAACCAGGGTTCTTAAGTTGAACTTTCTGGTTAGATCTTCTATTTGGGTTTTACCTGTGCATTAGATGAGTACTTATTGTATGCTTGTTTGTTTGTCTGCGATAGAATACCCGGAGTGCGCCGCCTGTTACTTCGAATCTCTAGGTTTCGCGGATCATCAGCAAGGCAAGTAACACTTTGATCATACCTTTTCTACAACCCAGTTTTATTGCATTAGATCAATCCTCACACATTGCATGATTAGGATATAATTAAATTGTGGGATGGGAAGTAGATGAGGTAGTACCTATTACCTGTTTATTATCAAACCTTTGGGAGTTACTTCTACATTTGCTTATCATGCCAAGCTATGCTAGTAGACGTGGATTGGGTGAGTGAAATCCATGACAGATGTGAGATTGATAATTAATGGTTTATCTAAGGTGGCAACTTAAACACACATCTGGGTGGATTGAGGCACCTGGGGTTTCCAGGACTTGCCTGTTTTTATTTTGGACCGCCACCCAGACTCAAAGGGATCATGAGATTATTCATACTAGAAACTTCCGTGTGCAGCCACAAGCCATTATGGGCTCTAGCATAGTTGACTAAGTTGTGCGAACTCTTACAGTGGTAGACTAGCAGATGTAGGGGATGTAGGTGGTACGGTCTACCCGATCGTAAGGTGCTAGCGCTTCTGAAAGACTATGTCTCGGTCATCCGTCTTCTCAAACACCCTGTAGTGCGAGAAACCAAACGGAGGCGATCGAGTCTTGTGGGGAAAAGTGCGCAAACCTCTACAGAGTGTAATAAACTAATCATGGTTAGCCGTGTCCCCGGTTATGGACAATCTTGAGTATCTAGTACCTGGATTTTCATGTGAATCTCAACATGTCACTCTAAATTAATTTTGATGGGTTTTAATGACGTTACTTTAATTGGGATTGAGAATGTTGTCAACCATTCTCAATGTTTAACAACCACCATGATAGTAATTAAATTTATTCCTTTGAAGTAGGGAAAATTGGCTTTACGCAAAAACTGTAACCATAGAGCTTTCCACCAGCCAAATATGCATATAGTATGGCTGTTGCATTTCATTACTCTCTATGTGTTACCTTGCCAGCATATTCCATGTGCTGACCCGTTTTCGGGCTGCAACGTTAATGTTGCAGACTTTTCAGACGACAATTAAGGAGTTTTTAGGTCGTGGTTCTATACTCAGTGATGTCGTTGGAGTTGATGGACTCACTTATCTTCCAAGCCTTCCGCTGTTATCATTATTAGATGGCCTTAAGCCATATTTATTGTAATAAGTTCTCTTTTGAGACACTCGATGTAATAAGTGTGTGATTGCTACTCTGCTATAAATCCTCCGAGTACTGTGTGGTGTCAGCATTACTGATCCAGGGATGACACCGGAGCATAGAGATCAGACTGTTTGAGGTCTGGTCGCTACAGAGATGGTATCAGAGCACACGCTGACTGTAGGACACGACCACTAAGCTAAAAGACCTAGATCACTACTCACTCTCCTCTCTTCTGACTTCTCATCTTTTCTACTCTTTAGGATGGCAGATGCAAGGGACAAGTTCACCCAACCGGATGAAGATACACCCTTTGGACGCCACTTGAAGGAAGTCACTAGATACCTGAACATAGGAGTACCAAGCTTCACGGGAACGTACAACACCACTTTACCTGAAGAAGAGCGCTGGATGATTCAAGTTCAAGTTCCAGGAAGGACGTTCATGCCAGTCACTAAGCCCATAGAGTTTTCTTTTGATGCACCAACTTGGAGTCTAGGAAAGAGTATGGCAGCTCACATCGCCATGGGACGCATTGGAGAAGTCTACCGCAAGGATCTCAAGGATACTATCTACCAGATTTGTGGGCGCCGAGATGAACACTGGGAGATGATCAGCACCAGAAAGGATAGATCAATCGCAGCTTTTATCCAGGAGTTAAACCAGCACATTCGACGACAGGAGAATCAGATGTGCACCGACATGCTAGATCTAAAGAAGGCTAAAACTAGAATCAAGGAACTGGAGGAAGAACTCAAGGTTACACGTGAAGATTATGAAGAAGAAATTGAAGTATTGGTGGAGAAGAATGACGATCTGATCAAGAAGATTGGAATATTTATGGGAGGCCCGACACCAGTAGATGAAGACGAAGAACCCAAGGAGATTAGCCCAGAAGATTTCATCATCATCGACGGCACCGACTCGGAAGCAGATAGTAGCGATGATGACTATGTGGATGAAGCAGGAGCAGATATCATGGAGTCTACAACCGTAGAATATTTCTAGTAGACCACCCCATCAGTAGTAGTAGTCCACCATGTAAATATAGCAGTCCGAGCACTTTGCGATAGTTAGATCAATTGTATGCCTTTGTTTGATTGATTGAAGTGAATTGTGTGCTTTTGCCTCATGTGCATATGGGTATTGTTTTCTCTTTAGACCCCCTCTATTCTTATATCTCGTCTTTTCTAAAACCCTCAGATGCCTCCGACGTGACCCCGGATTTGCCTTTCCGCCGGAGCTCACCCAGTTGATCCAGCAGCAGAACACCTTGATGCAGTTGCTAGTTCAGAATCAGAATCAGGGGAACAACAACAATAACCCACCACCACCACCACCACCACCTATTAACCACTTAGCCCGTTTTATTAGGCTAAATCCGCCGGTGTTTTCCAGTAGCACCGAGCCGATAGTAGCAGATGATTGGCTCCGCAAGATAGCTAGGGAGTTGACCACAGCAGGATGCACATATGCGGAGAAGGTTAAGTTTGCCGCACATCAGTTAGAAGGACCCGCAGCATCTGGTGGGAGAATTTCATAGCCACCTTCCCAGTCGACACTGTCACATGGGACCAGTTTCAGCAGGCTTTTCGTACTGCCCATGTTTCAGCAGGAGCAATGGCCATGAAGAAGTGTGAGTTTCGTAACTTGCGCCAAGGAGGACGGACAGTTGGCCAGTATGTGGAGGAGTTTAGTAAGCTAGCACGTTATGCCCCAGATGACGTTGCTACAGATGCAGCTAAGCAGGAGAAATTTCTGGAAGGACTGAATGATGAGTTGAGTATGCAGTTGATGGTAGCCACCTTCAACAACTACCAGGAGTTGGTAGATCGTGCTCTTATGATTGAAGGGAAGCAGCAGCAAATTGAGAACCGCAAGAGGAAGTATGGACAAGGAAAGTATAACTCAGGAGCTCAGCAGAAGCCACGTTTTACTCCTAGACCGGGAGGACATTTTCAGCATACCCATGGAGTAGGTAGCTCGCACAATCACAATGGCACCAAGAATGGTAATGGGAATGGAGGAAGCAATGGACAGAACCGCAACACCCCATCCACCCCAGCCAAGAAGGACTTGAGCCACGTCACTTGCTATAAGTGTTCGAAGCCAGGACATTATGCAAATGAATGTCCTGAAGGCCAAAATGGCAATGGAAGTTCTGGGAAGAAGCCGAACCCTTTCAACAGGGGACAGGTGAACCACGTTAGCATGGAGGAGGTTGAAGTTCGGCCCGATGCAGTAATAGGTAAGTTTTTGGTTAAGTCATTTACTGCACTCGTTCTTTTTGATACTGGTGCATCGCATTCATACATATCAAGGGGATTTGTGGATAAGTATAACCTACCAACCCAAGCCCTTAGGACACCCATGTTAGTAACCTCACCAGGAGCAGAATATGTGGCTAGTCTATGGTGTGATCGGTTACCATTAAGGATTGGTAACTATGTTTTTCCCTCAGACCTAATAGTATTGGAATCTCAAGGATTGGATGTGATATTAGGCATGGATTGGTTATCAAAGTATGAAGGGAATATTGAGTGTGCTAGTAAGTCAATTTTGCTTACCACACCAGAAGGGAGAAGGATCAAGTATGTATCCCGGCATGTACCAAAGAGGACACAAGTAAATTCCTTATCAGGAGTTGTGCAGGAGGAAGTACCAGTGGTAAAGGATTTTCCTGATGTATTTCCCGAAGAGTTGCTAGGCATGCCACCGGATAGAGACATTGAGTTTTTGATTGAGCTATTGCCAGGCACTGGGCCAATATCAAAGAGACCATATAGGATGCCAGCAAAGGATTTGGTGGAAATTAAGAAGCAAATTAAGGAGTTACTGGATAAGGGATATATTCGCCCAAGTTCTTCACCTTGGGGATCGCCAGTACTTCTAGTGGAGAAGAAGGATGGATCGTTAAGAATGGTTGTTGATTATCGAGGATTGAATGAAGTAACGATCAAGAACAAGTATCCACTACCAATGATCAACTGTCTGTTTGATCGATTGCAAGGAGCTAAAGTGTTTTCCGAGATCAATTTGCGATCAGGATACCACCAGTTGAAGATTCGAGAACAGGATATCCCGAAGACAGCTTTCACCACAAGATATGGACTATATGAGTATATCGTTATGTCATTTGGACTGACTAACGCACCTGCCTATTTTATGAACATGATGAACAAAGTGTTTATGGAGTTTTTGGATAAGTTCGTCGTAGTGTTCATTGATGATATCCTGGTATATTCGAAGAATGAAGAGGAGCATAAGGAGCATTTGCATTTGGTACTTGGAAAGCTCAGAGAACATCAGTTATATGCCAAGTTCAGCAAATGTGAATTTTGGTTGAAGGAAGTAGGATTCCTCGGACATGTTATATCTGGAGAAGGTATAGCAGTAGATCCCGCTAAAGTTGAAACCGTGACCAAGTGGGAAGCCCCAACAACAGTTGGAGAGATCCGGAGTTTTCTTGGACTCGCAGGATACTACCAGAGATTTACTGAGAATTTCTCAAAGATTGCAAAGCCTATGACGGAGTTGCTGAAGAAGGATACTAAGTTCAAATGGACTGAGGAGTGTGAGGCTAGTTTCCAGGAGTTGAAGAAACGCTTGGTTACCTCACCAGTGTTGATTTTGCCAGATCAAACCAAGGATTATGAGGTGTATTGCGACGCTTCACGTCGAGGACTTGGAGCAGTGCTTATGCAGGAAGGGAGAGTTGTTTCATATGCTTCACGACAACTGAAGCCTCACGAATTGAATTATGCCACGCATGATTTGGAGTTAGCAGCCGTAGTGCATGCATTGAAGACATGGAGACATTTCCTCATTGGAAATCATTGTGAGGTGTACACGGATCATAAGAGTTTGAAGTACATTTTCACACAGAAGGAGTTGAACCTCAGACAAAGGAGATGGTTGGAGCTTATCAAAGATTATGATATGAAATTGCATTATCATCCCGGGAAGGCTAATGTAGTAGCTGACGCATTAAGCCGCAAGAACCATGTCAATACGTTAATGATGGGAGAAATACCCAAGGAGTTAGCAGAAAATCTTCGTGAACTATGTGTGGAAATAGTTCCAAGAGGCTATGTAGCAGCACTAGAGATTCTGTCAACTTTGATGGATAGAATCAGAGAAGCTCAGAAAACTGACAAGGAGATTGCTTCTATAAAAGAGAAAATGAGCCAAGGAAAAGCTAAGGGATTTCGTGAGGATGAGCACGACACCCTATGGTTTGAAGACCGTGTTTACGTGCCCAATAACCCGGAGATTAGGAAGTTGATTCTGCAAGAGGCCCATGATTCACCGTATTCGATTCACCCAGGAAATACCAAGATGTATTTGGATTTGAAGGATATTTTCTGGTGGACCGGAATGAAGAAGGATATTGCGGAGTATGTAGCAGTTTGTGACGTATGTCAGAGAGTAAAGGCAGAGCATCAGAAGCCAGCAGGATTGTTGCAGCCATTGCCGATACCCGAATGGAAGTGGGATAAGCTAGGCATGGATTTTATCACGGGATTACCAAGGACTCGTTCAGGCTATGACTCGATTTGGGTCGTAGTTGATCGATTGACAAAGGTAGCTCATTTCATCCCAGTAAAGACCACTTACACCAGTGCTAAGTTGGCAAAGATATACATGACCAGGATCGTATGTTTGCATGGAGTTCCGAGAAGTATTGTATCAGATAGAGGAACCCAGTTTACCTCAAAGTTCTGGAAGCAGTTGCATGAGACTTTAGGTACTAGGCTAGAATTCAGTACAGCATTTCATTAGACAGATGGATAGACCGAGAGAGTCAATCAGATTTTGAAGGATATGCTGAGAGCTTGTGCGCTAGATTATGGATCTAGTTGGGACGATAATTTGCCATATGCAGAGTTCTCTTACAATAATAGCTATCAGACCAGTTTGAAGATGGCACCTTTCGAGGCTTTGTACGGAAGGAGGTGCAGGACACCGTTGTCATGGGACGAAGTTGGAGACCGCCAGTTGTTTGGACCAGATTTGATTAAGGAGTCTGAACAGAAGGTGAAGTTGATTCGTGATAGGCTCAAGGTAGCCCAGTCCAGACAGAAGAGCTACGCAGATTCTAAACGCAAGGAGACAGTTTACGAAGTCAGAGTCAGAGCTTATCTTCGAGTATCCCCACTTCGAGGGATTAAGCGCTTTGGAGTTAAGGGGAAGTTAGCGCCACGATTTGTAGGACCATATCGAGTTTTGGAGCGTATGGGAGAAGTGGCCTACAAGTTGGAATTGCCAGAAGGATTGACAGGAGTGCATGATGTGTTTCACGTTTCTCAGTTGAAGAAGTGTCACGCGGAGATGGCTGACATACCTTTGAGAGACACAGTACCATTGGAAGCGATTCAGTTGGATAACAATTTGACCTATGAAGAGAAACCAGTCAAGATTCTCGAGTTTGCCAGCCGAGTTACTCGTAGCAAGGTTATCAAGTTTTGCAAAGTTCAGTGGAGCCACCACACGGAGGATGAAGCCACCTGGGAGCGAGAGGAAGATTTGCTCAAAGACCACCCTCACCTATTTTCTAGCCAACCCGAATCTCGAGGGCGAGATTCATCTTAACGGGGGTAGGTTTGTAACATCCCAAATTTTCAATTTGGAATGTTATACATTAGATCATCATGCATATCATATTTTATTTTGCTTTTGGTTTTGATCCTAGAAAATCCTAAGCAACTCAAGGACCCACGGAGAGAGTTGGGGATTTCGTTATTTACGTATTTGAGTTTTCTCAAATTATGTAAACAGGATCATTTGATTTTATTTATTTTATCATCAATTATTTCTATTACAAAAATATGAGAGAGGGAATAAAATGACTTTTCCAAGATATAGAAATATTGAGGATTTAATAAAAAAATCAAATAAGTTTTATTTCGGAGTTTTTCAGTATTTTTATTTGAATTTAGGAAAAATGCGCGTTTTTCAAAGTTGTAGTTTGGGCCCAGATAAATGTTCACTTTATCGGGCTTGATTTAGAAACCTGGCAAAATTTATTTCGTGATTTTTGGAGTCTTTTTTATTTTTCTTCCGAGCGGAATTATTTAAAAAAAAACGAAACCGACTACGGGCCGTACTCGGCCAGGACTCCCTGGCCGGGGCCTTTATAAGGCGCCCGAGGCCCGAGTCGAGAGAGAGCCCAGCCGCCGCCGCCTAACCCTAGCCCCGCCCCAGCCACCGCCGCCGCCGCCCACCGCCGCCGCCCGCCGCGCCGACTCGCCGGAGTGCGCGCCGCCCGAGGTTCGCCGCCGCCTCGTTTTCCGTGCTGTTTTAAAAAAAATTCTGTTAGTCGTTTTTCTTTTTCGTCAGATTTTTCGCGGTTATTTTCTGATCGCGATTTCTGATCCGATTTTCGTTTTAGTATAACTTTTCGCTCGTTTATCGGAATCAGGCGATTCAAGCGCCTGGAGTTTCGTCTCGAAACCCTCTTTCCGAATAATCAACTTAAACATGTTTTTGCTACTGTAAAATTTGCCCTAGATCTAGATTACTAGAACGAAGTTGTTTTCTTTCGCCGTTTGATTTCTTTTGCTTCGTTCGATTTGATTCTTTTTGCCAACCAGGGTTCTTAAGTTGAACTTTCTGGTTAGATCTTCTATTTGGGTTTTACCTGTGCATTAGATGAGTACTTATTGTATGCTTGTTTTTTTGTCTGCGATAGAATACCCGGAGTGCGCCGCCTGTTACTTCGAATCTCTAGGTTTCGCGGATCATCAGCAAGGCAAGTAACACTTTGATCATACCTTTTCTACAACCCAGTTTTATTGCATTAGATCAATCCTCACACATTGCATGATTAGGATCTAATTAAATTGTGGGATGGGAAGTAGATGAGGTAGTACCTATTACCTGTTTATTATCAAACCTTTGGGAGTTACTTCTACGTTTGCTTATCATGCCAAGCTATGCTAGTAGACGTGGATTGGGTGAGTGAAATCCATGACAGATGTGAGATTGATAATTAATGGTTTATCTAAGGTGGCAACTTAAACACACATCTGGGTGGATTGAGGCACCTGGGGTTTCCAGGACTTGCCTGTTTTTCTTTTGGACCGCCACCCAGACTCAAAGGGATCATGAGATTATTCATACTAGAAACTTCCGTGTGCAGCCACAAGCCATTATGGGCTCTGGCATAGTTGACTAAGTTGTGCGAACTCTTACAGTGGTAGACTAGCAGATGTAGGGGATGTAGGTGGTACGGTCTACCCGATCGTAAGGTGCTAGCGCTTCTGAAAGACTATGTCTCGGTCATCCGTCTTCTCAAACACCCTGTAGTGCGAGAAACCAAACGGAGGCGATCGAGTCTTGTGGGGAAAAGTAGGCAAACCTCTATAGAGTGTAATAAACTAATCATGGTTAGCCGTGTCCCCGGTTATGGACAATCTTGAGTATCTAGTACCTGGATTTTCATGTGAATCTCAACATGTCACTCTAAATTAATTTTGATGGGTTTTAATGACGTTACTTTAATTGGGATTGAGAATGCTGTCAACCATTCTCAATGTTTAACAACCACCATGATAGTAATTAAATTTATTCCTTTGAAGTAGGGAAAATTGGCTTTACGCAAAAACTGTAACCATAGAGCTTTCCACCAGCCAAATATGCATATAGTATGGCTGTTGCATTTCATTACTCTCTATGTGTTACCTTGCTAGCATATTCCATGTGCTGACCCATTTTCGGGCTGCAACGTTAATGTTGTAGACTTTTCAGACGACGATTAAGGAGTTTTTAGGTCGTGGTTCTATACTCAGTGATGCCGTTGGAGTTGATGGACTCACTTATCTTCCAAGCCTTCCGCTGTTATCATTATTAGATGGCCTTAAGCCATATTTATTGTAATAAGTTCTCTTTTGAGACACTCGATGTAATAAGTGTGTGATTGCTACTCTGCTATAAATCCTCCGAGTACTGTGTGGTGTCAGCATTACTGATCCAGGGATGACACCGGAGCACAAAGATCAGACTGTTTGAGGTCTGGTCGCTACACGCAGAGAGTAGTGGAATAAAACCTAGTACATGAAGAGAGGGGAAGAAAGAGAGGTGAGGAGGACTAAAATACCAAAAGGCGTCGCGAATGCCAATTCAGTTCTGGCTGCAGCCATCGGCAGCGCAACATCTCTTGCCAAGGAGGTCCACTGGACCGAGCCGAGCCGCCTCTCGCGCCCTCACCTCCCTCTCCCAATGCACGAACTCTCTCCCATCCGCGCGTCGCCGTCGCCGCTGCAGCCAGTGCTATCTCCCTTGATCCGCGCCACCGGCCGCTTCTCTCACTTCATCCATGCCATCACCTGCTCCTCCCCCTCGCATCCTCCTCAATCAGCTATGGCGTCAAGCGAGGGGCTACTCTGGCATGTGGATTAGCAGGTTGCGGCTACGGTGAGGAAGTCAGGAGGGAGGAGGACGTGTGCGGCGGCTGTGTGGATTGAGGAAAAAGGCCTAGGGTTCTGCCCGAGTCTAGCGGAGGAATGGATTGGCGTAGGCGCGCAGCACGGGACGAGAGGATTGACCAAAATTGCTCTCCCACGTTTCTCGGGCTGATGTGCCACAGACCTGTGGCTCCCTCCTGGAGAGCGCCCACAATCAGTGGCAGGGGCCGCACCCGCACGACAAAAGCAAGCCACCCACCCACCCAAACAGTGCGCAGGTCAAAAGCGAATCCTCCCAGGCCGAAATCGACGGGCCAGGCCAACAACTCCCTCCAATCCCGGATGAGCGAGACGTCCCGACGCACGACGGCTCGCGACCACCCATCCCATGAGGCGCACAACCAGCCAACGGAGCTGACGAGCGGGTCCAGAAGCAACACCGGCCCACCTGTCATCGCAAGAACACAAACGAGGGAGCAGAAACCGGGTGCGCATGCATCGGCCAACCCCTCCGGTGGCCCCCCACGACCCATGACGCAGTCAGCGGGGAACGAGCCACGCGACGCGGCAGGAGTGGCTCACGCGACCAAATCTAACCTAGCCAATGGAAATTTCCACCGAGCCCACCAGTCATCATGGGGCACGAAGAAACCTTGAGTCAAAATCGGCTGTGAAAATCAAACGGCAGGGCAGGCGCGTTGACCCGACCAAGCCCCATCGAAAGGCAAGAAACACAACAAAATCGAGGGATGCTCGCAACGGCGGGTCGCCTAGCCACCTTATATGTTAAAATGAGGTATTTCGTCCGAGAAAAAATAATAAGCAAGCTTTCAGGAAGAAACTCCGCCGCCACGAGGCGGAACCTTGGCGGAACCAATTTAGGGATCCGGCAGAGCTGTTCTGCTGGGAAATCATCACCAACGTCATCACCAACGATCCTCTCATCGGGAGGGGGTCAATATCCATCAACATCTTCACCAGCACCATCTCATCTCAAACCCTAGTTCATCTCTTGTATAAAATCTTTGTATCCAAACTTCAGATTGGTACCTATGGGTTGCTAGTAGTGTTGATTACTCCTTGTAGTTGATGCTAGTTGGTTTACTTGGTGGAAGATCATATGTTCAGATCCATTATGCATATTAATACCCCTATTATTATGAACATGAATATGCTTTATGAGTAGTTACGTTTGTTCCTGAGGACATGGGAGAAGTCTTGCTATAAGTAGTCATGTGAATTTGGTATTTGTTCGATATTTTGATGAGATGTATGTTGTCATCCCTCTAGTGGTGTCATGTGAACCTCGACTACATGACACTTCACCATTGTTTGGGCCTAGAGGGAGGCATTGGGAAGTAATAAGTAGATGATGGGTTGCTAGAGTGACAGAGGCTTAAACCCTAGTTTATGTGTTGCTTCGTAAGGGGCTGATTTGGATCCATATGTTTCATGCTATGGTTAGGTTTACCTTAATACTTCTGTTGTAGTTGCGGATGCTTGCAATGGGGGTTAATCATAAGTGGGATGCTTGTCCAAGTAAGGACAGCACCCAAGCACCGGTCCACCCACATATCAAATTATCAAAGTACCGAACACGAATCATATGAACGTGATGAAAACTAGCTTGACGATAATTCCCATGTGTCCTTGGGAGCGCTTTCCTTCATATAAGAGTTTGTCCAGGATTGTCCTTTGCTACAAAAAGGATTAGGCCACCTTGCTGCACCTTATTTACTTTTATTACTTGCTACTCGTTACAAATTACCTTATCACAAAACTATCTGTTACCGATAACTTCAGTGCTTGCAGAGAATACCTTACTGAAAACTGCTTATCATTTCCTTCTGCTCCTCATTGGGTTCGACACTCTTACTTATCAAAAAGCTACGATAGATCCCCTACACTTGTGGGTCATCAAGATCCGATCGACGGCGGCGTCGAGCGAGACGGCAGTGGCGGCTCCAGTAGCGGCATCACGTGGCGGCGCGGCTCAGGCTTGGGGCGAGCTGCGGCGGTGGCGGGTGCGATGAGGAGGAGGGGCGGTGGCGGGGTGGCTTATAAAGGCCTCAGGTTCGGGGTCCCGACTTGGAGTAGGCGGCGACGGTGGCGGGGCGAGCTCGGACTCCCTGCCGGAGTCCGACGCGGACACGGGGTCGGGGGCGATGGTGGTTGGCGGCTGGGCCTTCGGCCCAGTCGTGCGAAGAAGATTTTTTTAAAATAAAATTTCGCCCGAAAGAAAAATCCTAATAAAATATATAAAAAATCTGAAAATACGAGAAACAATTTTCACCATCCAAACCTAATATTTAGGACAAGATGAACATTTTCCCAGCCTAAAATGCAAATTTTCAAAAATGCATATTTTTCTCTAATTCTAATAAAATAACAAATAAAATACAAATGAAGTAATAATTTGATTTTAAAATTTCTTCTCCAATATTCCTCTCTTGTTGAGGAAGTCATATTATCTTCTCTCATTTATTTTTGTTATTGAAAATAATTGGAGGGAAATATTAAAATCAAATTGATCCTTTCTTCAAATTTGAAATAAATTCAAATACGAAAAATTTGTGAAACCTCCAACTCTCTCCTTGGGTCCTTGAGTTGCTTAAGATTTCTAGGATCACAACCAAATATAAAAGAAAATATGATATGCATATGATGACCTATGTATAACATCCAAATTGAAAATTGGGATGTTACAAACCTACCCCTTAAGATGAATCTCGTCCTCGAGATTCGGGTTGGCTAGAAAATAGGTGTGGATGGTCTTTCCGTAGGTCTTCCTCTTGTAAGTTAGGTCACTTTCCAATTGAATTGCTTCCAGGGACACTGTATCTCTCAGAGGTATATCGGCCATCTCCGGATGGCACTTCTTCAGCTGGGAAACGTGAAACACATCATGAAGTCCTGACAATCCTTTGGGTAACTCCAACTTGTAGGACACTTCTCCCATACGTTCCAAAACTCAATATGGTCCAACAAATCGTGGTGCTAACTTTGCTTTGACTCCAAATCTTTTAACTCCTCGGAGCGGTGACACACGAAGATATGCCCTATCTCCGATTTCATAGACTACCTCCTTGTGTTTAGTATCGTCACAACTCTTCTGCCTGGACCGGGCTACCTTCGGTGTATCCGAATCAACTTAACCTTCTCTTCAGACTCCTTGATTAAATCTGGTCCAAACAATTGATGGTCTCCAACTTCATCCCACATCAATGGTGTCCTACACCTTGTTCCATACAAAGCTTCAAAAGGGTCCATCCTCAAACTAGCCTGATAACTATTGTTATATGAGAACTCTGCGTAAGGCAAATTATCATCCCAACTAGATCCATAATCTGGTGCACAAGCTCTCAACATGTCCTCTAGAATCTGATTGACTCTCTCAGTCTGTCCATCTATCTGCGGATGGAAGGTTGTACTGGACTCCAGCCTGGTACCCAAAGTCTAGTGCAGCTAATTCCAAAACTTCGAAGTAAACCGTGTCCCTCTATCTGATATGATGGTCCTCGGAACTCCATGCAGACTTACGATCCTGGTCATATATATCTTAGCCAACTTCGCACTCGTATAAGTGGTTTTCACAGGGATGAAGTGTGCCACTTTGGTCAAGCGATCAACTCCCAGATGGAGTCATAACCTGATCTTGTCCTGGATAATCCGGTGATAAAGTCCATACCAAGTTTATCCCACTTCCATTCAGGTATCGTCATAGGCTGTAATAATCCAGCGGGCTTCTAATGTTCTGCCTTAACTCTCTGACATACTTCACATACGGCTACATACTCGGCAATATCCTTCTTCATACATGTCCACTAGAAATGTTCCTTCAAATCCAAATACATCTTAGTGTTTCTAGGGTGAATCGAGTATGGCGAGTCATGAGCCTCCTGAAGTATTAACTTCCTGATCTCCGCATTATTGGGTACATATACACGATCCTCAAACCATAAAGTTTCGTGCTCATCCTCACGAAACCCTTTGGCCTTTCCTTTGCTCATTTTCTCCCTTATCTCCGCAATTTCCTTGTCATCCTTCTAGGCTTCTCGAATCTTTCCCAATAACATGGACTGAAAATCCATTGCTGCAACAAATCCTCTTGGAACTATCTCCAAACGAAGTTCCTTGAGATCGTCGACTAACTCCCGCGGTAATCCTCCGCTTACGAGTGTATTGAAATAACTCTTGCGGCTCAAAGTGTCTGCTACGACATTGGCCTTTCCTGGATGATAATGTAGCTTCATATCATAATCCTTTATTAGCTCCAACCATCTCCTCTGCCTGAGATTCAACTCCTTCTGTGTGAAAATATACTTCAAACTCTTGTGATCCGTGTATGCGTCACAAAGGTTTCCAATCAGAAAATTTCTCCAGGTCTTGAGCGCATGCACTATGGCTGCTAACTCCAAATCATGCGTGGCAGAATTCAACTCATTCGGTGGAAGCGGACGTGAGGTGATGTCTACTACACAACCTTCTTCTTGTAGATGTTGTTGGGCCTCCAAGTGCAGAGGTTTATAAGACAGTAGCAAATTTCCCTCAAGTGGATGACCTAAGGTTTATCAATCCGTAGGAGGCGTAGGATGAAGATGGTCTCTCTCAAGCAACCCTGCAACCAAATAACAAAGAGTCTCTTGTGTCCCCAACACACCCAATACAATGGTAAATTGTATAGGTGCACTAGTTCGGCGAAGAGATGGTGATACAAGTGGTATATGGATGGTAGATAAAGGTTTTTGAAATCTGAAAATATAAAAAACAGCAAGGTAACTAATGATAAAAGTGAGCACAAACGGTATTGCAATGCGTTGAAACAAGGCCTAGGGTTCATACTTTCACTAGTGCAAGTTCTCTCAACAATAATAACATAATTGGATCATTTAAATATCCCTCAACATGCAACAAAGAGTCACTCCAAAGTCAGTAATAGCGGAGAACAAACAAAGAGATTATGGTAGGGTATGAAACCACCTCAAAGTTATCCTTTCTGATCGATCTATTCAAGAGTCTGTAGTAAAATAACATGAATCTATTCTTTCCGTTCGATCTATCATAGAGTTCGTACTAGAATAACACCTTAATATACAAATCAACCAAAACCCTAATGTCACCTAGATACTCCAATGTCACCTCAAGTATCCGTGGGTATGATTATACGATATGCATCACACAATCTCAGATTCATCTATTCAAACCAACACAAAGTACTTCAAAGAGTGCCCCAAAGTTTCTACCAGAGAGTCAAGACGAAAACGTGTGCCAACCCCTATGCATAGGTTCATGGGCGGAACCCGCAAGTTGATCACCAAAACATACATCAAGTGGATCAATAGAATACCCCATTGTCACCACGGGTATCCCACGCAAGACAGACATCAAGTGTTCTCAAATCCTTAAAGACTCAATCCGATAAGATAACTTCAAAGGGAAAACTCAATCCATTACATGAGAGTAGAGGGGGAGAAACATCATAAGATCCAATTATAATAGCAAAGCTCGTGATACATCAAGATCACACCACCTCAAGAACACGAGAGAGAGAGAGAGAGAGATCAAACACATAGCTACTGGTACATACCCTCAGCCCCGAGGGAGAACTACTCCCTCCTCATCATGGAGAGCGCCGGGATGATGAAGATGGCCACCGGAGAGGGATTGCCCCTCCGGCAGGGTGCCGGAAAGGGTCTAGATTGGTTTTCGGTGGCTACGGAGGCTTCTGGCGGCGGAACTCCCGATCTATTGTGCTCCCCGAAGTTTTTAGGGTATATGGATATATATAGGAGGAAGAAGTACGTCAAGGGAGCCATGAGGGGCCCACGAGGGTGGAGGGCGCGCCCAGGGTGGGTGGGCGCGCCCCCTGCCTCGTGCCTTCCTCGTTGCTTCCCTTACGTACACCCCAAGTCTTCTGGATTGCTTCTGTTCCAAAAATAAGTTCCGTGAAGTTTCAGGTCAATTGGACTCCGTTTGATTTTCCTTTTCTGTGATACTCTAAAACAAGGAAAAAACTGAAACTAGCACTGGGCTCTAGGTTAATAGGTTAGTCCCAAAAATAATATAGAAGTGTTTAATAAAGCCCATAAACATCCAAAACAGATAATATAATAGCATGTAACAATCAAAATTATAGATACGTTGGAGACGTATCAACATCCCCAAGCTTAATTCCTGCTCGTCCTCGAGTAGGTAAATGATAAAAACAGAATTTTTGATGTGGAATGCTACCTAACATATTTCTCTAAGTAATTCTCTTCATTTTGGCATGAATGTTCAAATCCATAAGATTCAAGACAAAAGTTTAATATTGACATAAAAATAATAATAGTTCAAGCATACTAACTAAGTAATCATGTCTTCTCAAAATAACATGACCAAAGAAAATCATCCCTAAAAAATCATATAGTCTGGCTATGCTCCATCTTCACCACACAAAGAATTTAAATCATGCACAACCCCGATGACAAGCCAAGCAATTGTTTCATACTTTTGATGTTCTCAAACTTTTTCAATCTTCACGCAATATATGAGCGTGAGCCATGGATATAACACTATAGGTGGAATAGAATGGTGGTTGTGGAGAAGACAAAAAGGAGAAGATAGTCTCACATCAACTAGGCGTATCAACAGGCTATGGAGATGCCCATCGATAGATATCAATGTGAGTGAGTAGGGATTGCCATGCAACGGATGCACTAGAGCTATAAGTGTATGAAAGCTCAAAAAGAAACTAAGTGGGTGTGCATCCAACTTGCTTGCTCACGAAGACCTGGGGCATTTTGAGGAAGCCCATCATTGGAATATACAAGCCAAGTTCTATAACGTAAAATTCCCACTAGTATATGAAAGTGAAAACATAGGAGACTCTCTATCATGAAGATCATGGTGCTACTTTGAAGCACAAGTGTGGTAAAAGGATAGTAGCATTGCCCCTTCTCTCTTTTTCTCTCATTTTTTTGTTTTTTTTGTTTTTTGTTGTGGGCCTTCTCCTTTTTTTTATGGCCTCTTTTTTTCGTCCGGAGTATCATCCTGACTTGTGGGGGAATCATACATCCTTTCCTCACTGGGACAATGCTCTAATAATGATGATCATCACACTTTTATTTACTTACAACTCAAGAATTACAACTCTATACTTAAAACAAGATATGACTATATGAATGCCTCCGGCGGTGTACCGGGATGTGCAATGACTCATGAGTGACATGTATGAAAGAATTATGAACGGTGGATTTACCATAAATACAATGTCAACTACATGATCATGCATAGCAATATGACAATGATGGAGCGTGTCATAATAAATGGAACGGTGGAGAGTTGCATGGCAATATATCTCGGAATGGCTATGGAGATGCCATAATAGGTAGGTATGGTGGCTGTTTTGAGGAAGGTATATGGTGGGTTTATGGTACCGGCGAAAGGTGCGCGGTATTAGAGAGGTTAGCAATGGTGGAAGGGTGAGAGTGCGTATAATCCATGGACTCAACATTAGTCATAAAGAACTCACATACTTATTGCAAAAATCTATTAGTTATCGAAACAAAGTACTACACGCATGCTTCTAGGGGGATAGATTGGTAGGAAAAGACCATCGCTCGTCCCCGACCGCCACTCATAAGGAAGACAATCAATAAATAAATCATGCTCCGACTTCATCACATAATGGTTCACCATACGTGCATGCTACGGGAATCACAAACTTTAACACAAGTATCTCTCAAATCCACTACTACTCAACTAGCATGACTCTAATATCACCATCTCCATATCTCAAAACAATCATAAGGAATCAAACTTCTCATAGTATTCAATGCACTTTATATGAAAGTTTTTATTATATCCCACTTGGATGCCTATCATATTAGTACTAAATTCATAACCAAAGAAAATTACCATGCTGTTTAGGACTCTCAAAATAATATAAGTGACACATGAGAGTTCATCTATTTCTATAAAATAAAACCACCACCATGCTCTAAAAAGATATAAGTGAAGCACTAGAGCAACAACAAACTACTCCGAAAGATATAAGTGAAGATTAATGAGTAGTCGAATAATTATGCAACTATATGAAGACTCTCTAACATTTAAGAATTTCGGATCTTGGTATTTTATTCAAACAGCAAGCAAAACTAAATAAAATAAAATGACGCTCCAAGCAAAACACATATCATGTGGTAAATAAAAATATAGCTCCAAGTAAAGTTACCGATGAACGAAGACGAAAGAGGGGATGCCTTCCGGGGCATCCCCAAGCTTAGGCTCTTGGTTGTCCTTGAATATTAGCTTGGGGTTCCTTGGGCATCCCCAATATTAGGTTATTTCCACTCCTTATTCCATAGTCCATCGAATCTTTACCCAAAACTTGAAAACTTCACAACACAAAACTCAAAAGAAAACTCGTAAGCTCCGTTAGCGAAAGAAAGCAAAATACCACTACAAGGTACTGTAATGAACTCATTATTTATTTATATTGGTGTTAAACCCACTGTATTCCAACTTCTCTATGGTTTATAAACACTTTTACTAGCCATAGATTCATTAAAATAAGCAAACAACACACGAAAAACAGAATCTGTCAAAAACAGAACAGTCTGTAGTAATCTGTAACTAACACAAACTTCTGGAACCCCCAAAACTCTAAAATAAATTGCTGGATGTGAGGGATTTATCTATTAATAATCTTCAAAAATAATTAGCTAAATATCACTCTCCAATAAAAAATGGCAGCAATTCTCGTGAGCGCTAAAGTTTCTGTTTTTTTACAGCAAGATCAACAAGACTTTCCCCAAGTCTTCCCAACGGTTCTACTTGGCACAAACACTAATTAAAACATAAAAAATAAATCATAATAGAGGCTAGATAATTTATTTATTACTAAACTGGAACAAAAAGCAAATAAGAAAAACAAAATTGGGTTGCCTCCCAACAAGCGCTAACGTTTAACGCCCCTAGCTAGGCATGATGATTTCAATGATGCTCACATAAAAGATAAGAATTGAAACATAAAGAGAGCATCATGAAGAATATGACTAGCACATTTAAGTCTGACCCTCTTCCTATGCATAGGGATTTTGTGATTGAACAACTTATGAGAACAATAATCAACTAGCATAGGAGGGCAAAACAAGTATAACTTTAAAACTTTAAGAACATAAGGAGGAAACTTGATATTATTGCAATTCCTACAAGTATATATTCCTCCCTCATAATAATTTTCAGTAGCATCATGAATGAATTCAACAATATAACCATCACCTAAAGCATTCTTTTCATGATCTACAAGCATAGAAATTTTACTACTCTCCACATAAGCAAAATTCTTCTCATTCGGAATAGTGGGAGTATATTCAACAAAATAATTATCATGTGAGGCATAATCCAATTGAAAACTAAAATCATGATGACAAGTTTCATGGATATCATTATTCTTTATAGCATACAAGTCATCACAATAATCATCATAGATAGCAACTTTGTTCTCATAATCAATTGGAACCTCTTCCGGAATAGTGGATTCATCACAAAATAAAGTCATGACCTCTCCAAATCCACTTTAATCAATATAATCATCATAAATAGGAGGCATGCTTTCATCATAATAAATTTTCTCATCAAAACTTGGGGTACAAAAAATATCATCTTCATCAAACATAGCTTCCCCAAGCTTGTGGCTTTGCATATCATTAGCATCATGGATATTCAAGGAATTCATACTAACAACATTGCAATCATGCTCATCATTCAAATATTTAGTGCCAAACATTTTAATGCATTCTTCATCTAACACTTTGGCACAATTTTCCTTTCCATCATACTCACGAAAGATATTAAAAAGATGAAGTGTATGAGGCAAACTCAATTCCATTTTTTGTTGTAGTTTTCTTTTATAAACTAAACTAGTGCTAAAACAAGAAACAAAAAGATTCGATTGCAGATCTAAAGATATACCTTCAAGCGCTAACCTCCCCGGCAACGGCGCCAGAAAAGAGCTTGATGTCTACTACACAACCTTCTTCTTCTAGACGTTGTTGGGCCTCCAAGTGCAGAGGTTTGTAGGCACTAGCAAATTTCCCTCAAGTGGATGACCTAAGGTTTATCAATCTGTAGGAGGCGTAGGATGAAGATGGTCTCTCTCAAGCAACCCTGCAACAAAATAACAAAGAGTCTCTTGTGTCCCCAACACACCCAATACAATGGTAAATTGTATAGGTGCACTAGTTCGGTGAAGAGATGGTGATACAAGTGGTATATGGATGGTAGATAAAGGTTTTTGAAATATGAAAAATATAAAAACAGCAAGGTAAATAATGATAAAAGTGAGCACAAACGGTATTGCAATGCGTTGAAACAAGGCCTAGGGTTCATACTTTCACTAGTGCAAGTTCTCTCAACAATAATAACATAATTGGATCATTTAACTATCCCTCAACATGCAACAAAGAGTCACTCCAAATTCACTAATAGCAGAGCACAAACGAAGATATTATGGTAGGGTACAAAACCACCTGAAAGTTATCCTTTCTGATCGATCTATTCAAGAGTCCGTAGTAAAATAACATGAAGCTATTCTTTCCGTTCGATCTATCATAGAGTTTGTACTAGAATAACACCTTAAGATACAAATCAACCAAAACCCTAATGTCACCTAGATACTCCAATGTCACCTCAAGTATCCGTGGGTATGATTATACGATATGCATCACACAATCTCAGATTCATCTATTCAAACCAACACAAAGTACTTCAAAGAGTGCCACAAAGTTTCTACCGGAGAGTCAAGACGAAAATGTGTGCCAACCCCTATGCATAGGTTCATGGGCGGAACCCGCAAGTTGATCACCAAAACATACATCAAGTGGATCAATAGAATACCCCATTGTCACCACGGGTATCCCACGCAAGACATACATCAAGTGTTCTCAAATCCTTAAAGACTCAATCCGATAAAATAACTTCAAAGGGAAAACTCAATCCATTACAAGAGAGTAGAGGGGGAGAAACATCATAAGATCCAACTATAATAGCAAAGCTCGCGATACATCAAGATCGTACCACCGCAAGAACACGAGAGAGAGAGATCAAACACATAGCTACTGGTACATACCCTTAGCCCCGAGGGAGAACTACTCCCTCCTCGTCATGGAGAGCGCCGGGATGATGAAGATGGCCACCGGAGAGGGATTGCCCCTCCGGCAGGGTGCCGGAAAGGGTCTAGATTAGTTTTCGGTGGCTACGGAGGCTTCTGGCGGCGGAACTCCCGATCTATTGTGCTCCCTGAAGTTTTTAGGGTATATGGATATATATAGGAGGAAGAAGTACGTCAAGGGAGCCACGAGGGGCCTACGAGGGTGGAGGGCGCGCCCAGGGGGTGGGCGTGCCCCCCTGCCTCGTGCCTTCCTCGTTGCTTCCCTTATGTACACCCCAAGTCTTCTGGATTGCTTCCGTTCCAAAAATAAGTTTGTGAAGTTTAGGTCAATTAGACTCCGTTTGATTTTCCTTTTCTGCTATACTGTAAAACAAGGAAAAAACAGAAACTGGCACTGGGCTCTAGGTTAATAGGTTAGTCCCAAAAATAATATAAAAGTGTTTCATAAAGCCCATAAACATCCAAAACAGATAATATAATAGCATGGAACAATCTAAAATTATAGATACGTTGGAGACGTATCATGAGGCATATGAAACAACACTTCCTTCTTGCATAAGTACACCTCCAAGTCCCATGCGAGAAGCGTCACAATACACTTGAAAGTCCTTGTGTATATATGGAAGAATTAGCACTGGGGCTGTAACCAAACGTTTCTTCATCTCCTGAAAACTGTCCTCACATTCTTCTGTCCATTTGAACTTGGTATCCTTCTTCAAAAACTCTGTCATGGGCTTCGCAATCTTGGAAAAATTCTCAATGAACCTCCTATAGTATCCTGCGAGTCCCACAAAACTGTGGATCTCTCCTACTACGGTGGGTGCCAACCACTCAGTGACATACTGAACCTTGGTAGGGTCTACTGCTATACCTTCTCCTGATATAACATGCCCAAGAAATCCAACTTCTTCCAACCAAAACTCACATTTGCTAAACTTAGCATATAGCTGATGTTCTCTGAGCTTCTCGAGAACTAAGCACAAATGTTCCTTGTGTTCCTCTTCATTCTTCGAGTACACCAATATATCATCAATGAACACCACAACAAACTTATCCAAGAACTCCATAAACAACTTATTCATCATACTCATGAAAAATAGGCAGGGGCGTTAGTCAATCCAAAAGTCATGACTATGTACTCATATAGCCTGTACCTTGTGGTAAAAGCTGTCTTGGGTATGTCCTGTTCTCGGATCTTCAACTGGTGGTATCCTGATCATAGATCGATCTTGGAGAATACTTTAGCTCCCTGCAGGTGGTCGAACAAATCATTGCTCATCTGTAGTGGGTACTTGTTCTTGATCGTCACTTCATTCAATGCATGATAATCAACAACCATTCTCAAAGATCCATCCTTCTTCTCAACCAAGAGCATTGGGGCTCCCCACGGTGATGAACTAGGTCGATATAACCTTTCTCCAATAACTCTTTAATCTGCTTCTTAATTTCCTCCAGATCATTTGCGGGCATCCGGTATGGTCTCTTCGATATCGGTCCGATGCCTGGCAACAGCTCTATTAAGAATTCTATGTCTTGATCTGGTGGCATGCCTGGTAATTCCTCTGGAAACACATCCGGGTAATCCCTCACAACAGGCACTTCTTCCTGAACAACTCCCGAGAGTGAATTTACTTGAGTCCTCCTTGGCGCATGCCTAGACACATACTTGATCCGTTTACCCTCTAGGGTGGTAAGGAGAATTGTCTTACTAGCACAGTCGATATTTCCTCCATACATCGATAGCCAATCCATGCCTAGTATTGTATCCAATCCTTGCGACTCAAAAATGATTAGGTCTGAGGGGAAAACTTGCCTACCTATGGTCAATGGCATTTGAAAACATCCTCTGCTTGCCATATACTCCGCTCCTGGAGAGCTCACTAACATAGGTGTCTTAAGGGCTTTGGTGGGCAACTTATACTTATCCACAAATCCCCTCGATATGTATGAATGCGATGCACCAGTGTCAAAAAGAACAGTAGTAGTAAATGACTTAATCAAAAACTTACCGATAACTGCATCCGGCTGCTCTTCAACTTCCTCCACGTTAACGTGGTTCACCTGTCCTCTGGTGAAAGGGTTGGGCTTCTTCCCAGAACTTCCATTCCCATTGACATTCTTCAACTCAGAACAATCATTGGCATAGTGTCCAGTCTTCCCGCACTTGTAGCAGGTGACATGGCTCAGGTCCTTAGCGGGTGTTGCTGGGTTGGAACGGTTCTGGCTACTGCTTCTTGCATTCCCATTTCCATTCTTAGAGCCACCGTGGTTATGCGAACTTCCTCCATTGTGAGTGTGGCCTCCATGGTTATGGGTGTATCCCCCGAGTTTGGGGTAAAATGTGGCTTCTGCTGAGCTCCAGAATTGTACTTCCCCTGTTCATACTTCCTTTTGTGGCTCTCTATCTGCTGCTGCTTGCCTTCAATCATAAGAACCCTGTCTACCAACTCCTGGTAGTTAGTTAATGTTGCCACCATCAACTGCATAATCAGCTCGTCATTCAGCCCTTCCATAAACTTCTCCTGCTTTGCGGCATCTATGGCCACGTCATCGGGGGCATAGCGGGCTAACTTGCTAAACTCATCCACGTACTGCCCCACAGTACGATTTCCTTGGCGTAAGTTGCGAAACTCATGCTTCTTTATGCTCATAGCTCCGGTTGAGACGTGTGTTGTGTGGAATGCCTGCTGGAACTGATCCCAAGTGAAATTTGCTATGGGGAAAGTGGTTGTGTAATTCTCCCACCATGAGACTGCGGGTCTATCCACTTGATGTGCGGCAAAGCGCGCCTTCTCAGCATTGGTGCAACCTGCGGTGGTGAGCTCCCTTCCAATCCCGCGGAGCCATTCACCAGCAACAATCGGCTCGCTGCTACTGGAAAACACCGGTGGATTCAACCTCAGAAAATGGGCTAAGTTGTCAACCAGAGGTGGTGGCGGTGGGTGGTGGTTGTTGTTGTTGTTGTTGTTGTTGTTGTTGTTGTTGTTTTTGTTGACTTGGTTCTGGACTAGCAACTGCATCAAGGCATTCTGCTATTGGATCAACTGAGTGAGCTCCGGTGGGAAGACAAATCCGAGGTCATGTTCGGAGGCATCTGATAGGTTTAGAAGGGTGAGACTAGAATAGAGTGAGGTCTAAAGAGAGATCACTACCCGTATGCACATGAGACAAACACATTAATTTCACACCATTCAATTCAAACAAGATCATACAATCGATCTAACCTACCGTTACAAAATACTCGGACTGCTACTATATACATGTGGGGGGTACTACTGATAATATGGTGGTCGACTAGAAATTTTGATCGGAGGAAGACTCCATGATATATGCTCCAGCTTCGTCTTCGTAATCGTCATCACTGTCGGGGTCGGAGTCAGTGTCGTCGATTATGATGTAGTCTTCAGGATGGTTGTCCTCCTTGGGTTTGGGATCTGCCATGAATATTCATAGCTTCTTCTTCAGGTCTTCATTCTTCTCCAGTACCACTGCAATTTCTTATTCATATCCATCGCGTGTAGACTTGAGTTCCTCTTCTAGCTCCATGTTCCTGGTCATCACTTTCTTCATGTCTATCATGCTGGTGCACATCTGGTTCTCCTGACGTCGAATGTGCTGATTTAACTCCTGGATGTAGGCTGCAATGGATCTATCCTTCCTGGTGCAAATCATCTCCCATTGCTCATATCAGTGTCCACATATCTGGTAGATGGTGTCCTTAAGATCCTTGTGGTATACCTCGCCGATGCGTCCCAGGCAATGTGGGCTGCCATGCTCTTTCCTAGACTCCAGGTTGGTGCATCAAAGGAAAACTCTGTGGGCTCAGTTACTGGTGCGAATGTCCTTCCTGGAACATGTACTCGAATCAGCCAGCGCTCTTCTTCAGGTAGAGTGGCGGTGTAGGTCCCGGTGAAGCTTGGTATTCTAATGCTCAGTTACCTAGTGGCTTCCTTCAGGTGTCGTCCGAAAGGGGTGTCGTCATCTGGTTGAGTGAACTTGTTCCTCGGGTCCGCCATCTATAAAGTAGAAAATGGAGAAGAGTCAGAAATGAGTAGAGAAGAGTGTCCTATGGCTTATCTTAGTGGTCGTGTCCTACAGTCATCGTGTGCTCTGATACCATCTTGTAGCGACCCGACCTCAAACGGTCAAGTCTTTGTGTTTAAGTGTCATCCCTGGATCGGTATTGCTGACACACACAATACTCGAGGATTTATAACAGAGTTTCAATCACACACTTATTACATCAAATGTCTCAAAAGAGAACTATTACAATAATATGGCTGAAGTCCATCTAAATACGATAACAACGGAAGCTTCGAAGGTAGAAGAGTCCATCCAACTCCACGGTAAAACTGAGTGCATGACAACGACCTAGTGCACCTTACTCTTCGTCTGAAAACTCTTCAACATAATACGTTGCAGCCTGTGTAGGTCAGCACATGGAATATGCTGGCAAGATAACACTATAGAGCAATGAACAACTAACAACTAAAAATTTGTTCTTTTAAATCACGAAATAACTAAAGATCGAACTAAGATAGACAATGATGATAAACATGATGGTGATACGATACATGGGCACCTCCCCCAAGCTTGGAGCAAGCCATGGGTGGTGCCCATACTCGTGTACTCAAGTTTATTTCTTTGATGATGATTGTGCGATGTTCTTGGTGATGATCCCCTTAAGGGTACACGTTTCCTCCTTGATCTCATTGACTTGGTGCTTAAGGTCCATGATCTCCTTGTGGAGCTTGCTTGTAGTGGTTAGTGCCCCAACAAGTAAGGGATGTAGTTTGGTTGTAGGAGAGGAGATAATGCCCGCCTACATACGACGATAAGGGGTAAACCGAGTATTGGAAGGTTTAACCATGTCAGGCAGGCTTGACTTCTTTAACTCCACATGCATGTCTCCTGGTTGAGGTAAGATAGTTTCTTCCTCTTCCTGTAGCGACCCGACCTCAAATGGTCAAGTCTTTGTGTTTAAGTGTCATCCCTGGATTGGTATTGCTGACACACACAGTACCCGAGGATTTATAACAGAGTTTCAATCACACACTTATTACATCAAATGTCTCAAAAGAGAACTATTATAATAATATGGCTGAAGGCCATCTAAATACGATAACAGCGGAAGCTTCGAAGGTAGAAGAGTCCATCCAACTCCACGGCAAAACCGGGTGCATGACAACGACCTAGCGCACCTTACTCTTCATCTGAAAACTCTGCAACATAATACATTGCAGCCTGTGTAGGTCAGCACATGGAATATGCTGGCAAGGTAACACTATAGAGCAATGAACAACTAACAGCTATAACTACATGCATATATGGCTGGTAGAGGCTCTAAGGTTATCATTTGCATAAAGCTAGTTTTTCCCTACAACAAAGGAATATATTTTATTTAACTACCAAATTTGTTGAAAAAATTGAGAATGGTAACCCCATCTCAATCCCAATTAAAAGTTAACAACCCAACAAATTAATTAAGTAGAGTGTTCAGATCAATATAATAACTCAAGAACCAGATACTCAAGATGTCCATAACCAGGGACACGGCTAACCATGATTAGTTTGTACACTCTGCAGAGGTTTGCGCACTTTTCCCCACAAGACTCGATCTCCTCGGTTGTATTTCTCACACTGCATGGTGTTTGAGAAATGGATGACCGAGACACAGCCTTTCCGAAGAGGTCCCCTTAACCGATAGATATGCTGGTACACCTACAATCCCCTACATCTGCTAGCCCATCATGGAAAGGATTCCCACAACTTACTCAACTATGCTAGAGCCCATATTGTCTTGTGGCTGCACACGAAAGTTTCTAGCATGAATAGTCTTATGATCCCTTTGAGCCTGGGTGGCAAACCATAGGATGATCACACGGATGCCCCGGAATCTCCTTGGACAACATTGGATTCCCCAGGTGCCCACAAACCAATCCACCCAGATGCGTATTAAAGTAGCCACCTTAAGTTAACCTTAGTTAATAATAACTCTCACATCTTTCATGAATTCTCTCAAAACCAATCCACGTATACGAGCATAGCATAGCAGTATAGGCATATCGTAGTAACACCCATGGTTTGATACAAGACAATAGGTTCTACCTCATCAACTACTTCCCAATACCCACATGTTAAACAAGTCCTACTCATGCAATGTTTGAGCAATGAAACTAATGCATAAAAACTGGGTAATAAGGGGATATGATCAAAGTGTTACTTGCCTTGCTGACGATATGAAAACCCTAGTGATTCGTAGTAGCAAGCCTCGCACTCCGGAAACTCTATCGTGAACAAATAATAGCATACATAAGCACTCAAGCATAAGATGCAAGGGTAAAATTCAAATATAAAGATCCAAATTGAAAGTTCAAGAGAAGAGCTTCGATTTGCAAAAAGAAACAATCGAATCAGAGTTACGAAACTCAAACTACGATCAAAAGAAGTTTGAATTCAAAACTGCTTGAAACCAAATTTTAAATTGTCAAAACCTTGTTCAAGTTGATTATCTGGAAAGGGGGGAACAATGCGAAGATTTAGGCATTGGTTTCACTGGATTTGGACAAATGAGTAAAAAGTAACGAGTGTTTGAAGATTAGGGACTAATTTGTAAGAAAAATATTCACGGATAGGTCCCTGGCCGAAAATTAAAACTAAAAATAAAAATCTATCGGACGAACGTCCGCTAACAGAACTAAACGAACGAATTCGTTCATTAACAGAAACTAACCGACGAACATTCGTTAGTTAAAGAACTAAAGTAAAAACTGATCTAAACAAAGTAAACCGAATAAACCGAGAAAACTAAAAAAACCAGGTTAGGTTTCGGCTGTTATACCGGTTTCCGAAAAAAAAACCCGGCAACGAGATCCGATCGACGGCGGCGGCTTCTACAGCGGCGGCTTCGGCTTGCGCAGTAGGCTGCGGCGCGGCTCGGGCTTGGGGCGGGCTGCAGTGGCGGGAGGTGTGATTAGGAGGAGGGGCGGCGACGGGGTGGCTTATAGAGGCCTTGGGGTCTGGGTCCCGACTTGGAGCAGGGGGCGACGACGGCCGGGCGAGCTCGGACTCCCTGCCGGAGTCCGGCGCGGGCACGGGGTCAGGGGCGATGGCGGTTGGCGGTTGGGCTTGGCCAGGCTCGGCTGGGCCTTCGGCGTAGTCGGGCGAAGAAGATTTTTTTAAAGAAAATTTCGCCCGAAAGAAAAATCCTAATAAAATATAAAAAATTCTAAAAATACAAGAAACAATTTTCACCGTCCAAACCTAATATTTAGGACAAGATGAACATTTTTCTGGCCTAAAGTGCAAATTTTTAAAAATGCATTTTTTCTCTAATTCAAATAAAATAGAAAATACAATACAAATAAAATAATAATTTGATTTTAAAGTTTCTTCTCCAATATTCCTCTCTTGTTGAAGAAGTCATATTATCTTCTCTTATTTATTTTTGTTATTGAAAGTAATTGGAGGGAAAATATTAAAATCAAATTGATGTTTTCTTCAAATTTGAAATAAATTCAAATATGAAAAATTTGTGAAACCTCCAACTCTCTCCTTGGGTCCTTGAGTTGCTTAAGATTTCTAGGATCACAACCAAATGCAAAAGAAAATATGATATGCATATGATGACCTATGTATAACATCCAAATTGACAATTGGGATGTTACACTTCCCCACTTGAGGAGACCACCCTTTTCAAATCAGCATCCACCTCCTCATCAGTCGACCACCCATAGGGGTCAACCTCGCCGTAAACTCTCAGTTTTGCAGTAAGGTGAGAGACATAGTTTTCCCCATCTGATTCTTGTGACGAGATGGTGACCTGGATCTATTAGAAAAATAACCCGAAACAAAGAGAGAGGAGAAACATGCAATACAGAGGTAAAAATGGCGAGAAGTATATATAATGATTTTTCCCCTTGCAGGACAAGTCTTTGGGAGGAATACAAAGTCGGGAAGGTCCACGGGGGAGTAACGAGCTCACACGGCACGCCCCGGGGGGCACGCCACTAGGGCTCGTGGCTCCCTCGTGCACTTTCCCAGTTGTTTATTATTTACCTAATTTTTTATATGTTCCAGAACAAACAAATAATACTTTTATGGAACTTTTGGAGTCGGTTTACTTACTGTATCACATACCTATTATTTTTCAGAATTCTGGAGTGCTCCGGAAGGTCTCCATTAGGTGTTCTTCCGGTGTAATTGTTTGAATAATGTTGGTTTCCGTGTTATTGGGTGTACATGAAATATGATGTTTAATTCTTTGCCCATTAACCACTTTTGGGTTTGTTCCCTCAGCATTATTGATCTCGATAGCTCCGGAACAACGATGTATGGTCCCTCCCATTTGGAGAGAAGTTTTCAGACAAAAAATCTAAAACGAGAATTATACAATAGAACTTGGTCTGACATTAAATTCTCGTTTCTGAATCCTTTTATCATGCCATCCTTTAACTTTTTCTTTCAATAACTTGGCATTTTCATAAGCTTGTGTTCTCCATTCATCTAAAGAGCTAATATCAAATAACCTCTTTTCACCGGCAAATTTGAATTCATAATTGAGTTCTTTAATTGCCCAATAAGCCTTATGTTCCAATTCTAGAGATAATTGACATGCTATTCCATAGACCATTTTATAACGGGACATACCCATAGGATTTTTATGAGCAGCTCTGTAAGCCCATAATGCATCATTAAGTTTCTTAGACCAATTCTTTCTAGATCTATTGACAGTCTTTTGCAAGATTAGTTTAATTTCTCTATTGCTTAATTCAACTTGACCACTAGACTGAGGATGATAAGGTGATGCAATTCTATGGTTTATATTGTACTTAGCTAGAATTTTATGGAATGCACCATGAATAAAATGTGAACCACCATCAGTCTTAAATATCCAAGGACTCCAAACCTTGGAAAGATAACTTCTTTAAGCATTTTGATAGAGGTGTTTTGATCACCCACTACTAGTTGGAATAGCTTTTACCCACTTAGTAACATAATCAATAGTAACTATATGAGTGTATCCATTAGAGGAAGGAAAAGGTTCCATATAATCAAAAACCCAAACATCAAATGGTTCAATAACAAGTGAATAATTCATAGGCATATCTTGACATTTACTAACATTACCAATTCTCTGACATTCATCACAAGAAAGGACAAACTTACGTGCATCTTTAAAGAGAGTAGGCCAATAAAAACCAGATAGCAATACCTTATGTGCAGTTTTATCTCCCACATGGTGCCCTCCATATGCCTCAAAATGGCACTTCCTTAGGATTTATTCCTGCTCATGCCCAGGTACACAACGTCTAATTACACCATCTACTCCTTTATAAATGTATGGCATCAAACAAGTAATGTCTTAAATCAAAGAAGAACTTTTTTTATTGGTATGTATAACTAGGCGGTATATATTTAGAAACAATGAAATTAGCAAAATCTGTGATACATCTCCAATGTATCTATAATTTTTGATTGTTCCATCCTGTTATATTATCAATCTTAGATGTTTTATAATAATTTTATAGTCATTTTATATCATTTTTGGTACTAACCTATTGACATAGCACCAAGTGTCAGTTCCTGTTTTTCTGTGTTTTTTACATCGCAGAAAATCAATATCAGACGGAGTCCAAATGCCACGAAACTTTACGGAGATTTTTTATGGACCAGAAGGAACATGTTGGGCCCTGATTGCACCTGGGGGAGTCCCGAGGAGGGGACAACCCACCAGGGCACGCCAGGTGGCCCAAGCGTGCCCTGGTGGGTTGTGCCCACCTCGGGTGCCCCCAAACCGCCTCTTTGCTCTATAAATACCCCAAAATTACCAGAACCCTACAGGCGTCGATGAAATATTCATCCAGCCGCCGCAGAGTCTAGAACCACCAGATCCAATCTAGACACCATCTCGGATGGGGTTCACCATATCCATTGGTGCCTCTCTAATGATGCGTGAGTAGTTCTTTGTAGACCTTCGGGTCCGTAGTTAGTAGCTAGATGGCTTTCTCTCTCTCGCTGAATTCTCAATACAATGGTCACTTGGAGATCCATATGATGTAACTCCTTTTGCAGTGAGTTTGTTGGGATCTGATGAACTTTGAGTTTATGATCAGTCATATCTTTTTATATCCATGAAAGTTATTTGAGTTTCTTTGATCTCTTATATGCACGATCTCGTATAGCCTCGTATTTCTTCATCGATATTTGGGTTTTGTTTGGCCAACTTGATCTATTTATCTTGCAATGGGAAGAGGTGCCCGGTATTGGGTTCGATCTTACGGTGCTTGATCCTAGTGACAGAAAGGGAACCGACACGCATGTATCATTGCTACTAAGGATAAAAATATGGGATTTATATCTATGCAATAGATAAATGGATCTTGTCTACATCATGTCATCGTTCTTATTGCATTACTCCGTTTTTCCATGAACTTAATACACTAGATGCATGCTGGATAGTGGTCGATGTGTGGAGTAATAGTAGTAGATGCAGGCAGGAGTCGGTCTACTAATCTTGGACGTGATGCCTATGTAAAGATCATTGCCTCGATATCATCATAATTATTTGAGGTTCTGTCAATTGCCCAACAATAATTTGTTTACCCACTGTTTGCTATCTTTCTCGAGAGAAGCCACTAGTGAAACCTACGTCCCCTAGGTCTTCTTTCTCATATATTTGCTTGCGATCTACTTTTCCTATGCATTTTTATTCAGATCTATTAAACCAAAAATACAAAAATACTTTGCTGCACTTTATTTTATTTATAAAATCTATTATTTCAATCTACTACAAATTTCTGGCACTGTTACCCGAAAGGGATTGACAACCCCTTTAATACGTTAGGTTGTGAGGTGTTGTTATTTGTGTGCAGGTGCTATTTACGTTGTGTTGCTTGGTTCTCCTACTGGTTCGATAACCTTGGTTTCAACACTGAGGGAAATACCTACCTTCGCTGTGCTACATCATCCCTTCCTCTTTGGGGAAATACCGATGTAGTCCTAGCAGACAGGAGTTTTCTGGCGCTATAGTGAGGGAGCAATCAAAGGAATTTCTGGCGCTGTTGTCGGGGAGGATCTTCAAATTAACCAGGTTCCTAATCAAAAATTTCATCTCCTTGCAATTTACATTATTTGCCATTTGTGTGACGCCCCCGATTTGACCGTACACTAATCATGCACGCAAATGTGTACGATCAAGATCAAGGACTCACGGAAGATATCACAACACAACTCTACAAATAAAATAAGCCATACAAGCATCATCTTACAAGCCAGGGGCCTCGAAGGCTCGAATACAAGAGCTCGATCATAGACGAGTCAGCGGAAGCAACAATATCTGAGTACAAACATAAGATAAACAAGTTTGCCTTAAGAAGGCTAGCACAAACTGGGATACAGATCGAAGGAGGCGCAGGCCTCCTGCCTGGGATCCTCCTAACTACTCCTGGTCGTCGTCAGCGGGCAGCACGTAGTAGTAGGCACCTCTGGTGTAGTAGGAGTCGTCGTCGAAGGTGGCGTCTGGCTCCTGGGCTCCAACATCTGGTTGCGACAACCAGGTAGAAGGGATAGGGGGAAAAGAGGGAGAAAGCAACCGTGAGTACTCATCCAAAGTACTCGCAAGCAAGGAGCTATACTACATATGTATGCATCGGTATCAACTGGAATAAGGCTATTATATGTGGACTGAACTGCAGAAAGCCGGGATAAGGGGGGATAGCTAGTCCTTTCGAAGACTACGCTTTTGGCAGCCTCCGTCTTGCAGCATGTAGAAGAGAGTAGACTGAAGTCCTCCAAGTAGCATCGCATAGCATAATCCTACCCGGCGATCCTCTACTCGTCGCCCTGGTAGAGAGCGATCACCGGTTGTATCTGGCACTTGGAAGGGTGTGTTTTATTAAGTATCCGGTTCTAGTTGTCATAAGGTCAAGGTACAACTCCAAGTCGTCCTATTACCGAAGATCACGGCTATTCGAATAGATTAACTTCCCTGCAGGGGTGCACCACATAACCCAACACGCTCGATCCCATTTGGCTGGACACACTTTCCTGGGTCATGCCCGGCCTCGGAAGATCAACACGTCGCAGCCCTACCTAGGCACAACAGAGAGGTCAGCATGCCGGTCTAAATCCTATGGCGCAGGGGTCTGGGCCCATCGCCCTTTGCACACCTGCACGTTGCGAACGTGGCCGGAAACAGAACTAGCCCCCTTAATACAAGAGCAGGCTTACGGTCCAATCCGGCGTGCGCCACTCAGTCGCTGACGTCACGAAGGCTTCGGCTGATACCACGACGTCGAGTGCCCATAACTGTCCCCGCGTAGATGGTTAGTGCGTATAGGCCAGTAGCCAGACTCAGATCAAATACCAAGATCTCGTTAAACGTGTTAAGTATCTGCGAACGCCGACCAGGGCCAGGCCCACCTCTCTCCTAGGTGGTCTCAACCTGCCCTATCGCTCGGCCACAAAGTAACAGTCGGGGGCCGTCGGGAACCCAGGCCCACCTCTACCGGGATGGAGCCACCTGCCCCTTTAGCCCCCATCTCTGAACAGTATCATAAGTAATGTAACTGTGTAAAGTATATAGTATATGCCCATGATCACCTCCCGAAGTGATCACGGCCTAGTAGTATAGCATGGCAGACGGACAAGAGTGTAGGGCCACTGATGGAACACTAGCATCCTATACTAAGCAGTAGGATAGCAGGTAATGGTAACAACAGTAGTAGCAAGGACAGGCTATGCATCAGGATAGGAATAACAGAAAGCAGTAACATGCTACACTACTCTAATGCAAGCAGTATAGAGAAGAGTAGGCGATATCTGGTGATCAAAGGGGGGGCTTGCCTGGTTGCTCTGGCAAGAGAGAGGGGTCGTCAACACCGTAGTCGTACTGGGTAGCAGCGGCGTCGGTCTCGGTGTCTAGCGAGAGAAGAGGGGGGAGAAACAATAAATATTTAAGCAAACAGATGCATAGTGATGCATGACATGACAAGTATCGGTGCTAGGGGTGCCCTATCGCGGTATGAGGTGATACCGGTGAAGGGAGGAAACATCCGGGAAAGTATCCCCGGTGTTTCGCGTTTTCGGGTAGAGGAGCCGAAGGGGGGAAAGTTGCGTGTTCGCTATGTTAGGGATGCGTGGCGGACGAACGGGCTGCGAATCCGGATTCGTCTCGTCGTTCTGAGCAACTTTCATGTAGAAAGTATTTTCATCTGAGCTACGGTTTATTTTATATTAATTTTTAAAAGATTTAAATCATTTTTAGGACTAATTTAAATATTTTAACTCAACATTATCCAAAATAGTAAAAGATGACATCAGCATGACATCATGCTGATGTCAGCAATCAACTGAGCAGTTGACTGGGTCAACTATGTGTGGGACCCTCATGTCATTGATTGATTAGTCTAATCAGGGGGTTAATTAAGTTAACTAGTAATTAGGTTAATCTAATCAAGATTAATTAATTTAATTAATCCTTTAATCAATTAATTAACTATCATTTTAATTAATTTTAGTTATTATTTATTAATTCATTTTTTTAAAATTAATTTAATTAGTATTATTATTATTATTATTTTGTTTTCGTTCATAGGGGGTGGGCCTCGTTGTCTGTGGTACAGGGGCCTTGCGGGTCGGGCGCTGGGTGCGGGCGTGGTGCCCGTGCCCGAGGCCGAACGGGGCTGGCCTCGGACGCGGCCCGCGGCGTGGGCGCCGGCAGCCAGTGGGGGGGGGGGGGGCGAGCTGCGGTGGACGGGGCGAGGCCAAGGACGGCGCACGCATGGTCTCGGCGAGGTGCGGGCGCGGCGGCCGTCTGCGGGGAAGGCGGGAGCAGCGCACAGGGGGCTGCGGGCGATGCAGCAGCAGGCCGGCGGCGGGGCGCTGCGACTCGAGGCGAGGTGAGCGACGGGTTGCACGGGAGGAGGCGCCCGAGCAAGGACGGATGCAGGGGAGTGTGGGCAGCGGCGGCTATAGGCGCGGGCGCGCGTTGGTGAAGGGCACGGCCGAGTGCGGCAACGGGAGGCCGGGGCGCGACCTGGGGCGGGTGTCGGCGTGAGTGGAGCGCCGGCCATGGCGACTTCTAGCGCGGGACAGAACCGACGAGCACGGCGACTAGAGGATGCAGATCGAGGGGGAGGCAGAGGGGAAAGGCGCGCCAGCTCACATCGGTGACGGGGAGAGGCTCGGGGAGGCGCGGGATGCAGTGAAGCCGTCGGAACCGACGATGAACGGCGGCGGACGAAGATGACTATGGCGGAGAAGACCGGTGATGGCGATGGCTATGTGGGATGGTTGGAGAAGAGGTCGAGGACGGGGAGTCGAGGCAGCCATGGCGATGGCTGGCATCGGGAGGAAGCAGAGGCGCAGGAGGCAGGCCAGCAACGTCGCGGCTCGTCCCTCCAACGAGCAGAGGACGACGCGGGGCGGCGTCGGGCGGTTTCGGGTCCTCGCCCCGATCTCGATCCAGATCGGGGGAGACAACGAGCGAGCGGGGGGGGAGCGAGTGGGGAACGTGGGCTAGGGTTCGGTTGGGGTGTGAGGGGATAAGGGAGGCGGGATGGGACAGCCAGGTGGGCCTGGTAGCCTAGCTGGGCCGAACGGCCAGGGAGGGTCTTTCCTCTCTTTTTGTTGTTTCTGTTTTTTTATTCTTTTATGTATTTTATTTCTTTTTTGTTTTATTTTGTTCCTCATTGTATTTTAGTTTTGTGAAGTACAAAAATGATCCCTAAATTGGTAATAGGAATTATACCACTGCCACAATTAACTTGGCACCTAAATATATTAGTTTGTAATTGTTTATCATTTTAAAGCATTTAAATAATTGTTTTTGCTACTGTTTTAGTTTATTTAGTGCATTTAAGTATTTTATTAAGAGATGATTTCTTCACCAGCATTTATTATGGATTATTAGACACATTAGGAACAATTTAGTTTTGACTTTTGAAAACTTTAATTGTTTTGACTTTAATTCAAATTTGAATTTGGTTCGGTTCCGAGCTAACACGAGATTATCAACAATAATCGAGGTGACGTGGCATCATTACCAGAGGGTTACTGTAGCTTGATTACCCGGGCGTCACAATTCTCCTCCACTACAAGAAATCTCGTCCCGAGATTTAGGAGCGGGAGTAAGGGGGAAGGGATTTGGTTACGAAATTCTAAGGAATCTTCTCGGTCTTGGTTGCTCTTCTCGAAGTGGTCGATCCATTATATTGATGTCTTCATTTCTCTGCTTCAGGTCATTATGGTGAAGTCGTCCTTTTCTTCAGGCACTCCAACGTACTTACAAATAGGTATGGGGCAGCTCAGTTACGACAGAATGTTTATGAGGGAAACCATCTGGGGTTAACCTATGAATGAGCATAAGATTATCTCTCGAGTTGAACATATAAAATACATCGAGAGTAAGGTACGAAGGTACCATAAGAGGTTCCAAGAGGATAGATTGTTGCTCGAAGTCTGAACCAGAGTGAGACAGGGGTTCAGAGCGGCGAGAGTAAGTATAGCGTCTGATACCAGAACAGATCACTAGGCAGGTGGCCCGTGAATTACTTATGACGCCTCGCATGAGGAATAACTTTGGAAACAGGGGGGTACGGGAGAGTCAGGTTTCGATCCCGTGGAACTGTGGGTTATGGGCCCACCATGTGGTTAAAAGTAGGAAGGTCGGTGACATCTTGCACGATTGTGTAAGCAAGGCATGTAAGAGGATAGTCTGTCAGTTATGTTGGCAACAACATCGATACCAAGGGCGAGGGACGAAGAGAACCATTTTCCTGCTTGTTGAACGAGGCGGGCCAATAGGCAAGGTTCCCGTCCATCGGTGGCTACCGAAATGTCATCAACAACAGTAACAGGGTCTTGCTGACAGAATTGTACACTGAGGTATACACATAAGCAGGAGAATATTATTGCTTAGATCATATAGATCATAAGAAAGGGTAAACCAAATAATGGAAAGGAAAATGTGTTTAAACACATATATCAGGGGTATATCCTCCCCAAGGACAAGCAGAGCATGATATCCTTGGCAGGATATAATAAAAACTCTTTAGGAAAGGGGAAAGAAATTTCATGACATTACCCATACAACGGTGTTTGGTTAATTTCAACAACATTTAGCATGGTGCTTCAAATGTTCTTATTGAAAATCAGAGTAGCATAGACATGCTTCGAGATAGCATTGACATGGTCAACAGGTGAAGATCAGACTTTGGAAACAAAAAGGATCCATTAGGAACAACCTATAGAATAAGTCTTACAATTTCCTCATGGAAGAAAGGATAGCCTTGCTGAAAAGGAAACTATAACAATAGGGCCTTCGGCCAGGTGTGCTAGGCATGACAACACCTTACCGGGTCACATAAAGACCATTGTTATAACTCTTGGAAATATGTTCCAATCATCATATCTGACCGGATCTGATTGGTGTCAGGATAACTCAAACTCAGAATGCTTGAGAAGGAAAGGTGCAAAACAAATTGACGAGACGACATTGTAAGATTCTCGGGAAACGAACCATGGGAGCAATTTCCGAAACAAGAGTTCATCAGTAAACCAACGAGAGGATGAGGAGGTGGCTGCTGGAATTAGCGACAACTCATCGAGGTTTCCAAAAAGATGGATTGCCACAATTATGTGAACAAGGAGATAATATTGGACACATCAAAGTAGATAACGAAGTATGTTCGAGGAAAACATACACAATTAAACATTGGTAGAAAGGTGCGCCCGAAATATGGGTTGGGTTGCATGACCAATGTCAGAATGATGATTCAATAATCAACAGTCTAAGAATGAAATGTCGACCATTAACTTCAAAGCAATAAGGTTGATAGTAGTTTTAAAATTACTAGTCCATTTGTCGGTATTACTGTTAGGAACAACAGGGGACCAAGAAAAGAATAGTGATGGTGATAAGTATCACTTATATCAAGAATTAGAAGTGGTGAAATTCCCACGACATCCTCGAGATAAAAGGTGGTAATAACCAAGGTAAAGAAGTACAATGCCGCGTAGCAAGGAACTCAAGGTATAACACACAACATGAACGAGTTTGTGTTGGGGGAAGGTAAGAATGTTGTCGATGATTACACAAAGCATTGAGGGGCAAGGATGGTATTTCCCATCATGAATTCGATTGATATCCTGGAAGAGCTCAAAATGTTGGTGTTGATCACGACACATTTGTCGAGAGATTTCATGAAGATGTAATCTATCGGCGATGACATCAAGTCAAAGGAATGATGAAGCGAAAGGTTATTAGAACCATGGGTACGACACAAACTCAAAATCAAGTCTGTTCAAGGAGAAATGATATGATGAGGAAGATCGCGGAAGATTAGCTTACCATCTAATTCTGTGCTCCGAAAGAGGGGCCAGGTAGCACAGTTAAAAAGTTGCACAATAATGATATAGCCGATCAGGCTAGCAATGACTTGAAGGATTAATAAACTCATAAGCAATGAAGATTACTTAGAGTTATTGAATCAAAGTGCAAAATTGATTCACTTATCAGTGTTCTCAGTTGACGACAACCCAGAACCCAGGAAAATTGGAATCGGTGAGAAATAACAGTTGATGAAGAACCCATAAGAAGTTATGTAGTTCCATGATATTCTCGTGGTACTAGAGGGTATACTCAAAGGTAGAGCGGGATAGAGGTTGGACAAGTGAAATCATTTACAGAAGGCAAGCACTTAAACTTGTCCAAGAAACGGGATCAAAGAAGAACAATATGGTTGAAACCACGGTCGCAAAAGACCAAGCATAGATAAGAGAAGAAGCTATAACAAGGGGATTATTATTACTACGAGGAGCTTCCATGATAAGTTCCACCTCGGGTCCATGGGCATGAACACAAGGTTCAAGGTCGACTCCCACTTCTCCAAAGCATAACCTTACATTCACTTCTCGTTTCGATAATGGCATTAGTGTTGAAAGTTTTACCTGGTGAAATACCAGATGAGTATGACCCGTGAAAACTTCCGAGTTCACACATATTAAGGAAGGCATAGGTTCAACCCATCAAGGCATCTTAGGAACATATACCACAAATTTCGGGGTAAATAATACAAGCTCGAAAGTAGAGCATTGTTCAAAAGTAGATGATACAATTTACCAAAGGCATTATATACCCATGGAAAGGCTCTCAAGGTTATTCAATATGAAGGACATGGTCGGATAAAATCCAACAAAGGAACCGATGGTCCACAAGGGATCTGATGTGAGCATCGGTACTCAACTAGAGGAAGAAGAATGCACGGGCATCATATTATAGAACATCTGAATAATTCGATGCTTAGATAACAAAGGAATTACGATTTCCAAAATAAAGGATCAGAAGCAGTCGCTCTGATCAAGGATGGATAAGTTGGATAGACCAGAGGCACAATTGACGACAAATAGTTTGGTCGAGAACCAGCTCATGTTCAAAAATGATGTCTGAGCCGGAAAGATAATTTAGAAGGGTTGATAGATGATTGTGTGCATTCGCACACATGTTGAATCAATAGGATCAAAATGACGGTGTCAAAAGATACTAGTGAATATTGCCAGATATATGGGAAGCATCCATAATGCAAGTAGACAAGTATTTGCAGAGCAATAAAGCTGCTAAGGATTTTCGGAGGATTGAATAGTATTTCAAAGACTTTTGTGAAACACCCAAACAACTGGGGATGAGCGGATACTCGGAAAGTGCGAGAAATTATTCCTAGGGGTATTCAGGTGGCAAAGAACTGCAAGGCAGTAGGCACAAAATATTCTCGGGGTATCTTGTAATAACAAGATCGACTGGGAATAAAAGTAAGCACGACAGGTGTAAGTTTTTATCCATAGGGATATTTCGGTGGAAGGGAATTGCAAAAGCAACGGGCACAATGTCTCGAGAGAAAATCGGAGAGTATCTTCGAAATCTTCTGGTGCACGGAGCAATCATCGGGAGTGAGCGGTTCTCCGGGAGGAAGTAGTTACGAGATCCTTAAGTTAGTAAATTCATTAAACCCGAATAGAAGAGAGATCAGAGTCCCAGAGTAAAGATCGAGGAGTAAAAGATCCTAGTACCACCCAATGGCGACGTGGGCCCATGGGCCGCACAGCCATGTTAGTAAAAAGTTTTGCAATGTCTAGACTCAACTTCGGCCAAGGAGTGTGGAAGGGGGATTCCTACAGGCAGTCGGCTCTGATACCAACTTGTGACTCGCCCGATTTGACCGTACACTAATCATGCACGCAAATGTGTACGATCAAGATCAAGGACTCACGGAAGATATCACAACACAACTCTACAAATAAAATAAGCCATACAAGCATCATCTTACAAGCCAGGGGCCTCGAAGGCTCGAATACAAGAGCTCGATCATAGACGAGTCAGCGGAAGCAACAATATCTGAGTACAGACATAAGATAAACAAGTTTGCCTTAAGAAGGCTAGCACAAACTGGGATACAGATCGAAGGAGGCGCAGGCCTCCTGCCTGGGATCCTCCTAACTACTCCTGGTCGTCGTCAGCGGGCAGCACGTAGTAGTAGGCACCTCTGGTGTAGTAGGAGTCGTCGTCGAAGGTGGCGTCTGGCTCCTGGGCTCCAACATCTGGTTGCGACAACCAGGTAGAAGGGATAGGGGGAAAAGAGGTAGAAAGCAACCGTGAGTACTCATCCAAAGTACTCGCAAGCAAGGAGCCATACTACATATGTATGCATTGGTATCAACTGGAATAAGGCTATTATATGTGGACTGAACTGCAGAAAGCCGGGATAAGGGGGGATAGCTAGTCCTTTCGAAGACTACGCTTTTGGCAGCCTCCGTCTTGCAGCATGTAGAAGAGAGTAGACTGAAGTCCTCCAAGTAGCATCGCATAGCATAATCCTACCCGGCGATCCCCTACTCGTCGCCCTGTTAGAGAGCGATCACCGGTTGTATCTGGCACTTGGAAGGGTGTGTTTTATTAAGTATCCGGTTCTAGTTGTCATAAGGTCAAGGTACAACTCCAAGTCGTCCTATTACCGAAGATCACGGCTATTCGAATAGATTAACTTCCCTGCAGGGGTGCACCACATAACCCAACACGCTCGATCCCATTTGGCCGGACACACTTTCCTGGGTCATGCCCGGCCTTGGAAGATCAACACGTCGCAGCCCTACCTAGGCACAACAGAGAGGTCAGCACGCCGGTCTAAATCCTATGGCGCAGGGGTCTGGGCCCATCGCCCTTTGCACACCTGCACGTTGCGAACGCGGCCGGAAGCAGAACTAGCCCCCTTAATACAAGAGCAGGCTTACGGTCCAATCCGGCGCGCGCCACTCAGTCGCTGACGTCACGAAGGCTTCGGCTGATACCACGATGTCGAGTGCCCATAACTGTCCCCGCGTGATGGTTAGTGCGTATAGGCCAGTAGCCAGACTCAGATCAAATACCAAGATCTCGTTAAACGTGTTATGTATCTGCGAACGCCGACCAGGGCCAGGCCCACCTCTCTCCTAGGTGGTCTCAACCTGCCCTGTCGCTCCGCCACAAAGTAACAGTCGGGGGCCGTCGGGAACCCAGGCCCACCTCTACCGGGATGGAGCCACCTGCCCCTTTAGCCCCCATCTCCGAACAGTATCATAAGTAATGTAACTGTGTAAAGTATATAGTATATGCCTGTGATCACCTCCCGAAGTGATCACGGCCCAGTAGTATAGCATGGCAGACGGACAAGAGCGTAGGGCCACTGATGGAACACTAGCATCCTATACTAAGCAGTAGGATAGCAGGTAATGGTAACAACAGTAGTAGCAAGGACAGGCTATGCATCAGGATAGGAATAACGGAAAGCAGTAACATGCTACACTACTCTAATGCAAGCAGTATAGAGAAGAGTAGGCGATATCTGGTGATCAAAGGGGGGGCTTGCCTGGTTGCTCTGGCAAGAGAGAGGGGTCGTCAACACCGTAGTCGTACTGGGTAGCAGCGGCGTCGGTCTCGGTGTCTAGCGAGAGAAGGGGGGGGAGAAACAATAAATATTTAAGCAAACAGATGCATAGTGATGAATGACATGACAAGTATCGGTGCTAGGCGTGCCCTATCGCGGTATGAGGTGATACCGGTGAAGGGGGGAAACATCCGGGAAAGTATCCCCGGTGTTTCACGTTTTCGGGTAGAGGAGCCGGAGGGGGGAAAGTTGCATGTTCGCTATGTTAGGGATGCGTGCCGGACGAACGGGCTGGGAATCCGGATTCGTCTCGTCGTTCTTAGCAACTTTCATGTAGAAAGTATTTTCATCTGAGCTACGGTTTATTTTATATTAATTTTTAAAAGATTTAAATCATTTTAGGACTAATTTAAATATTTTAACTCAACATTATCCAAAATAGTAAAAGATGACGTCAGCATGACATCATGATGATGTCAGCAGTCAACTGAGCAGTTGACTGGGTCAACTATGTGTGGGACCCTCATGTCATTGATTGATTAGTCTAATCAGGGGGTTAATTAAGTTAACTAGTAATTAGGTTAATCTAATCAAGATTAATTAATTTAATTAATCCTTTAATCAATTAATTAATTATCATTTTAATTAATTTTAGTTATTATTTATTAATTCATTTTTTTAAAATTAATTTAATTAGTATTATTATTATTATTTTTTTGTTTTCGTTCATAGGGGGTGGGCCTCGTTGTCTGTGGTACAGAGGCCTTGCGGGTCGGGCGCTGGGTGCGGGCGTGGTGCCCGTGCCCGAGGCCGAACGGGGCTGGCTTCGGACGCGGCCCGCGGGATGGGCGCCGGCAGCCAGTGGGGGGGGGGGGGCGAGCTGCGGTGGACGGGGCGAGGCCAGGGACGGCGCGCGCGTGGTCTCGGCGAGGTGCGGGCGCGGCGACCGTCTGCGGGGAAGGCGGGAGTAGCGCACGGGGGGGCTGCGGGCGATGCAGCAGCAGGCCGGCAGCGGGGCGCTGCGACTCGAGGCGAGGTGAGCGACGGGCTGCGCGGGAGGAGGCGCCCGAGCAAGGACGGAATGCACGGGAGTGTGGGCAGTGGCGGCTATAGGCGCGGGCACGCGCGTTGGTGAAGGGCACGGCCGAGTGCGGCAACGGGAGGCCGGGGCGCGACCTGGGGCGGGTGTCGGCGTGAGTGGAGCACCGGCCATGGCAACTTCTAGCGCGGGAAGGAACCGACGAGCACGGCGACTAGAGGATGCAGATCGAGGGGGAGGCAGAGGGGAAAGGCGCGCCAGCTCACATCGTTGACGGGGAGAGGCTCGGGGAGGCGCGGGATGCAGTGAAGCCGTCGGAACCGACGATGAACGGCGGCGGACGAAGATGACTGTGGCGGAGAAGACCGGTGATGGCGATGGCTATGTGGCGTGGTTGGAGAAGAGGTCGAGGACGGGGAGTCGAGGCAGCCATGGCGATGGCTGGCATCGGGAGGAAGCAGAGGCGCAGGAGGCAGGCCAGCAACGTCGCGACCCGTCCCTCCAACGAGCAGAGGATGACGCGGGGCGGCGTCGGGCGGTTTCAGGTCCTCGCCCCGATCTCGATCCAGATCGGGGGAGACAACGAGCGAGCGGGGGGGGGGGGGGGGAGCGAGTGGGGAACGTGGGCTAGGGTTCGGTTGGGGTGTGAGGGGATAAGGGAGGCGGGATGGGCCAGTCAGGTGGGCCTGGTAGCCTAGCTAGGCCGAACGGCCAGGGAGGGTCTTTCCTCTCTTTTTGTTGTTTCTGTTTTTTTTATTCTTTTATGTATTTTATTTCTTTTCTGTTTTATTTTGTTCCTCATTGTATTTTAGTTTTGTGAAGTACAAAAATGATCCCTAAATTGGTAATAGGAATTATACCACTGCCACAATTAACTTGGCACCTAAATATATTAGTTTGCAATTGTTTATCATTTTAAAGCATTTAAATAATTGTTTTTGCTACTGTTTTAGTTTATTTAGTGCATTTAAGTATTTTATTAAGAGATGATTTCTTCACCAGCATTTATTATGGATTATTAGACACATTAGGAACAATTTAGTTTTGACTTTTGAAAACTTTAATTGTTTTGACTTTAATTCAAATTTGAATTTGGTTCGGTTCCGAGCTAACACGAGATTATCAACAATAATCGAGGTGATGTGGCATCATTACCAGAGGGTTACTGTAGCTTGATTACCCGGGCGTCACAATTTGCCTCTCATTTTCCTGTCCCCACTTCACAAAAAACTCCCGTTTTATTCGCCCCTCTTTTTTCATTCGCCTTATTCTTGTCGGATCTGTTTTTGCATGCATCCTTGTTTACTGTTATGGATAGTTATTCCTCTATTGTTTGCACTCCCGAGGACGAGGTCCTCAACTTTAAACAAAGGGAAGGAGAAAATTTAAAAGATGCTTGGTATAGAATTTGCAATGCTCATAATAGATTTATTCGTTAGCAATCTACCGTTGTGCTTCTGTGTTGTTTTAATGTTGGCATCACCGCTTGGTATAGATTCGTCCTTGACACGATTACCGATGGAAATTTCTAAACGAGTCCTCCTTTTGATGCCCTTAATGCTATGGGAAATTTAGTGGGCTCACCACCTCTTATGGTTAATCAAAGAATTTTTACTCTTGAGCCTGTCATGGAAAGACTATATGTTATCGAAAAGAAAATGCTCACCGAAGATCATATGGAAATTATACATAAAAAGATGCATAATTTTGCTACTAATCTTGGGTCAAAAGCGGGCGATAGTTTTAAGTTGTTAAAAGAGAGGGGTACCTTAATCCATGAAAGAATAGAAGAAAGTCCATCTCGGATCGATAAATTGGAAGAAATCTTTAGTAATCTAAGCACGACTTTCACTACCACTAAAATTATTGAGGAAACTCCTGTAAAGAGTAGGAGATCTAGGAGCAAGGGTGCATTTTCTAGTAATAATGATAAGCGAGACCTTAAGATGATTAGCATCCATCCGGACTTTGTTGGAGTGATAAGAGATCCTTTTTGTAAGAATGAAATATTTAAATTTACTCCAAGGATTATTGCTATTGATGGTCTTTATGCTAAATCTTTGAAGGATTCTAAGTGTTTGATTGAAGAGTTGGACAAAGATGACAAAACTTAGATCCTTTCTTTATGCCTAGCAAAGGGCTTAAAACTATAGCGCTTGTTGGGAGGCAACCGAATGAATAAATTTTCTTTTTTCTTTTTTCTTCCTGTTTTTGAGCGTTAGCACAATTATGCTACTGTTATGATTGTGTTTTTATGTTCTAATTAGTGTTTGTGCCAAGTAAAGCCTTTATGATCTTCTTGTGTGATAGTTGTTTCATCTTGCTGAAAAACATAAACTTTTACGCTCACGCAATTAATTTTCATTTTTTTACCAGAGAGCGATAAAATATCCATTCCACTTGCAGTAGGTCAATATAAAAATTTCTCATCTCGTCCTAATTTTTCAGAATATTTGGAGTTACAGAAGTATTCAAACTAGTCAGATTGCTACAGACTGTTCTGTTTTGACAGATTCTTTTTTCTTTGTGTTGTGTGCTTATTTTGATGGCTCTATGGTTTTCTTTGATGAGTTTTTGCCATAGAAAAGTTGGAATACAATAGATATAATACAAAAACAAAATATGAATTGGTATGATACATCACTTATAGTGGTGATTTATTATTCTTATACTAACGGATCTCACGAAGGTTTTATTGAGTTTTGTGTGATTGAAGTTTTCAAGTTTTATCTTATCTTACGATGGATGAAGGAAGAATGGAAGAGCCTAAGCTTGGGGATGCCCCGGCATCCCAAGCTATTATCCAAGAATGAGCAACCAACTAAGCTTGGGGATGCCCCCGAGTGTCATCCCCACTTTCTTCCAACGACCATAGGTATTTTACTCGAAACTATATTTTTATTCGTCGCATGATATGTGTCTTGCTTGGAGCGTCTTGTATGATATGAGTCTTTTCTTGTTTTATTTTGTGTTTTAAGTCATCAATCCTTGCTGTGCACACCTATTTGAGAGAGCCAAAATTATTTCATGACTTGTTAGAATTACTCTCTATGCTTCACTTATATCTTTTTGAGCACTGTGTGCTTAGTATTTTTGAAGAAATGCTCTCTTTCTTCACTTACATTTATTTGAGAGTTAGTAAAATTTTGAAGAAATTCTCTCTTGCTTCACTTAAATTATTTTGAGAGGAAGAAAATTTGTTATGCTCATCATCTTCACTTATATTTGTTTGAGCTTATGAAAAGCAACACATGAAAATTAGTCCCAAAGTGATAGATATCCAAGAAGGATAAATAAAAAAATGTCATGAAGATCATTGGACAAAATAAACATGATTCTTAGTAATAGTTTTGAGAAATGATGATGTGATATGTGAGTTATGTTGATGAGTAATTGTGCTCTAGTCAGAATATTGGTGTTAAGGTTTGTGATTCCCTATGCAAGTATGAAAGTCAACAGTCATGCAATGAAATTATATCCTACTTATGGTGCATTATTCGGTGTTAATTATGCTTAATGCTTGCTTATGAGATTATCCATTTCTTGGTTGGTCGCTTCCCAATCTTTTTCTAGCCTTCATTTTGCACTAAGTATGATCACTACTTGTGCGTCCAAAAACCCTTAACTAGTTTTGCCACATGCATGAGTCCACTATATCTACCTATATGTGGTATTATTTTGCCGTTCTAAGCAAATTTGCATGTGCCATCTCTAATTTTCAAAATAAACTTCTCTTTTGTGTGTTTGTTTCGCTCACGGAGTGGTGAGGGGTGGCTAATATTTTCCATGCTAGATGTGCTATTCTCAAGATGAGTGTTTATTCACTTGTCATTGCACGAGAGTAAGGTAAAGGTATTAGGGATGCCCAGTCCCGAAATGCAAAAAAATGAATTTACTTTATGTTATCAAATAATAAATTCCTTGGAAAGTGTTGGTATGGAGGGCACCCGTGGATACGGTTAGCCATGCAAAGTGAAAGTTATGGTGGAAAAAGGAATAAACTTTATTTTCTGTTTGGGAACCGCCTATGGCATATCTAGCATGGAAAGTGTTGGGAACTCTAGGTCGTTTTCGTTGGTGGGATGGATACACCTCTCAAAATGTTTTTATCTCTAAGTTTTTCGCTTTGAGCTCTGGCACCTCTACAAATCCCTACTTTCCTCTGTGAAGGGCCTTTCTTTTACTTTATGCAATTTTTATTTTGAAATCGAGTCTCCATCTTCTCTTATAAAAAGCACCAACTAGGAGGCAATATGATCGTACTTAAGTATTGGCTGTAGCTAATATTCAAGTTCATCAATGGATCAATGTTTGAGCATGATGAGCTAGGGATACCTTATTTTAGAATTGATATTTTGAAAGACATGGTTGCTTGTTGATATGCTTGAGTATCTAAATTATTATGTCAAAACTAGACTATTGCTTTGAATCACATAAAAAGTCCAAATGTCCATGCTATAAAGAAAAGAATATGATATGACATGTTAGGCAGCTTTCCACATCAAAAATTCTATTTTTTATGACTTACCTACTCGAGGACGAGTAGGAGTTCAGCTTGGGGATGTTGATATGTCTCCAACGTATCTATAATTTTTTATTGTTCCATGCTGTTATATTATCAATCTTGGATGTTTTACAATCATTTTATATCACTTTTTTGTACTAACCTATTGACATAGTGCTAAGTGCCAGTTCTTGTTTTTTCCGTGTTTTTTACATTGCAGAAAATCAATATGAGACGGAGTCCAAATGCCACGAAACTTTACGGAGATTTTTTATTTACCAGAAGGAACACGCTGGGCCCTGGTTGCACCTGGGGGGAGTCCCGTGGAGGGGAAAACCCACCAGGGCGCGCCAGGAGGCCCAGGCGCGCCCTAGTGGGTTGTGCCCACCTCGGGTGCCCACCTCGGGTGCCCCCGGACCGCCTCTTTGCTCTATAAATACCCCAAAAATACCAGAACCCTAGAGGCGTCGATGAAATATTCATCCATCTGCCGCAGAGTCTAGAACCACCAGATCCAATCTAGACACCATCTCGGATGGGGTTCACCACCTCCATTGGTGCCTCTCCGATGATGCGTAAATAGTTCTTTGTATATTTCGGGTCCGTAGTTAGTATCTAGATGGCTTTCTCTCTCTCACCGAATTCTCAATACAATGGTCTCTTGGAGATCCATATGATGTAACTCTTTTTGCGGTGTGTTTGTTGGGATCTGGTGAACTTTGAGTTTATGATCAGTCATATCTTTTTATATCCATGAAGTTATTTGAGTTTCTTTGATCTCTTATATGCATGATCTCTTATAGCCTCGTACCGGTATTTGGGTTTTGTTTGTCCAACTTGATCTATTTATCTTGCAATGGGAGGAGGTGCCCGGTAGTGGGTTCGATCTTACGGTGCTTGATCCCAGTGACAGAAAGGGAACCGACACGTATGTATCATTGCTACTAAGGATAAAAGGATGGCATCTATATCTACACAATAGATAAACGGATCTTGTCTACATGATGTCATTGTTCTTATTGCATTACTCCATTTTTCCATGAACTTAATACACTAGATGCATGCTGGATAGCGGTCGATGTGTGGAGTAATAGTAGTAGATGTAGGCAGGAGTCGGTCTACTAATCTTGGACCTGATGCCTATGTAATGATCATTGCCTAGATATCGTCATAATTATTTGAGGTTCTATCAATTTCCCAACAGTAATTTGTTTACCCACCATTTGCTATCTTTCTCGAGAGAAGCCACTAGTGAAACCTACGGCCCCCGGGTCTTCTTTCTCCTATATTTGCTTGCGATCTAGTTTTCGTTTGCATTTTTTCAGATCTATTAAACCAAAAATAAAAAATACTTTGCTGCACTTTATTTTATTTACGATCTATTATTTCAATCTACTACAAATTTCTGGCACCGTTACCTGAAAGGGATGGACAACTCTTTAATATGTTAGGTTGCGAGGTGTTGTTATTTGTGTGCAGCTGTTGTTTACGTTGTGTTGCTTGGTTCTCCTACTGGTTCAATAACCTTGGTTTCAACACTGAGGGAAATACCTACCTTCACTGTGCTACATCATCCCTTCCTCTTTGGGGAAATACCAACGAAGTCCTAGCAGACAGGAGTTTTCTGGCGCTATAGTCAGGGAGCAACCAAAAGGAATTTCTGGCACCGTTGCCGGGGAGGATCTACAACATAACCAGGTTCCTAATCACAAATCTCATCTCCTCGCAATTTACATTATCTGTCATTTGCCTCTCATTTTCCTGTCCCCACTTCACAAAAAATGCCGTTTTATTCGGCCCTCTTTTTCCGTTCGCCGTATTCTTGCCGGATCTGTTTTTGCGTGCATCCTTGTTTACCGTTATGGATAGTTATTCCTCTATTTCTTTCACTCCCGAGGATGAGGTCCTCAACTTTAAACAAAGGGGAGGAGAAAATTTAAAAGATGCTTGGTATAGAATTTGCAATGCTCATAATAGATCTATCCGTAAGCAATCTACAGTTGTGCTTCTGCGTTGTTTTTATGTTGGCATCATCACTTGGTATAGATTCATCCTTGATACGATTACCTGTGGAAATTTCTAAATGAGTACTCCTTTTGATGCTCTTAATGCTATGGGAAATTTAGTGGCCTCACCACCTCTTATGGTTAATCAAAGAATTTTGACTCTTGAGCATGTCATGAAAAGACTAGATGTTATCGAAAAGAAAATTCTCACCGAAGATCATATGGAAATTATACATAAAAATATGCATAATTTTTCTACTAATCTTGGTTCAAAAGCGAGCGATATTTTTAAGTTGTTAAAAGAGAGGGGTACCTTAATCCATGAAAGAATAGAAGAAAGTCCGCCTCGGATCAATAAATTGGAAGAAATCTTTAGTAATCTAAGCACGACTTTCACTACCACTAAAATTATAGAGGAAACTCCCGTAAAGAGTAGGAGATCTAGGAGCAAGGGTGCATTTTCTAGTAATAATGATAAGGGAGACCTTAAGATGATTAGCATCCATCCGGACTTTGTTGGAGTGATAAGACATCCTTTTTGTAAGAATGAAATATTTAAATTTACTCCAAGGATTATTGCTGTTGAAGGTCTTTATGCTAAATCTTTGAAGGATTCTAAGTGTTTGATTGAAGAGTTGGACAAAGATAACAAAACTTAGATCCTTGCTTTATGCCTAGCAAAGGGCGTAAAACTATAGAGCTTGTCTGGAGGCAACCCAATGAATAAATTTTATTTTTGCTTTTTTCTTCCTGTTTTTGAGCGTTAGCACAATTATGCTACTGTTATGATTGTGTTTTTATGTTTTAATTAGTGTTTATGCCAAGTAAAGCCTTTAGGATATTCTTGTGTGATAGTTGTTTGATCTTGCTGAAAAACATAAACTTTTACGCTCACGCAATTAATTTTCAATTTTTTACCAGAGAGCGATAAAATACCCATTCCACTTGTAGTAGATCAATATACAAATTTCTCAGCTCTTCCTAATTTTTCAGAATATTTGGAGTTACGGAAGTATTCAAAATAGTCAGATTGCTACAGACTGTTCTGTTTTGACAGATTCTGTTTTCTTTGTGTTGTGTGCTTATTTTGATGGCTCTATGGTTTTCTTTGATAAGTTTTTGCCATAGAAAAGTTGGAATACAATAGATATAATACAAAAACTAAATATGAATTGTTTTGATACAACACTTATAGTAGTGATTTATTATTCTTATACTAACGGAACTCACGAAGGTTTTGTTGAGTTTTGTGTGATTGAAGTTTTCAAGTTTTGGCTTATCTTATGATGGATGAAGGAAGGATGGAAGAGCCTAAGCTTGGGGATTACCTGGAATCCCAAGCTATTATCCAAGAATGAGCAACCAACTAAGCTTGGGGATGCCCCCGTGTGTCATCCCCACTTTCTTCCAACGACCATAGGTATTTTACTTGAAACTATATATTTTTTCGTCACATGATATGTGTTTTGCTTGGAGCGTCTTGTATGATATGAGTCTTTGCTTGTTTTATTTTGTGTTTTAAGTCATCAAACCTTGCTGGACACACCTATTTGAGAGAGCCAAAATTATTTCATGACTTGTTAGAATTGCTCTCTATGCTTCACTTATATCTTTTTGAGCACGGTGTGCTTAGTATTTTTGAAGAAATGCTCTCTTGCTTCACTTACATTTATTTGAGAGTTAGTAAAATTTTGAAGAATTTCTCTCTTGCTTCACTTAAATTATTTTTAGGGAATGAAAATTTGTTATGCTCATGATCTTCACTTATATTCGTTTGAGCTTATGAAAAGCAACACATGAAAATTAGTCCCAAAGTGATAGATATCCAAGAAGGATAAAGAAAAAATGTCATGAAGATCATTGGACAAAATAAACATGATTCTTAGTAATAGTTTTGAGATATGATGATGTGATATGTGAGTTATGTTGATGAGTAATTGTGCTCTAATCAGAATATTGGTGTTAAGCTTTGTGATTCCCTATGCAAGTACGAAAGTCAATAGTCATGCGATCAAATTATATCCTACTTATGGTGCATTATTCGGTGTTAATTATGCTTAATGCTTGCTTATGAGATTGTCTGTTTCTTGGTTGGTCGCTTCCCAATCTTTTGCTAGCCTTCATTTTGCACTAAGTATGATCACTACTTGTGCATCCAAAAACCCTTAACCTAGTTTTGCCACATGAGTCCACTATATCTACCTATATGCGGTATTCTTTTGCCGTTCTAAACAAATTTGCATGTGCCATCTATAATTTTCAAAATAAGCTTCTCTTTTGTGTGTTTGTTTCGCTCGTGGAGCAGTAAGGGGTGGCTAATATTTTCCATGCTAGATGTGTTATTCTCAAGATGAGTGTTTATTCACTTGTCATTGCACGAGACTAAGGTAAAGGTATTAGGGATGCCCAGTCCCGAAATGCAAAAAAATGAATTTACTTTATGTTGTCAAATAATAAATTCCTTGGAAAGTGTTGGTATGGAGGGTACCCGTGGATACGGTTCGCCATGGAAAGTGAAAGTTATGGTGGAAAAAGGAATAAACTTTATTTTCTGTTTGGGAACCGCCTATGGCATATCTAGCATGGAAAGTGTTGGGAACTCTAAGTCGTTTTCATTGGTGGGATGGATACACCTCTCAAAATGTTTTTATCTCTAAGCTTTTCACTTTGAGCTCTGGCACCACAACAAATCCCTACTTCCCTCTGTGAAGGGCCTTTCTTTTACTTTATGCAATTTTTATTTTGAAATTAAGTCTACATCTTCTCTTATAAAAAGCACCGACTAGGAGGCAATATGATCGTACTTAAGTATTGGGTGTAGCTAATATTCAAGTGTGTTTCATGAATGGATCAATGTTTGAGCATGATGGGCTAGGGATAACTTATTTTAGAATTGATATTTTGAAAGACATGGTTGCTTGTTGATATGCCTGAGTATCTAAATTATTATGTCAAAACTAGACTATTGCTTTGAATCACATAAAAAGTACAAATGTCCATGATATAAAGAAAAGAATATGATATGACTTGTTAGGCAGCTTTCCACATCAAAAATTCTGTTTTTTATCACTTACCTACTCGAGGACGAGTAGGAGTTAAGCTTGGGGATGTTGATACATCTCCAATTTATCTATAATTTTTGATTGTTCCATGCTCTTATATTATCAATCTTGGATGTTTTATAATCATTTTATATCATTTTTTGGTACTAACCTATTGACATAGTGCCAAGTGCCAGTTCTTGTTTTTTCCATGTTTTTTACATTGCAGAAAATCAATATCAGATGGAGTCCAAATGCCACGAAACTTTATGAAGATTTTTTATTTACCAGAAGGAACATGTTGGGCCCTGGTTGCACCTGGGGGGAGTCCCGTGGAGGGGACAACCCACCAGGGCGCGCCAGGAGGCCCAGGCGCGCCCTGGTGGGTTGTGCCCACCTCGGGTGCCCCCCGGACCGCCTCTTTGCTCTATAAATACCCCAAAAATACCAGAACCCTAGAGGCGTCAATGAAATATTCATCCATCCGCCGCAGAGTCTAGAACCACCAGATCCAATCTAGACACCATCTCGGATGGGGTTCACCACCTCCATTGGTGCCTCTCCGATGATGCGTGAATAGTTCTTTGTATATTTCGGGTCCGTAGTTAGTATCTAGATGGATTTCTCTCTCTCACCGAATTCTCAATACAATGGTCTCTTGGAGATCCATATGATGTAACTCTTTTAGCGTTGTGTTTGTTGGGATCTGATGAACTTTGAGTTTATGATCACTCATATCTTTTTATATCCATGAAAGTTATTTGAGTTTCTTTGATCTATTATATGCATGATCTCTTATAGCCTCGTATTTCTTCTCCGATATTTGGGTTTTGTTTGGACAACTTGATCTATTTATCTTGCAATGGGAAGAGGTGCTCGGTAGTGGGTTCGATCTTACGGTGCTTGATCCCAGTGACAGAATGGGAACCGACACATATGTATCATTGCTACTAAGGATAAAAGTATGGCAACTATATCTATGCAGTAGATAAACGGATATTGTCTACATCATGTCATCATTCTTATTGCATTTCTCCATTTTTCCATGAACTTAATACACTAGATGCATGCTGGATAGCGGTCGATGTGTGGAGTAATAGTAGTAGATGCAGGCAGGAGTCGGTCTACTAATCTTGGACCTGATGCCTATGTAATGATCATTGCCTGGATATCTTCATAATTATTTGAGGTTCTATCAATTTCCCAACAGTAATTTGTTTACCCACCATTTGCTATCTTTCTCGAGAGAAGCCACTAGTGAAACCTACGGCCCCCGGGTCTTCTTTCTCATATATTTCCTTGCGATCTACGTTTCCTTTGCATTTTTTTCAGATTTATTAAAACAAAAATACAAAAATACTTTGCTGGACTTTATTTTATTTACGATCTATTATTTCAATCTACTAAAAATTTCTGGCACCATTACTCGAAAGGGATTGACAACCCCTTTAATATGTTAGGTTGCGATGTGTTGTTATTTGTGTGCAGGTGTTGTTTACATTGTGTTGCTTGGTTCTCCTACTGGTTCGATAACCTTGGTTTCAACACTAAGGGAAATACCTACCTTAGTTGTGCTACATCATCCCTTCCTGTTTGGGGAAATACCGACGTAGTCCTAGCAGACAAGAGTTTTCTGGGGCTATAGTCAGGGAGCAATCAAAAGGAATTTATAGTGCCATTGCCGGGGAGGATCTTCAAAATAACCAGGGTCCTCATCACAAATATCATCTCCTCGCAATTTACATTATTTTCCATTTGCCTCTCGTTTTCCTCTCCCCACTTCACAAAAAATGTCATTTTATTCGCCACTCTTTTTTTGTTCGCCGTATTCTTGCCGGATCTGTTTTTGCGTGCATCCTTGTTTACTGTTATGGATAGTTATTCCCCTATTGCTTTCACTCCCGAGGACGAGGTCCTCAACTTTAAACAAAGGGGAGGAGAAAATTTAAAAGATGCTTGGTATAGAATTTGCAATGCTCATAATAGATCTATCCGTAAGCAATCTACCGTTGTGCTTCTGCGTTATTTTTATGTTGGCATCACCACTTGGTACAGATTCGTCCTTGATACGATTACCTGTGGAAATTTCTAAATGAGTACTCCTTTTGTTGCTCTTAATGCTATGGGAAATTTAGTGGGTTCACCACCTCTTATGGTTAATCAAAGAATTTTGACTCTTGAGCAAGTCATGGAAAGACTAGATTCTATCGAAAAGAAAATGCTCACCGAAGATCATATGGAAATTATACATAAAAAGATGCACAATTTTGCTACTAATCTTGGGTCAAAAGCGGGCGATATCTTTAAGTTGTTAAAAGAGAGGGGTACCTTAATCCATGAAAGAATAGAAGAAAGTACGTCTCAGATCAATAAATTGGAAGAAATCTTTATTAATCTAAGCACGGCGTTCACTACCACTAAAATTATTGAGGAAACTCCCGTAAAGAGTAGGAGATCTAGGAGCAATGGTGCATTTTCTAGTAATAATGATAAAGGAGACCCTAAGATGATTAGCATCCATCCGGACTTTGTTGGAGTGATAAGAGATCCTTTTTGTAAGAATGAAATATTGAAATTTACTCCACGGATTATATCTATTGAAGGTCTTTATGCTAAATCTTTGAAGGATTCTAAGTGTTTGATTGAAAAGTTGGACAAAGATGACAAAACTTATATCCTTGCTTTATGCCTAGCAAAGGGCGTAAGAGTATAGCGCTTGTCTGGAGGCAACCCAATGAATAAATTTTACTTTTGCTTTTTTGCTTCCTGTTTTTGAGCGTTAGCACAATTATGCTACTGTTATGATTGTATTTTTTATGTTTTAATTAGTGTTTGTGCCAACTAAAGCCTTTAGGATCTTCTTGTGTGATAGTTGTTTGATCTTGCTGAAAAACATAAACTTTTACGCTCACGCAATTAATTTTCAATTTTTTACCAGAGAGCGATAAAATACCCATTCCACTTGCAGTAGGTCAATATACAAATTTCTCAGCTCATCCTAATTTTTCAGAATATTTGGAGTTACAGAAGTATTCAAAATTGTCAGATTGCTACAGACTGTTCTGTTTTGACAGATTTTGTTTTCTTTGTGTTGTGTGTTTATTTTGATGGCTCTATGGTTTTCTTTGATGAGTTTTTGCCATACAAAAGTTGGAATACAATAGATATAATACTAAAAAAATATGAATTGGTTTGATACAACACTTATAGTAGTGATTTATTATTCTTATACTAACGGATATCACGAAGGTTTTATTGAGTTTTGTGTGATTGAAGTTCTCAAGTTTTGGCTTATGTTACGATGGATGAAGGAAGGACGGAAGAGCCTAAGCTTGGGGATGCCCCGACATCCCAAGCTATTATCCAAGAGTGAGAAACCAACTAAGCTTGGGGATGCCCCCGAGTGTCATCCCCACTTTCGTCCAACGACCATAGGTATTTTACTCGAAACTATATTTTTATTCGTCACATGATATGTGTTTTCCTTGGAGCGTCTTGTATGATATGAGCCTTTGCTTGTTTTATTTTGTGTTTTAAGTCATCAATCCTTGCTGGACACACCTATTTGAGAGAGCCAAAATTATTTCATGACTTGTTATAATTGCTCTCTATGATTCACTTATATATTTTTGAGCACGGTGTGCTTAGTATTTTTGAAGAAATGCTCTATTGCTTCACTTAGATTTTTTTGAGAGTTATTAAAATTTTGAAGAAATTCTCTCTTGCTTCACTTAAATTATTTTGAGAGAAAGAAAATTTGTTATGCCCATGATCTTCACTTATATTTGTTTGAGCTTATGAAAAGGAACACATGAAAATTAGTCCCAAAGTGATAGATATCCAAGAAGATAAAGGAAAAAAATGTCATGAAGCTCATTAGGCAAAATAAACATGATTTTTAGTATTAGTTTTGAGATAGGATGATGTGACATGTGAGTTATATTGATGAGCAATTGTGCTCTATTCAGAATATTGGTGTTAAGGTTTGTGATTCCCTATGCAAGTACGAAAGTTAATAGTCATGCAATGAAATTATATCCTACTTATGGTGCATTATTCGGTGTTAATTATGCTTAATGCTTGCTTATGAGATTATCCATTTCTTGGTTGGTCGCTTCCCAATCTTTTGCTAGCCTTCATTTTGCACTAAGTATGATCACTACTTGTGCATCCAAAAACCCTTAACCCAGTTTTGCCACATGAGTCCACTATATCTACCTATATGTTGTATTCGTTTGCCGTTCTAAGCAAATTTGCATGTGCCATCTCTAATTTTCAAAATAAGCTTCTCTTTTGTGTGTTTCTTTCGCTCGCGGAGCGGTGAGGGGTGGCTAATATTTTACATGCTAGATGTGTTATTCTCAAGTTGAGTGTTTATTCACTTGTCATTGCACGAGAGTAAGGTAAAGGTATTAGGGATGCCTAGTCCCGATATGCAAAAAAATGAATTTACTTTATGTTGTCAAACAACAAATTCCTTGGAAAGTGTTGGTATGGAGGGCACCCGTGGATACGGTTAGCCATGGAAAGTGAAAGTTATGGTGGAAAAAGGAATAAACTTTATTTTCTGTTTGGGAACCGCCTATGGCATATCTAGCATGGAAAGTGTTGGGAACTCTAAGTCATTTTCGTTGGTGGGATGGATACACCTCTCAAAATGTTTTTATCTCTAAGTTTTTCGCTTTGAGCTCGAGCACCTCTACAAATCCCCACTTCCCTCTATGAAGGGCCTTTCTTTTACTTTATGCAATTTTTATTTTGAAATTGAGTCTCCATCTTCTCTTATAAAAAGCACCAACTAGGAGGCAATATGATCATACTTAAGTATTGGGTGTAGTTAATATTCAAGTGTGTTTCATGAATGGATCAATGTTTGAGCATGATGGGCTAGGGTTAACTTATTTTAGCATTGATATTTTGAAAGACATGGTTGCTTTTTGATATGCTTGAGTATCTAAATTATTATGTCAAAACTAGACTATTGCTTTGAATCACATAAAAAGTCCAAATGTCCATGCTATAAAGAAAAGAATATGATATGACATGTTAGGCAGCTTTCCACATCAAAAATTCTGTTTTTTTATCACTTACCTACTCGAGGACGAGTAGGAGTTAAGCTTGGCGATGTTGATACGTCTCCAACTTATCTATAATTTTTGATTGTTCCATGCTGTTATATTATCAATCTTGGATGTTTTATAATCATTTTATATCATTTTTTGGTACTAACCTATTGACATAGTGCCAAGTGCCAGTTACTATTTTTCCATGTTTTTTACATTGCAGAAAATCAATATCAGACGGAGTCCAAATGCCACGAAACTTTACGGAGATTTTTTATTTACTAGAAGGAACATGTTGCGCCCTGGTTGCACCTGGGGGGAGTCCCATGGAGGGGACAACCCACCAGGGCGCGCCAGGAGGCCCAGGCGCGCCCTGGTGGGTTGTGCCCACCTCGGATGCCCCCCGGACCGCCTCTTTGCTCTATAAATACCCCAAAAATACCAGAACCCTAGAGGCGTCGATGAAATATTCATCCATCTTCTGTAGAGTCCAGAACCACCAGATCCAATCTAGACACCATCTCGGATGGGGTCTACCACCTCCATTGGTGCCTCTCCGATTAGGGATGGCAATTTTATCCATGGATCTGGATACCCATGGATACTCGACCCGGTTGGGCAAGGGTATGGAGCACATTTTCACCCATGGGTCCGTGGATATGGATACCCACGAACAGCCGAGTTGGGCATGGTTATAGTTTGTGCTCCATGGATATCCAATGGATACCCGCATGACATGTGGGGTCATATGCCAATGATAGTAGAAAGAGCGAATCAATGGGAAATGATAGGAAATATGCAACTTGTGCCATGAGCTATATGCTGCAGAATCAACCTCTGGTATGTCACACTAAAGGACTCATCGTATTACTTGTTGCCTACTTATGCATGTAGCTTATGTTTTCATTTGTGAGTGAATGATGATGAGTTAATTTGATCTTTGGGAAGGCTTCATGCTGACTTTTCTATGCCCATGGAGCTGCATGGGTATGTGGGTATCCAGTGGGTTTGGGCATGGGAACAAGTTGTGCCCATGGATAATTTGGTGGATGGGCAGAGGGTAGGAAGATGGATCATGGGTTGGATTTGGACCAGCTCCACCCGCCCCAAACCCGACCCATTGCCATTCCTATCTCTGATGATGCGTGAGTAGTTCTTTGTAGACCTTCGGGTCCGTAGTTAGTAGCTAGATGGCTTTGTCTCTCTCACCGAATTCTCAATACAATGGTCTCTTGGAGATCCATATGATGTAACTCTTTTTGCGGTGTATTTATTGGGATCTGATGAACTTTGAGTTTATGATCAGTCATATCTTTTTATATCCATGAAAGTTATTTGAGTTTCTTTGATCTCTTATGTGCATGATCTCTTATATCCTCGTATTTCTTCTCCGATATTTGGGTTTTGTTTGGCCAACTTGGTCTATTTATCTTGCAATGGGAAGAGGTGCCCGGTTGTGGGTTCGATCTTACGATGCTTGATCCCAGTGACAGAAAGGGAACCGACACGTATGTATCATTGCTACTAAGGATAAAAAGATGGCATCTATATCTACGCAATAGATAAACAGATCTTGTCTGCATCATGTCATCGTTCTTATTGCATTACTCCATTTTTCCATGAACTTAATACACTAGATGCATGCTGGATAGCGGTCGATGTGTGGAGTAATAGTAGTAGATGCAGGCAGGAGTCGGTCTACTATTCTTGGACCTGATGCCTATGTAATGATCATTGCTTGGATATCATCATAATTATTTGAGGTTCTATCAATTTCCCAATAGTAATTTGTTTACCCACCATTTGCTATCTTTCTCGAGAGAAGCCACTAGTGAAACCTACGGCCCCCGGGTCTTCTTTCTCATATATTTGCTTGTGATCTACTTTTCCTTTGCATTTTTTAGATCTATTAAACCAAAATACAAAAATACTTTTCTGCACTTTATTTTATTTGCGATCTATTATTTCAATCTACTACAAATTTCTGACATCGTTACCCGAAAGGGATTGACAACCCCTTTAACATGTCGTGTCGCGAGGTGTTGTTACTTGTGTGCAGGTGCTGTTTATGTTGTGTTGCTTGGTTCTCCTACTGGTTCGATAACCTTGGTTTCATCACTGAGGGAAATACCTACCTTCGCTGTGCTACATCATCCCTTCCTGTTTGGGGAAATACCGACGTAGTCCTAGCAGACAGGAGTTTTCTGGCGCTATAGTCAGGGAGCAATCAATCTGCATACCAAGGATTATTACAAGAAGTACAAGCATTGACAAAAGATAATTTCTCATTAAGAAAACTATCATCAAAAGGTAGTGGGTCATCAAAAACATTTTCCATCCTAGACAAATTATCTACTACACTGGTTTCAACTCCTTTTCTATCAACAATATGCAAATCAAATTCTTGGAATAAAACAACCAACCTAATCAGTCTAGGCTTAGCATCTTTCTTATCCATAATATATTTAATAGAAGCATGATCAGTGTTAATAGTAACTTTGGAATCAACTATATAAGGTCTAAATTTATCACATGCAAACACAACCGCTAAAAATTGTTTCTTAGTAGTAGCATAAGTACTTGTATCACCATCTCTTCAATAGGTAATGAGTGAGGTATAACACTTAAGTATGATTGTGTTAAATATTTTGTGGATACCAATGCTTTTCACAAGTTTAGCACTAAATATGGACTCGACTCTGAGATAGTAGCCTCTTTTTGTGAATCTTTTGCTACTCATGTTGCTCTCCCTAAGGAGAAATGGTTTAAATATCATCCCCCTGTTAAAGAAAAGATCAAGGAGCCCATTATAGTTAAAGTTGAAAATATCATTTTGAATGTTGATCCAGTTGTTCCTACTACTTATATAAAAAAACCACCTTTCCCTGTCAGGATAAAGGAACATGCTAAAGTTTCAACCATGGTTAACAAGAGTAATATTAGAGCACCTAGACCATCTGAAGAAATTAAAGTTGAACCTAATGTTGCTATGGTTAAAGATCTCTTGGTCGATAATATTGATGGGCATATTATTTATTTTTGTGGTGAAGCTGCTAGAATTGCTAAATCTGATGATAAAGATAAGAATAAACCTATTGTTGGCATGCCTGTTGTCTCTGTTAAAATAGGAGATCATTGTTATCATGGCTTATGTGATTTGGGTGCTAGTGTGAGTGCTATCACGTTTACCTTATATCAAGAAATTATGAATGATAGTGCTCCTACTGAAATAGAAGACATTGATGTTACTATTAATCTTGCTAATAGAGATACTATTTCACCACTTGGGTTTGTTAGAGATGTTGAAGTCTTGTGTGGGAAAATAAAATATCCTACAGATTTCCTAGTTCTTGGTTCTCCACGAGATGATTTTTGTCCCATAATATTTGGTAGACCTTTCTTGAATAGTGTCAGTGTTAACTTTGGTGATGTGTGTCATGAGTTTAATTTCTCTAAGTTTCATAGATAATCTCATGATAAAGAATTGACTAGTAAGGATTAAATTGTTGGTCTTGCTTCTATTGTCGTACCTCCTACTGACCCATTAGAACAATATTTGCTAGACCATGAAAATGATATGAACTTGAATGAGAGAAATGAAATAGATAAGATGTTCTTTGATCAACCACCTACACTACAAAAAAAGACACATCCGTAACATTTTGGGCCGAACAAATTTTTTTCTGTCATACTTATGACACTTCTATGATGATAATTGTGACAAAACCCAGTATCATCATAGATGTGGTGGGATCCTACTTCTATGACAAAAAATCATGACAAAAAATGGGATTTTTGTCCTGGGCGGGCCGGAGACGTAGCTGAATGACATTCTTTGGGCCGTCCATGACAGAAAAAACTATGGTAGAAGCGAGGGCTAGGAAAATATCGGGGTGTTCCCGGTTACGGTGGGTGGTCGGGCCGAGCGATGTGCGGTTCTCTCATACATGCACGCGCGTGTGCGCGAGGCATTGGGCTCTAACTGAACCCGAGTGAGGCGTTCGCCTACTGAACCCGAGGGATTGCAATGCAGGCTACGCGTTACTGAACCCGAGCGATCGATCGATGGCTCTTAACTGAACCCGATCGAGCGATTCCTTCGCTACTGCTGCTAATTGAAGCCGATCGATGCTGCCTCTGGATGAACAGTGAGCGTTGCTGGGGGGGGGGTTGGATGAACAGTTCCCGGTGGGGGTGGATGAAGAGGACCCCGTGGTGTTGCCTCTGGATGAACAGGACGCCTATCGATCGAGCCGGTTGGGGCTGGATGAACAGGACCCCATGGAGGGCTGGATGAACAGGACCACCCCGTAGAGGGCTGGATGAACAGTAGATGGCGGAGGGCTGGATGAACAGTAGCCCGTGGAGGGGTGGTTGAATAGGAGCCCGTGGAGAGGTCTGGTTGAACAGTAGCCGGTGGAGTAGCGCATGGTGGAGGCTGGATGAACAGGAGCCCGTGGATGAACTGTCGCAGGTGGAGGCTGGAGGAGGTCGACGGTGGATGAACAGTGGCCCTTGGAGGCTAGAGGGGGTCGACGGTGGAGATGAACAGTATCCCGTGGAGTCCCGTTTTGTGGTACGCCACACCCCTCCCGATGAACAGGACCCCCGTTTCAACCATAGCGCTCCAACATAAGTCCGTTTCCTCCGTTTTGCGGTACGCCACACCCCTCCCGATGAACAGGACCCCTGTTTCGAACGTAGGAGGTCTGTTTCCTCCATTTTGCGGTACGTCAGACCCCTCCCGATGAACAGGATCCCGTTTCGACCGTGGCCGGTCGAACACAAGGCCGTTTCCTCCATTCTGCGGTACGCCAGGCCTCGTTTCCATCGGTTGTTCCATCCAAGCCGGTTGGCTCCCATGCATTCCATTGTCTCCCGATGAACACGACGCATTCCTTTGCCTCCCCATGAACACGACGACGACGCAGTTTCTCCGTTCCGACCCAGCCATGTACACGAGCCCTGGCCATACGTATGCGCGAGTAGGCGTTCGAGACCTCGCCCGTATGTACGTACGTGGCCGTATTTTCTTTCTTGCACACTGGCCGTTGTATGTACGTGTACATTCTACGTGCGCGCCTCTACTACGACACGTGCGCGCCTCTACATCGACCAGTATGTACGTACACGTTCGCGACCAGAATGACAATGCTACGTACGCTTCGACCAGGTGGTCCCGACTGTCAGGCACTTCCTTGCGTGCGAAGATGTAGCTGGTGGGTCCCAACAGTCAGGGGGGCGAATCATTTTTTTTTGCCCGGACGCACTTCCTTGCGTGTGAAGATGTAGCTGGTGGGTCCCAACAGTCAGGGGAAACCTTTTTTCGCAAAATATGGTGGCCTGTCCGGTGGGTCCTCGCTGCCAGGTGGAGGAATAATTATTTTGCGCGTAATAATGAGGCACTTCCTTGCTGCGGCCGTGGACCCCGTTGTCAGCCTCTCCACGTACAGTCCACGTCCGATGGAAGCCGTTCCTTGACCACGTTGACCACACCGCGCCGAGAGCACCAGGGCGATGGACGACGGCAAGGCCTAGGAAGGGGATGACGCGGAGCCGGGGAAGACACGACAGTGGATGCGCACGCCTAGAGGAGTATGAGGGTTCACTGGTTCGCTGTAGTGTGAGGCTGCTATCGCCGGAGAATAACAGGGGGTGTGGGTGAGTAGAGGGATGGCCTGGCCAGCAGTGGGAGTAGTAGGGGGCGGTGAGGCCTCCGCGGTATCGCAGCCGGCCACGGGAGGCAGGAGCACGAGGCACGACCGGCGCTGGTTTGGGCGGCTGGAGCAAGAAGACCAGAGGTTGAAGAAGCACTACGACCATTGGATGGACATTGTACGGTCATTGGAGCTAGAATCGTTCATATTGACTAAGTTGACAAAGCCCTCCGTCCCCGTCAACTTAGTTGGCTCACAAGTCAGCCTCCCACTATTATGGGTCCCAGCTAGCAGGGGGAGTATTCATTTTTTGTGCGTAATAAGGAGGCACTTCCTTGCGTGCGAAGGTATAGCTGGTGGGTCCGAGCTGTCAGCGGCGGTAACGTTGTTTTCGTGAAATACAGAGGCCCTTTCGGTGGGTCCCATATGTCAGGTGGAGGAATCATTATTTTGCGCGTAATAAGGAGGCATTTCCTTGCGTGCGGCCGTGGAGCCAGCTGTCAGCCTCTCCACGTACAGTCCACTTCAGATGCTTGTCGGTTGTTGACCACGTTGACCAGGCCGCGCCGAGAGCACCAGGGCGGTGGACGACAGCGAGGCCTAGGAAGGGAACGACACGGAGCCAGGGAAGACTCGGCGGTTGTTTCCCACGCGGAGGGGAGTACGACTGTACGAGGGTTTACTGGTTCGTCTGCCGTCGCCGGAGAATAACAGCAGGTGTGGGTGAGTAGAGGGATGGCTAGGCCAGCGATGGGAGTATGATGGGGTGGCGAGGCCTGCGCAGCAGCACAGCCGGCTGCAGGGAGGAGGGAGCAGGCAGTCCTTCCGGCGCTTGTTTGAGCGGCTAGAGCAGGAAGAGCAGAGATTGAAGACGCACGACGGCCGTTGGGTGAACATCCAACAGTCACTGCTTGTGCGTCAACCTTTTTTTAGGAAAGCCTCAAATCCGTGGAAAACAGCATACAACCCATTTGCCATTATTTCTAATAATTTACAGCCCATTTGCTAATTCTTAAGGTTTTTTGGAGCCCATATTCTTTTTGTTCGCATTACAGCCCATATTTTGGCCACGGTTAAAAAATTGTATGAAATTTTGCATATTTCGGTGCGGTCCGAACTGTTTTTAATTCCGAAATTTCGAGTCACATTCAAACTGATTTTAAAAATAAATGTATATCAATATAAAATCCAACAAATTGTCCTTGCATAAAAAACAATGCAATTTAAAATCTCGAAATGAAAAAAAGAAATTTGAAACTAATTGTCGGTTTGATGTGTTTTAAAAATGTACAACCCATTTCTCATTACTGATAGGCCATTTTCTCGGCCAGCCGAATGAAGCTCTCCTCGTCTTGAAAGATTTGCAGACCAACGGGCCTGACAAAGCGACTTACTTGGCAAATCACAAAAAAACTAGGCTGTGGCCATGGACCCAGCTGTCAGCCTCTCCACGTACAGTACGCTTCCGATGGAAGTCGGTCGTTGACCACATTGACCACGCCGCCGCCGAGAACACCAAGGCGGTGGACGACGGCGAGGCCTAGGAAGGGGACGACGCGGAGCCGAGGAAGACGTGACAATGGATGCCCACACGGAGAGGAGTACGAGGGTTCACTGGTTCAGCTGCAGTGTGAGGCTGCCGTCCCCGCAGAATAACAGGGGGTGTGGGTAAGTAGAGGGATGCCCTGGCCATTGGTGGGAGTAGTAGGGGCGGTGAGGCCTTCGCGGCATCACAGCCGGCCATGGGAGGCAGGAGCACACGGCATGACCGGCGCTGGTTTGGGTGGCTGGAGCAAGAAGACCAGAGGTTGAAGAAGCACTACGGCCATTGGATGAACATCGTACGGTAACTGGAGCTAGAATCGTTCATATTGACTAAGTTGACAAAGCCCTCCGTCCCCGTCAACTTGGTAGGCCCACAATTCAGCCTCCCACTATGTTGGGTTCCAGCTGGCAGGGGGGTATTCATTTTTTTGTGCGTAATAAGGAGGCACTTCCTTGCGTGCAAGATAGCTAGTGGGTCCGACCTGTCAGCGGGGGGGGGGCACGTTTTTCGTGAAATACAGAGGCCCTTCGGTAGATCCCAGATGTCAGGTGGAGGAATCAAAGACTTGAGAAGGCATACAGAACAAGCTAGTGTACCAGTAAAGAGACGTTGTCGAGTTTTAGAAAAAAGAGAGACGTGCTCCTGTAGCTGGTTCGAATCCAAACCTAGACTATGACTATATATGGTGCCATGCTACTCTGCAAGTAATGAAACTGACATATCCAACATTCGCTTCTCCTCTTCTCTACTTACTCTACCTAGCATCAAAAGCTCTGGCCGCATCAACCATGTCCGATGGCTGCTCGTCCACCTACTCTTCAGCAGGCAACAACCAAATATGCGCCAAGTCGCCACCCGTACCATCGCCTGTGGATCTCATCACACCCCCGCCGGCACGCGCACCGCAGCCGGTTGCTCATCGCAACCCGCTGCCATTGGTGTGGTGCCACTGTTGCAAATCACGCGGAGTCATCCGTCGCGTCTCAACCACAATCCTCAACCCTGGCCAAGTCTTCTACAAATTCCCGAATCATGGGGTAATAATATGTTTAAGTGTTGTTCTGCTGCTTTCAGTTGCTAATTTTTTTAATAGTTTGGTTGATGATCTTCCAATTTGATTCGTGCAGAAAAGGGAAGATTCATGTGATTCGTATTTCTGGGAAGTTGCTGATGTGGGGGAGTGCAACTACGCTGATTATTTGGTTAGCCGAGGAATCCCAGTACCAGCAAGTTGGGGTGTTGGACAAGTAACTGAAGGAACGACAGAAGAGGAAGATGCAGAGCAGAAGGTTAAAGATGTAGTTTCTCTAATCATGGCCAAGCAATAGCTGCTGAACGGCCTTGACAACAATGAGGATATGAAAGAGGTTGTGAAGATAATGGGCAAAATTGATGTGTTGTGTAGGATGATTGTCTCTTTATTTGAAGTGTATGAAGCACTCGTGATGTATTCAGTGGCTATGACATGAGCACTTTGCTGACAATAGTAATGAATGAAACCTATGTAGCAGGCTTGGCGTAGTGTTGTGAACATCTAATGATTTCTATTAACGGAAATCAGGGGGTATCCCCTTTTGCTCAATAAATAGCAGAGACCCTCTCGGTAATAAATAAATAAATTAGCAGAGGCCCTGTCGGGTGAGCTTTGTTCTCATTCGAAGACGTCGAGCAAATTGCAGTCCAACAGCAAACTATGTCATCAAATTCAAGTTTCACAGCCAAATATGAGTACAACTAAACAACAATGCCATCATGTTTTAGTCATCATACAATCACAAAACACAAATCAGCATACATAACAAGTGATGTTCTCATAGGAAAATACTAAACAACATGTTCATCAGGTTTCAGTTGTCATAGCAAACACAATTTCACATAGTAGATAAAAAAACGTCTTCTGATAGGCAAATATGACAAAAGCAATGTAATCATTATCCGCAGCAGCAGCGTCAACATCTTCGCCGTGTGTATCAGTCTGAATCTTAATTCCCCATGGTGTCATCTTCTTCTTCGTCCTCAACATCCTCGAATGTTGGCTTCTTCTTGATCAACTCTTGTATGTCCACAGCACAACATGCAATCTTTTCGCCGACGTCATTGACGTGATGGTTCTCCAAGATATTAGGAACATCTGTGTTATCTTGTACATCAGGAGCAATGTAAGCATCATCTTGTTGTGCAACTTCATTAAACGAATTCCTCTGCTCAAACCTTTGCAATACTCTCCAGTCATCACTACGTGTAAATGTGTCTTCCAAGAAAAATATCTGTGTTGCTTGATTTGCCAAAATAAAAGGCTCGTTGGTCTGGTACGCTGCCTTGACATTGATGGATCTGAAATAATCATCAGCTTTGGGTTTTGCGATCCTGGAAAACAGGTTATACCAACGACAGCACAACAGAGCCACACACCGATGATCCTCGAAACTGGAGATATACTGCAACTGAACAATGTCTATTATGTTAGCATACATTTCAGTTGTCTCTTTGTCATACGTATCCATGCTCATGATGGCACTATTTTGTGTCTTCCTGCCTTCGTCTCGTGCAAGGGTGTTGTAGCGCACATCTCCAACAATGCAAGATTCAAAATGTCTTACCCGAGTATCAGGACCCATTGCTATTGAGTAAAGGGCATCATCAACTGCCTGCCCATCCTCCCGCATCTTCTTAACCTATGGTTAGAAAATAGACAAGCCGATCATCTTATTTACTCAATATATTAAAAAAACTAATAATGCAATTAAAAAGCTTACATGGCTCTTGAACCATTTCACAAATCCTGCCATAACCAGTTTGTCAATGTTTCTTGGATTTTGTGGCAGTAACTCCTTTTTGTAGATGCTCCACAACATATTGATCGCGTCAAACATCTAAATATATAAGAATGTGTTGCAAGTTTAGTAGATTATGATGTATAAGCTGCAGTACTTAGCACTTACTTGATATAAGGTAGTATCTCAGGACAGTTATTCAACACATACCAAACCATTTTTTCCAAATCTTTAGGTTTTTACTCTTGTCGACTCTTCCCTGTAAGTCGAATAGAATAATCGAAAACATTGAGCCCGGGATTGTCTTCACCCACCTCTTTGCTAAGCTGATCAGCTCTTTCAATGTATTTTGAGAAGAATGTCAATGCTTCTATAGCAATGTAGGCCTTTGTAATGGAACCCTCGGGTCTAGCTCTGTTCCTAACATAGCCCTTGAAAGTGCCTAGCTGTCTTTCAATAAGGTACATCCAGCCATATTGTATTGGACCTCTAAGTAGTGCCTCATCAAGTAGATGAACAGCCAAATGCACCATCACATCAAAGAAGGCTGGAGGATATATCTTCTCAAGGTCGCATAGGATAGTTGGTATCTTGTCTCTAAGATGCTCCAAAGCATATATCCTGATATTTCTACCACAGAGTTCCCTGAAGAATTGTCCCAACTCTGCAACTGCTCTGTATAAGTCAGGGCGGCCTAATCCTCTAAGGATAATAAGTAAAACCCTTTGAAGTAGGACGTGGCAGTCATGAGTTTTCAACCCTTGTACCTTGTTTCCATCTGCACTGACTCTCCTTTCAGGGTTGGAAGCAAATCCATGTGGGAATCTCACACATGACAGGACCTCGCAGAATTCTTTTCTTTTTACCTTGTCCAAGACGTACACAGCTGGTGCCATATCCCATGGTTTACCTTCATCTTGCACCTGCAAATCCTGTCTGATACCCAGGTGTGTCAAATCAATCCTAGATTTTAAGGTATCTTTCGTCTTGCCTTCAATATTAAGAAGTGTGCCGATAATGCTGTCACATATATTTTTCTCGATGTGCATCACATCAAGATTATTCCGCAGATCCAAATCTTTCCAATACTCCAAGTCCCACAAAGTGGACCTATGGGTAAACAATAATCTCTCTTTTGCCCTGCCACGCTTCCTTTTCCCGCTACCATTACCAGGATGGTTTCCTGGTGTAATATGCCTGACCTTCTCTAATTCCACTTGCAACTCATCGGTGGTGAGACTCTTTCGCGCATCACGGTTTTCATGCTTTGCATTGAACACATGTCTTAGGTATTTTCTAGGAAGCGGCTTGTCCTTGGCAAGGAAACGACGGTGTCCAATGTAACAAATCTTGCTAAGTATTGCGTATGACAGTGGATTCCTGTCACAGCGAACACATGCATTGTAACCATGTGTCGTTCGCCCTGACATAGTGCCCAAAGCCGGATAATCATGGATGCAGCAAATTATAACAGCACGCAGAAAGAAATCAGCTGGTGGGCTGCTATATAGGTCTCGAGTGAGAACACCCCTCCATAGCTATTGAAGTTCCTCCACAAGAGGCTCCATGAACAAATCAAAATCCTTTCCAAGACTTTTAGACCTGGGATGAGCAAGGCCATCATGTAGTTTGATTCTTTGGTGCAGACATTTGGAGGCATGTTGTAAGGGATAACAAGCACTGGCCACATGCTATATGTGGCGCTCTGGTGGCCAAATGGGTTAAATCCATCTGAAGCTAAGCCAAGTCTAATGTTTCTCAAGTCAGCAGCAAACTTTTCGTGTTTCTGATTGAAGCTTTTCCACTCACTACCATGTGATGGATGGCTCATTACATTCTGATCTATGTACTCCTGGTTCCTAGAATGCCACAGTACATCCTCTCTTGTTTCAGCATCATGAAACAACCTCTGCAATCTTGGTGTAATTGGAAAATGTCTCAGAACATTATGAGGAATCCTCTTCACAGCATTGCCATCTTTCCATCTTGATGATTTGCATTTCGGGCATTCACTTAAGTTGGCATAATCCTTCCGGAACAGAACACAATTATTCTTACAAACATGGATCATATCATATCCAATTCCACCTGCATGGGAAAGCTTTGCGGAAAGCAGCCAACATCGCATCGAATGATTTGTTAGTCATCCGCTCAGATGTCTTCACCTGAAGAAAGTTGACCATAGCTGAGAATACTGACAGCTTATTTCCTGGGGTGACAGCCACGTTGCATTGTTCCAACATGCAGGCCCACCGTTTTTCTTCTGCAGGTGAAAGTTCACGGAATGCACGAGCATTTCGTAGCATTGTTACAATGTTGGTCAAACTCACTAGCTCTGCCACCACCTCCTCCTCCTCTTCCACCTGAGCATCAGGCAGATCAAGATGGTGATCTGCTGCTTCCACGTAGTCAATAACATTGACGTTCACAGCTTCACCATGATGAACCCACCTAGTATATGTGACCGACATCCCATACAAGTGTAGATGATTTTGCACAGTTGACTGGGGTTTTGTAACTGAATTCATACAACTACTACACGGGCAGAGCACATCTGATTTCGGACCACCGTACTCAGCTCTGATAAAGTTCATGAAGTTTTCAACCCCCTCGACATATGCAACGGAGAATCTTCGAGCAGAAGTTATCCAAGTCTTGTCCATCTGTTAGACATACAAATTAGTTTTTCTACTAGATATTAGAGGAAAAACATATATGCTTTCTTATGAAGTCCAGAAAAAATACCTAGGTCGATGTCTAAAGCTATGGAAAGATATTTGGACGAGCAGATCTAAGTAACGAAATATATGTAAAGCTAATTTAGCAAAAAAAATTGAGTGCTAAATTATGGCAGGCTGTTTCAGCAGTCAATGAGGCCAAGCACACAGCCATCTAACTATCGAAGGCCATCGCAGCAACAAAGATCGAGTATAAAACGGTGTAGAGCTATTTCACCTAACAGATTGGCTACTAGACCATGGCAATCTACGTCACAATAAATATATGGCAGGATATTTTAACAACTAATCGGCCTTGGCATGCCATCTCAGCTAAGCAGATTGAGTGCAGAACAGGGCAAGGAAGCTTCTTAAGTAGAGCATATTGACTGTAAACTAGTACTTCAGCAAACAGTGAGATTAACAGCGTCTATCAGCTAACATTCAGTGCTACACCGACATGCACGGGGCCTCAGTCTAGAATGCGCATACCGTGGGAGAAGCTGACCGCCGTGCGTCTCCACACGAACGTCGCCAGCGGTGGCGGCGCTGACCGCCGTGTGCCTCCACAAGAACGTCGCCAGCAGTGGCGGCGCGACTAGAGGACGACAGTCTACGAGAGCGTACTATGGGAGCGAGAGGATCGCCGTGCGTCCCCCTCGACGAACCGTGGCACCGACGTATTTGCGCGGCAGGGAGGGCGGCCTTGGCGGAGCGAATGGAGTGGAGGGGGACGGGGGGAGGGGGGTTTGGGGAATATTATTGGCTAGTTGGCCGAAAGGTGGTTGAATCTAGGATTTGGGGGGAATTTTTTTTTGGGGGGGGGAGGATTTTCGCGCGGTGGATGGGGGGAGTTTGGCGCATGGTCGGTTTCTCCAAGTGCAGTCCCACGTGTTAGTGAAGAGGCAAGCCGAAGCACGTTCCGTTTGCGTGAGCCGTGTGCAGGACCGAACGTGTGTGGGGTGCAATGCGACCGCGCTAGGGGTGCTGTGAGTGTGCCGCCTTTTTTCCTTTTAAACTAGGTGCTTCGCCCCCTCAAAAAAACTTGTTGATTCGCGCGATCCATCGATACTACTACTAGTAATCCGGTAATCCGGACTAAAACGACGCGGCCAGGTCTTTTCCCGCGCGATATGCTGGGAGGTTGTCTTAGTTGGGTTTTTTTAGGACGAGTAATGCTACACCTACGTAATCCCAGTTACGTAATTAACGTAATGTGAAACATGTGAGCTGTTGATTGTAGATTGGGGGAGGGAGGGGCCCACCACCATGAAAATCAGGGGAGGAGAGAGAGAGGCAATTTACGTTAACCCTTTTGTAGGTTCCCATAGATGTAGAAAGATGTGAAATGCATGAATGTGGTGGATGTACTTTTTGAGTGCCTAAGAAAATTGTGTATGTATAGACCCTATGTGTTTATTTTACTTCGCATGTTAGCTTTGTCTCGGTTCAATAAAAAGCAGAGTTGGTGATGATGATGTGCCTGTCATCCTGCAATATAGGCCATCCAATCTATATCTAACGGACAGGAAGGAAACTATGACAATTTACCCGCACTACTCTCCACATTTGCAGATAAGGCCTTCCCTCGTTCATCCTTTTCTCCCACAAGATCTTGATCTTCTGTGCAACGCACGGGCATCTTGCTAGTACTCCTACAATATACTATATTATTGTGAAAGTTCATATACACCGGCCGAGATTAATGCAAACACGACAGATTTTCATTACATTTCGAACTTTTATAGGACAGAAAAATAAAAAAACCCAACCCTAAACCTATTCTATGGCGGCGACCGGCGTCCTCCATCTGCGGTCTCTATGTACGGGGCGGGGTTCAAGACTCGTGAAGTGAAGGTGCGGTCTCCGGCAAGGAAGAGTAGAACACGGGATACGGACCGGCCAGTTGGCACACCATGCCCTGCCGCCTCCCATGCCCTACTCATCCTCGGAGGAGTTCCCGACCTCGGCGGTGCCAGACGTTGGACGGCGGCAAGTAGGACGCGTGGCTGACGATGCTCCTGTCGTTGACCGCCAGCATGGCCACCGCTTGTGCGGTCGTGTCCGCGTCCGGCTACACCGCTATTGCGACGCGAGAGGCGACTTGAGCGAGGGCGGTGACCTCGAGCTTCATCCCCGAAGACAAGCTCTCCCGCAGAGCGTTCGCGCTTGCGGTCATGGCGGATGTGGTGCTAGGTAGGAGGACGATGTGCTACGGTGTGGAGGTTAGCTGGGCGTTGCCGCTTTAAGTAGCATGTTCCGGTGAGGCCAAGCGTCCTGGTGCGTCATTAAGTCACCAGAGTTGGTTCCTCGGGCACCGAGCCTCTTAACGACGGCATACGGACGGACGGCATGAATGTGGGCAGCTGGCGCCGACTGGGAACGCACCGCGCGACGACGCGTGGGACGAGGGTTCTTGGTGTGCCAGGGTAGTCAGCTGCGGTCGTGGCAACGTTGGAGATGCCCTTTGCTCACATGCGATCGACGCATGTCATTGAAAAAGCAAGACGACCCAGCATGGTCTCAGGTCCTGAGGATGCAGTTGGCCACGCTACACCACTCCGTGGACGCGTCCCGACGCCCTGTGCATCCTCTACGAGCCGGGTGTTGGGGTGTGTTTGGATTGTGGCCAAAGTGCACCTTACCAAAATTTTGGTCATGACCCAAAGATTGGTCTTTGTTTGGATGGTTGCCATTTTTTGGCATGCCAATGAACTCTAGCCAACTCTAGTTCATTTTTCTTGCCAATGTCGGCCAAATCATGGGCAACCAAAACCTCAACCAAAATTTTGGCTACCCAATGCTTTGATGGGGCAACCTTGGGCATAAACAAAACATACTGTTGGTCGTGCCACAACACTAACGCTACCCTCGGCACACTGAAACCGACCGTGTCTAGCGATGATGAGCGTGTCGCTCACCGCGGTCGCTGTGTCCAGAGGTGGTGCTGGAGCTACGCCACGTTGTTGGCCCCCACGACCCACATGAACGGTTGCCGGTGGCGAGGAGGTCGTGGGCCAGATCCTTCATTGGACTAGTCTACGCTACGTCGTCCCGACAGGTGTGCCCCACATGTCGGTTTCCCTGTTTTCCCGACCATATTCGAGCGTCAGTGCTTCGCATTGCGCATTAGGCCTTTCACTATGTAGGCAAAGCGAGACAACTTATTGTTTATTTGAGCCATTCAAGTATAATCCTGTGGCGTTTGCTTATTTCTCATTCCTCTCCAACCCTCTTCTCCATCGATCATGTCACCCTCCGGTCGAGTCCATCCTCCCGCATGCCTCATTTGAACATTCCGCCGAGTATCATTCGCATGTGGGCCTAGACCATGCTTGTATTTCCAATGTTTTGTAATTTGTCTGACATGCATACAAACAAACGGTTCGTTTAAAGTTTCACTTTGCCACCACTACGTGTCGCTTCGCGTCTTAGTTTTGACATCCCATTCGGTTCATGCCCCGACACATGTTGACGAGATCCATTGATGTTCAGAGATCAATTGCGTGTCGTGCAAGGAGATAAAGGTTTGGTCTGTTTCTATGATAGAACTGACCCGTGAGGGGGGGTCTATGGGGATCAGAGAGAGTATATTGTACGTTCATAAGCGAAACAAACATATTGTATCCACCCTAGTCCTCTTTCAATCGATCTCCGGACCCCGAGTTGAAATCGAGAGAGAACGAGTGGGGGCATGTGTGATACCTAAGGCGGATTCAAAATTTTGAACCGGTGATCATAGCATCCGCAAATCATATATAAAGGGTATTCAATGTTCGTTTCATTTTTGAACGTACAATATATCCCTCCTATCCTTTCTAGTTTACATATAAGTTTTATGTGTAGTCAAAGTATCTCTACTTTGATCAAAAAAGTATCAACATTCAACCACGCCCAATCAATATTGTTAGATTCGTACGTACTCCTAGATTTGTACTCGAGATGGTTTCCAATTTGTTTTCAACCACGTGAATGTGCTTGTTCTCACGCATGCTCTTCCTACTAGGATTTCGCCACGTATAGCCAGTCCAATAGTAACTTTTTTAAACTCCCTTTCCAATAGTACTAGTGGAGTACTGACAACATCTGTACTAGAGTATGCAGTGCTCATAGTAGTACTCCCTCCTTCTATTTATATAGGGCCTACGTGGAGGAGAGAGATGTGAAAAAGTAAGGGGAGTGAGCTCTCATGCAAGAGCCTAGCTATATACGCATTCCTAGTTAAATACAATAAATATGAAGAAAGAGATGGAGAGGAGATGGAAAAAAAGTACTAATACAATAGCCAACCTTATATTTTTTTTGCGGGAAATAGCCAACCTTATAGCCCACACTACTTTGTGAGTGCATATAATAGATGATGGCTATAGATGACATGGCAGTTCCTTATAGCCATCGACTGGCTATATTATTAACCATGCTCTAATGCATTTTTCAAAACCGCATTTGACTATTGACAAGATTAATAGTACATGAGATGTATAATGTGAAAATTATATCATTGGAAGCTCCTTTCACATATGAATTTGACTGTATGCTTTGTGTAAGTTGCATGTCATATATTATTACTCTAACATTTGGTCAAAGTTAGCCTCAAAAAACGCATTAGGCCATGTATAGCAAATGGAAGGAGGGAGTAGTAGTGGAAGTGGATCCTCTGACATAGGTATCCCTGCCTTACCCTCCATTTCAGTCACTTACTGGCGGACCCCATGCTTGCTAGGCCCCGCATGTCAGTTACTCAATGGGTTTGGCCACGTCAGGGGATCCTCATCCGTAGTATACTCCCTCTGTTTTTATTTACTCCGCATAAAACGGAGGGAGTGGTAGTATAAATGACGCGGGCGAGGGAGGGGGAGGGACGTCGGTTTGCTCTCAACTGCGGTCCCACAAATGTGCGAAAATGCAAGACGAAGCGCGTTCCATTCGGTGAGCGACATGGAGGGTCTAGCGTGCCGAGCTGCAACGCGAACGCGACAAGAGCGATGTACAGTCAAAACCATTGACCGGTCGTCACCGGAACCACTATTCACACCAGAACCTTCACTTCTTGGCCTACACCAGCCACTTCCCTAAAACCACACCTAAGCTCCAGCCCCTTCCCCCACCTTTCGATCCCCTAGCCCGCATCAAGCGTCCCCTAGTTTGCCGGAAAGCCATGGCGCGCCGCAAGATCACGTACTACAAGATGCTGACGCTGGAGCGCCTCACAGAAATCGTGGTGGCGGTCGGCGCCACAGACCTCTGTTCCCAAGCTCGCTTTGCGGCGGGCCAATCCCTGAGTTCTCTGGAGCCAAGCTACAAGGAGGAGGAAGCCGATCCAATGTTCATGGCAGAGGTCACGGCGTAGAAGGCCCCCGGTGGGTATGAGATGATGGACGTCGACTTTATGCCGGCGTTCGAGTCCCCCATGGTGCAGACGGACCAGCGGTTCAACCTGGCGATACTAAAGGAGGACCGGGAGGCAGAGGCTCAACTCGACGCGGAGCACGCGCATGCCGCTGCCATTGAGGCTCTCCTGCAGGCGGAACCGGATGTCGTGGATGTGAACCGGGTGGCGGAGGCTCAACTTGAGGCGGAGCGTGCGGATTCCGCTGCCATCGAGGTTCTCCTGCAGGCGGAACAGGATGTCCTGGATGTGAACCGGGTGGCGGAGGCTCAACTTGAGGCGGAGCGCGCGGATGCCGCTGCCATCGAGGCCCTCCTGTAGGCGGAACCAGACGTCCTGGACTTGAACCGGGCGGCAGAGGCTCAACTCGACGCGGAGCGCGCGGATGCCGCTCTCATCGAGGCCCTCCTACAGGCGGAACCGGACGTCCTGGACTTGAACCGGGCGGCGGAGGCTTGACTGGATGTGGAGCGTGCGGATGCCGCTGCCATCGAGGCGCTCCTGCAGGAGGAACCGGACGTCCTCGACTTGAACCAGGCGGTGCTCTCGTCCGTGCAGAGAGCCCGCACGCTCCACGTGAACGAGTAGCTGGAGGCCGAGGACAACCACGATGCGGAGACACACGTCGGCAGCTACGGCTGGTCCGCGCCGGCAGACAAAGACGACGAGGCCACATCGTTCCGCGAGCAGTGATAGTTTTTCTTTATGTTGTTGTTTTATGGATCTTTTGATGAGTAAAAGCATATATTGTTATGCAAGTCGCCTGACTTGGGTCAGTCTACCATTTCAGGCGGTTGGATGAATATCCTACGTCTCCTAACCCTTCTTCCTCACCTCTTCTTCTTCCCCAACAGACCACCGCACAGGCTGTACGGATACTCCCCAACATGCGGTTGGATAAACATACTCTATGAACGAAAATTATGTGTCAGCGGTAGGATGGTTGAGTTTAGTTTGTTCACATGCGACAGCACGTGTCAGTGAGGGTGCGTTCCCTTGGTTGGGTTTGCGGCATGCAGGAGCGACTGTGTGAGGGTGCGGTGCGACCGCGGCATGCAGGAGCGACCGTGTGAGGGTGCGGTGCGACTGCGACAGTCGTGCGCAAGTGTACCTCCTTTTAATTTTGAAAACTTTAGGCAATCTTGGAAAAAATGTGTGGCGAAGTATGGCAATGCAAGGCCTAGACCCAAACAGGATAAGTACTACGTACTACGTACTAGGAGTACTAGTGTTAAAAAAGAAAGGCAGGGTTTTCCTTCACGGGATTATTCGATACAAATCCTCGTTTCACGTGTCAATTAATGCATATTTTTTCTACACCTCATCGCTTGATTAATGTAGCGCCATGCAAACCAACCTTCTCACTTCTGCATGCATGCAGGGGATATTAATGTCCTTGGTTGCTAGTACGAGGAAAACCCCATCAATTTTTGCTTGATTAGTGTTAGTGGCCTTCTGCAAATTGTAATTTTGATATACTGGCCTTGTGTACAAAAAAATGGAGGTAGTAACTATATTTGACTTCCTTCCCCATTGCAGTGACGTCGACGATATCTCTAACGTTGTGGTTTGGCAAAGTGCGTTCGACGGAGAACACCATTAAGGGAGACCACGGTAAGTCGTTCGCAAGTGCCGCCTGCAAGCCGAGACAACCGCCTTATTTGCATCCAGGAAGTCCATTGAACCAAAGGACACGTAGATGTACTAGTACTACTTGTACACAATAGCGTCGTCCGTCCAGCTTAGTGTGGTGAGATGTTTTCTCGAAGAAGACAATGGAGAAGCGGAGTCAGCGAAGAGTGAAATGATGGTTGCTTCGTCCATGCTTTGTGATTTGATGCCTCACTACTTTGTGATTTGTGATAGAAGGGACAGGGGAGTAGACTCTGTGTTGTATACTGTACATGCGTCCAAGCACGGGAGAAAGAGGAGAGACGTTGCATTTTTCTATTCCTTCAATAAATCAATCAGGGAGCTTTGGTTCCATCCTTTTGGCTTTGGCAACACCGTCCATAATGGTTCCCACGATGCCAAAAGCTATTTTCACATTTGGCTACACATTGCGGATGCCCTTAACCGTACCACTTGGTTTTGCTCCTGTGTGCTATCTATACAAATCTCAATTATATTGATCTAAAAAATTACAGAATCAAGATTAGTAAAAAGGAGGTGATTTTGCCACGCAGATGGCGGGGGAGGTTTATTATTTGGGACATTTACATCTATGCCCCTAATTTGCGCCCACTCTCAGATTTACCCCTAATTTCAAAGCCTGCTCAAATTTTCCCCTCCACCGTTAGGTGCACTTACAGAAATACCCTTCTGTGCCGTTACCGTCTGGTCAAAGCAGGTAAAAGCCGGTCAAAGGGCTTTGACCATCCTGAAAAAAATAGCAAAAAAATTCTAAAAAATCTGAAAATTTGTGGGATCAAAGATACTCAGGTTTGCAAGGTGCGTGAAAAGTTTCGTCCTGTTTGTACATTCCAGGAGCTTGTGTCAGAGGAAAAACAATAAATATGTAAGCCTGTGAACAGTAAATTCAAAAAAATAGCAAGAAAATTCAAAAAAATATGAAAATTTTTGGCATCAAAGAGGCGCGAGTCTGCAAGCCGCGTGCAAATTTTTGTTGTGTTTGGACATTGGAGGGGCTTGTGGAGAAAAAAAACAAAATTTGGATCGAGAAAAAACTTGGGAAAAATGACTATTTTGTTTTTTCTTGCTAGAGCTCCTCGCATGTCATTTGATCACAAAAACTTGCAAGCACCTTGTGCACCCAAGCCACTTTGATGCCAAAAAAATTCATATTTTTTTAAATTTTCTTGCTATTTTATTTCTAATTTATTGTTCACAAGCGTGCAGATTAACTGTTTTTCCTCGCCACGAGCTCCTGGAATGTCCAAATAGCACGAAAATTTGCACACACCTTGGGCACATGAGTATCTTTGATCTCACAAAATTTTAGATTTTTTAGAATTTTTTTGCTATTTTTTTCAGGACGGTCAAAGCTGTTTGACCGGACGGTAACGCCGCAGAAGGGCATTTCTATAAGGGCACCTAACGGCGGAGGGAAAAATTTGAGCAGGCTTTCGAATTAGGGGTATATCTGATTAGGTGGTTCGAGTTAGGGACAGAAATGCAAATGGCCCTTATTATTTTTAGAGGAAGTTGTCCTGGCGGTTTGCTAACATGCGGTCCCACGTGTCAGTGCTTTACCAAGCCGATATGCGTCCCACATGAGGCAGAACAATGGCAGAAGCAACACGTGGTTAACTTGAAGAAGATGAGTGAGAAGCGGATTCAGCAACGAGTGAAATGATGGTTGCTTCGTCCCTCCAACTTCTTTTTTAGCATTATTACTTCGTCCCTCCAACTTAACTGTGGGAAAGGTGCAACTTTGTGATTTTACGCCTCATTGCGCATTACTACGCCGGTGCCATGGCTGGGTGCTTCACCCCGGCTGCTCTGCACTGTATTTCGGTATGGCACATGGACCCGGTAGCTTGATGTCCCACATGTCGGCGAAAGCGACTAGAAGATTTATGAAAGCGAGCGCTCCACTCTTACGACGGAGGAGTACACGACACGACAACCCAGTGAGCTGTCACTTGTACTGTATAGTACTATAGTTTTGCTGTTTCGCACGATCCATCGATACAAACCCGATTAAACAGGAAAGGGCAGGATTTTTCCAGCGCAGTATATGATACTGGCCATACATTTCAAAGGCAATTTTAATGTATGCAAACTGAATAATTAAGTAACAATATGATATCTAGTAAAACAAAAAACACATGATTTATTGTGTTAGAGTGTAGTAGTAGTGTTGTATTGCATAGTTGTTAGATGTAACATGCGAGAACATGTAGAGATGTAGTTTTGGAGGGCCTATAGAGAGAAAAGTGTAATACGTTCACCGAACTTCAGAATAAGCTGATTACGGTCACTATATACGTTTTGCGGTGATTATATGGTCACTTGCTCACGGTTCAGCATCGGATTGCACTCTGTTGACCGGCCAAATAGTCTCCATGGCACCATGTGGACTAGTTAAATTGACCACATTCCTTGTGGGTCCCACCTATCAGTTCGCATAGGGAAAAGGCCAGATAAACACAAATTTACGCAGGCGCGGCAAGACTCCAACCCATGCGCTGGAATCACTTGGTTGTGTATGTGTGATACGTCTCCAACGTATCTATAATTTTTGATTGCTCCATTCTATATTATCTACTGTTTTGGATTATATTGGGCTTTATTTTCCACTTTTATATTATTTTTGGGACTAACCTATTAACCGGAGGCCCAGCCCAGAATTGTTGTTTCTTGCCTATTTCAGTGTTTCAGATAAACAGAATATCAAATGGAGTCCAAACGGAATAAAATCTTCGAAAACGTGATTTTCTCACTGAACGTGATCCAGGAGACTTGGACCCTACTACAAGGGATCAAACAGGTGGTCATGAGGGTGGGGGCGCCCCCCCTAGGGCGTGGCCCCCTGCCTCGTGGGCCCCTCGGTGCTCCACCGACGTACTCCTTCCTCCTATATATACACACGTACCCCCAAACGATCAGAACAGGAGCCAAAAACCTAATTCCACCTCCGCAACTTTCTGTATCCATGAGATCCCATCTTGGGGCCTGTTCCGAAGCTCCGCTGGAAAAGGGCCGTCATCACGGAGGGCTTCTACATCATCCTAGCCCCTCCGATGAAGTGTGATTAGTTTACCTCAGACCTTTGGGTCCATAGTTAGTAGCTAGATGGCTTCTTCTCTTTCTTTGAATCTCAATACAAAGTTCTCCCCCTCTCTTGTGGAGATATATTCGATGTAATCTTGTTTTTGCGGTGTGTTTGTTGAGACCGATGAATTGTGGGTTTATGATCAAGTCTATCTATGAATAATATTTGAATCTTCTCTGAATTCTTTTATGCATGATTGGTTATCTTTGCAAGTCTCTTCGAATTATCCGTTTGGTTTTGCCAACTATATTGGTAGTTCTTGCCATGGGAGAAGTGCTTAGCTTTGGGTTCGATCTTGCGGTGTCCTTACCCAGTGACAGAAGGGGCAGCAAGGCACGTATTGTATCGTTGCCATCGAGGATAACAAGATGGGGTTTATTTCATATTACATGAATTTATCTCTCTACATCATGTCATCTTGCTTAAAGCGTTACTCTGTTTTTAACTTAATACTCTAGATGCATGCTGGATAGCGGTCGATGAGTGGAGTAATAGTAGTAGATGCAGAATCGTTTCGATCTACTTGTCACGGACGTGATGCCTATATACATGATCATGCCTAGATATTCTCATAATTATGCACAATTCTATCAATTGCTCAACAGTAATTTGTTCACCCACCATAGAATACTTATGCTCTTGAGAGAAGCCACTAGTGAAATCTATGGCCCCCGGGTCTATTCTCATCATATCAATATCCATCACTTTTATATTGTTTTGCTATTTACTTTGCTTTTACTTTTTACTTTGCATCTTTATATCAAAAATACCAAAAATATTATATCTATCAGATCTCACTCTCGTAAGTGACCGTGAAGGGCTTGACAACCCCTAATCGCGTTGGTTGTGAGTAGCTATCGCTTTGTGCAGGTACGAGGGACTTGAGCGTGGGCTCCTACTGGATTGATACCTTGGTTCTCAAAAACTGAGGGAAATACTTATGCTACTCTGCTGCATCATCCCTTCCTCTTCGGGGAAAACCAACGCAAGCTCAAGACGTAGCAAGAAGGATTTCTGGCGCCGTTGCCGGGGAGTCTACGCAAAAAGTCAATATACCAAGTACACATCACAATCCCTATCTCTCGCATTACATTATTTGCCATTTGCCTCTCGTTTTCCTCTCCCCCAATTCACCCTTGCCATTTTATTCGCCCTCTCTCTCTCTATCCTCCCTCTCTGTTTGCCTCTTTTGTCCGCTTGCTTTTTGTTTGCTCGTGTGCTAGTTTGTTTGCTTGTCGTCATGGCTAGTCTCATATCTTCTCCGTTGTCTCCCGAGAGTGAAGTTCTAAATTTTAAACAAAGGGAGGGAAAAAATCTAAAAGATGCTTGGTATAGGATTTGCAATGCTCAAAATAAATCTCCCAGGAAGCAATCTACCTTAGTTCTTCTCCGCAATTTTTATGTAGGTATTAATCCTTGGAATAGATATATCCTTGATACCATTACCGGAGGGAACTTCTTGGGTAGCCATACTTTTGATTCTTATAATGCTATGTTAGATTTATTTGGCTCACCACCTCTTTTGGTTAATGGAACCATGTTAACTTTGGAGCATGTTATGCAAAGACTTGAAATTATTGAAAATAAAGTTTCTACTATTGAATCAATTGAAAATCTAGATAAAAAGATCCACAATCAAACCACTCAATATGGATCTAAGGTAGGAATGACTTTGAAAAATATTAAGGAAAAGGAACCCATAGTTAATGAGAAGATGAACTTAGATTCTACTAGAATTGATAAACTTGAGGGTATTATTACAAATTTGGGAACCGCTTTTTCTTCCGTAAAGAATACTCCTAGTCCTCCTACTAAAATTGCCAAGCTCATGTATGTTCCTCAAAATAAGGGTGAATCATCTAGTAAGGAAACTGCTGATCTTAAATCTATAAGTATTCATCCCAATCTTTTTGCTATCATTAAAGAACCATTTATTACAAATGAATTTTTCAATCTTGTGCCTAAAAGTTTGATAATTAATAAAAAGAAAGAGATTCCTAAAGATGGTAGATTCCTAATTGAAGAATTGTGTCGGTGTACTAGAGTAGGGGTACCCTAGTATCCCGAACTTGTGCACGGGCAGTCGCAGCATCCCGCGGCAAGGCTTGCCGGGTGACCGCCAAGGTCCTCCGTGGTTCCTTTAGGAGCCATACAAGAACAAAGTATCCAAGTCAAAGGGACAAGACCCCGGCAAGAGGAGCTTGCCGGGAAGGCCAACCAAGGCACCTCAAGGAACTTGCCGCGACGCGTCACGCGCCCCGGCAAGGCCCGGTGAGCGACAAGCTCCCGGGCGCGACAAGACAACGACCGCGGCAAGGCGCTTGCCGCGGCAAGCCACTACTCTGTGCCCGCGCTCCAGCACATCCACCAACGTGTCGCTCTGGGACCCTTCCAGGCGTGCGTGGCAGGAGGCTGTGCAGCCAGCGGCGCGCGGTGGCAAGCGGCGCTGACAAGATTGCCATCGTGGCAAGCAGTGGCATCCCTGACGGTCCCTTTTACACTGTTTAGGCGACGCAGACGGGCATTTAATGCCCTTGTCCCCTGCCGTCAGGGTTAGGTATGATACACTGTAGCAGGTAGCTGTACCAACCGCAACACCTTTACATTTTTACCCTTTCCTACGTTGCCACCTGTCGGTGACCCCTTGAGCATATAAAAGGAGGCCCATGCGCAACGTAGAGGGAGGTTCGAAAAAACAGAACACTCACGCTCGGTCTCGTTAGCTGCTGGTGTGTACTGTAGCACTCCGCGCTCCCGAGCAAGAACTTAATACAAACCACAAAGCAAGAGTAGGGTTTTACGCATTCGTGCGGCCCGAACCTGGGTAAACTGCTCGTGTGCTTCGCCTCGATCTGCTCTTCGTGCGACCTCCGCCCCCGCTGAACCGAAAGGGACTCGGCCCGCCGGTCCCATAGGTGTTCGTGGATCAGTCCCCCGACATCTTTGGCGCGCCAGGTAGGGGGCGTTGAGGTTGTGTGAACCAGATCCGGCGTTCACGCGAGCTAGATCTTCATCATCTTCATCGAAATGCCGCCGAAGAAGAAGGTTTCGGAGGCGGCTGATCCGTCCGCGTCGAACCCACCACCGCCGGAGCAAACGGCTGATGGGGCGGGCACCGGCGGAAGAACGGGCGTCAACGAGGGAGCTCACGGTGCTGCCAGGTCCAAGGACAAGGCTGCGCTGCCCATCGGCGGCGTAGCCGGCTCCCACAACGACCGGGCGCACTCCAAGACCTCGGCGTCCGTACATGCACCGCGCCCATCTCAGGAGGCGCGGGACCGGCAGCGTTATGGTACTCACGGTACCATGCGTTTGCTGGACCAAGATCGAGCTGGTGGATCCCGAAGTGCTCAAGACCAACATGCACGCCAACATGTTTGCATGAGCGAGGCACGGTCGCCTGGACGGGATACTGCTCCTTCTAACATAGTTAGAAGTCCGAGCATATCCCGCTCCTCGCACCGTTCGCCACCACCACCCGCCACTGCAGCAGAAGCTTTGGCGCGAGCTCAACTGCTCCTGGACTACCCTCCAACGGCAGACAAGATCGATGACTGGAGGGCCACCATTCAGAGTCTCATCGGCTTCGCCAACGGCGACACTCAACGGCTGCCGAGCACGTCGCAGCCGCGGCAAGTCAGCCAGGCACGAGCCGGTGACGACAAGACCGGTGGGGGTGCAACCACTGTGCACTCTCCGCCCCGAAGGCTGAGATCACCGACTCGCCGGATCCACCTCGACAACGACTCCACCGCGTCATCAGATCCGCGAGCTCGTTGCGATCAGCGCCAAGTTCTTCACGAACGACAGCAAGAAGACGCTCGTACTCGCATCGAGCGCCGAAGAGAAGCGCGACGTCAATCGGACCAGCGCGCTGGGCCCTCTGTCGACATGCATGCGCCAGGGGAACCAGGCGACTTGCCGTACGCGGTAGGTTGCCCTGCGTTCACTCGTGAGCTGCGGCAAGTCCAGTGGCCCAGCACGAAGAATTTCAAGCCAGACATTCCAGAGAAGTACGACGGCAAGACGCATCCGTCGGAGTTCCTCAGAATCTACACCATCGCGGTGCAAGCTGCCGGGGGGCGAGACGACAAGATCCTTGCCAACTACTTCCTGCTGGTGCTCAAGCCCAACGTCAGGTCCTGGCTCATGCACTTGCCGGACAACTCCATATCCTCCTGGGCAGACCTATGCCATCAGTTTGTCGGCGCCTTTACAGGCGGCCACAAACCTCATGGCCAAGAGAGTGACCTTCATCTGCTCGCCCAGAAGGAAGGAGAGCCCCTGCGCAAGTACATTCAGAGGTTCAGCCGTGTACAGTACAACATCCCAGATGTCCACCCCGCCGCAGTCATCAGCGCGTTCCATCAGAACGTGCGTAACCGCAGGATGCGGGAGGAGATGGTGATGTGTAGGATCAGAGACGTCAGTGAGCTCTATGCCCTGGCCGACAAGTGTGCACGCGCTGAGGAAGGGAGGAAACTCCCCGGAGAGAATACCAGAGCAGAAGGATCCGACAGCGAAGATGCTGCCCCGGCAAAGAAAAACCAGCGGCGGAACAGGAAAAAGAAAGGCAAAGAAGTGCTAGTCGTTGAGCAGTCCGGCAACGAGGGTGGCGCCAAGAAAGCCAAAGCTGGTAGCTCCGGCAAGGAGATTGCCGCATGCACCAACTGCCAGGCTGTGGTTGTCGCTGACAAGCAGGACGGCACCGACAAGCAGTACTGCAAGATTCACCGCACCAAGGGCCATGACCTCCAGAGCTGCAAGAAGGTCGAGCAGCTTGTCCAGCAGCAAAAGGCTGAATACGAGCGACGCGACAAGGAGAGGGCCCAAGGAGGCGCTGCAGAATCCGGCAAGAAGCGCGCCGGCCGGGGAGGACGCCGCGGCAAGGCCAAGCAGCGGCAAGGAGACAGACCTCCCCGCGGCTGCGACAAGGATGAAGATGACGACGACGACGAAGACATGGATGATGTCGAGACCAGTGAGCAGGAGTTCTAGAAAGCCACAGAGGTCTTGTGCGTTGACGGCGGTGCTTCTCTGCATACTTCGCACCGCCAACTCAAGCAGTGGGTGCGGGAAGTCAATGCAGCAGAACCACCTGTCGAGTCACGCAAGCTTCTGAAATGGTCCAACACGCCTATCTTCTTTGATATTGAGGACCACCCTGATCGCACAACTGCGGTCGGGTGCTTGCCGATGTTGGTTTCACCAACTATCCGCAACCTCAAGGTCACTAAGATGTTAGTTGACGGCGGGGCCGACTTGAACCTGATCTCCTCCGCTGTACTCCAGAAACTCCAGATCCCTGACAGCGAGCTTGAAGAGACCGGCACATTCCAAGGAATCAACCCGGGAAGGAGCAAGCCGAAGGGGAAGGTCACGTTGCCAGTAACATTTGGCAGCGAGCTGAACTTCAGGACTGAGAGGGTCACTTTTGACGTTGCCGATATTCCATTGCCTTACAATGGGATACTTGGCCGTCCAGCACTCACCAAGTTCATGGCAGCCTCTCACTACGCATACAACATGCTGAAGATGCCAGGCCCGATAAGCGTCATCTCTGTTCCCGGTGACAAGAAGGATGCTCTTATCTGCGCCGACAAGATCTACCGGGAAGTAGCAGCCGCAGCAGATCGCAAGTCACTTGCCGTTGAAGCTCCCGGGGAGAAGAAGACCAAGTCCGGCAAGAGTTCTGATGCCCACTCCGGCAATCGCACCTCTTCGGAGTGCTGCGCTACCGTCGAAGACGCACCATCGAGCTCCACCGGCAAGTGTAAGAAGACAATGGCAGCTCCACCAGAGACGAAGAAGGTGTCCGCCAAGGAGGACGGCACTGGTGGTACCTTCACCATCAGTGCCACTCTCGACCCTAAATAGGAAAGCGCGCTCATTGCTTTCCTGCGGGCGAATGTCGACGTGTTTGTGGCAACCGTCTGACATCCCCGGTGTTCCCAGGAAAGTAATTGAGCACCACCTTGCCGTTTGTCCTCATGCGCGGCCCGTCAAGCAGAAGGTCAGGAAGCAAGCAGTGGAGCGCCAAGAATTCATCGCAGAAGAGATCAAGAAGTTGGAAGCAGCAGGCCTTGTCAGAGGAGTGCTCCATCCTACGTGGTTGGCCAATCCTGTAGTCGTGCACAAGGCGAATGGGAAATGGAGACTTTGTATCGATTTTACCGATGTTAACAAAGCTTGTCCCAAAGACCCATTTCCTTTGCCGCGCATTGACCAGATTGTTGACTCCACGGCTGGATGTGATTTGCTTTCATTTCTTGACGCATACTCAGGATACCATCAGATCTTCATGGCAGAAGAGGATGAGGAGAAGACCGCATTTATTACTCCATGTGGCACGTACTGTTTCATACGGATGCCTTTCGGATTAAAAAATGCTGGTTCAACATTTGCAAGAGTAGTCCATGTCACTCTTGAGCCGCAAATACACAGAAATGTGGAAGCCTACATGGATGACATAGTGGTCAAGAGCAAGGACAAGGCAACTCTGATTCGAGATTTAGACGAGACCTTTGCAAATCTGCGCAAGATCAGCCTCAAGCTCAACCCAGAGAAGTGTGTGTTTGGAGTCCCCTCCAGCAAGCTTCTCGGGTTCTTCGTGTCTCAGCGGGGAATTGAAGCCAATCCCGACAAGATCAAGGCCATTGAGCAGATTGAAGCACCAAAGCGCGTCAAGGATGTACAAAGACTTGCCGGTTGCGTGGCTGCTCTCAGCAGGTTTATCTCTAGGTCTGCTGAGCGCGCCCTGCCATTTTTCAAATTATTGAAAAGGCAGGTCCAGTGAAATGGACTCCGGAAGCGGAGGCTGCGCTGCAAGACTTGAAGAGATACCTGTCCTCCCCTCGAATACTTGTCGCACCTAAGCCACAAGAGAAGTTGCTGCTGTATATAGCGGCAACCAATCAAGTGGTTAGTGCTGCGTTAGTAGCAGAGAGGGAGGCAGATGACGAGCCAGCAACCACGGCAGGCGCATCCAGTGACAAGCAGGGGGCTTCCCCGGCAAGCTCTGGTCCCGACAAAGATGGATCTGCGCAGATGCGCGAGGAGATACAGAAGAAAACGGTGCAGCGCCCAGTTTACTTTGTCAGTTCCCTTCTACAGGGGGCTAGGTCAAGGTACTCTGGCGTGCAGAAATTGCTTTTCGGCCTCCTCATGGCCTCGAGAAAGCTACGCCATTACTTCCAAGCACATGAGATCACAGTTGTCACTCGCTTTCCGCTGAAGAGGATACTACAGAATCCAGAAGCGACAGGCAGGATTGTTGAGTGGGCACTGGAACTGTCAAGCTTTGGCCTTAAGTTTGAGAGTACTTCAACTATCCAAAGCAGAGCATTGGCAGAATTCATAGCAGAATGGACGCCAACACCAGATGAAGAAATTCCAGAAACGAGCATCCCCGTCAAGGAAGCAGGCAAAGAGTGGCTGATGTACTTTGATGGTGCCTTTTCGCTGCAAGGCGCCGGCGTTGGCGTGCTGCTTGTCGCACCCACCGGAGAGCACCTCCAGTACGTAGTCCAGATGCACTTTCCCAAGGAGCAAGCAACAAACAATACTGCAGAGTATGAAGGCTTGCTTGCCGGTCTCAAGATCGCGGCAGACCTTGGGATCAAGAAGCTCATTGTCAGGGGTGACTCGCAGCTTGTCGTCCGCCAAGTGAACAAGAGCTATCAGAGTCCGTTGATGGAAGCCTACGTCGACGAAGTGAGAAAGCTAGAAGAGCACTTTGACGGCCTACAGATGGAGCATGTTCCAAGAGCTCAGAACGCCATTGCCGATGGCCTATCAAAGTGCGCCGCACTTAAGTTACCTGTGGAACCAGGGATCTTTGTGCTCAAGCTGACTCAACCGTCTGTAACGCCATCAACTGGACAGAGCAAGAAGAGGAAGTTGATTTCTGGTGACTATTTGCCGGCAGAGCTTCCCGAAGCCGCCGCCAAGAAGGTCCCCAAGATCAACGCCAAGAGCGCTGAGGAGCAGTCTGCTCCGGCAAACCCCAGGGTTTGTTCCGTTGAAGCAGAAGCTACCGACAAGTTTTGCTCCGGCAAGCTTGCCGGGGAACGTCACGCTCTGGCAGAGCCGCAGGTTCTCGCTGTAGAAGCGGATGTTCCCGCAGCAGTCCCCAAGATCAACGCCAAGAGCGCTGAGGAGCAGTCTGCTCCGACAAACCCCAGGGTTTGTTCCTTTGAAGCAGAAGCTCCCGGCAAGTTTTGCTCCGGCAAGCTTGCCGGGGAACGTCAAGCTCCGGCAGAGCCGCAGGTTCTCGCCGTAGAAGCGGATGTTCCTGCAGCAGCAGATTTGCCTTTAGTCCTTGTTGTCGAGCCATAAGCTCCAGCATGGGCACAGCAGATTGAACGTTTCCTTCAGACAGGAGAACTTCTCGAAGAGCAAGAAGAAGCGGAAAGAGTAGCCCGACAGTCAAGTATGTACCAGTTTATCGATAAGACACTGTACAGAAGAAGACTCAACGGTGTGAAATTGAAGTGTATTCACCGGGAAGACGGACAAAAGCTGTTGGCAGAGATACATGGAGGCATATGTGGTCACCACATCGGCGCAAGAGCACTTGTCGGCAAAGCATTCCGGCAAGGTTTCTTTTGGCCGACAGCCCTCCAGGATGCAACTGCACAAGTAACCAAGTGTGAAACGTGCCAGTTCCATTCCAAGCAGATACACCAACCAGCTCAAGCTCTCCAGACGATCCCTTTCTCCTGGCCATTTTCGGTCTGGGGGCTCGACATCCTCGGCCCCTTTCCCCGAGCAGTCGGGGGCTTTGAGTACTTGTACGTTGCAATCGACAAGTTCACAAAGTGGCCGGAAGTGGAACCAGTGAGGAAGGTGACAGCACAGTCAGCAGTCAAGTTCTTCAGGTCGATTGTTTGCCGCTTCGGATCCCTAACAGGATAATCACCGACAACGGTACACAATTCACGAGCCGCACCTTCACGCAGTACGTCCAAGATCTTGGCGCCAAGGTCTGCTTCGCTTCTGTTCCTCACCCGAGAAGCAACGGTCAAGCAGAGAGGGCAAATGCTGAAGTGCTGCGCGGGCTCAAGACCAGGACTTTCGACAGGCTGCACAAGTGCGCAAGAAACTAGATCGAGGAGCTGCCGGTGGTTCTTTGGTCGATCAGGACGACGCCAAATCGAGCCACTGGCCAGACACCTTTCGCTCTAGTCTATGGAGCAGAGGCAGTTCTCCCCATGGAACTCGTATACGGGTCACCTCGAGTGCTCGCTTATGATGAGCTCGAGCAAGAGCAGCTGCGACAAGATGACGCACTGCTCCTTGAGGAAGACCGTCTTCAGGCTGCTGTGCGAGCTGCTCGCTACCAGCAAGCTTTACGCCGCTACCATAGCCGCAAAGTTAATGCCAGAAGTCTCGAGGAAGGCGACCTTGTTCTTCGGCGTGTTCAGTCCGCCAAGAATTCCAACAAGTTGACGCCGAAGTGGGAAGGCCCTTACCGGGTGAAACGAGTCACTAGGCCTGGCGCTGTCCGCCTTGAGACCGAAGACGCCATTCCGGTGAGCAACTCCTAGAACATTGAGCATCTTCGTAAGTTTTACCCGTAAGGCGCGGTTGCCGGAACCTGCTCCGGCAACCACTTTTTGTACAAGTCTTGCCGCTGTTGCATGTAATCCTTTGTACAAAGCCGGGCGCAGACCCCGTGCATCAATAAAGCTCATGTGCACCGCACATCTTGTCAATTTCATGCTTTCTATTTTTTGGCATGTATTATCTGACACTTTGTGCAGCACCTACTCCCCGGTAAGCAATAACGAGCCGTAAGGCTCCATATCTTTATTTTCTCTTCTTTCTTTTTTCTCAAGGAAAGGAAGGTTCCCTCGCCCACAAGTTTGCCGGGGGGAACAGGAGAAGATAATGGTATGGACCAGGCGTCGTTCAAGAAAGTTTCGCCTTGTCGGGAAGCGAACAACAGAAAAGCTAAGTTGCCAAAGTTTGAGTTATCAGATTTTTTAAATTTTTAAGTTATCTCCCTTGAATGACCGCACTTTGTATGGAAAACCTATGCGCGGAGGAACCAACTCGTAGCTAGTTGCGCCCTTACTTTGTTTCGAGTCCGCTCAACAACTTAAGTGAGCTGCAACTAGTTGCGACAAGGTTTCTTGTCGGTAGCGGCACCGCCAGCAGGCTGCTGACGTCCCGCACTCAGCGCTCATGGCTCAGGTGCCTGCACCGGCAAGTTCCCTAAAAGCGTAGGGCAAAAACATACAAAGGGAGGAATCAAGTAAAGGGAATAGCATTGCAATCATTACCCAGAATAGACTTATATTACAAAGATAGCTTGTCGCAGCTCTAACAGATTGTTTTCATAACATGACAAACAGCGACAAGAAAAGAAGAAATAGGCGGCCTAGTCTACGCGATCGCCCTCGATCCTCTTGATCCCGCTCACCTTGTCCACAATGGGTGCGACAAGGGTCTTGAGCGCCTCCAGATCAGCATCCGGCGGCAAGGTCTTGAGGACGTTGGTGAGGTTGAGGCCCGGATTGCGGAAGGCCACCTTCACCAACACTTTTTGAAGAGCTCCCGCGCAGATCTTGCGCGACTCGTCGGCCAGCTGCTTTGGGATTTTCTCCCGGAGCCGCTGGAGGGCCGTCGCCACGCCTTTGAAGAACAAAGTGAGTTTGGCGCTGGGTTGCAGGTTCTCGTCGGAGGGATACCCGAGATCCCCCATCCCCAGCTGCGCCAGCTCCCTGCCAATATCTGTGGCAGCACTCACGAGACTCTCCGTCCAGTGCTCCACAGTCTCCCTGAAAGCATTCTGGGTGGCGGCAGCACTCTCCAGCAGCGCCTTGTCGGCCTTGATCTCCTCCTTCAAGGCCACCTCCTGCTCCTTGGCGCCGTCCAGCGTCTTGGTCAAAGTGGTCAGCTGCAACTCAAGATCCACGTTGGAGACCTTGGCGGCGCTGAGCTCTTTGCCCTTCTCGGCGAGATCGGCCTCCAGCTGCGCCACCTTCGTCTCCAGCTCCTTCTTGGCGGCCTCGGTGGCGGCGGCAGCATCCTCTGCTTGCTTGAGGGCTCTGCCGAGTTTTTCCTCGCGCACGGCAAGCTCCTCCTCGTGGGCGTCAAGATTGACCTTCCGCTGCGCCAGCTCGCCCTCCTCCGCGGATAGCTTCACAGCGGCAAGCCACTGTTGCTCTTCGACTTCAGCCTTCTCGAGGAGGAAGGCCTTCTGCGCTTCGACAAGTTGCTCTCGCTCCTCCGCCAGGGACCGGAGAGCTTCCTGGTGGAGACCCCGGAGCTCCTCCGCGCGCTTCTCGATGTCTGCTCCCGCCTTCGCGACAAGCGCCTCGCGGGATTCCAGCTTGGCTTGCCGCGTGCGGTAGAGAGACAACAACTTCCGCAGCAGCCGCTCTTCCTCAGGCTCGTTGCTGCTGCTGCTCGGCGCGTCAACCAGCGTCAGCCCCGCGGAGGCAAGCACTTCCCCGTCGAAGATCTCTCCCTCGACCGGCGCCCTGGAGCTTGACGCCCAGGGGAGGTTGATGAAGACGTCATCGCCGGCCTTCAAGTATACGCCTGGCTGGGGCTCTTCGGAGCCTGGCGCTGCGGCAGCGGCGGACGGGTCGGTGGTCGGTGTAGCGCCTGGCGCTCCTGCGGCCTCAGGGCCGTCAGTGCGATCGCCAGACCCCTCGCCAGTTACTGCGGCAGCAGCCTTGGCGGCCTCTGCGCCGGCGGGATCGCCAGCACCGGCTGCTTCTTCGGCGGCAACCTCAGTCTCCATCGGCTCTGTAGCAGATGGGTCTGACAGCCGGAAAGGGGAGAAGAGTCAAGCAAAAACCCAAGAAGATCAAAAGAAGAAGAACCCAAGGGAAGTTTTGAAGCGAAAGGATTACCTGTACCGGGTCCTCCAGTCGTGGTCTCCGTCGTCGGGGGGCCGCTGGTGCTGTCCCTTGCCGGAGAACCCTCCCTTGCCGGAGACCTCTCCCTTACCGGAAAGCTCTCCCTTGGCTCCTGGTGGGGCTGCTCTGCTCCTACACAAACCAGCAGTCAGATACCAGCAAAAACAGAGTATCCATGCGCACCTCACAGCGGAAAGCAAACCATATACTTACGCTGGGGGCTGCTCTGGAGAAAAGTTGTCGGGTCCGGCAAGGTTGTCTCGGGCGCACCCCCCGCTGTCACAGTAGGTTCGTCCTCGATGATAATCACCGGGACCTTGGCTCTCTTTGCTGCTCTCTGGGCCAGAGTCCTAAAGAGGAACAAGTTTAGAGTAAAGCAAATGAGATACAGGACAAAACAGCAAGAATTGAAGAACTACAAGTACAGCAAGAGAAGCTTACTCTTCTTCTTCTTCCTCGTCGGAGCTGAACGCGGAGAAGTCGATGTCCGGCGCACGCCCGGCGCGAGGAGGCGGAGGAGAAGCTTCCCTTGGCCGCTTGGCGGGAGCAGTGGCGGTGGTCTGAGACAACCCCGCTCCGGCTGCCGACGCGGCGTGAGCAGCGGCAGGAACTGAAGCGGTGGTCCGGCTAGACCCCGCTCCAGTTGCCGTCGCAGCATGAGGCGCTCTCGCGGCAACGGTGTTTGCCGCGGTGGAGCATGTCACACGGCGCGGCGACTGTTGACCCGCTTGCCGCTCCGCTATGTCACCGGCCTTGCGGAGACGCCTTCTTGGTGGGGATGGAGGCTCTGCTTGCGGCGAGCTGCCCGAAGATGAAGAGGAAGAGGAGTTGATCTCCAGCGAGCCGCTCGTATCCTTGGCGGGCTCGCTCGACCCGACGCCATGTCCGGCAAGTTCTTTCTCGCCGGCGGGCTCCCTTCGCTCGGCACGGCTTGCCGCCTCTGCTGCATCTGCCTCCTCCACGGTGAATCCAAATTCGCCCGCGGCCGCGGCTGCCGCCGCCTCTTCCAGCCTAGTGGCGATGAGTGCCATCTCCGCATCGGTGGTGTCGCGGGTGAGGCTATCCTTCTCGTCGGAGCGGATCGGCACTTCTACCAAGTCATCGAAGAATTGCTGCACGACGTCGTCCGCAGGCTCTTGCCAAGTTGGGACAATTCCATGCGAGTCGCACAGCGGCATCATTGCGCGGATGCGGTCGAGCGCGGAATTGTTGCACAACAGAACGACACCCCCCGGCAACCTGAACACTTCGGGATGTTGGGGGTCATCTTGAACAGCTCTTGAAGCATCGCGTTGAGCTCCAGAACAGTGAAGTTGAAGTTGAGGCCCGGACACAGCCTCATGATATCTGCCGCATTCTTGAACTCCCAGGTGGGTCTCCCCCATTCCTACAGGGGGGCGATGCGGCGGCGAAGAAAATTTGCGCCAACAGCACCTACAGTGAGCCCGGCAAGCCTGAGGCGTAGGATCCGGGTGACAGCAATCTTCAGCCTGTCGTCCTCCGAGGCCACGTCACTCCAATCGCTGCCGCGTGCTACTGGGGTTTGGCGCCGGGTGGTGAATGGCTGCGGGTTCTCCTCGTCAGTCTAGCACCAGTCTGCTCTCCACTCCTCCCACTTGCCGCGGAATTCTCCCTCCAGATAAGTTTCCTTCTTGCCGGCCCTTGAGATCCAGGCAATTCCGCCGGATAAAGGCTCTCCTCTCTCTACTCGGGGTATAAAGAAATGGCGAAAGAGGGCTACACTGGGATGGACTCTGACAAAGTTTTCGCAGAGATGTGCGAAAACTGCCATGGTCAGAACGGCATTGGGGGTGAAGTCAAGGAGGTGGAACCCGTAGGTGTTCATGATATCGCAGAAGAATTCAGAGAAAGGCGGGCAGAGCCCGCAGTAGAAGAACAAGGCGAAGAAAGGGTATCCGTTTGGGGCTTTCTTCCAAGCGGCGGCAGGAAGTACCTTCGTGCGCGGATGCACTCGTGTCTCCGTCGACCAGAAGAGGTAGTAGTTCTCCCTCAGCTCCTTCGCGGCAAGCTTGGGGGGAAGACTGCCCGCTCCTTCCACAGCGCCGCAAGCCGCTGCGCCTCGGTCGACTTCACGACCTTCCCCTTGTCGGCTTTTGGAGCCATGGCGAAAGTAGTGGAGGAGGTCGACGGCATTGGTGGCGTTGGTGGCGATGGGGGCCGGAGCGCTGCTCTCTTTCGGCTTTGGGAAGACGAGGGAGCGGCGGAGATTTCTGAGATTGGAGCAGCAACCGGCAAATGGGCGAACTACCCCTGTTTCCCATGCTTATAAAGAGGGAGGGGGCGGACGTTCCGCATTTCTGAATAAAGAAACCACCCACGATCTCTCCCACGATGCTGCATTCAACGCGTGCCGTTCGGGGAGGGCGCGGTGGATACGGAGAAGAATACGGCGTAACCTAGGCCGCGCATGCCCGTGCCCTGTTTTGGGCCTGGCCCAACAGCGCTCGGCACCGTGTATGGCCCAGGCCCGGGGGCTCCTGTCGGTGTACTAGAGTAGGGGTACCCTAGTATCCCAAACTTGTGCACGGGCAGTCGCAGCATCCCGCGGCAAGGCTTGCCGGGTGACCGCCAAGGTCCTCCGTGGTTCCTTTAGGAGCCATACAAGAACAAAGTATCCAAGTCAAAGGGACAAGACCCTGGCAAGAGGAGCTTGCCGGGAAGGCCAACCAAGGCATCTCAAGACCCCGGCAAGAGGAGCTTGCCGGGAAGGCCAACCAAGGCACCTCAAGGAACTTGCCGCGACGCGCCACGCGCCCCGGCAAGGCCCGGTGAGTGACAAGCTCCCAGGCACGACAAGACAATGACCGCGGCAAGGCGCTTGCCGCGGCAAGCCACTACTCTGTGCCCGCGCTCCAGCACATCCACCAACATGTCGCTCTGGGACCCTTCCAGGCATGCGTGGCGGGAGGCTGTGCAGCCAGCGGCGCGCGGTGGCAAGCGGCGCTGACAAGATTGCCATCGTGGCAAGCGGTGGCGTCCCTGACGGTCCCTTTTACACTGTTTAGGTGACGCAGACGGGCATTTAATGCCCTTGTCCCCTGCCGTCAGGGTTAGGTATGATACACTGTAGCAGGTAGCTGTACCAACCGCAGCACCTTTACATTTTTACCCTTGCCTACGTTGCCACCTGTCGGTGACCCCTTGAGCATATAAAAGGAGGCCCATGCGCAACATAGAGGGAGGTTCGAAAAAATAGAACACTCACGCTCGGTCTCGTTAGCTGCTGGTGTGTACTGTAGCACTCCGCACTCCCGAGCAAGAACTTAATACAAACCACAAAGCAGGAGTAGGGTTTCACGCATCCGTGCGGCCCGAACCTGGGTAAACTGCTTGTGTGCTTCGCCTCGATCTGCTCTTCGTGCGACCTCCGCCCCCGCCGAACCGAAAGGGACTCGGCCCGCCGGTCCCATAGGTGTTCGTGGATCAGTCCCCCGACAAATTGCCTACCAAAGATGGCAATACCTAGATCTATCCTTGCTTGTTATGCCTAGCTAGGGGCGTTAAACGATAGCGCTTGTTGGGAGGCAACCCAATTTTATTTTTATTCCTTGCTATTTGCTACTGTTTAGTAATAAATAAATTATTTATCCTCTGTTTAGGTTGTGTTTTTTGTGTTTAATTAGTGTTTGTGCCAAGTAGAACCGTTGGGAAGACTTGGGGAAAGTCTTGTTGAACTTGCTGTAAAAAACAGAAACTTTAGCGCTCACGAGAACTGCTGCCCTTTTTATTTGAAGAGTGCTATTTAGTTAATTATTTTTGCAGATGATTAATAGATAAATTCCTCACGTCCAGCAATTTATTTTAGAAATTTTGGGGTTCCAGATCTTGCGCTAGCTACAGATTACTAAAGACTGTTCTGTTTTTGACAGATTCTGTTTTTCGTGTGTTGTTTGCCTATTTTGATGAATCTATGGCTAGTAAAATAGTTTATAATCCATAGAGAAGTTGGAATAAAGTAGGTTTAACACCAATATAAATAAATAATGAGTTCATTACAGTAACTTGAAGTGGTCTTTTGTTTTCTTTCGCTGACGGAGCTCACGAGTTTTCTATTTTGAGTTTTGTGTTGTGAAGTTTTCAAGTTTTGGGTGAATTCTTTTGATGGATCATGGAACAAGGAGTGGCAAGAGCCTAAGCTTGTGGATGCCCATGGCACCCCCAAGATAATCCAAGGACACCAAAAAGTTAAAGCTTGGGGATGCCTCGGAAGGCATCCCCTCTTTTCGTCCACTTCCATCGGTAATTTACTTGGAGCTATATTTTTATTCACCAACATGATATGTGTTTTGCTTGGAGTGTCTTGTATTATTTGTGTCTTTGTTTGCTAGTATACCACAATCATCCTTGCTGTACACACCTTTTGATAGAGCCATACATGAATTAAAATTTGATAGAATACTCTATATGCTTCACTTATATCTTTTGAGCTAGATAATTTTGCTCTGTGTGCTTCACTTATATCCTTTGAGCAAGATAATTTTGCTCTATGTGCTTCACTTATATCCTTTGAGCTAGATAATTTTTCTCTATGTGCTTCACTTAGATCTTTTAGAGCACGGTGGTGAATTTGTTTTAAAGAAACTATTGATCTCTCATGCTTCACTTAAATTATTTTGAGAGTCTCTTAATAGCATGGTAATTTGCCTAATAATAATATACTTGGTATTCTAGATTTGTGAAACTTTCTTTTGAGTGTGTTGAATACTAAGAAAAGATTGAAGCATGATAATTGTTTTGAGATATGGAGGTGATAATATTAAAGTCATGCTAGTTGAGTAGTTGTGAATTTAAAGAATACTTGTGTTGAAGTTTGTGATTCCCGTAGCATGCACGTATGGTGAACTGTTATGTGATGAAGTCGGAGCATGATTTATTTATTGATTGTCTTCCTTATGAGTGGCGGTCAGGGATGAGCGATGGTCTTTTCCTACCAATCTATCCCCCTAGGAGCATGCGCGTAATACTTTGCTTTGATAACTTCTAAATTTTTGCAATAAGTATATGAGTTCTTTATGACTAATGTTGAGTCCATGGATCATACGCACTCCCACCCTTCCACCCTTGCTTGCCTCTCTAATACCGCGCAACTTCCGCCGGTATCATACACCTACCATATACCTTCCTCAAAACAGCCACCATACCTACCTATTATGGCATTTCCATAGCCATTCCGAGATATATTGCCATGCAACTTTCCACCATCTAGTTCATCATGACACATCCATCATTGTCATATTGCTTAGCATGATCATGTAGTTGACATAGTATTTGTGGCAAAGTCACCGTTCATAATTCTTTCATACTTGTCACTTGTGATTCATTGCATATCCCGGTACACCGCCGGAGGCATTCATATAGAGTCATACCTTGTTTTAGTATCGATTTGTAATCATTGAGTTGTAAATAAATAGAAGTGTGATGATCATCATTCAATAGAGCATTGTCCCAAAAAAAGAGAAAGGCCAAAGAAAAAAAAGAAGGCCCAAAAAATTAAATAAATAAAAAGTAGCACCATGTTCTTCATATAGCAAGTCTCATATATTGTGCTTCAAAGTAGCACCATGTTCTTCATATAGAGAGTCTCATATGTTGTCACTTTCATATACTAGTGGGAATTTTACGTTATAGAACTTGGCTTGTATATTCCAATGATGGGCTTCCTCAAATTGCCCTAGGTCTTCGTGAGCAAGCAAGTTGGATGCACACCCACTAGTTTCTTTTGTTGAGCTTTCATACATTTATAGCTCTAGTGCATCCGTTGCATGGCAATCCCTACTCACTCACATTAATATCTATTGATGGGCATCTCCATAGCCCATTGATACGCCTAGTTGATGTGAGACTATCTTCTCCTTTTTTGTCTTCTCCACAACCACCATTCTATTCCACCTATAGTGCTATATCCATGGCTCACGCTCATGTATTGCGTGAAGATTGAAAAAGTTTTGAAAAAGTTAGAGTATGAAACAATTGCTTGGCATGTCATCAGGGTTGTGCATGATTTAAATACTTTGTGTGGGGAAGATGGAGCATAGACAGAGTATATGATTTTGTAGGGATAACTTTCTTTGGCCATGTTATTTTGAGAAGACATAATTGCTTTGTTAGTATGCTTGAAGTATTATTATTTTCTATGTCAATATAAACTTTTGTCTTGAATCTTTCTAATCTGAATATTCATACCACAATTCAGAAGATTTGCATTAAAATTATGCCAAGTAGCACTCCGCATCAAAAATTCTCTTTTTATCATTTACCTACTCGAGGACGAGCAGGAATTAAGCTTGGGGATGCCTGATACGTCTCCAACGTATCTATAATTTTTGATTGCTCCATGCTATATTATCTACTATTTTGGATTATATTGGGCTTTATTTTCCACTTTTATATTATTTTTGGGACTAACCTATTAACCGGAGGCCCAGCCCAGAATTGCTGTTTTTTGCCTATTTTAGTGTTTCGGATAAACAGAATATCAAACGGAGTCCAAACGGAATAAAATCTTCGGAAAGGTGATTTTCTCACCGAACGTGATCCAGGAGACTTGGACCCTACTACAAGTGATCAAAGAGGTGGTCACGAGGGTGGGGGGCGCCCCCCTAGGGCGCGCCCCTTGCCTCGTGGGCCCCTCGGTGCTCCACCGACGTACTCATTCCTCCTATATATACACACGTACCCCCAAACGATCAGAACAGGAGCCAAAAACCTAATTCCACTGCCGCAACTTTCTGTATCCACGAGATCCCATCTTGGGGCCTGTTCCGGAGCTCCGTCGGAAGAGGGCCGTCATCACAGAGGGCTTCTACATCATCCTAGCCCCTCCGATGAAGTGTGAGTAGTTTACCTCAGACCTTCGGGTCCATAGTTAGTAGCTAGATGGCTTCTTCTCTCTCTTTGAATCTCAATACAAAGTTCTCCCCCTCTCTTGTGGAGATCTATTCGATGTAATCTTCTTTTTGCGGTGTGTTTGTTGAGACCGATGAATTGTGGGTTTATGATCAAGTCTATCTATGAATAATATTTGAATCTTCTCCGAATTCTTTTATGCATGATTGGTTATCTTTGCAAGTCTCTTCGAATTATCCGTTTGGTTTGGCCAACTAGATTGGTAGTTCTTGCCATGGGAGAAGTGCTTAGCTTTGGGTTCGATCTTGCGGTGTCCTTACCCAGTGACAGAAGGGGCAGCAAGGCACGTATTGCATCATTGCCATCGAGGATAACAAGATGGGGTTTATTTCATATTGCATGAATTTATCTCTCTACATCATGTCATTTTGCTTAAAGCGTTACTCTGTTTTTAACTTAATACTCTAGATGCATGCTGGATAGCGGTCGATGAGTGGAGTAATAGTAGTAGATGCAGAATCATTTCGATCTACTTGTCACGGACGTGATGCCTATATACACGATCATGCCTAGATATTCTCATAATTATGCACAATTCATTCAATTGCTCAACAGTAATTTATTCACCCACCATAGAATACTTATGCTCTTGAGAGAAGCCACTAGTGAAATCTATGGCCCCCGGGTCTATTCTCTTCATATCAATCTCCATCACTTTTATATTGTTTTGCTATTTAATTTGCTTGTACTTTTTACTTTGCATCTTTATATCAAAAATACCAAAAATATTATATCTATCAGATCTCACTCTCGTAAGTGACCGTGAAGGGCTTGACAACCCCTAATCGTGTTGGTTGCGAGTAGCTATTGCTTTGTGCAGGTACGAGGGACTTGAGCGTGGGCTCCTATTGGATTGATACCTTGGTTCTCAAAAACTAAGGGAAATACTTACGCTACTCTGCTGCATCATCCCTTCCTCTTCGGGGAAAACCAACGCAAGCTCAAGACATAGCAATGTGTCTGTCAGGGCCTGATGTGTGTGCATGCACGTGTAGGTTGAGCACTTGAGAGTGAGAGTGTGTGTTGGTCGTGTGGTGTACTAGTGTGTGCATGCATGCATGCGTGTGTGCGTGTGAGTGTTGCGTGCGTGCGTGGCTGCGTGTGTACGTGTGAGTGTTGCGTGTGTGGGTGCATGTGTTCGTGTGAGTGTTGCGTGCATGCAGTTCGAGTGCATGCGTGCGTGTGTGTATAATCACCACACCAACTCCTGTGTGTTAAAACAGACGGCTCAGCATACCAATACAAGGCCACCTTGTCCGCTGTGCCCGCGGTTATGACTTCGAACCACCGTCCAATATTTTTTTGTCGTTTGTTTTCATTCTTACTAGCAAGATGCCCGTGCGTTGCACGTAAAATCAAGATGCATTTCTATGACTAATTTATCTTGTGAGAGAAAAAGGATGAATGAGGGAAGGCCTTATTTGCAAATGTGGAGAGGTGTGTGGGTACATTTTTGCAAAATTGTCATAGTTTCTTTCCTATTAGTCAGATATAAATTGGACGGCCTATATTGCAGGATTGCAGGCACACCATCATCACCAGCTCTGTTTTTTATAAGAGTGTATTTTATATTTTATAAGAGTGTATATGTAGAGTAGATACAAGCCAACTGGTGGGCCCGATGGTAGTGAGATAATGTGATGCAACATTAGAGGTGCCACGTGGAGTGTTTAACTGGTCAACTAGTCGTGTCTTGAGCAAATACAGAGTTGTACGGTGAGCCCGTGACTGTATAATAACCACAAAACGTAAATGGTGACCGTAATGAGTGGATTCTGAAGTCCAATGTACGTATCGTGCTTTCGCTTCAAATACAATGATCGCCACTGTATATATCGCGAGAGAAAGATGAAACATGCGTGAATGTGCTGGGGGCTTACTTTTAGAGGACCCGGAGATAGTTTGTGTGCGTACGTGAAAGGGGCGTAGAGGGGGGTATGCGATGGAGAGAGAGATGATCTCCGTTTCTCTTTATTATGACTAACTTTATATATAGTATAAAAATATACAAATTCACAGTGCGGAATAAATATCATTGTGGGCACCATGCAATGCAAATTAGCGTTCATACTCCTCCATATAACTTTGTAATGTTGTATATATGTAGAAATTCTAAAATAATTTTTTGGCCACACTTTATTCAAAAGGAATGTTGTATGCGGAATAAACGTGAAGATAGGGCTTTTTAGATCAATGGGGTACATGATGTAACATGTGTGAATGTGTAGTTGATGCATTTGACAGGGCCTAGAGAGGTATGTGTGTGTATTACGTATTCGAGAGAGGCATGGATAGAGGGGCCGGCGGGGGAGGGCGTGGGAGAGATAGCACGAGAAATGAGAGTGGTCTAGAGAGAGAGAGACGAATATGACGTCACGGCGAAAGATTCCCTTGAGTGTGTATATGCAAGGGGGAGTGGACAGAGGCACCAGGAGAATATTTTTGTGTGTGTGGTGTCTGTGTTGGTATGTGTGGGTGTGAGAATATAATGATACGTGGGGGCAGAGGGTGTGTCACCGCGTGAGGTCCAGTGGGTCGAGGTGAGGCCCTTCGTTCGGTTCCGTCCTGCGCCACATTGGTCGGCCCATGACACATTTAGGGAGACCCATGGATGACTAGTCATAAAAGACAAAGATAGCATAATTGTGAAGGACTCTGAGTCCACTGACAAAGCCGGCTAGGATTTGTAACCCTAGGTTCTCGGACTAAGGTAACCCCTTTATCTCTGATATTACTATTCATCCAACCTAACTTTAAGGGGCATCCTACATAATGCTCTGCTAGAATCATACTCGTCGATTAGGAAGAGAGGTGTGAGACAATGCGTGAGATACATGCCTAAAGATAATGTGGGTACAGGAGACACGTAGGCAGGTCTATGTATATAGAAAGGGTCGATGGGGATTGTGTGTGTGTATGCTTGCGAGAGGAAGAGTGCTTGTGATAAAGGTTAGTGAAAACTGTCATAAATGGTTACGAGAGGGAGGGAGGGTTATATCGAGAGCATGTGTGCGAGAAAGACACCTCGGGAGAGAGTGTGTGAGCATGTGTGAGAGACCACCGATGGAGAGTGAAACTACACGTAAAAGACTGCTGTACACATTGGTTAAAGATATAAATTGTATCCAAATATTAGGATGGGATCATGATATTTGCAATTCGCGTAAGGAACGGTCATTGATCCATCATACATCTAGATTCTATCAAATTTGAGCATGTCTATGTTATTATTCGACACAATTGATCCACATACTTACTATTTTTGAACTCCAGACAATGCATCGCTTTAGCAATCGAATATAAACATGAGTATAGTTCATGTTGTGTGTGTAAAGCACATTATACATGCAAAAGTTACACAATGAACATTATAAATAGCTACCTATGAACTAGCATACATTTGAATTCAACTTAAGGTGGTTTAAAAAAAATCGAATTCAACATGAAGTCCATTCAATTATTTGAATTTGATATCATGGCATTTGTAAATCATACCTAAATTATGGGGGCACCAATCTTTGCTCTGATTTTGTACATAATAGCATATGTTGTCATGTACAAAATAGATTCAAATTTAGCTCCTCCATTCCAAATAATCATAGTTATAGGATTTTCAAGTGTCAAAATTTCAAAAAGAAGCGGATAATTTAATGAGGTTTTCAAACATACAAGGTCAAATTTAACATTGTCTATTTAGGTCAATCCTCAAAGTTCAAGAATACTCTAAACGTGAATGCTTGTGTTTCAAAATTTCGAACGAAGCACCAAAAGAGCCTCTACTCTCCCGGAACCGCGTGAGACCAATGTTTGGTAGTACAAGGAAATAACTTTTCTAATAACTCCGAACCGTGAAACCTACCGGCCCGACGTCCAAAGGTCTAAACCGGGGTAGGTTTGTAGCTTCATCTAGACGCCATGCAACCGCCTCCGAAAGACATTCATACACAATGGCCGTCTAAGCACACATGCGCGCGGCCGAAATCGCTCCCGCCCACTATTTGGGACACCTAGGATTACCATCCTACCCCCGACCCGCAGTAGATCTGAAATTTAAGAGGGGGGCAAAGTTTGTACTTTCCCCAAATTTCAAACAAGCGCGTCCCATCTTCTGTTCAAAAAGCCAAAAACAAGCGCATCCCAGACCGAAATATGGTTCTCCCCCTCCCCCCTCCCCCGCCCACCCGCCCGATTCCCCATTTGTACTCCGTGGGCGCAAAAACTACCTCTCCACCAGCAGCGAAACCCCGGCGTCCTCCGTCTGCCACCCCATCCCACCCATCAACCGCCGCCCTCCACCATCACGCCGAAGCCGATACCCCAACGTCGTCATCCACCGCAACCTCAACTGCAACGCCCTCCATGGCTAGTAGTTGAAGCCGAGGCCGAGCCGTCCGTACCCGAGCCAGTTCAACCATGTCGTTCTACGCCTCACCGTTGCCGCTCCAACTTCGCCACCCTCCACCACACCGGAGTTGTTCCTGCTATGCCGTCCTTCACCGCCTCGGATCTGCTTCCCCTCCGCCGATATATGGCCATGGCAACACAGTCAACAATTTGGCCATGGGTTTGTCCAAGGATCCACGGTTCTCCAAAACATCGGTTCCCCCGGGAGAAAAAAGAAGATCGCCGCGACATATGGAGGAGACCACACTGGCAACCGATAAGGGTACTCCTCTTCCCTTATTCGTGCAATTCTTATGTGTCTGCTTGCACGGTATTCATCCCACAGAAGACACTAGTTGACCGCTTCTTCTTGATACTAGATGTTCCTAGTAACTCGCGATGCACAAGGTTTCTCCTCATATACTATTTCACCTTAGCTAGAGGTCCGTCGCCCCCCTGAATTTCAATTCCTGGTCAGTTGATTCCCAATTAATGAAAGCATTCCCCGGCGTAACAGGCGCTAGTCCGCCTATTACGCTAGGGAAGCAGCGCCTCAGTGTTTATCTTAGGGGCGTGTGGGGCCTAGAGCTACTAGCGCCCGATCTGGAGGTCGGCCGGGATTAAAGGGATGGCCCGAGGGCGCTGCCAAGCACGGCGGTGGTGTGAGGTCGAGGGGAGGGCGGGGCGGCGGAGGAAGTGGTATGGGCCGGTGGTCGCTGGCTGTTCGAGAAAGATCGTCAACAGTGACTGGCGGGAGGTAGACGAAGGCCATCTGCCCGTTCCTTATAGATCGGACGGTTCATTAAAAAAATCGACTGACCTATTTATTTTCAGTCGACTATTATCTTGATATGACCACATGTGGTGGTGTGCTGGAGGAGTACCTGCATTTCCTGTGCTCATATATTACAAAATCATACGGAGTAGAATCTAATTTTGTTTGCCATGCAATGTTGTAGAGCAATCATATGTCTCCTGTCATTTATTTTTCAGTCACCTGCTATCTGCTACTTTTACAGTGCACTAGTTCTGCACACACTTCACCCATACTCTCACTATTGTGTTTTTATGCAAGGGTATTTCAGAGTCTTCCTCGAGAGAAGCAGAAAAGAAAAGAGAGAAGTTGCTCTAGCTTTCTACGCAGGTAAGCACGACACGTTACAGCGCTATAAAGGGTGCAGTGTTAGCAGATGGAGACGGTAAATGTAGCTCTGGAGTTGATGACCTCACTCGCAATGAACCACCATCCTAGGTGCTTGCTTTAACTTCGCGGTGTCATATGTGGTTGCATGTTCCATATGGTGTCTAGCTTGTATTCGAAAGGCCGAAGTCGTTCTTTATTAAGATAAGGAAAGATTTTTTTACATGAACCACCATCCCATGAGCACCAGAAGACAAATAGCTAGTTAGGGCACTGGCCGAGCCAGTGACAAGCCCAGCAAAGACATACATCACCTGGAAGCCAACTAAAAAGCCGTGATGGTGGCAAAGCATCCCGCCTCCCACCAGGCTCTCAGGTCCTAGATGATCATGCTCACCACTCTAGTCGGATGTCTAGCTTGTATTGCTTCCAATTTGGTTAAATTGCATCTACTTAGCTTACACATTATACCTTTGAATATGACATGCCTTTCTGTTTTTGGTACATACTAGTACATCTATGTATTAACCATGTTCTTACATCAAACTAATGTTCTTGTGTATCCCTCATCAATCACTTATGATGAGGCAGTCAGGCAAGTGGACTACTCATTTAAAGAATGCAGCATCAGCCTCCCGACATGATTCTCAAGAAACAGCAAGGCTAGATGAATATAGTGAACGTAGCTCTGTAGTTGATTACCGCATTTCCCCTACACTAGCATCGTGGGTGCTTGCTCTAACTTGGCAGCGTGATATGTGGTTGCATGTTGCATATGGTGTCTAGATTGTAATTCTTCCAATCTGGTTAAACTGCATGTGCTATTCTGCTTAGCTTATACATTATACCTGTTAATGTGACATGCCTTCCTGTATTTAGTACATAGTACATCTGTCTATTAAGCATGTGCTTACATAAAACTATTGTTTTATGTATCCCGCATCAATTAATATGACGAGACACCTTTAGTATATGTAGTGCGATATTAGTTGCATCTTTCATATGATTTATAGCATGCGCTGCTTCTAATTTGTTGAAATTCCATTTATGATGGGACGCTTTTAACTTGGTAGAGTCATACTAGTTGCATCTTTCATGTGGTGTCTAGCTTGCTTCTTATTGGTTGGAATGGTTTTTGCTTAGTTTACACAAACAGTTGTGAACATGCCATGTCGTCCTGTTTTTCGTACATATTCCATCCTGGTATCATGTGTTTGCCTTACATCAAAGTAGTGATTGTCAGTATAATGCATGAATGAGTTCTGAAGAGAGAATTGTATTGCTTTTTCTTGTTGGTTTTACTTGACAATTCAAAATCAATAAAGCGGAAGGAAGTTAGCAAGGCAGCGGATAAAGGTGCTCCTTCCAAACGGAGGGCCTCTACAATTTCTACTCATCCATCCCCCCAAGATGATTTCCAAGACAACACATGCATAGACACTCAACGTAGTTGTGTTTATGATGAGCACGTCTCCCCTAGTGCACCATCACCGGTGCCCCCTCTAACTTGGCAATGTTACATGTGGTTGCATGTTATGTGTGATGTCTAGCTTGTATTGCTTCTAATTTTGTTGAATTCCATCTGCTTACTTTACACATTATACTTGAATAAGACATGTGTTCCTGCTTCTAGAACATACAATATCTGTCTATCACACCATGTTCTTACATCAAATTACTACTGTTGTGTAACCTGCAACAATCACTTATCATAAGACACGTTTGACTTCAGAGTGTGATATAGGTTACATCTCGCATTCTTTTCTAGCTTGTACTACTAATTTGTTGAAATGGCACTTATGACGAGACAGTTTTAACTTGGTAGAGTGATATTCATTGCATCTTTCATATGGTGTCTAGCTTTCATTGCTTCTAATTTGTTGAAATGCCTTCTCCTTAGTTCACACATCATAAGATGTGAATATGCAATGGCACTAATGACGAGAGACCTCCAACTTGGTAGTGTGATGTTGTTTGCATCTTGCATATGATCTATTTCTTGTACTACTTCACATTTGTTTAAACGCCATTTATGATGAGACACCGTTAACTTGGCAGAGCGATATTTGTAGCGTCTTTCATATGGTGTCTACCTTCCATTGCATTGCTTCTAATTTAGTGAAATGTCTTCTACTTAGTTTACACATCATAGTTCTGCTTATCTCTTCCGTCCTGTTTTTCGTACATATTACATCCTCCTATCATGTGGTTGTCTAACATCAAAGTTCAGTTCGTCTGTATCACACATCAATTTGTTCTGAAGAACTAAATTGTTATTAGTTTTTCTTGTCGGCTTGACTTAACATGGCATAGAGAAAGAGGAAGAAACACAGAATGGCAGGGAATGGGAACCGGAAGAATCCAGCAGATTCTAGTGGTACTGATGGTGCAATAGAAGGTCAAAGTCCAGCAGAAAATTCTACAAACAGGGTATCCCATGCTACACGAGCTGCAGAAAAAGCCAAACAAAAACAAATAGCTGCCACCAAACAAGTAGAGACAGCCCTAGTTCTTGCAACACCGTCCACAATACTACCAGCTGCACGAGTTACTTGTGCGTCAACTGAGCTAGCAGCATGTTCCCAAGCTCCCTTGCCACCTGACACTACTTCCCAAGCACTCTTGACACAAGACGAGTTGGCAAGATCAGATGAACCTTGTGAGCTTCAACAACAAGAAGGTAGTTGCTGGAGTCAAGTTACAGTTGCATGCTTTATATGTAGTCTCGCAGTTGGATGTACACTAACACTTCCTATGTTCGTTATTGGACTAGCACCTAGGCGCAAGAGGAAACAAACATCAGGGATAATGCTCGATAGGTTAACTAAATCTAGAGGAGAAAGAATGGAGATCCATTTTGAAGCAGGTTTAAAAAGGCCACGTGATGCTACAGAGTCAGCCAAGTTAGTATCAGAGGTAGCAGTTGCCGTTAGGTGTCATGTACGTATCCTCCCAACATGGATTCAGTACAGGAATGACAAAGACGAAACCCAGTTCAACACCTTCCTCGACCATTTATCTGTAAGTATGGTTATGTATGGAAACTAGTAACAGCGTCTTGCTCTGTCCCATACTTTCTAGGTTGCTGATAATGACACTCCCATAATTTCCAACAGACGAGGTTCAAGTTGGATAGCCAAGATGATGCAACCAGACGAGCTTGCACCCATGTTTTCAAGTCTGCTCTGCGACAGTATCGGTATAACTTGAGGAAAACTCACTTTGAAGGCAAGGCTAATAGTGAACTTTCCCAAACATCTCCAGTGGAAAATATATCGGATGAAGACTGGAGGGGCCTCGTTAAACACTGGTCTGATCCGAAGTATCAGGTACATTATATATATGTGATAAGATCACATGTTGAAGTCCTATTTACGCATGTGCCACACAAATCTATCTTTTTGTAGGTGAACTTTCAAAGAACAAGGCCAACCGTACGAAAGTGAAATTCCAACAGACGACAGGATCTTGTAGCTATATTGCACACTACGAGGCTCTTGTAATTAGCTGTTGTTTCACTCTTTTCGTTGTACCATATTATCAGATCTATATTGACTTGTTCCAAATGCAGAGGAAAGCTCGCAAGGACCAAAAAGTACCTGAACCAAATGCTGTGGAAATCTTCAAGGACTGTCACACCCGCAAGAAGAAGGGCATGACTACACCAGTCAAAGCCGATGTTGTAAGTCCTTAATCCTCATGCCTTTTAACTACTACTTACTCTGACTTGTGCCTTAAACTGCATGGTTTGCAGCCAATGTCTGTTACTCTTTTCAATTTTACACACAATTGTCTTAGCGTATCATTGCACCTTACAAGGTATAAAAGAGAGGAGTGATATTCCTTTGATCTTGACCTGTAATCTAGTTCCGTGCTGGACTTGCCCACACAATGTTACAATTACCTGTTTGTTTGTTCTCAATTGTTTTGTGATATGAATGATGTCATACTATGCTTACTGTCTTATAAACTTCGTCTCTTTATCCTTAGCCCTCAATACAATGTGAAGAAATAGACAATACATTAGCGATGGTACATGGTCATATGTTTGGAACCTGGTTTTATTATGTACTTTGCAATAAAATACAACTAATATTTTACATGGGTTCACCAGAATAAGTTTTGTATATAAACCAAAGCTATTTTGTTTGGTTTTGCTGCCTCCTTAATATCTTCTGTTCTAGTACTACTAATGTAAAACCTCAACTTTTCAGCGAGCTATGGAAAAAATGGTAGAACCGCCACCTTCTAAAGGTGGCGAGGCAACTATAACCGCAATGCTAGCTCTTGCTGCAGTGGGTCAGTACCTGTCCACGAACAGTGCCAAAAGCACATTCCTGTGTAATATTGGGTTGGTTGTTAAGGCAATCTCGTCCAAACTGCCTCATGATCAAGATATGCAAGCTCAAAACAATGTTGTATCTGCGCTCTAGACACAAGTCCATTCACTAACACAGACCCTTTGTGAAACAAGGAGAGACATTGTTCAATGTTGTCAAGATATGCATGGTTTTGAAACCAGACTATCAGAAATTTGCTATGTTGTTCAAGAGCCTAGGAGAACTGAAGGCGAAGGTTATGGTGCTCCATCGGACAATACAGCATGAAAATGTAACAGTCAGGTCAAATGAACCGAGCTTCTGAACTTCTGGTGGTGCATTTATCTGCTAGACTGTTAACTTTTATGCCAACCTTCCTTTTGTTTTATAGTTGTAATTTATTTTGGTGCGATATAAAATTTGTTCTTAATGTGCAGCCACCGGCTGAAGAAAACAACAAGCCATTTTTGTATAGTGTAGGGTGTTCCCTATATTTGCACTAGTGGCGAACTTTGATGCCCAGTGGATGTAATATGTGTAATAGCCATAATAGCCTAGCATAAGTTGCTTGCTTATTTATTTCCTTATTGTCTTGTTGATTTGTTTTCTTGTAGTCGGTGTAGTTCTTTTTCCGCGGTTTGCTAGTGGCCGCAATAACCTATTTTTTAAAACTAGGCCACATTAACCATGGGCCTCCTACAGGCCGTAGAAACAATGGGCCTTCTAAGGGGCATATAAACAATGGGCCTTCTACGGGGCGTAGAAACAATGGGCCTTATACGGGCCGTAGACACAATGGGCCTTCTATGGGCCGTATCATCAATGGGCCTTCTACGGGTCGTATGATCGTTGGCCAAACATGGGCCAATAACAGACCACATTATGGCCGTAAATGGGCTGGGGTTGAAATCGTCCGTTCATGGGCCGACCATAACGGGCCGTCGTTAATCGGCCGTATTTGATGATGCTATGAAAACGGCCCAACGTATTAACAGGCGACAAACGGGCCGACTGTAACCACGGGCTGAATTTGGCCCACAAGCAGAAAATGACAGTAACGGGCCGAAAGTAAACGAATGCTGGAAATGAGCCCAAGAATATAATGGGCCCTGAGAAGGCCGAAAGATAACATGGGCCGGAAACAGCCCAACGGAATAATGGGCCGGTAATGGGTATAAAGTGATACACTGTTCATTACGTGCCAGTTTTACCACGGGTCGTTAATGGGCCGAGGGTTACTAGGGGCCTCATATGGGCCGAAAGACATCATGGGCTATACATGGGCCAGAAGTTAAAACGGGATGGAATTATATTGGACGGCCCAGATGACACTACTAGGCCTAATTCGGATAGGCCGTAAACAGGCCCTGGGTTAGCGGGCTGTAAATGTGTTATATGCTAGGGATGGCAATGGGTCGGGTTTGGGTTGGGTGGAGCTGGTCCAAATCTAACCCATGACCCATCTTCCTACCCTTTGCCCATCCACCAAATTATCCATGGGCACAACTTGTGCCCATGCCCAAACCCGCTGGATACCCACATACCCATGGAGCTCCAAGGGCATAGAAAAGTCAGCATGAAGCCTTCCCAAAGATCAAATTAACTCACCATCATTCACTCACAAATGACAACATAAACTACATGCATAAGTAGGAAACAAGAAATACAATGAGTCCTTAAGTGTGACATACCAGAGATTGATTCTGCAGCATATAGCTCATCGCACAAGTTGCATGTTTCCTGCCATTTCCCATTGAATCGCTCTTTCTACTGTCACTGGCATATGGCCCCACATGTGATACGGGTATCCATTGGATATCCATATGCCACAAACTATAACCATTCCCAACCCGGCTGTTCATGGGTATCCATATCCACGGACCCATGGGCAGAAATGTGCTCCATACCCTTGCCCAACTAGGTTGGGTATCCATGCGTATCCAGATCCATGGATAAAATTACCATCCCTATTATATGCGAACATGTCGTTAACATGCTTGCCGTGGGCTGGCCTGCCACCTTTTGACCAAGTCAAACTGGTCGGCCTTTTCACAGGAATGGGCCTCTGTTGGGCCGTGCCACGTGTCGACATATCATAGGCGCTTTGGGTCCAATGAGTGGATGACAACTGTCCCAACGGTGAGCCGACACGTGTTTCCTCCAGCCAATGATGATTTTACACGTGGAAATCCCCATTGGTCGGGGCTGTTAATGGGTTACCAGATCCAAAACCGGACCCGATAGCTTAACGGTGTTACGTTACGGTGGATGCCATGTGTTGGTCACCCTTAACAAAAGCACTTCTGTGACACGCGATTTATCGTCATGGAAGTGGACACTTCCGTGATGATAATTTTGGTAATGTCATGGAACACTTCTACGATAGCACAGGTATGACTATCTTGATTCTGTCATAAATTTGTCATGGATGTACATGCATGACAGAAAACGTGACCTACTGTGAAAAACACGTATCATCATGGAAGTGTATTTTTTTATAGTGCTATTGTTAAACAAAATTTGCTTGTTGAAACTCAAGGAGGTCCTCCTCTACCTAAAGGTGATCCTATGTTTGAATTAAAACAATTGCATGATACATTGAAATATGCTTATCTTTATGAAAAAAGGTATATCCTATTATTATTAGTGCTAACCTTTTAGAGCATGAAGAAAAGAGAGTACTTAAAACTCTGAGGAAGCACCGTGCTACTATTGGATATACTCTTGATGATCTTAAGGGCATTAGTCCCACTCTATCTTAGCACAAGATTAATATGGAACCTGATGCTAAACCAGTTGTTGATCATCAATGATGATTAAATCCTAAGATGAAAGAAGTGGTAAGAACTGAAATATTAAAGCTTCTGGAAGCAGGTATAATTTATCCTATAGCTGATAGTAGATGGGTAAGTCTCGTTCATTGTGTTCCTAAGAAAGGAGACATTACTGTTGTTCCTAATGGTATGAATGATCTTATTCCACAAAGAATTGTAACTGGTTATAGGATGGTAATTGATTTTAGAAAATTAAACAAGCTACTAGAAAACTTCATTACCCCTTACCTTTTATTGATCAAATGTTAGAATGGTTGTCTAAGCATACACACTTTTGCTTTCTTGATGGATATTATGTTTTCTCTCAAATACCTGTATCACAACCTGACCAAGAGAAAACCACTTTTACTTGTCCCTTTGGAACTTATGCTTATAGAAGCATGCCTTTTGGTCTATGAAATGCACCTGCTTCGTTTCAAAGATGTATGACTGCTATATTCTCTGAATTTTGTGAAAAGATTGTTGAGGTTTTCATGGATGATTTTTTTCATTTACGGAACTTCTTTTGATAATTGCTTAAGAAACTTTGAACGAGTTTTGCAAAGACGTGAACAAAGTAATCTTGTCTTTAATTGGGAGAAGTGCCACTTTATGGTTTAATGAAGGTATTGTCTTGGGGCATAAAATTTCTGAGTGTGGCATTGAAGTGGATAAAGCTAAAGTTGATGCAATTGAGAAAATGCCGTGTCCTAAAGATATTAAAGGTATATGAAGTTTCCTTGGTCATGCTGGTTTTTATAGTAGGTTCATTAAAGACTTCTAAAAAAATTCTAGGCCTCTTACTAATCTCTTGCAAACAGATGTTCCATTTGTTTTTATGATAATTCTGTAGAAGCCTTTGAAACACTTAAGAAAGCCTTAACGTCTGCACATATTGTTCAACCACCTGATTGCAACTTACCTTTTGAAATTATGTGAGATACTAGTGATTATGTTGTTGGTGCTGTTCTAGAACAAATAGTTGATAAGAAATGAAATGTTATACACTATGCTAGCAAAACTCTAGACGGTTGATACATCTCCAACGTATCTATAATCTTTTATTGTTCCATGCTGTTTTATTATTAATCTTGGATGTTTTATAATCATTTTATAGTCATTTTATATCATTTTTTGGTACTAACCTATTGACATAGTGCCAAGTGCCAGTTGCTGTTTTTTTCATGTTTTTTACATCGCAAAAAATCAATATCAAACGGAGTCCAAATACCACAAAACTTTACGAAGATTTTTTATGGGCCAGAAGGAAGGCAATAGGCCCTTGTTACACCTGGGGTACTCCGAGGGGGCCACAACCCACCAGGGCGCGCCAGGCGGCCCAGGCACCCCCTGGTAGGTTGTGCCCACCTCGGGTGTGATACGTCTCCAACGTATCTATAATTTTTGATTGTTCCATGCTATTATATTATCAACCTTGGATGTTTTATATGCATTTATATGCTATTTTATATGATTTTTGGGACTAACCTATTAACCCAGAACCCAGTGCCAGTTTCTGTTTTCCCCTTGTTTCAAAGTATCGCAGAAAAGGAAAATCAAACGGAGTCCAATTGACCTGAAACTTCACAGAACTTATTTTTGGAAGGAAAGCAACCCGGGAGACTTGGAGGCCACGTCAAGGAAGCTTCGAGGTAGCCATGAGGTAGGGGGCGTGCCCACCCCCCTGGGCACGCCCTCCACCCTCGTGGGCCCCTCGTGGCCCCCCTGACGTACTTCTTCCGCCTATATATCTCTATATACCCTAAAATGATCGGGGAGCATAATAGATCGGGAGTTCCGCCGCCAGAAGCCTCTGTAGCCACCGAAAACCAATCTAGACCCGTTCCGGCACCCTGCCGGAGGGGGCAATCCCTATCCGGTGGCCATCTTCATCATCCCGGTGCTTTCCATGACGAGGAGGGAGTAGTTCTCCCTCGGGGCTGAGGGTATGTACCAGTAGCTATGTGTTTGATCTCTCTCTCGTGTTCTTGAAGTGATACGATCTTGATGTATCGCGAGCTTTGCTATTATATTTGGATCCTATGATGTTTTCTCCCCCCTCTACTCTCTTGTAATGGATTGAGTTTTCCCTTTGAAGTTATCTTATCGGAGTGAGTCTTTAAAGATTTGAGAACACTTGACGTATGTCTTGCCGTGCGTATCTGTGATGACAATGGGATATCACGTGATTCACTTGATGTATGTTTTGGTGATCAACTTGCGGGTTCCGCCCATGAACCTATGCATAGGGGTTGGCACACGTTTTTGTCGTGATTCTCCGGTAGAAACTTTGGGGCACTATTTGAGGTTCTATGTGTTGGTTGAATAGATGAATCTGAGATTGTGTGATGCATATCGTATAATCATACCCACGGATACTTGAGGTGACAGTGGAGTATCTAGGTGACATTAGGGTTTTGGTTGATTTGTGTCTTAAGGTGTTATTCTAGTACGAACTCTAGGCCTGTTTGTGACACTTATAGGAATAGCCCAACGGATTGATTAGACAGAATAACTTTGAGGTGGTTTCGTACCCTACCATAATCTCTTCGTTTGTTCTCCGCTAGTAGTGACTTTGGAGTGACTCTTTGTTGCATGTTGAGGGATAGTTATGTGATCCAATTATGTTATTATTGTTGAGAGAACTTGCACTAGTGAAAGTATGAACCCTAGGCCTTGTTTCCTAGCATTGCAATACCGTTTGTTCTCACTTTTACCATTAGTTACCTTGCTGTTTTTATATTTTCAGATTACAAATACTCATATCTACCATCCATATACCACTTGTATCACCATCTCTTCGCCGAACTAGTGCACCTATACAATTTACCATTGTATTGGGTGTGTTGGGGACACAAGAGACTCTTTGTTATTTGGTTGCAGGGTTGCTTGAGAGAGACCATCTTCATCCTACGCCTCCTACGGATTGATAAACTTTAGGTCATCCACTTGACGGAAATTTGCTACTGCCCTACAAAGCTCTGCACTTGGAGGCCCAACAACGTCTACAAGAAGAAGGTTGTGTAGTAGACATCAAGCTCTTTTCTGGCGCCGTTGCCGGGGAGGTGAGTGCTTGAAGGTATATCTTTAGATCTTGCAATCGAATCGTTTTGTTTCTTGTTTTAGCACTAGTTTAGTTTATAAAAGAAAACTACAAAAAAATATGGAATTAAGGGTACCTCATATGCTTCATCTTTTTAATATCTATCATGAAAATAAGGATTCTGATAATTGTGCTCAAGTGCTAGAAGAAGAATGCACTAGAATGTTTGGCACTAAATATTTGAATGATGAGCATGATTGCAATGTTGTTAGTATGAATTCCTTGAATATCCATGATGCTAATGATATGCAAAGCCACAAGCTTGGGGAAGCTATGTTTGATGAAGATGATATTTTTTGTCCCCCAAGTTTTGATGAGAAAATTTATTATGATGAAATCATGCCTCCTATTTATGATGATTATATTTATGAAAGTGGATTTGGAGAGGTCATGACTTTATTTTGTGATGAATCCACTATTTCGGAAGAGGTTCCAATTGATTATGAGAACAAAGTTGCTATCTATGTTGATTATTGTGATGATTTTTATGCTATAAAGAATAAGGATAACCATGAAACTTGTCATCATGATTTTAGTTTTCAATTGGATTATGCCTCACATGATAGTTATTTTGTTGAGTTTGCTCCCACTATTATTCATGAGAAGAATTTTGCTTATGTGGAGAGTAATAAAATTTCTATGCTTGTAGATCATGAAAAGAATGCTTTAGGTTCTAGTTATATTGTTGAACTTATTCACGATTCTACTGAAAATTATGAGGGAGGAACATATGCTTGTAGGAATTGCAATAATATCAAGTTTCCTCTCTATGTGCATAAAATTTTGAAGTTTTGCTTGCTTTACCTTCCTATGCAAGTTGATTCTTGTTCCCATAAGTTGTTTGCTCACAAAATCCCTATGCATAGGAAGTGGGTTAGGCTTAAATGTGCTAGTCATACTCTTTATGATGCTCTCTTTATGTTTCAATTCTTATCTTTTATGTGAGCATCATTGAAATCATCATGCCTAGCTAGGGGCGTTAAACGATAGCGCTTGTTGGGAGGCAACCCAACTTTATTTTTGTTCCTTGATTTTTGCTCCTGTTTAGTAATAAATAATTTATCTGGCCTCTGTTATGATTGAGTTTTTATGTTTTATTTAGTGTTTGTGCCAAGTAGAACCGTTGGGAAGACTTGGGGAAAGTCTTGTTGATCTTGCTGTAAAAAACAGAAACTTTAGCGCTCACGAGAATTGCTGCCATTTTTATTTAGAGAGTGATATTTAGTTAATTATTTTTGCAGATGATTAATATATAAATTCCTCAGGTCCAGCAATTTAGTTTAAAATTTTTGGGGTTCCAGAAGTATACGTTTGATCCAGATTACTACAGACCGTTCTGTTTTTGACAGATTCTGTTTTCTATCTGTTGTTTGCTTATTTTGATGAAACTATGAGTAGTACCGGAGGGTATGAACCATAGAGAATTTGGAATACAATAGGTTTAACACCAATATAAATAAAGAATGAGTTAATTACAGTACCTTGAAGTGGTGTTTTGTTTTCTTTCACTAACGGAGCTTACGAGTTTTCTGTTAAGTTTTGTGTTGTGAAGTTTTCAAGTTTTGGGTAAAGATTCGATGGACTATGGAATAAGGAGTGGCAAGAGCCTAAGCTTGGGGATGCCCAAGGCACCCCAAGGTAATATTCAAGGACAACCAAAAGCCTAAGCTTGGGGATGCCCCGGAAGGCATCCCCTCTTTCGTCTTCGTTCATCGGTAACTTTACTTGGAGCTATATTTTTATTCGCCACATGATATGTGTTTTGCTTGGAGCGTCATTTTATTTACTTTTGTTTTGGTTGCTGTTTTAATAAAATACCAAGACCTGAAATTCTTAAATGTTAGAGAGTCTTCACATAGTTGCATAATTATTCAACTACTCATTGATCTTCACGTATATCTTTCGGAGTAGTTTGTTGTTTGCTCTAGTACTTCACTTATATCTTTTAGAGCATGGTGGTAGTTTTAATTTGAAGAAATAGATGAACTCTCATGCTTCACTTAGATTATTTTGAGAGTCTTATAGCATGGTAATTTGCTTAAATAATCCTAATATGCTAGGTATTCAAGATTAGTAAAAAAATTCTTATGAGTGTTTTGAATACTAAGAGAAGTTTTATGCTTGATGATTGTTTTGAGATATGGAGGTAATAATATCAAAGTCGTGCTAGTTGAGTAGTTGTGAATTTGAGAAATGCTTGTGTTGAAGTTTGCAAGTCCCATAGCATGCACATATGGTAAACGTTATGTAACAAATTTGAAACATGAGGTGTTCTTTGATTGTCCTCCTTATGAGTGGTGGTCAGGGACGAGCGATGGTCTTTTCCTACCAATCTATCCCCCTAGGAGCATGCGCGTAGTGATTGGTTTTTGATGAATTGTAGATTTTTGCCATAAGTATGTCAGTTCTTTATGACTAATGTTGAGTCCACGGATTATATGCACTCTCACCCTTCCATCATTGCTAGCATCTTCGGTACCGTGCATTGCCCTTTCTCACATTGAGAGTTGGTGCAAACTTGGCCGGTGCATCCAAACCCCGTGATATGATACGCTCTTTCACACATAAACCTCCTTATATCTTCCTCAAAACAGCCACCATACCTACCTATTATGGCATTTCCATAGCCATTCCGAGATATATTGCCATGCAACCTTCCATCGTTCCGTTTATTATGACACGCATCATCGTATTTGTGGCAAAGCCACCATTCATAATTTTTCATACATGTCACTCTTGATTCATCTCAATCCCGGTACACCGCCGGAGGCATTCATATAGAGTCATACTTTGTTCTAGTATCGAGTTGTAATCATTGAGTTGTAAATAAATAGAAGTGTGATGATCATCATTTTCTAGAGCATTGTCCCAAGTGGAAAAAATGAGAGAAAAAGAGAGAAGGGACAATGCTACTATCCTTTGCCACACTTGTGCTTCAAAGTAGCACCATAATCCTCATGATAGAGAGTCTCTTGTTTTGTCACTTTCATATACTAGTGGGAATTTTTCATTATAGAAGTTGGCTTGTATATTCCAACAATGGGCCTCCTCAAGTGCCCTAGGTCTTCGTGAGCAAGCAAGTTGGATGCACACACACTTAGTTTCTTTTGTTGAGCTTCCATACATTTATAGCTCTAGTGCATCCGTTGCATGGCAATCCCTACTCCTTGCATTAACATCAATCGATGGGCATCTCCATAGCCCATTGATTATCCTTGTTGATGTGAGACTTTCTCCTTTTTGTCTTCTCCACATAACCCCCATCATCATATTCTATTCCACCCATAGTGTTATGTCCATGGCTCGCGCTCATGTATTGCGTGAAGGTTTATAAAGTTTGAGATTACTAAAGTATGAAACAATTGCTTGGCTTGTCATCGGGGTTGTGCATGATGAGAGCATTCTTGTGTGACGAAAATGGAGCATGACTAAACTATATGATTTTGTAGGGATGAACTTTCTTTGGCCATGTTATTTTGAGAAGACATGATTGCTTAGTTAGTATGCTTGAAGTATTATTGTTTCTATGTCAATATTAAACTTTTGTCTTGAATCTTATGGATCTGAATATTCTTGACACAATAAAGAGAACTACATGGATAAATATGTTAGGTAGCATTCCACATCCAAAATTCTGTTTTTATCATTTACCTACTCGAGGACGAGCAGGAATTAAGCTTGGGGATGCTGATACGTCTCCAACATATCTATAATTTTTGATTGTTCCATGCTATTATATTATCAACCTTGGATGTTTTATATGCATTTATATGCTATTTTAAATGATTTTTGGGACTAACCTATTAACCCAGAGCCCAGTGCCAGTTTCTGTTTTTTCCCTTGTTTCAGAGTATTGCAGAAAAGGAAAATCAAACGGAGTCCAATTGACCTAAAACTTCACGGAACTTATTTTTGGAAGGAAAGCAACCCGGGAGACATGGAGGACACGTCAAGGAAGCTTCGAGGAAGCCACGAGGTAGGGGGCGCGCCCTCCACCCTCATGGGCCCCTCGTGGCCCCCCTGACATACTTCTTCCGCCTATATATCTCCATGTACCCTAAAATGATCAGGGAGCAGAATAGATCAGGAGTTCCGCCGCCAGAAGCCTCCGTAGCCACCGAAAACCAATCTAGACCCGTTCCGGCACCCTGCCGGATGGGGCAATCCCTATCCGGTGGCCATCTTCATCATCCGGGTGCTCTCCATGACGAGGAGGGAGTAGTTCTCCCTCGGGGCTGAGGGTATGTACCAGTAGCTATGTGTTCGATCTCTCTCTCTCATGTTCTTGAGGTGATACGATCTTGATGTATCACGAGCTTTGCTATTATATTTGGATCCTACGATGTTTTCTCCCCCCTCTACTCTCTTGTAATGGATTGAGTTTCCCCTTTGAAGTTATCTTTTCGGATTGAGTCTTTAAAGATTTGAGAACACTTGATGTATGCCTTGCCGTGCGTATCTGTGGTGCCAATGGGATATCACGTGATTCACTTGATGTATGTTTTGCTGATCAACTTGCGGGTTCCGCCCATGAACCTATGCATAGGGTTGGCACACGTTTTCGTCGTGATTCTCCGGTAGAAACTTTGGGGCACTCTTTGAGGTTCTATGTGTTGGTTGAATAGATGAATCTGAGATTGTGTGATGCATATCATATAATCATACCCACAAATACTTGAGGTGACATTGGAGTATCTAGGTGACATTAAGGTTCTGGTTGATTTTTGTCTTAAGGTGTTATTCTAGTATGAACTCTAGGGTTGTTTGTGACACTTATATGAATAGCCCAATAGATTGATTGGAAAGAATAACTTTGAGGTGGTTTCGTACCCTACCATAATCTCTTCGTTTGTTCTCCACTATTAGTGACTTTGGAGTGACTCTTTGTTGCATGTTGAGGGATAGTTATGTGATCCAATTATGTTATTATTGTTGAGAGAACTTGCACTAGTGAAAGTATGAACCCTAGGCCTTGTTTCCTAGCATTGCAATACCGTTTGTGCTCACTTTTACTATTTGTTACCTTGTTGTTTTTATATTTTTAGATTACAATACTCATATCTACCATCCATATACCACTTGTATCACCATCTCTTCGCCGAACTAGTGCACCTATACAATTTACCATTGTATTGGGTGTGTTGGGGACACAAGAGACTCTTTGTTATTTGGTTGCAGGGTTGCTTGAGAGAGACCATCTTTATCCTACGCCTCCTACGGATTGATAAACCTTAGGTCATCCACTTGAGGGAAATTTGCTACTGTCCTACAAACCTCTGCACTTGGAGGCCCAACAACGTCTACAAGAAGAAGGTTGTGTAGTAGACATCAGGGTGCCCTCAGACCGCCTCTTTGCTCTATAAATACCCCAAAACTAACAGAACCCTATGGGAGTCGATGAAATATTCATCCAGCCGCCTCAGAGTCCAGAACCACCAGATCCAATCTAGACACCATCACGGAGGGGTTCACCACTTCCATTGGTGCCTCTCCGATGATGCGTGAGTAGTTCTTTGTTGACCTTCAGGTCTGTAGTTAGTAGCTAGATGGCTTCATCTCTCTCTCTCTTGATTCTCAATAGAATGGTCTCTTGGAGATCCATATGATGTAACTCTTTTGTGGTGTGTTTGTTGGGATCGATGAACTTCGAGTCTGTGATCAGATCTATCTTTTTATATCCATGAAAGTATTTGAGTTTCTTTGATCTCTTATTGCCTTGTATTTATTCTCCGATATTTGGGTTTTGTTCGGCCAACTTGATCTATTTATCTTGCAATGGGAAGAGGTGCCTGGTAGTGGGTTCGATCTTACGGTGCTTGATCCCAGTGACAGAAAGGGAACCGACACGTATGTATCGTTGCTAGTAAGGATAAAAATATGAGATCTATATCTACCGCCATATAGATAAATGGATCTTGTCTACATCATGTCATTGTTCTTATTGCATTACTTCATTTTCCATGAACTTAATACACTATATGCATGCTGGATAGCGGTCGATGTGTGGAGTAATAGTAGTAGATGCAGGCAAGAGTCGGTCTACTAATCTTGGACGTGATGCCTATGTAATGATCATTGCCTGGATATCGTCATAATTATTTGAAGTTCTATCAATTGCCCAACAGTAATTTGTTTACCCACTGTTTGCTATTTTTCTTGAGAGAAGCCACTAGTGAAACCTATGGCCCCCGGGTCTTCTTTCTCATATATTTGCCTTTACGATCTACCTTTTTATTTGCTTTTATTTTCAGATCTATTAAACCAAAAACCCAAAAATACCTTGCGGAAATTTATTTTATTTGGCGTTCGGTCTATCCATATTTACAACTTTATCTCCCGTTACACGCCGTTTCTCGCGCCGTTACCCGAAAGGGATTGACAACCCCTATAACACGTCAGGTTGAGAGGTGTTGTTATTTGTGTGCGGGGGATGTTTACGTTGTGTTGCTTGGTTCTCCTACTGGTTCGATAACCTTGGTTTCATAACTGAGGGAAATACCTACCGTCACTGTGCTACATCATCCCTCCCTCTCCAGGGAATTACCGACGTAGTTGCAGCTACCATCAAGGAGAATTTCTGGCACCGTTGCCGGGGAGGATCTTCAACATAACCAGGTTCCTAATCACAAATCTCATCTCCTTGCAATTTACATTATTCGCCATTTGCCTCTCATTTTCCTCGCCCCCACTTCACAAAAAATTGTCGTTTTATTCGCCTCTCTTTTTTCGTTCGCCGTTTTCTTGTCGGATCTATCCTTTGCTTGCAATCATGAGTGATTTCGGAATGGCACCAACAGATGATGGCTTGACTCATAAGATTGGATGTACAAGCAATCTGGATGCTAAAAATTTTATCTTGGGGCAAGGGAACATTATGGGAAAAGAACGTATCCAAGAATTTTTCAATTATGTCAGAAATCTAAGTCTGGATGATGCTCCTATACTTAAAACTACTAGATCTTATGTGGATGCTATTTCAGCACTAGTTCTGAAACTTGAAAGCAAATTTATCCGCACTCATCCTACTTTGCAAAGATTGTTTTTGGAGCTTCCCGAAATAAAGAATCCTAGAGCCAAAAAGTTGGCCACTCTCGTTCTTATGAATGAGTTTGACTACATAATTCAGGAACCTAGGGAAATCTTTGATTTTTATGGTATGAATCGTGAAAAACCCGTGATAGATGAAATTATTTACAATAGTGACTATGCACTAAGGCATTTTCTTGGGGATAATAAGATCTTTGATGAGAATCTTAAAAAGGAGGTCCCCGTTCTAGATATAATCCAACAAGTTTTTAATAAGGTTAATCAACACTATTCTTGGATTGTAGCGGGAAATCAAAGGGGTTATGATGAAAATCAACTAAGGAATGCTAAAGTTTCTATGGACAATATGTTTTATGTTGTGTTTAAAAAACCTCTTGATAAAAATACCCCCAAGAAAATTAAGAAGAATAAGAAGGATGACAAAACTTAGATCCTTGCTTTATGCCTAGCTAAGGGCGTAAAACTATAGCGCTTGTTGGGAGGCAACCCAATGAATAAAATTTATTTTTGCTTATTGCTTTCTGTTCTTGTGTGTTTACACAATTATGCTACTGTTATGATTGTGTTTTTTTGTTTTTAGTGTTTGTGCCAAGTAAATCCTTTAGGATCTTCTTGGGCAATAGTTGTTTGATCTTGCTGAAAAAACAGAAACTTTTCCGCTCACAAAATTAATTTTTATTTTATACCAGAGAGCGATAAAATACCCATTCCAATTGCAGTAGATCAATATACAAATTTCTCAGGTCGTCCTAATTTTTCATACTTTTTTGAGTTACAGAAGTATTCGAAATAGTCAAATTGCTACAGATTGTTCTGTTTTGACAGATTCTGTTTTCTTTGTGTTGTGTGCTTATTTTGATGGCTCTATGGTTTTCTTTGATGAGTTTTTGCCATAGAAAGGTTGGAATACATTAGATATAATACAAAAACAAAATATGAATTGGTTTGGTATAGCACTTATAGTAGTGATTTATTATTCTTATACTAACGGATCTCACGGAGGCTTTGTTGAGTTTTGTGTGATTGAAGTTTTCAAGTTTTGGGTTATCTTACGATGGATGAAGAAAGGATGTAAGAGCCTAAGCTTCGGGATGCCCCGGCATCCCAAGATATTATCCAAGAATGAGCAACCAACTAAGCTTGGGGATGCCCCCGAGTGGCATCCCCGCTTTCTTCCAACAACTATCGGTATTTTACTCGAGGCTATATTTTTATTCGTCACATGATATATGTTTTGCTTGGAGCGTATTGTATGATATGTGTCTTTGTTTGTTTTATTTTGTGTTTGAAGTCATCAATCCTTGCTGGACACACCTATTTGAGAGTGCCAAAAGTATGTCATGACTTGTTAGAATTGCTCTCTATGCTTCACTTAAATCTTTTATGAGCTAGGACTTGCTCTCTTGCTTCACTTAGATTTATTTGAGAGTTAGTAAAATTTTGAAGAAATTTTCTCTTGCTTCACTTAAATTATTTTGAGAGAAATAAATTTGTTATGCTCATGATGTTCACTTATATTTGTTTGATCTTATGAAAAGCAACACATGAAAATTAGTCCCAAAGTGATAGATATCCAAGAAGGATAAAGTAAAAGAAAATGTCATGAAGATCATTGGACAAAATAAACTTGATTCTTAGTAATAGTTTTGAGATATGATGATGTGATATGTGAGTCATCTTGATGAGTAATTATGCTTTAGTAGGAATATTGCTGTTAAGGTTTGTGATTCCCTATGCATGAACGGAAGTCAATAATCATGCAATGAAAATTATATCCTACTTGTGGTGCATTATTCAGTGTTAATTATGCTTAATGCTTGCTTATGAGATTATTCGTTTCTTGGTTGGTCGCTTCCCAATCTTTTTGCTAGCCTTCATTTTGCACTAAGTATGATCACTACTTGTGCATCCAAAATCCTTTAAACTAGTTTTGCCACATGAGTCCACTATATCTACCTATATGTGTGTCGGTGTACAAAAGTAGGGGCTCTCCTTCATACCCCTTTACTTGTGCACGGGCAGTCAGAGCCGCGCTACTACCTCTTGAGCACTGCGTTGGATTTCCCCGAAGAGGAAAGGATGATGCAGCAAAGTAGCATAAGTATTTCCCTTAGTTTTTGAGAACCAAGGTATCAATCCAGTAGGAGGTTGCGTGCGCGTCCCTAGTGCCTGCAGAAAACAAATAACTCCTCGCAACCAACGCGATAAGGGGTTGTCAATCCCTTCACGGTCACTTACGAGAGTGAGATCTGATAGATATGATAAGATAATATTTTTGTGATAAAGATGCAAAGTAAAATAAAAGCAAAGTAAAAAAGCAAAGGAAATAACTAAGTATTGGAAGATTAATATGATGAAGATAGACCCGGGGGCCATAGGTTTCACTAGTGGCTTCTCTCAAGAGCATAAGTATTTTACGGTGGGTGAAAGACTTATTGTTGAGAAATTGACAGAATTGAGCATAGTTATGAGAATATCTAGGTATGATCATGTATATAGGCATCACGTCCGAGACAAGTAGACCGACTCCTGCCTGCATCTACTACTATTACTCCACTCATCGACTACTATCCAGCATGTATCTAGAGTATTAAGTTAATGAAAACAGAGTAATGCCTTAAGCAAGATGACATGATGTAGAGGGATAAATTCATGCAATATGATAAAAAAAAACCCATCTTGTTATCCTCGATGGCAACAATACAATACGTGCCTTGCTTCCCCTACTGTCACTGGGAAAGGACACCGCAAGATTGAACCAAAAGCAAAGCACTTCTCCCATTGCAAGAAAGATCTATCTAGTAGGCAAAATCCAACTGATAATTCAAAGAGACTTGCAAATATAACCAATCATACATAAAAGAATTCAGAGAAGATTCAAATATTGTTCATAGATAAACTTGATCATAAACCCACAATTCATCGGTCTCAACAAACACACCGCAAAAAGAAGATTACATCGAATAAATTTCCACAAGAGAGGGGGAGAACATTGTATTTATATCCAAAAAGAGAGAAGAAGCCATCTAGCTAATAACTATGGACCCGAAGGTCTGAGGTAAACTACTCACACTTCATCAGAGAGGCTATGGTGTTGATGTAGAAGCCCTCCGTGATGGATACCCCCTCAGCCGGAGCTCCGGAACAGGCCCCAAGATGGGATCTCATGGATACAGAAAGTTGCGGCGGTGGAATTAGGGTTTTGGCTCCGTATCTGATTGTTTGGGGGTACATAGGTATATATAGGAGGAAGGAGTACGTCGGTGGAGCAACAGGGGGCCCACGAGGGTGGAGGGCGCGCCTGGGGGGGTAGGCGCGCCCCCTACCTCGTGGCCTCCTCTTTTGTTTCTTGATGTAGGGTCCAAGTCTCCTGGATCATGTTCGGTGAGAAAATCACATTCCCGAAGGTTTCATTCCGTCTGGACTCCATTTGATATTCCTTTTCTTCGATACCCTAAAATAGGCAAAAAAAACAGCAATTCTGGGCTGGGCCTCCGGTTAATAGGTTAGTCCCAAAAATAATATAAAGTGGAAAATAAAGCCCAATAATGTCCAAAACAGTAGATAATATAGCATGGAGCAATCAAAAATTATAGATACGTTGGAGACGTATCAAGCATCCCCAAGCTTATTTCCTGCTCGTCCTCGAGTAGGTAAATGATAAAAACAGAATTTTTGATGCGGAGTGCTACTTGGCATAATTTCAATATAATTCTTCTTAATTGTGGTATGAATATTCAGATCCGAAAGATTCAAGACAAAAGTTCATATTGACATAAAAATAATAATACTTCAAGCATACTTAACTAAGCAATTATGTCTTCTTGAAATAACATGGCCAAAGGAAGTTCATCCCTACAAAATCATATAGTTTAGGCATGCTCCATTTTCGTCACACAAGAATGCTCTCATCATGCACAACCCCGATGACAAGCCAAGCAATTGTTTCACTTTAGTAATCTCAAACCTATAAACTTTCATGCAATATATAAGCGCGAGCCATGGACATAACACTATGGGTGGAATAGAATGTGATGATGGGGGTTATGTGGAGAAGACAAAAAAGGAGAAAGTCTCACATCAATGAGGCTAATCAATGGGCTATGGAGATGACCATCGATTGATGTTAATGCAAGGAGTAGTGATTGCCATGCAACAGATGCACTAGAGCTATAAATGTATGAAAGCTCAACAAAAGAAACTAAGTGGGTGTGCATCCAACTTGCTTGCTCACGAATACCTAGGGCACATGAGGAGGCCCATTGTTGGAATATACAAGACAAGTTCTATAATGAAAAATTCCCACTAGTATATGAAAGTGACAAAAGACTCTCTATCATGAAGATTATGGTGCTACTTTGAAGCACAAGTGTGGCAAAGGATAGTAGCACTGTCCCTTCTCTCTTTTTCTCTCATCTTTTTTGGGGCCTTCTCTTTTTTATGGCCTTTCTTTTATATATATATATTTCTCACTTGGGACAATGCTCTAGAAAATGATGATCATCACACTTCTATTTATTTACAACTCAATGATTACAACTCGATACTAGAACAAAAGATGACTCTATATGAATGCCTCCGGCGGTGTACCGGGATATGCAATAAATCAAGACTGACATGTATGAAAATTATGAATGGTGGCTTTGCCACAAATACTATGTCAACTACATGATCATGCTAAGCAATAGGACAATGATGAATATGTCATGATAAACGGAATGGTGGAAAGTTGCATGGCAATATATCTCGGAATGGCTATGGAAATGCCATAATAGGTAGGTATGGTGGCTTTTTTGAGGAAGATATAAGGAGGTTTACGTGTGAAAGAGCGTATCATATCATGGGGTTTGGATGCACCGGCGAAGTTTGCACCAACTCTCAATGTGAGAAAGGGCAATGCACAGTACCAAAGAGGCTAGCAATGATGGAAGGGTGAGAGTGCGTATAATCCATGGACTCAACATTAGTCATAAAGAACTCACATACTTATTGCAAAAATCTACAAGTCATCAAAAACCAAGCACTACGCGCATGCTTCTAGGGGGATAGATTGGTAGGAAAATACCATCGCTCGTCCCCGACCGCCACTCATAAGGAAGACATTCAAAGAACACCTCATGTTTCAAATTTGTTACATAACGTTTACCATACGTGCATGCTACAGGACTTGCAAACTTCAACACAAGCATTTCTCAAATTCACAACTACTCAACTAGCACGACTTTGATATTATTACCTCCATATCTCAAAACAATCATCAAGCATCAAACTTCTCTTAGTATTCAAAATACTTATAAGAAATTTTTTATTAATCTTGAATACCTAGCATATTAGGATTATTTGAGAAAATTACCATGCTATTTAAGACTCTCAAAATAATCTAAGTGAAGCATGAGAGATCAATAGTTTCTATAAAACAAATCCACCACCGTGCTCTAAAAGATATAAGTGAAGTACTAGAGCAAAACTATATAACTCAAAAGATATAAGCAAAGCACATAGAGTATTCTAACAAATTCCAAATCATGTATGGCTCTCTCAAAAGGTGTGTACAGAAAGGATGATTGTGGTAAACTAAAAATCAAAGACTCAAATCATACAAGACGCTCCAAGCAAAACACATATCATGTGGTGAATAAAAATATAGCTCCAAGTAAAGTTACCGATAGAAGTAGACGAAAGAGGGGATGCCTTCCGGGGCATCCCCAAGCTTTGGCTTTTAGGTGTCCTTAGATTATCTTGGGGGTGCCATGGGAATCCCCAAGCTTAGGCTCTTGCAACTCCTTGTTCGATATTCCATCAAATCTTTACCCAAAACTTGAAAACTTCACAACACAAAACTCAAAGTAGAAAATCTCGTGAGCTCCGTTAGCGAAAGAAAACAAAAGACCACTTCAAAGTACTGTAGTGAACTCATTATTTATTTATATTGGTGTTAAATCTATTGTATTACAACTTTATCTATGGTTTATAAACTATTGTACTAGCCATAGATTCATCAAAATAAGCAAACAACACATGAAAAACAGAATCTGTCAAAAACAGAACAGTCTGTAGTAATCTGTAGCTAGCAAAAGATCTGGAACCCCAAAAATTCTAAAATAAATTGCTGGACGTGAGGAATTTATTTATTAATCATCTGAAAAAAGAATTAACTAAATATCACTTCCCAAATAAAAATGGCAGCAGTTCTCGTGAGCACTAAAGTTTCTGTTTTTTACAGCAAGATATCAAGACTTTCCCCAGATCTTCCCAACGGTTCTACTTGGCACAAACACTAATTAAACAAAAAAACACAACCAAAACAGAGGCTAGGTAAATTATTTATTACTAAACAGGAGCAAAAAGCAAGGAATAAAAATAAAATTGGGTTGCCTCCCAACAAGCGCTATCGTTTAACGCCCCTAGCTAGGCATAAAAAGTAAGGATAGATCTAGGTATTGCCATCTTTGGTAGGCAATCCATAAGTGGCTCTCATAATAGATTCATAAGGTAATTTAATTTTATTTCTAGGAAAGTGTTCCATGCCTTTCCTTAGCGGAAATTGGAATCTAATATTTCCTTCCTTCATATCAATAATTGCACCAATCGTTCTAAGGAAAGGTCTACCAAGAATGATAGGACATGAAGGATTGCAATCTATATCAAGAACGATAAAATCTACGGGCACATAATTCCTATTTGCAACAATAAGAACATCATTAATTCTTACCATGGGTTTCTTAATAATGGAATCCGCAAGGAGCAAGTTTAGAGAGCAATCATCAAAATCACGGAAACCTAACAAATCACACAAAGTCTTTGGAATCATGGAAACACTAGCACCCAAATAACATAAAGCATAGAACTCATGATCTTTGATCTTAATTTTAATAGTTGGTTCCCACTCATCATAAAGTTTTCTAGGGATAGAAACTTCCAACTCAAGTTTTTCTTCATAAGATTGCATCAAGGCATCAATGATATGTTTAGTAAACACTTTATTTTGACTATAAGCATGAGGAGAATTTCGCATGGATTGTAACAAGGAAATACAATCAATCAAAGAGCAATTTTCATAATTAAATTCCTTGAAATCCAAAATAGTGGGTTTAGCAACATCTAGGGTTTTAATTTCTTCAATCCCACTTTCATCAAATTTAGCATCAAGATCTAAAAACTCCGAATTTTTGGAACGCCTTCTAGGTAAAGGTGGATCATATTCAGTCCCATCATTATCAAGATTCATATTGAAAAACAAATATTTAATAGGGGGCACATCAATAACTTTTAGATCTTCATCTTTATTTTCATAGGAACTAGAAGAACATGCTTTTATAAAGGCATCTTTCTTAGCACGCATCCTAGCAGTTCTATCTTTGCATTCATCAATGGAAATTCTCATGGCTTTGAGAGACTCATTGATATCATGCTTAGGTGGAATAGATCTAAGTTTCAAAGAATCAACATCAAGAGAAATTCTATCAACGTTCCTAGCCAAATCATCAATCTTAAGCAATTTTTCTTCAATCAAAGCATTGAAATTCTTTTGCGAAGTAATAAATTATTTAATATTAGATTCAAAATCAAAGGGAATCTCATTATAATTTCCATAAGAGTTGTTGTAGGAATTTCCATAATTATTAGAGGGATTACTAGGATAAGGCCCAGGATTAAAACTTCCTCTATACGCGTTGTTACCAAAATTATTCCTACCAACAAAATTCACATCCATAGATTCATTATTATTCTCAATCAAAGTAGACAAGGGCATATCATTAGGATCAGAACAAACACTCTTACTAGCAAATAATTTCATAAGTTCATCCATCTTTCCACTCAAAACATTAATTTCTTCTATCGCATGCACCTTTTTATTAGTAGATCTTTCAGTATGCCATTGGGAATAATTAACCATAATATTATCTAGGAGTTTAGTAGCTTATCCTAAAGTGATTTCCATAAAAGTGCCTCCCGCGGCCGAATCTAAAAGATTTCTAGAAGCAAAATTCAATCCGGCATAAAATTTTTGTATAATCATCCACAAATTCAAACCATGAGTAGGGCGATTACGTATCATTAATTTCATCCTCTCCCAAGCTTGTGCAACATGTTCATGATCAAGTTGCTTAAAATTCATAATATCGTTTCTAAGGGAGATGATCTTAGCGGGAGGGAAATACTTAGAGATAAAAGCATCTTTGCACTTGTTCCAAGAATCAATACTATTTTTAGGCAAAGAGGAAAACCAAGCTTTAGCACGGTCTCTAAGAGAAAAAGGAAATAGCTTCAACTTGACAATATCATTGTCCACATCTTTATTCTTCTGCATATCACACAAATCAACAAAGCTATTTAGATGGGTAGCGGCATCTTCACTAGGAAGGCTGGAGAATGGATCTTTCATGACAAGATTCAGCATCGGTAAGAGGAGCAATCGGAGTGCTAATAAAATCATTGTTGTTGGTATTGGTAAAGTCACACAGTTTAGTGTTATCTTGAGCCATCATGACAAGCAAGCAATCCAACACACAAGCAAACAAAAAGCAAGCGGGAAAAAAGAGGCAAATAGAGAAAGAGAGGGAGGATAGAGAGAGAGAGAGGGCGAATAAAACGGCAAGGGTGAAGTGGGGGAGAGGAAAACGAGAGGCAAATGGCAAATAATGTAATGCGGGAGATAAGGATTGTGATGGGTACTTGGTATGTTGACTTTTGTGTAGACTCCCCGGCAATGGCGCCAGAAATGGCTCATTGTCGAGAGTCAGATCTTGACTTGCGCGAACCTCCCCAGCAACGGCGCCAGAAATGGCTCGTTGTCGGGAGTCAGATCTTGACTTGCGCGAACCTCCCCGGCAACGGCGCCAGAAATCCTTCTTGCTACCTCTTGAGCACTGCGTTGGATTTCCCCGAAGAGGAAAGGATGATGCAGCAAAGTAGCGTAAGTATTTCCCTCAGTTTTTGAGAACCAAGGTATCAATCCAGTAGGAGGTTGCGCGTGCGTCCCTAGTACCTGCACAAAACAAATAACTCCTCGCAACCAACACGTTAAGGGGTTGTGAATCCCTTCACAGTCACTTACGAGAGTGAGATGTGATAGATTTGATAAGATGATATTTTTGGTATTTTTGTGATAAAGATGCAAAGTAAAATAAAAGAAAAGTAAAAAAGCAAAGGAAATAACTAAGTATTGGAAGATTAATATGATGAAGATAGACCCGGGGGCCATAGGTTTCACTAGTGGCTTCTCTCAAGAGCATAAGTATTTTACGGTGGGTGAAAGAATTACTATTGAGCAATTGACAGAATTGAGCATAGTTATGAGAATATCTAGGTATGATCATGTATATAGGCATCACGTCCGAGACAAGTAGACCGACTCCTACCTGCATCTACTACTATTACTCCACTCATCGACCGCTATCCAGCATGCATCTAGAGTATTAAGTTCATGAAAACAGAGTAACGCCTTAAGCAAGATGACATGATGTAGAGGGATAAATTCATGCAATATGATAAAAAACATCTTGTTATCCTCGATGGCAACAATACAATACGTGCCTTGCTGCCCCTACTGCCACTGGGAAAGGACACCGCAAGATTGAACCCAAAGCTAAGCACTTCTCCCATTGCAAGAAAGATCAATCTAGTAGGCCAAACCAAACTGATAATTTGAAGAGACTTGCAAAGATAACCAATCATATATAAAAGAATTCAGAGAAGATCAAATATTGTTCATAGATAAACTTGATTATAAACACACAATTCATCGGTCTCAACAAACACACCGCAAAAAGAAGATTACATCGAATAGATCTCCACAAGAGAGGGGGAGAACATTGTATTGAGATCCAAAGAGAGAGAAGAAGCCATCTAGCTAATAACTATGGACACGAAGGTCTGAGGTAAACTACTCACACTTCATCGGAGAGGCTATGGTGTTGATGTAGAAGCCCTCCGTGATGGATACCCCCTCCGGCGGAGCTCTGGAACAGGCCCCAAGATGGGATCTCGTGGATACAGAAAGTTGCGGCGGTGGAATTAGGGTTTTGGCTCCGTATCTGATCATTTGGGGGTATGTAGGTATATATAGGAGGAAGGAGTACGTCGGTGGAGCAACAGGGGGCCCACGAGGGTGGAGGGCGCGCTTGGGGGGGTAGGCGCGCCCCCTACCTCGTGGCCTCCTATTTTGTTTCTTGACGTAGGGTCCAAGTCTCCTGGATCATGTTCGGTGAGAAAATCACATTCCTGAAGGTTTCATTCCATTTGGACTCCGTTTGATATTCCTTTTCTTCAAAACCCTAAAATAGGCAAAAACAACAATTCTGGGCTGGGCCTCCGGTTAATAGGTTAGTCCCAAAAATAATATAAAAGTGGAAAATAAAGCCCAATAATGTCCAAAAGAGTAGATAATATATCATGGAGCAATCAAAAATTATAGATGCGTTGGAGACATATCATGCACCCATGGCCGCGCTGAGCAGGGTGGAGGAGGGAAGCCGGAGCACAAGACGACTGAAGCAACGCCAAGACCAGAGGCACGGAGAGCAAAAGGGCGAGGTGGACTCCCCAAGCAAGACCCTTGCCGGGGCGGCTTCCGCAGCACCAGCAAGATCCTTGCCTGGGCAACATGCCCAATGCCATTAGAGCGTGCCGCCCTTGAGCCAAGGGGTTCCAACACCATCAACCACATTGGAACCAAGGCTCGGGAGGCGCCTCCATGGTGGCATGTAGATCTTTGTGGAGATCATAAATACACAAGAATCAGATGAGGACCAGAAGACGACGATCCTTGGCAAGATCCTTGCCAAGGAAATCAACAAGACCCCCGGCAAGATCCTTGCTGGGGATGACCGCAGTGCCACTGCAAGACCTTTGTCGGGCCCCCGGCAAGACCCTTGCCGAGGACATCTACGGGGCCGCAGCCAGGCCCACGTCTGCCAAGGCTCCACCGCAGCTCCCATGCAGTTGCTAGATCAACCAGCTGGGCAGGCATCTGCATGGCAGCATGCGGCCTCCACACCGACTCAGCAAGCGCCTGCGTGGTGGCATGCAGATCTTCGTGAAGACTCCGCCACCACACTAGCCTAGCAGCCAGCCAACGTGGCGCTACAATGCCTCGTCAACTCGGATGCGCGTCGGAGCCAGGCGAGGCGGCGACAACTTGGACGAGCTTCCTAGCTGTCCCAGATAAAGCAAGAGGGGCACGTCGGCAGCGCATTAAATGCATTTGTACAACTGTGCTAGAGGATAGACTCAGCCACTATACACCTTTCCACCTCCTGTGTGCCACTGTGGCGACCCCTTTTGGCTATAAAAGGAGGCCCGAGCCGTATTGGAGGGGGATTCGGATCTTTGGAACTAGACACACATCGTAGCTAGTTCAAGAACTCAAGAATGCTCAAATACACATCAAAGCAGGACTAGGGTTTTACGCGTCTCCGCAGCCCGAACCTGGGTAAACGATCTTTGTGCTGACCGCCAGACCCGCTCCTTGCACAACCCCGCACCCGCCAACCGTAGAAGGGATCCCAGTGATCCCATAGGTGTCGTTTCTGCCAACATCTCTAGCACGCCAGGCAGGGGGTGCGCAGTTGTGGAAATCTGGTCTGGTTGAAGCAGCGACTTCATCATGGTCGTCACCCCAAGGAAAAAGGTGACCGAACAAGTGGCATCCTCGGTGGATGCAGTGAACACTCACGCAGTGGCAGAAAAGCTAAGTCATGCAAAACTTTGAGCAATTCCTTTTTATATATAAGGTTATCATCCTCGATGATCTTGCCCTATGTATGGAAAACCTGCATGCAATGGGGCCTTGCCACTATTGGCAACGCCCTCGTTGTGTTTCCACTCCGCTCAACAGTTCGAGCGGCTGCATCGAGAACGGCAGGGTGACCTTCTGCAATTGGCAACGCTCTCGTTCTGTCTCGAGTCTGCTCAACAGTTCGAGCGGCCGCGTTAAGAGTAGTGAGGTGGTTTACCCGGCAGCAAGCACACCCAGCAGGCCATTGGGGATCCGTCCTCAAGGTGCCGCGGCCTGGGTTTCCGTGCCGGCAAGCCTACCCGATTAACGTAGGGTGGACATACAAAGGGAGATAAAACGGGAAAATAACATGCATCGTTTCAAAAGCACTGCAGAGTTATATTACATCAATTGTTATTGTGGTTCTAACTAAAGATAAAAATTGTCTTGGTCATGAACCCACAGCGGGATAAGAAACGGGGCGCCTAGTCCCGACGCTGGCCTTCTATCCTCCGAACTCCGTCGATGCGGCTGATGATGGGCTCGATACGCTCCTCGAGCGGCGTGAGGTCCACATCCTCCGGTAAGCTCTCCAGCGCAGCGTCGAAGTCGAGGTCAGGATTCTAGTACGCCACCTTGGTGAGGACCTTGGTCATGGCACCCCGGCAAAGCCTCCGGGCCTCCTTGGCCAGAGAGGCCGCCCTGTTGGAGTGGAACCGCTCCAGGGCCTCGAGAACACCCTCAAAGAACAGGGTCAGCCTGGCATTAGGACTCATGTTCGGCTCCAGGATGTACCTCACGTTTGGCATCCCCATGGTAGCCAGCTGCGTGGTGATCCTGCCGGCGACATCGGCGAGGTGGCTGACCCAGAGTTTCTTGCCCTCCACAAAATCCGCATGGTTGGCTGCGTCATTCTTCCGCAACTGCCTCTCCTCCTCTAGATTCTTGGTCAGGGTCTCCTCCCGGGCCCTGACCTCCGAGAGCATCCCCTCAAGACCCTCTAGCTTCAGCTTTAAGTCCTTGATGGACTCGTTGGCCGTGGAGAGTGGCTCGACCTTGTCGAGGACTGCAACCTGCGCGTCAGCCAAGGTGCCCTTGGCCGCGTCCCTCTCCCCCGTTAGCTCCTGGATCTGCTTCTTCAGCCCGTCCCGCTCCATCTCTAGCTCGTTCACCTTGCCGGCATGGACCTGGGCCTGAGCATTGAGTGCCTCCTCGTGCCTCTGCTCCAGTTCCTGGGTCCGCCGCACGATAAGCTCCTTGACCTCCTCGTCCTTGCCGCGGAGTGTCGCGGCGAGTTTCTCCTCGCGAGCGGCAAGGTCCTCCTCCTGGGAGTTCAGCTCGTCCTGGTGCTGATGCCGAGCAGCCTCATCCTTGGTGGCCTGTTGACTCGTCGCCTCCTGGGCCTTCTCGATATCGGCCTGCTTCATGACAAGCTCCAGCTTGCGCTCGGCCAGTAGATCCTGGGAGGTCTTCAGTTCCTCATAGGCCCGGCGAAACCAAGCCTGCATCTCGGCGATGCGCCCCTCGAGGTCCGCCTCCGCCTTGTCCACCGCTGCCATCCTGGACTTGGCCTTGTCCAAGCGGGCCCGGTGAAGTTCCTGGAGCTTATGGAAGTTGGCGCTCATGCCCTGGAGGAGCCACTCTTCCTGGGAACCGCCGCCACCGATGCTCGGTTCGTCAATGACCTCAAGCTCGGCAGTGGCAAGCACCTCGTCATCGAACACCTCCCCCTCGGTGGGCGCCCTGGTGCGGGCTGTCCATGGGAGGTGGACGAAGAGGTCGTGGCTCACCTTCAGATACTTGCCCAAGCCAGAGGCGGCGGAGGAGGAAGGATGGTCGTCTACCACCTCATCCTCGGTAGCGGCCTTGCTGGCCTCCCCGGTAGGCCCCTTGTCGGCCTCCTCGGCAGCGGCCTCGCCGGTCTCCCCGGAAGGCCCCTTGGCGGCGTCCTCAGCAACACCCTTGGCGGCCTCCTCAGTGGCGATCTCGTCGGCCTAGGCCGCGGCATCCCTGGCAACCTCCTCGATGACAGTGTCCGCGTCCTCCCGGTCCGCCGAGGAAGGATCTGGATACCAAGAAGGAGAATGAGGCGAAATCAAGACCAAAATTTGAAAGAAGAAAAACAAGCGGGAACACGAGGCAAACAACTCACCCGTGCCAAGCTGGGAAGAAGTGGCCCCCTCCCCACCAACATCCGGTGCCGGGACGGAGCCGCCGGTGCCTAGGTTCACCTCCTCCTCCTCCGTGCGCATGGGATTGGTGCTTGGCGCCCTTGCCAGGGATGCCCCTCGGGGCGGCGTGGTTGATGGGGGCGGCATGTTGGTGTAGTGATCCAACCTCAAACTGTCGAATCTTTGTGCATAAGTGTCATCCCTGGATCGGTAATGCTGACACACACAGTACTTCGAAGGATTTATAACAGAGTAGCAATCACACACTTATTACATTGATAGTCTCAAGAGAGAACTTATTACAATAAATATGGCTTAAGGCCATCTAAATAAGATAACAGCCGAAGGCTTGGAAGATAAAGTGAGTCCATCAACTCCAACGGCATAGCTGACTACACAACAACGACCTAGCGCACCTTACTCTTCGTCTGAACAGTCTGCAACATGATATGTTGCAGCCCGAAACGGGCCAGCACATGGAATATGCTGGCAAGATAACACAGTAGAGCAATGAACGAGTAAAGACTATCACTACATGCATATGAGGCTGGTGGAGGCTCTACGGTTTTAATGTTTTTGCGAAAAGCAAATTTTTCCCTACAACAAAGGAATATATTTTATTTAACTATCATGGTAGTTATTAAACATTGAGAAGGTTCCTCCAACTCAATCCCAATTAAACAGTATTAATAACCCAAAAATTAAGTAATAGAGTGATGAGATCAACATGATAATCCAAGATCCAGATACTCAAGATGTCCATAACCGGGACACAGCTAACCATGATTAGTTTGTACACTTTGCAAAGGTTTGCGCACTTTTCCCCACAAGACTCAATCTCCTCTGGATTTATGGCACTACATGGTGTTTGAGAAACGGATGACCGAGACACAGTCTTTCATAAGCATTAACTCTAACCCCGGGTAGACCGTACCAACCTACATCCCCTACATCTGCTAGCCTACCACTGGAAGAGGTCATGCAACTTACTCCACTATGCTAGAGCCCATAATAGCTTGTGGCTGCACACGGAAATTTCTAGCATGAATAATCTTATGATCCCTTTGAGCCTGGGTGGCGAACCATAGGATGATCACACGGGTACTCCGGGATATCCTAGGACAACACTGAATTCTCTAGGTGCCCGCAACCAATCCATCCAGATGTGTATTTAAGTAGCCACCTTAAGTTAACCATTAATTAACAATCTCACATCTGTCATGGATACACTCAAACCCAATCCACGTCTACGAGCATAGCATGGCGATATAAACATAACATAGAAGTAACTCCCAAGGGTTTGATAATAAAAGGGCAATAGGTTCTACCTCATCATCTACTTCCCAAAACCCACATGTTAAGAGATCCTACTCATGCGATGTTTGAGGGTTGTATCTAATGCATAAAAACTGGGTAAGAAAAGAGTATGATCAAAGTGTTACTTGCCTTGTTGATGATCCGCAAAACCTAGTGACTCGTAGTAGCACGCTGCGCACTCCGAGAATTCTTTCGCAAACAAACAATTGCATACATAAGCACTCAAGCAAAGATGCAAGGATAAAACTTCAAATAAGAAGATCCAAACTGAAAGTTCAACTGAAGAGCTTCAATTTGCAAAAAGAATCAATCGAATTGGAGCAACGGAACTGAAACTACGATCAAAAGAATTTCAAATTCAAATCTTCTTGGAACCAAATTTTAAATTTTCAAAACCATGTTCAAGTTGATTAACTGGAAAGAGGGCTTCGACACGAAGATTTTGGCATTGGTTTCACTGGATTTGGACAAACGGTTGAAAAGTTGCGAGGGTTTGAAGATCAGGGGCTAATCTGCGATAAAAATAATCACGGATAGGTCCCTGGCGGAAAATAAAAGAAAAAAGAAAAAAAATATCGGACGAGCGTCTGCTAACAGAAGCAAACGAACGAAATTGTTCGTTAAAACGAGTTAACGAACAAACATTCGTGGAAAAGCTAAACCGAGAAAACCGAACCGATCTAACAAAAAAACAATCTAGGGTAAAAAACGATGATTTTACCTAAACAAAAAAACAGACGAGAACCGGCAAATCCGGCGGCGGCGGCTTCTAGCGGGGCTCCGGCAAGGCACGGGGTGGCGTGGGGCTGCGGGGCGGTGGCGCGGCGGTGGAGTGGAGTGGCAGCGGCGCGACGGCGGCAGCGGCAGGCGACGACGCGGCGACGATGTAGCACGGCCGGACTCCGGCGAGTCCGTGTCGTGCACGACTCGGGAAGGCGGCGGCGCTCGGATGGGCCGGCTGGGCTGCGACCCAGTTCGGTTCGGAGTTTTTTTTAAACAATTTCGCCGAAAGGAAAAAATCCTAAATAAATATAAGAAAATACTAAAAATGCCAAAAAACAATTTTCATCGTCTAAATTAAATATTTAGAACAAAGTGAACATTTTCTTGGCCTAAAGATGCAATAATTTTCTTATTCAAATAAAATAGCAATAAAATCCAAATAAAATAATTTATTTGATTTTAATAATTTTACTCTAATATTTCTTTTGTTTTGGAGAAGTCATATTATCCCCTCTCATATATTTTGATATTGAAATATTTTCAGAGAGAAAAATAATTAAAACTAAAGTGATCCACTTTTCAATATTTGAGAAAATTCAAATATGAAAACAATAAAATCCCCAACTCTCTCCGTGGGTCCTTGAGTTGCTTAGGATTTTAGGACCACAAAGCCAAAATGCAAATGAAATATGATATGCATATGATGACCTATGTATAACATTCCAAATTGAAAATTTGGGATGTTATAGTTGGGGGTGGCCCTCAGTGGCTCCTCCTACTACCGTCCTCCTCCTGCAACCATGGCAAGGCCATCACCAAGAGATCGTGTCCCAGCACACGTCGATGGGGAGCGAGTGATGAACGCACGCTGGGGGCTGCGCCGGGGGCTGCTCTCCACCACCAGCGGCGTACTCGAGGTGCCCGCCGGGGGCTGGCCGCCCTTCAAGGCCCTGGCCCTCTTCACCACCCTCTGGGCCAGCGTCTCCATATCCCTGTCAAGATGAAGACAAGTCAAGAAAAGTGGCACGGTCTGAAGGGACGGAGATGACAAAAGACAAGATACTTACTCATCCTCCGCCTCCTCTTCCGCTGCCTTCCTCTTCCTCCTCGGGCTAAGGGACCCGAGGTCGAAGATGACCTCCGTGTCGTCGTCTGCAGGAGGAGGGGAAGTGGGTGGAGTCCGATGACACTTGGACGAAGAAGAGGCAATCACTTTCTTCTTCACCACCGCAGCCTTCACCGCCTTCCCCGCTGCCGCAGCCCTCGTCTGGCGCACGACACCTCCTGAGGTTGTTGCGGTTGCGCGGCCCTGCTGGGCCGGACCGGCTCACCAGAGCTAGCCCGCCACAGGACACGCCCTCTCCCCATGGTCGGGGGGTCGACAGCCTCGACCTCCTCCCCGTACGACTCATTGATCTCATCTTCAATGAGAAGGGCCCCGGTGTCGGCGCTGCTGGCCTCCCCAGCGGATTCCATCCACTGGGCGAGCTCCTTCTCCTCCGCGGCCGCCGCAGCCTCGTCCTCCATGCCACCTGCGCTGCCGGCCTCCTTGGCGAGCTCCGCCTTCGCCGCCCTGGCGGCGATATAGTCCAGCTTCGCTTGGGTGGTGTCCTGAATGAGCAGCGGCTGTTCACGGACGTACTTCTCCGACAAGGTGTCGAAGAACTTCTGCACCTGATCCGCCTCCGGCTCAACCCAATTTGGGTCAAGGCCGTGCGCATTACAGTCTGGCATCATGGCGATGATGTCGGTTTGGCGGGAGTTGTTGCTCAGCGGGACCACCCCCGCCGGCAACCCAAACAGGGGCCCCTTGGCAACCTTGCCGGCCTTCGCGGCCTTGCCGGTCCTCTCAGCCCTGCCGTCGTGGTTCATGTCGAGCTGAAAGAGCCGTTGGCAGAAGTGGGCGTGCCCCATCACCGTGAAGTTGTGGTTCAGGCCAGGGCGAAGCCGCATGATGTCAGCCGCATTCCTGAAAAGCTAGGCTCGCCTCCCCTTGTTTTGTAGTGGAGCAATTCAGCGGCGGATGAAATCCGCCCCGATCATCTCTAGGGTGAGCCCGGCAATGGTGAGGCGATGGATCCTAGTGATGGCGATCGTGAGCTTCCCATCTTGGGCGTCGACATCACCCCAGTCGTCTCTGCGATCCGGCGGTGCCTGGCGAACCTAGCAAAATTCCTGTGAGTCCTCCTCCTCAATCCAGCACCACCGGCTCCGCCACTCCTCCCACCTCTCCTTCTGAGCGCCCTCTGTATATGTCCCCTTCTCTTGGGTCCTTGGGATCCAGGCGACACAATCGGAGATGGCACCTCCCTTCTGGATCCGAGGATAGAAGTAGTGGCGGAAAAGCGCCGTGTTGGGATGCACTCCGGCGAAGCCCTCGCAGAGATGGGCGAAAAGGGCCATGCATGCCACAACATTTGGAGTGAAATCCAGAAGGTGGAAGTCATAGGTGTGCATGACATCGTTGAAGAAATCGGAGAAAGGGGGGCAGAGGCCGCAGGAAAAGTAGTCGATGAAGAATAGGTACCGATTCGGGCTGGCCTTGGTGAAATCAGCGGGGATGATGTGCGTGGACGGATGCCCCGTCATCTCTCCCCCCATCTTGCACCCCCATAGGGGCTTGAAGTTGTCCCGGAGGTGGACCGCATCAACCGTCGAGGGAAAGTAGGTGAGCTGCGTCCGCCGCGCCACCGACTCCCTCTCCGGCGGCTCCTTCCCCCCGGCGTCCTTGGCCACTCCTTTGCCTTTGCTGGTTTTGGGTGCCATGGCAGCTGCGAGAGGTGAAGGAGGAAGGACAGCGAAGACATGGTGGCGGCGAGCGAGAGCGATTGCTCGAGAAGGAAGAAGGAGGGGACGGCGGTTACGAGATTGGAGAAGGCACAAAGGGTAAATGAGCAGCGCGCCTGCATTTATTCCTTTTTACAGGGAAGGCGCGGGCCGCCTCTTTACCATTTACTGCGACATGACGCATGTGTGCGGAAACCGCCCCACGCATGACCCCCACGTCACGCATGACCTCCACGTCGCGTGTTCGGCGCGGGTCTTGGGGAAGCGCAGCGAGCGAAGGAGTTACTACAAGTAAAAATCCGCCCACCTACCCGCGCACCATTCTGGGCCTAGCCCAACAACACGTCGCATTTATGTGTGGCCCAGGCCCAGGGGCTCCTGTCGGTGTACAAAAGTAGGGGATCTCCTTCGTACCCCTTTACTTGTGCACGGGCAGTTAGAGCCGCGCCTGCAGCCGCACTGAGCAGGGAAGAGGAGGGAAGCCGGAGCACAAGACAACCGAAGCAACGCCGAGACCAAAGGCGCAGAGAGAAAAAGGGCGAGGTGGACTCCCCCCGCAAGACCCTTGCCGGGGCAACTTGCCCAATGCCAGCTGAGCGCGCCGCCCTTGAGCCAAGGGGTTCCAACGCCATCAACCACATTGGAACCAAGGCTCGGGAGGCGCCTCCATGGTGGCATGCAGATCTTTGTGGAGATCATAAATACACAAGATCAGATGAGGCCCAGAAGACGACGATCCTTGGCAAGATCCTTGTCAAGGAAATCCATGAGACCCCGGCAAGATCCTTGCCGGGGACGACCATAGTGCCACGACAAGACCCTTGTCGGGCCCTCGGCAAGACCCTTGCCAAGGACATCTGCGGGGCCGCAGACAGGCCCATGCCTGCCAAGGCTCCACCACCGCTCCCATGCAGCTGCTAGCTCAACCAGCTGGGTAGGCATCTGCGTGGCAGCATGCGGCCTCCACACCAAGTCAGCAAGCACCTGCGTGGTGGCATGCAGATCTTCATGAAGACTCCGCCACCACACCATCCCAGCAGCCAGCCAACGTGGCGCTACCACACCTCGTTAGCTCGGACGCGCGTTGGAGCCAGGTGAGGCGGTGACAGCTGGGACGAGCTTCCTAGCCGTCCCCGATAAAGCAAGAGGGGCACGTCGGCAACACATTAAATGCGTTTGTCCAACGGTGCTAGAGGATAGACTCAGCCACTATACACCTTTCCACCTCCTGTGTGCCACTGTGGCGACCCCTTTTGGCTATAAAAGGAGGCCTGAGGCGTACTGGAGGGGGATTCAGATCTTTGGAACTAGACACACATCGTAGCTAGTTCAAGAACTCAAGAACACTAAAATACACATCAAAGCAGGACTAGGGTTTTACACGTCTCCCGGCCTGAACCCCGTGCCCGCCAACCGTAGAAGGGATCCCAGTGATCCCATAGGTGTCGTTTCTGCCGACAATATGGTATTCTTTTGCCGTTCTAAGAAAATTTGCATTTGCCATCTCTAATTTCCAAAATAAACTTCTCTTTTGTGTGTTTGTTTCGCTCGCGGAACGGTGAGGGGTGGCTAATATTTTCCATGCTAGATGTGTTATTCTCAAGATGAGTGTTTATTCACTTGTCATTGCACGAGAGTAAGGCAAAGGTATTAGGGATGCCCAGTCCCGAAATGCAAAAAGAAATGAATTTACTTTATGTTGTCAAATAATAAATTCCTTGGAAAGTGTTGGTACGGAGGGCACCCGTGGATACGGTTAGCCATGGAAAGTGAAAGTTATGATGGAAAAGGAATAAACTTTATTTTCTGTTTGGGAACCGCCTATGATATATCTATGCATGGAAAGTATTGGGAACTCTAAGTCATTTTCGTTGGTGGGATGGATACACCTCCCAAAATGTTTCTATCTCAAATTTTTTGCTTTGAGCTCTAGCACCTCTACAAATCCCTACTTCCCTCTGCAAAAGGACTTTCTTTTACTTTATGCAATTTTTATTTTGAAATTTGAGTCTCCATCTTCTCTCATAAAAGCACCAACTAGGAGGCAATATGATCATGCTCAAGTATTGGGTGTAGTTGATATTCAAGTGTGTTTCATGAATGGATCAATGTTTGACCATGATGAGCTAGGGATAACTTGTTTTAGCATTGATATTTTGAAAGACATGGTTGCTTATTGATATGCTTGAGTATCTAAATTATTATGTCAAAACTAGACAATTGCTTGGAATCACATAAAAGTCCAAATGTCCATGCTATAAAGAAAATAATATGATATGACTTGATAAACAACACTCCACATCAAAAATTCTGTTTTTATCCATAGAGTAGGAGTTAAGCTTGGGGATGCTGATACGTCTCCAACGTATCTATAATTTTTGATTGTTCCATGCTGTTTTATTATCAATCTTGGATGTTTTATAATCTTTTTATAGTCATGTTATATCATTTTTGGTACTAACCTATTGACATAATGCCAAGTGCCAGTTGCTGTTTTTCCATGTTTTATACATCGTAGAAAATCAATATCAAATGGAGTCCAAATGCCACGAAACTTTATGGAGATTTTTTATGGGCTAGAAGGAAGGCAATGGGCCCTGGTTGCACCTGGGGGTGCCTCGAGGGGGGCACAACCCGCCAGGGCGCGCCAGGAGGCCCAGCCGCGCCCTGGTGGGTTGTGCCCACCTCGGGTGCCCCCGGACCGCCTCTTTGCTCTATAAATACCCCAAAAATACCAGAACCCTAGGGGAGTCGACGAAATATTCATCCAGCCGTCGTAGAGTCTAGAACCACCAGATCCAATCTAGACACCATCACGGAGGGGTTCACCACTTCCATTGGTGCCTCTCCGATGGTGTGTGAGTAGTTCTTTGTAGACCTTCGGGTCTGTAGTTAGTAGCTAGATGGCTTCATCTATCTCTCTCTCTCTCTCTATTCTCAATACAATGGTATTTTTGAGATCCATATGATGTAACCTCTTTTGCGGTGTGTTTGTTGGGATCGATGAACTTCGAGTTTATGATCAGATCTATCTTTTTATATCCATGAAAGTATTTGAGTTTCTTTGATCTCTTTTATGCATGACATCTTATAGCCTCATATTTCTTCTCCGATATTTGGGTTTTGTTTGGCCAACTTATCTATTTATCTTGCAATGGGAAGAGGTGCCCGGTAGTGGGTTCGATCTTACGGTGCTTGATCCCTGTGACTGAAAAGGAACCAACACGTATGTATCGTTGCTACTAAGGATAAAAAGATGATATCTATATCTACCGCCATATAGATAAATGGATCTTGTCTACATCATGTCATCGTTCTTATTGCATTACTCCATTTTTTCATGAACTTAATAAACTAGATGCATGCTGGATAGCGATCGATGTGTGGAGTAATAGTAGTAGATGCAGGCAGGAGTCGGTCTACTAATCTTGGACGTGATGCCTATGTAATGATCATTGCCTGGATATCATCATAATTATTTGAAGTTCTATCAATTGCCCAACAGTAATTTGTTTACCCACGATTTGCTATTTTTCTCGAGAGAAGCCACTAGTGAAACCTATGGCCCCCGGGTCTTCTTTCTGATATATTTGCCTTTGCGATCTACCTTTTTATTTGCTTTTATTTTGAGATCTATTAAACCAAAAACCCAAAAATACCTTGCTGCAATTTATTTTATTTGGCGTTCGATCTATCTATATTTACAACTTTATCTCCCGTCACATGTCGTTTCTGGCGCCGTTACCCTAAAGGGATTGACAACCCCTTTAACACGCCGGGTTACGAGGTGTTGTTATTTGTGTGCAGGGGCTGTTTACATTGTGTTGCTTCGTTCTCCTACTGGTTCAATAACCTTGGTTTCATAACTGAGGGAAATACCTACCGTCGCTGTGCTACATCATCCCTCCCTCTCCAGGGAATTATCGACGTAGTTGCAGCTACCATCAATGGTGCCCTAAGCAGTTATGCTACTACCGAGAAAGAATTTCTCATAGTTGTGTTTTCTTATGATAAATTCAGATCCTACATTATTGATTCTAAAGTAATTGTTCACACTGATTGTAATGCCCACGATGCGGCTATATCTCCCACGTGTCGAAGCACGACTTAGAGGCATAACCACATTGTAAGCAATGTCGCAAGTGGGGTAATCTTCACACAACCCATGTAATGAATAAGGGAAAAAGGTACATAGTTGGCTTACACTCACCACGTCACACAATAGCATAAATATCATTACATTCATCCAGATACAATCAAGGCCCGTCTACGGAACCAAAAGAAAGAACAAACCCCAAATGCAACTAATTCCCCGATCGCCCCAACTGGGCACCACTACTGATCGTCTGGAAAGGAAACGTAGTATCGTCCTAAGTCCTCATCGAACTCCCACTTGAGCTCAGTCGAATCTCCTAGAGCGGTATTATCGGTCCCTGCATCTGGTTTTGAAGGAATCTGTGAGTCACGGGGACTCAGCAATCTCACACCCTCGTGATCAAGTCTATTTAAGCTTATAGGAAGGGTAAAAGGTATGAGGTGGAGCTGCAGCAAGCACTAGCATATATGATGGCTAACATACGCAAATGAGAGCGAGAAGAGAAGGCAAAGGCACGGTCGAACAACTATGATCAAGAAGTGATCCTAGAACAACCTACGTTCAAGCATAACACGAGACCATGTTCTCTTCCCGGACTCCGCCGAAAAGGGACCATCACGGCCACACACTCTGTTGATTCATTTTAATTAAGTTAAGGTTAAGGTTTTCTACAACCGGACATTAACAAATTCCCATCTGCCCATAACCGCGGGCACGGCTTTCGAAAGATCAAATCCTTGCAGGGGTATCCCAACTTAGCCCATCACAAGCTCTCACGGTCAACGAAGGATAATCCTTCTCCCAAGACAACCCGATCAGACTCGGAATCTCGGTTACAAGACATCTCGACAATGGTAAAACTAAACCAGCAAAACCACCCGCTGTGCCGACAAATCCCGATAGGAGCTGCACATATCTCGTTCTCAGGGAACACCGGATAAGCTAAGCGTACGGGAGCCAACGTAACCCAAGTTGCCAAGGGACGGCCCCGCACGGTGATCTAGGTTGGACCAACACTCAGAGGAGCACTGGCCCGGGGGTTTAAAATAAAGATGACCCTTGAGTCTGCGAAACCCAAGGGAAAAGGCTAGGTGGCGAATGGTAAAACCAAGGTTGGGCCTTGCTGGAGGAGTTTTATTCAAGGCGAACTGTCAAGGGGTTCCCATTATAACCCAACCGTGTAAGGAACGCAAAATCAAGAAACATAACACCGGTATAAGGGAAACTAGGGTGGCAAGAGTGGAACAAAACACCAGGCATAAGGCCAAGCCTTCCACCCTCTACCAAGTATATAGATGCATTAAAACAGATAAGATATAATAATGATATCCCAAAAAATAAATATGTTCCAACAAGGAACAAACTCCAATCTTCACCTGCAACTAGCAACGCTATAAGAGGGGCTGAGCAAAGCGGTAACATAGTCAAACAACGGTTTGCTAGGACAAGGTGGGTTAGAGGTTTGACATGGCAATATGGGAGGCATGATAAGCAAGTGGTAGGTATCGTAGCATAGTCATAGCAATAGAGCGAGCATCTAGCAAGCAAAGATAGAAGTGATTTCGAGGGTATGGTCATCTTGCCTGCAAAGTTCTCCGAGTTGACGTTAGCTTGATCCTCGTAAACGTACTCAATGGGCTCCTCCATCACATACTCGTCTCCAGGCTCTACCCAAGCAAGAACACAAGCAAAGGGAGAGAATCAACCACAGTGCAATGCAAAAGCAACATGATGCAAAACATGGCATGATATGCGGGATGCGATATGCGGAGCATATGCATGCTTCGGAAAGGAAAGATTGAACCTGGCCTCAACTTGGAAAACCAAGAGTGCCACTGGAAAGACGGGTTGATTTCGGTCGAAATAGATATAAAGATCACCAGAATCGGATGCACGGTTTGCAAATGACAAGCAAAACAAGTATGGCACCGATCTACAATTAACAGCACGAGACCATCTAAATGCATCAAGAACAACAAGCTACTGCACTCTAACATAGCAACAAAATACATGGCAGTGATCCACTCAAGATGCTTGACAAAAGATGAACACTGAGCTATGGCTAATTCACTCAATAGCAGGTTCAAACAAGCATGGCAAAGGTGCAAAAGATATCAGGTTACAGACTTGGTGAACTTAACATGTCAGGAATTTAACATCAGGAAGCAATGTTTAGAGCAAGATAACCACATGCTACATGAGCATATCATGGCAAAGCAAGGCATGGCATGAAGCTACTCAAAGCATAAAACAAAAGTCCCTTACTGACCATAAGCCAAAAGGGATCAGAAAATACAATGGCAACCATGTGAACATAGCAATTATCGTTAACAGATTCAGACTTAGCAGAAAACTGGAACATGGCAAAACGGATATTAAGTAGGCATGTTTACGAGCTCGATGCACTCACCACGAGGAATTGCATGACAACCTAAGCATACACACAGCAAGTAGACATGGCATAGAAGCTAAACATGGCAAGAACAACCTCATAGCATGCATGGATCAACTACAACAAGCTCGGCAAAAATGCTTAACATGTAAACATTCGGCCAGGAACATTTTATAGCAAAAGTAGAGCTCGATTGAGTCAAGCTAGGGTGCTCCATAATTGCAAATAAAGACATGGATGGGTAGAGCACAACAATATCTACAAAACATCCTTACTGATCATGCTCAAAAGAGGCATGGATCACTCGGTGGCATAATGAATACATGGCTTAAAAATATTAACAGAGCAATGACTTAGAAGATTTCTAAGTCCCTGAAATCAGCAACATTACGAGAGCTACTTTGCATGCTTGTGCTAGTCACCACAAAGAACACAAAAATACATGACATACACCCCCTGTAAAGATGGCATGGCATACTTCAAAACTCATGTAGGGCTCAAGTTCATAGGAGGCACACATTAATCATGGCAAAAATGACAAATGTCCAATTGCTGATATGAATCTAAAACTAACAGAAACTAGCACTCTTGCAACAGCATTTAGGTCATCAAGATGAGCTCAAATGAACATGATGCAATGAGATGAAATGAGGTACTCGTCGAGACGAACAATTTGATATGCTACACGCCCAAAACAGAGCCACAGATGCATAGATATGGCATGACGAAGTATGCTAAAGATATCTAGGAGTTAGACAAAAAGTTCACCGGAGTTCGTCGAGGTCACCGGAGGGAGGAGAAGCCGGATCCGGTGGCCGGAGTTGCGGAGGAGGCCGGAGACGGGAGGCGGCGAGGCTCCTCTCGCCGGCGATGAGACGGACCGGGGCGGAGCGGAGCAGCGCCGGCTCGGGGCGGCGAAGGGCGGTGGAGTTCGCCGGCGGGGCTGCCGGAGACGGCGGCGTTTAGCGCGGGGAGGCGCGGGGAGCCGCGCCGGCGGGGTCGGCGGCGTTGACCTGCGGGCGGCGAAGGGAGCAGATGGGCTCGGGGGGGCCCGATCCGGGCCTCGTCGGGCCGGCGGCGGAGGGAGCGGCAGTGCGCCACATGTCGCGACAGGAGTGGGCGGCGGTGAAGCGTCCGGCCGGACCGGACGTGTCCGGCTGCGCGGAGGTGCGGGGAGCTAGGGTTAGGGGTGAAATGATCCAAAAATTTCGGAGGGGGTCTATATTTATAGGTAGAGGGAGCTAGGAGGCTCCAAATTGAGCACGGTTTTCGGCCACGCGATCGTGTTCGAACGACCTAGATGATGGAGGGGGTTTAGGTGGGTTTTGGGCCACTTTGGAGAGGTGTTGGGCTGCAACACACACGAGGCCTTCTCGGCTCCTCGGTTAACCGTTGGAGTATCAAACGAAGTCCAAATGGCACGAAACTTGACAGGCGGTCTACCGGTAGTAAACCAAGGCCGCTTGGCAAGTCTCGGTCCAATCCTAGAACGTTTAATACCCGCACATGAAAAGAGGTAAAAGGGGAACACCGGAGGACATAGGAGCGCCGGAATGCAAAACGGACAAAGGGGAAAATGCTCGGATGCATGAGATGAACACGTATGCAAATGCGATGCACATGATGACATGATATGAGATGCATGAAAAAAGAAAAACAACATGAAGACAAAAACCCGACAACGAGGAAATATCATAACTTAGTGCCGGAAATGGCAAGAGTTGGAATACAAATATGGCAAGTTACATATGGGGTGTTACAACACTCCACCACTATGAAAGGATCTCGTCCCGAGATCTAGGAATAGAAAAACTCCGGGTACTTAGAACGGAGGTGATCCTCGCGTTCCCAGGTGGCTTCACGGTCGGAATGATGTGACCACTTGACTTTCAGGAATTTGATAGACTTGTTGCGAGTCTTGCGCTCAATTTATTCAAGAATGGCAACGGGGTGCTCATGATAAGACATGTCTTCTTGGAGATCAATCTCTTCAAAGTTGACGGTGCGGTTAGGAGTCTTGAAACACTTGCGGATTTGAGACACGTGAAACACGTCGTGCACATTTGCAAAGTTGGATGGAAGCTCAAGTTGATAGGCGAGATCGCTTCTTTTGCCGATGATCTTGAAAGGACCCACGTATCTAGGGGCAAGCTTCCCTTTGATACCGAAGCGACGAGTACCTTTCATTGGGGAGACGCGGAGGTAGACATGGTCTCCGATCTCGAAAGCCAAGTCACGATGCTTGCTATGATAGTAACTCTTCTGGCGTGATTGTGCGGCTTTGAGATTTTCATGAATGACTTTGCACATTTCTTCAGCCTCTGTGATCAAGTCATTGCCAAGAAGTCGGCGTTCACTAGTCTCTGACTAGTTAAGAGGAGTACGGCACTTCCTGCCATAGAGAATCTCGAATGGGGCCTTGCCCGAACTCCCTTGGAAGCTGTTGTTGTAGGAGAACTCAGCATATGGAAGACAATCTTCCCACTTCATACCGAAAGAAATGACACATGCCCTGAGCATATCTTCAAGAATCTGATTGACTCGCTCGACTTGGCCACTAGTTTGAGGATGAAAGGCTGTGCTAAAGCGAATGTTGGTGCCCATGGCCTTCTGAAAAGAATCCCAGAACTTAGAGGTGAAGATGCTACCACGATCTGAAGATACCAACTGCGGAATGCCGTGCAAGGAGACAATCCAGGATGTATATAGCTCTGCCAACTGAGCTGTTGTGATAGATTCTTTGATAGGAAGAAAATGAGCCACTTTGGTGAGCTTGTCTATGACAACAAAGATAGCATCATTGCCCCGCTTGGACTTGGGAAATCCAGTCCCGAAGTCCATCTCAATATGGTCAAACTTCCATTCTGGAATGGCAAGTGGTTGGAGGAGACCAGCTGGTCGTTGGTGTTCTGCTTTCACTCTTCTGCAGACATCACATTCATTCATGAACTGAGCAATCTCGCGCTTCATTCGAGTCCACCAATATGACTGCTTGAGGTCATGGTACATCTTTGTACTTCCAGGGTGAATAGAGAGGAGTGAATTGTGAGCCTCGTTCATAATGACTTTACGAAGGTCACCCTTAGGCACAACAATGCGATCCTTGAAGAATAGAGTATCCTTGTCATCAACGCGATAGCACTTGTACTTGGGTTGACTCTTGGCAATCCCAATCTTCACCTTCTTCACCATAGCATCAAGAAGTTGAGCCTCACGAATCTGATCTTCCAAAGTAGGAGAGACTTGGAGGTTGGCAAGGAAACCTTGAGGAACAACTTGAAGATTGAGTTTGGAGAAAGCTTCACAAAGCTCTGGTTGGTAGGGCTTGAGAATCAAATTGTTGCAATAAGCCTTCCTGCTCAATGCGTCAGCAATTACATTGGCCTTACCTGGAGTATATTCAATACTTGGATTATACTCTTGAATCATTTTGACCCAACGAGTCTGCCTGAGATTGAGGTTTGGCTGAGTGAAGATGTACTTGAGACTCTTGTGATCAGTGAAGATGTCCACTTTCCTTCCCAACAAGAGATGTCTCCATGTTAAAAGAGCATGGACAACTGCCGCCAACTCGAGGTCATGAGTGGGGTAGTTATTTTCGTTAGGCTTCAACTGGCGAGAGGTATAGGCCACAACTTTCTTCTCTTGCATCAACACTGCACCGAGACCTTGAAGGGAAGCATCACAGAAGACCTCGAACGGTTTGGATTCATCAGGAGGGGTCAGAACTGGAGCAGTGACTAACTTCTCTTTCAGGGTGTTGAAAGCGATGTCACATTCAGGCGACCAGACATACTTCACATGCTTCTGGAGGAGGATGGAAAGAGGCTTTGCAATCTTTGAGAAGTTCTCAATGAACCTTCGACAATAGCTTGCGAGCCCAAGGAAGCTGCGGAGTTGCTTCACGTTCTGAGGTGGTTCCCAATTCACAATTGCAGACACCTTCTCAGGATTAACAGCTATGCCCTTGGCGGAGATGATATGCCCAAGGTAGAGAACCTCATCGAGCCAAAACTCGCACTTTGAAGACTTCTCATAGAACTGATGTTCTCTGAGTTTATCCAGCACCAATCTCAAATGCTTGGCATGATCCTCCTTGTTCTTGGAAAAGACCAAAATGTCATCGAGGTAGACCAAGATGAAGTCATTTGTGTAGGCGTTGAAGATGAAGTTCATCATGCGAGAGAATGTTGGAGGAGCGTTGACAAGGCCGAAAGACATGACAGTGTATTCATATGAACCATAGCTTGTTCTGAATGCTGTCTTGGGGATATCTTCTTCACGAATGCGAATCTGATGATAGCCCATACGGAGGTTAAGCTTGGAGAATACTTGAGCACCTTTGAGTTGTTCGAAAAGCTCATTGATGTTGGGAAGTGGGTACTTGTTCTTTATGGTCTTCTTGTTCAATGGACGGTAGTCGACACAAAGTCGGTCCGTTCTATCCTTGTTCTTGACGAAAAGAACACCACAACCCCAAGGAGAAGAACTTGGTCGGATGAGACCCATACGCTCTTGAATATCGAGTTGTTTCTTCAGCTCCTTCAACTCTTCAGGTCCAAGCTTGTAAGGACGTTTGCAAACAGGTTCCGTGCCAGGCTTAAGATCGATGACGAATTCAACTGGCCGGTGCGGAGGCATTCCTGGAAGCTCTTCTGGAAAGACGTCTTGATATTCACAAACGACTGGAATCTGAGAGATGGCATCCATCTCGCCCTTCTCATTGAGAGAAAACAGTCGAATGGTATCATCCCGAGCGGCAAAGACGATTACATCCTCAGACGAATGTGTCAATTGAATCTGCCTGGCAGCACAATCAAGCTGAGCATTGTGCTTAGAAAGCCAATCCATTCTGAGAATAAGATCAATATCCGAGTTACCAAGAACCACTGGAGAGGACAGAAACTTATAGTCGCCCAATGTGATAGTAACATCCGGGACCATAGAGCTTGCGTTCAGGAATTTACCCGGAGAAACAACTGATAACTGTCTAGGCAAATCTTGGAAAGGCAACTCATGCTTGCATTTGTGGCATAGATTCTTCATCATGCCATATGTGATAGCCTGGCTTATTAGGGATGATAGACTACTCATATCAATAAGGAATTCCTTCTTTTCCGGAAGCCCATTCAGACAGAACTCCAAAGTTAAGCGTGCTCAGCTTGGAGTAGTTTCAGGATGGGTGACCGACCGGGAAGTTGCTCCCGGGTGCGCACGAGTAAGGACAAAGTGTGCAGAAAAGACTAGTATTGATCTGTGGGGCCAGTCTAGATCCCGCCAGGAGTAACGACCACCAGCGGGTGTGTCCGGGGCGTTACAAGTTGGTATCAGAGCTGACCCTCGCGGTTACATGGATGGTTGCGGACAGGTGCGTGGTCATGTTGTTCATGACGTTTGTGACCCGTCGTGGCACCCGACATGGCACATGTACCGGACTGGATGCACAGACGTATGTACCAAGAGGGAACGTTCCTGTGGCCTGACGAGGATGTCGGTTCCTCTGAGTGGGGGTGTATGTGATAGCCTGGCTTATTAGGGATGATAGACTACTCATATCAATAAGGAATTCCTTCTTTTTCGGAAGCCCATTCGGACAGAACTCCAAAGCTAAGCGTTCTTGGCTTGGAGTAGTTTTAGGATGGGTGACCGACCGGGAAGTTGCTCCCGAGTGCACACGAGTGAGGACAAAGTGCGCAGAAAAGACTAGTATTGATCTGTGGGGGCCAGTCTAGATCCTGCCAGGAGTAATGACCACCGGCGGGTGTGTCCGGGGCATTACGCTGATCATGCTACTATTAAATACCTTATGGAAAAGAAAGGTGCTAAACCTAGACTCATTAGGCGGGTTCTTTTACTACAAGATTTTTACTTGCACATCATTGATAGGAAGGGAGCTGAGAATCCCGTAGCGGATAACTTGTCTAGGTTAGAAAATATCCTTGATGACTCAGTACCTATTGATGATAGCTTTCCTGATGAACAACTAGCTGTTATAAATGCTTCTCATAATACTCCTTGGTATGTAGACTATGCTAATTATATTGTTGCTAAATTTATACCACCTAGTTTTACATACCAACAAAAGAAAAAAATTCTTCTTTGATTTAAGACATTAGTATTATTAGAAGTTGTATACCTGAGCATGAACATGAACAATTCCTATGGATGTGTCACTTCAAGGCTTACGGCGGACACCATGTAGGAGACAGAAATGCACACAAGGTATTACAATCTAGTTTTCATTAGCCTGCTCTTTTCAAGGATGCTCGTAAGTTTGTCTTGTCTTGTGATGAATGCCAAAGAATTGGTAATATTGGTAGATATCAGGAAATGCCTATGAATTATTCATTTGTTATTAAACCATTTAATGTTTGGGGATTTGATTATATGGGACCTTTTCCTTCCTCTAATGGGTATACACATATTTTAGTTGTTGTTCATTATGTTACTAAGTGTGTAAAAGCTATTCCAACTAGTAGTGCTGATCATAATACTTCCATTAAAATGCTTAAAGAAGTTATTTTCCTGAGGTTTGGAGTCCCTAGATATTTAATGACTAATGGTGGTTCACATTTTATTCATGGCACTTTCCATAAATTGCTTACTAAATATGATGTCAACCATAGGATTGCATCACCCTATCACCCTCAATCTAGTGGTCAAGTTGAGTTGAGCAATAGAGAAATAAAGTTAATTTTGCAAAAGACTGTCAATAGGTCTCGAAAGAATTGGTCTAAGAAACTAGACGATGCTTTATGGGCTTATAGAACTGCTTACAAAAATATTATGGGTATGTCTCCATATAAAATGGTTTATGGAAAAGCATGTCACTTGCCTCTTGGGTTAGAACATAAATCATATTTGGCAATTAAAGAGCTCCGTTATGATTTCAAACTTGCCGGTGAAAATAGGTTATTCGATATTAGCTCACTAAATGAATGGAGAACCCAATCTTATGAAAATGCCAAATTGTTTAAAGAAAAAGCTAAAAGATCACTTGACAAAAGAATCCAAAAAACAGGAATTCAAAGCATATTTGGCAATTAAAGAGCTCCATTATGGTATTTAATATCCATCTGATCTTGAGCATGAATATGATTTGTGAGTAGTTGTGTTCTTGAGGACATCGGAGAAGTCTTGTCATAAGTAATCATGTGAATTTGGTATTCATTTGATATTTTGATTATATGTATGTTGTGATTCCCTTAGTGGTATTGTGTGAACGTTGACTACATGACACTTCACCATCTTTGGGCCTAAAGGAATGCATTGTGGAGTAGTTATTAGATGATGGGTTGCTAGAGTGATAGAAGCTTAAACCCTTTATTCCGTAAGGGGCTGATTTGGACCCATATGTTTAATGCTGTGGTTAGATTTTATCTTAATTCTTCTTTAATAGTTGCGGGTGCTTGCGAGAGGGGTTAATCATAAGTGGGAGGTTTGTTCAAGTAAGAACAACACCCAAGCACCGATCCACCCACTTATCAAATTATCAAACTAGGGAACGTGAATCGAACAAACATGATGAGAGTGACTAAATGAAATTCCCCTGTGTCCTCAAGAACATTTTACTTATTATAAGAGACTGTTCCGGCATGTCCTTTGCAACAAAAAGGATTGGGCTACTGATGTCTACTATGCAACCTTCTTCTTGTAGACTCACGTTGGTCCTCCAAGCGCAGAGTTTTGTAGGACAGTAGCAAATTTCCCTCAAGTGGATGACCTAAGGTTTATCAATCCATGGGAGGCATAGGATGAAGATGGTCTCTCTCAAACAACCCTGCAACTAAATAACAAAGAGTCTCTTATGTCCCCAACACACCCAATACAATGGTAAATTGTATAGGTGCACTAGTTCGGCGAAGAGATGGCGATACAAGTGTAATATGGATGGTAGATATAGGTTTTTGTAATCTGAAATTATAAAAACAGCAAAGTAACTAGTAGTAGAAGTGAGCGAAAATGGTATTTGAATGCTTGAAAACAAGGCCTAGGGTTCATACTTTCAGTAGTGCAAGTTCTCTCAACAATGATAACATAATTAGATCATATAACAATCCCTCAACGTGCAACAAAGAGTCACTCCAAAGTTCCTATCGTGGAGAACATAAGATGAAATTGCTTGTAGGGTACGAAACCACCTCAAAGTTATTCTTTCCGATCAATCCATTGAGTTATTCCTATAAGTGTCACAAACAGCCCTAGAGTTCATAGTAAAATAACACCATATGATACATCAATCAACCCTAATGTCACCTAGATACTCCAATGTCACCATAGGTATCTGTGGGTCAATTATACGATATGCATCAAAAAACTTCAGATTCATAATGTTCAATCCAACACAAAGAACTTCAATAAGTGCCCCAAGATTTCTACCGGAGAAACAAGGACGAAAACATGCATCAACCCCTATGCATAGATTACCCCAATGTCACCTTGGGAATCCACGAGTTGAGTGCCAAAACATACATCAAGTGAATTAATAGAATACCCCATTGTCACCACGGGTATCCCACGCAAGACATACATCAAGTGTTCTCAAATCGATAATAGTGAAATCTCAAAGGTAAAACTCAATTCATCACAAGAAGATATAGGGGGAGAAACACCATATGATCCAACTATAATAATAAAGCTCGCGGTACATCAAGATCATGCCAAATCAAGAACACGGGAGAGAGAGATCAAACACATAGCTACTGGTACACACCCTTAGCCCTAAGGGTGAACTACTCCCTCCTTGTCATGGAGACCACCGAGATGATGAAGATGGCCACCGGTGATGGATGCCCCCTCCGACAGGGTGCCGGAACAGGATCTCAATTGGTTTTTCATGGCTATAGAGGCTTGTGGCGGCGGAACTCCTGATCTAGGTTTCTTTTTGGGGGTTTCATGATTTATAGGAATTTTTGGTGTTGGTGTCACGTCAGGGGGGTCCACGAGGCAACGGCAAGATAGGGGGGAGCCCTCCACCCTTGCCGCTTCCTCATGAAGCTTCTGGTACAACTCCGATGCTTCGTGGGCTTCTTCTGGTCCATAAAAAATCACCATAATTTTTCAGCTCATTTGGACTTCATTTGATATTCCTTTTCTGCAAAGCGCAAAAATAAGGAAAAACAGAAACTGGCACTGGGCTCTGGGTTAATTGGCTAGTCCCAAAAATAATATAAAATAGCATAGTAATGCATATAAAACATCCAAAACCGATATAATAGCATGGAACAATAAAAAATTATAGATACGTTGGAGACGTATTACCTACCTTGCTACACTTATTGTTACTCTTGCTACTTGTCACTTGTTACAAATTATCTTGCTATCAAACTACTCATTACCGATAATTTCAGTGCCTGCAGAAAATACCTTGCTGAAAACTGCTTGTCATTTCAGTGCGTGCAGATAATTTTTAGGAGGCGGGTTATCAAGATCAACATTAGGTTCGATTTCAAAATCTTTGTCTGGTTCTTTATCATTGTTTGGTTGAGCATCTACATTAACATCATCATTATCATTATCGTTATCACTAGGTGAATGTTCATTACTAGATTGTGTCTCGACATTAGAAATAGAAACATCATTACTATCCTCAGAAGGTTTTTCTACCTCAGGTTCACTAGAAGCATGCAAAGTTCTATATTTTTTCTTTTTCTTTTTAGATGGACTAGGTGAACCAGTATTAATTCTCTGAGAATCTTGTTTGATTCTTTTAGGATGAACTTCGGGATATAGTGGCTCCCAAGTCATTCTACCCCATCTAGTCATTACTCTAACAAGATGATCATTCATGTTATTATTCGTCTCATTGAGCAAATCATTTTGAGAATTAGCAACTTGTTCTAACTGAGTTTGGAGCATGGAAGAACATTTACCTACACCTTTGACATCGTTAGCTATTCTAAACAACAAGTCGCTCAAGCAATCAATCATGTAGGCATTACATTTCAATTGTTTCATAACATACACATTAAAATGATCTTGCTTAATAATGTAACTGTCAAATTCATACAAGCATTAACTACAAGATTTATTATAAGGAATATCACCTTCATAAACTCTTATAAGAGAATTTACCTCTACTACCTGCGTTGGCGTGTCAAGACCGTGTATTTCATTGGTGGTAAATTCTTAACATCTTCAGCTTTAATACCTTTTTCTTACATAGACTTTTTTGTCTCTTGCATATCTTCAGGACTGAGAAATAGAATACCTTTCTTCTTCAAAGCTGGTTTAGGTGGTGGTTCAGGAAGTGTCCAATCATTATCATTCTTCAATAGTTCTTCATCTTGTTCAATAGTCCGTTCCCTGAAAACACAACCAGCACAACTATCTTGGTAGTCCCTAGAAGCATCGTTTAGTCCATTGTAAAATATATCTGTTGAGAATATAGCTACCAGGTAAGACCCGCCCAGGAGGGGCCGGGTCAGCCCCAATGGCGGGCTACAAAAGAAGCCCAGTAACATTCACGACGATAGTTTATTAAGACTTATAGAAGGCCTAAGCCCAGAGGCGGCTTAAGGCCCAATATTGTAAGCCGTCGTATGTAAGGAAAGACTTGTAAAGAAAGGCATGTAAAAGAGGTCACCGAGCCGGACACGTTTTATGAGCCGGCCGGGACTCTGTAGGCCGCCAGGCGTCAACCCGTGTATATAAGGGGACGACCAGGCGGCGGCTTAGGGAAAGAAACAAGAGATCGATAACCAAGCCGGCGGACTAGCCTCTTGGTGATTGAAACCCCAGCAATTCCAAACACAACTAGACGTAGGCTTTTACCTTCATCGTAAGGGGCCGAACTAGTATAAAACCTCTCGTGTCCTTTGTCCCGATTAACCCCATTAAGCTTCCTAGTTGCGATGGCCCTACGACTAAGTCCTTTCGCTAGGACATCTGCCGTGACAATTCCACGACAATATCAAAGTATTTCATTTTTATTAAGAGGATGATATGGCAGAGCATTAAGTAATTGGAGAAGCCTCCCCCAAGATTGCGGGGGGTTCTCTTTTTCAATTTGCACAAAGTTAAATATTTCCTATAAGGTAGCTTGTTTCTTATGAGCAGGAAAATATTTTTCAGAGAAGTAATATATCATATCCTGGGAACTACTCACACAATGAGGAGAAAGTGTATTAAACCATATCTTAGCATCACCCTTTAATGAGAAAGGAAACAACTTAAGGATATAGTAATAGCGAATTTTTTCCTCAAGAGCAAATAGGGCAGCTATATCATTCAACTTAGTAAGATGTGCCACAATGGTTTCAGTTTCATAACCATGGAAAGGATCAGATTCAACCAATGCAATTAACTCAGGATCGATAGAGAATTCATAATCCTTATCAGTAACAAAGATATGTGAAGTAGTAAACTTAGTATCATATTTCATTCCAGCATTCAAAGAGTTTTCTTTAAGCTTACATAATAGTTTCTTAATATCATCTCTATCATTACAAGCAAGAAAGTACCTAGCTATCTCTCCATCCATAAAATCACCCTTGAGTATCTTAGGAATTTCATATCTTGGATAGCTAGGCCCAATAGGTGAATTGTAATTTTCAATTTCAGTAATTTCATCAGTTTCAGCATTCTCAAATTCTTTAGCTTTAGCAAGTTGTTCATCAAGAAATTTACCTAGTGGCACAGTATCATCTGGCAAATTCTAGTTTCTTTCCAATAGATCTCTTCAGCATCATGGGATCTACACGCTCATACCCATCTCCCATGGGTTCCAGTGATGGATCTACCCTTGGCTTGGATTTCTCCAAGGGTTTGGCTTTTGCAGATAAGGTTTTTCAATCTACTGGTTTTTCGGTGCACCCCATGGATGACACGGGCTTGTTTACCATGGTGGTCTCTTTTGGTCATCATGATTTTCGCCTAAATGAGGATTCAGTGGCGGCGGCGCTTGAAGCTGCCATTGGTGGTTCGGCCATTGAGTTTCTGGTATTCTCGATCAAGGATAAGGTATTTGGATTTCAAGTGTCTTGCAAGGCAGTAGCTATGATTATTCTCAGTCTTAGATCCTTTTCATGTGATCATTTCAAATGTTACTTTCATCTTTGGGGTAACGGTGGCCCAAATTGGGGTCGTGAGTTTAAGATTTGGAAATTGGAATGTGATGCTGAATGGATCATTGTAAGCCCCTCAAAAAGACGTGCTGCCCTTGGTTTGTTGGCTATGCACTCCAAGCCGGCAAAGTCTTCAGTAAGATCTACTCGTTCTGTTGGCAAGAAGCTATCATTTGCAATCTTCCAAAACTATCCGTCTTCTCGTGGTTATCGTTATCCAGCCACCCAAAACTGCATTCAATCTACCGAAGATGTGGGTTATTCGATCCTATGCATGAGAGGGTGGTCATTCATACCACGTCGCCGGCTAATCTCCGGTGGACGTCGACGATGCCATTGATATATTTTGGTATGGTACAAGATCTGATTGCTCCGGCTGATCGGGCGCCATCTTCCTTGGGCGGGAATCTTCGTTCTTCGAATGTGGATGTTACATCCCATGATGGGCCATCAAATGTACGTGCCATAGACCGGACCGAGCCTGCGCACCCTAATGGGCAACTTGATATACCATCTTCTCAGCAGGCCCAGGATGATTTTTATAATTTGGTCTCAGAAATGGTTGAGGAAATTCATACATGTCAAAAGTGCTTAAGGAATGCTCATTTTGCCTCAGCGTGCACATCGAAGCTTTGTGTAATTCTCGCTTGCAGGTCAGGCACATTTAAAAAGATTGTAACAGATTTGCACAGATTCTGGGTTTGGTTTGGCAACCAAAACCCGGTAACGTTGCAACTTCCGAGGATTGCTCGGTTCACAGCGGGAATATCTCTCTGACACAGCCTTTACCAAACTTGGACCTTCCTTGTACTTCCACATTTACTCCTTCGACTAGTTCCATCAGCCCTAGTCCCAAGACACCATCGACTGTGCTGCCTGAAACACCACCACCATCGGAGTGCTCACCGTCTGCGGTGAGCCCGTCTGTGTGCTCCGATGGCTAACTTCCACCTCGATCCAATGTTGTATGTGCTGGCCGGCCATCACATTGTCGATGGCGGGGAAGCTCGTGTGCCTCGGACCTTTGTGACGCCACATACCCCGATTGTGCACCACCACGAAGAGTTCATGCTTGCTGAGGTAATGCATATTCCTCCACCCGACCAGATTGGTGCTGCTAGGGAAGAAGTGGTCCAATGGCTTCAAGCACATGGGTTTTTTCTGAGGTCTGCGCAGCCATGGATTCGTTATGTTGGTCTTTTTGAGCTCAGAGATGCTGCGGTCCGGTTTTCGTTCTTGCAGCTGCCGCCTCAACCTCTTGGCAATGATCGCTTTGTTCGCTTCATGAAGCATGATGAGGGAGAGTCTTTTCGTGGTGCTCAGGGTTTTCATTAGGGTTTGCTTATGTTCTTGGGTATCCCTCTAGATGGTCGTAACACCGAATGCATCAGGGAAGCAGTGAACACATTTGGCAAATTTCACCACTAGAACAGTGAGGACCCTTATTTGGTTAGAACTTTGGTGTTTGCCTCCTTTCCTGAGGATATTCTTGTTCCTAGGGATGTCATTTTCGTGTATTTTGTAGCTTGGGGAGGTGCTAGGGTGTCATGGACAGTGCCACTTTATATTCTTGGTTCCAACTTTGCTGAGCAAATGCCTTAGGATGAGGACTGGATGCCCATCAATGGCAATCCTCATCCTGTTCTTGGTGTGCCCTTCCTAGAGATGCCTCCTTTTATATTGCCACCATATCCTGATCTGGGTTGGAATGATGTACCCCCTCCCCCTCCAAAGCCTGCTCATAATGATGTGGAAGATGACAATTGTGGCAACTAGAATGAGCCTGATGAACAGCCAGCAGTCCAAGATCAAGAATCAATGGTGGTGGATCTCTCTACTCAGCCTGGTTCTGAAACTCAGCAGCAGGTGCGCACAGCTCCAGTTATTCCCATTGATGAGGGTCAATCTAAAAATCAAGATATCCCTATGGTAGATGTGTAGGCAGAGGTGGAAGCCAGCAATTGGGCAATCATAGTCTACCAATCTCTTGTGGTAAACCTACCAGCCTTGGAGATAAAATCTGTTGTTGTACCTTTTGGGCCACCTTTGCCTCCTGAGATGGTTTGGAGGAGGTCTTTTGAAAATTTATTGGGAGCACCTACTATCTTTGAAGTGATAAAGCCCCTACTGTTTCAGCCCGCATCTCTTGTCATTTTGTCCAAGAGGAATTGGGACTTTGCTTTCAGACAGGATGCTCTTCCTCTGCTCACATGGAAGGAGTAGGAACCTGCAAGGCCTGTTGCTAGAGCACTTTTTTCTGAGGATGTTGAGAAGGAAACAACTGCTGAGGCTATTTCCCCTACTATTGTGAGTAGAAAAGCAAGGAGGCCTCGCAAGACTTTCGCACCAACTCCACTTGTGGAAACTTTAGTCAGAAGATGCACTAGAACCTCAGTTCAACGTGATGGGTTTAAGCCCACCTTCCAAGATTTAGCCCTACAACCCAAGAGAAAGAAGCCCAAGGCCAAGCCTCTCTCTACTGAGATGCCAGATGACCCTGCACATGCAGATATTCCTCCAGCAACTCCAGTCAGTCGTCTCCAGGCAATAGGGAAGGAGCTGGAAATTGATGCAAATATGTCAATAGTGGGTGCACTTATGGTGGATCCTCTCAATACTGGAAACACTACTCCTAATGAATAGTGTGTTCATTGTCCTTCTGGGTCTGGCAAGCCCATAAATGCACTTTTTATCTTCCTTGCACATGGATTTTATGTTTTGGAAAACTATCATGTAATAATGCCGCGCCAAACTTATCTTTGCTTTTTGGGCGTATGACATTGTGTGTCATGTGGTTTGTGCACCTTATGATGATCTTTTTATATTAGCAATTCTTGTAGAAACTGGAATGTTCTGTGTTGGAATGTCAGGGGTTTAAATGCTGAGACTAGGCACAGGGCTATTAGGCAGAAAATTGATGAGAGCCAATGTGTTATAGCTTGTTTACAAGAAACTAAATGCACCTCCATTGATTCTAGAACAATTAAAAACTTATGTCCTAAAAGGTTTGACTACTTTGCCTACTCTCCTTCTCTGGGTGCTTCTCGTGGAATCCTTGTGGTCTGGAATTCCTTTGTTTTTGTTGGGACTTCATTAGAAGTTCAACAATTTGTTGTGGTGGTTGAGTTTGTTTCCAGGAAAAATAATGAAAAAATGGACATTGGTTGTTGTTTATGGGCCTTGCCAGGGTGAAGCCAGAGATAATTTTGACAATTGGCTCTATAATTTGCAAACTCCCGTGGAAGAAAAATTGGCTGCTGTTAGGGGATTTTAACTTTATGAGGTCCCTAGATAATAGAAAGTTACCTGGTGGAGATTTGAATGATATGTTTATCTTCAATGAGATAATTGGGCGCTTGGGCCTTTTGGAGTTACCCATCAAAGGTAGATCTTTTACCTGGTCAAACATGCAAGACACAGCTCTTCTTGAGCAACTAGAGTGGTTTTTCACATCTGTGGACTGGATATCTGACTATCCTATGACTGAGGTGCTTCCTCTAGCTAGAACTGCATCTGGCCATGTCCCATGTGTAGTTACCATTAAAACTTCCATCCCAAAATCAAATCTCTTTAGGTTTGAGAATTATTAGTTAGAGTTGGAGGGTTTTATGGACTGTGTGGAGTTATCTTGGCAAAAACCCTCCTGGAAGGGCCACATTACTGCTAGGATTGTAGATAAGTTTAAGACTTTGAGAATGAGCCTCAAGAGGTGGCAAATGAATGTTTCAAAACTAAAAACCTTGGTTTGCAAATGCAATCATGTAATTTTGCTTTTGGATGAGCTTGAAGAGTGTAGGCCTCTATAAAGACAGGAGTCTAATTTCAGAAGAATTGTTAAAGCACATGTGGAAAAATTGCTTCATCTACAATTCCTTTATTGGAAGAAAAGATGTACTATAAGGTACATTAAAGTGGGGGAGAAAATACAAAGTTTTTTCATGCCATGGCCACTGAAAGGCACAGGAGGAATTCCATTGCAAGTATGAAGTTATCTAATGGTACAGTGGTCACCGAGTACTCTCAAATGGAGGGAGTGGTTTGGAATTGTTTTAAAAATAGAATGGGTACTTCAAGAGGAATTGTGATGGGATTTTACCTCTCTGCTCACATCACTCCTGTGGAGGGGCTTGATGTTCTTACCAAGCCTTTTGAGAAGGAAGAAATGGACAATGTTGTGAAACATATGCCGGTGGGTAAAGCTCCAGGGCCTGATGGTTTCAATGGTCTATTCTTCAAGAAGTGTTGGCATATAATTTCTAAAGATTTTTATGAGCTGGCCCAGGCTTTTTATGATGGTTCTACTATGCTGGAAAATATTAATGGCTCATACATTACTCTTGTGCCCAAAAAACTTTCACCTAAGGAAGTGGGAGACTTTAGACCCATCTCCTTAACTGGGATGGGCCTGAAGTTTCTTTCAAAAATGGCAGCCAATAGATTTCAAGATGTGATTATGCAATGTGTCCACAAGAACCAATATGGTTTTATCAAAAGTAGAACAATTCAGGATTGCATTAGTTGGACTTTTGAGTGTCTACATCAGTGTCACTAATCCAAGAGGCCCATTGCAATTCTTAAACTTGACTTTGAGAAGGCCTTTGATACCCTGGAGCATGAGGCTATTATTCAAATCTTGAGACATAAAGGTTTCAATGAAAAATGGATACTATGGATGAAGCAGTTACTATCTACTTGAACCTCCTCAATTTTACTCAATGGTGTTCCTAGGAGAAAATTCATCTGCAAAAGGGAGTTAGACAGGGGGATCATGTCTGTCCTCTTTTATTTGTTTTATCTGTTGATCTCTTGCAGACAATAATCAATGACATGTTCAGAAGGGGCATACTCCATCTACCTATTCCTTGTCTTGATCAGGATTACCCAGTGATTCAGTATGCAGATGACACTTTGATCATTTTACCTGCTGACAAGGCCCAACTTATTGCTCTGAAGGACATGCTTAAGGTTTCTCACAGTCCACTGGCCTTGATGTGAATTATCACAAGTCTTTCATCATCCCAATTAATGTTGATACTGCTCAGATGAATGAACTGGCTATTGCTTTTGGCTGTCAAATTGGGAAAATGCCTTTCACCTATCTTGGGTTGCCAGTAGGAACCACAAGACCAAAAATGGTTGATTTTATGCCTATGGTTAATTGCATGAAGAGAAGAATGATTGATGGCTCCTCCTTCTTAAATCAAGGAGAAAGATTACAATTTTTAAATTCTGCCCTATCTTCCATGCATATCTTCTTCCTATGTAGTCTGGCTGTCCCTGCTGGAATTCTGAAGCAGCTTGAGAGAATACAGAGACAATGCCTTTGGAGGAAACATAGAGATGAGCTAGCTCCATCCCTTGCTGCTTGGGAGCTTATTTGTATGCCCAAAAATAGGGGAGGTCTTGGTATACTCAACCTGGGGGTGCAGAATGTGGCACTACTTCTCAAGCATGCAAATAACTTCCTAAACAGGAAATATCTTCCTTGGGTGTCTTTAATTTGGGACTCATACTACCATGGCATGGTGCCCCAGGAAACTTCTGACTGTGGCTCTTTTTGGTGGAGAGATATTTGCAAAGTAATGCAGAGCTTCAGAGATTGTTCTTGGGTTCAGATAAATGAAGGTGACACTGCACTTTTCTGGTCTGACAAATGGCAACTTGGTCAAGAGGTTTCTACCCTTCAATACATATATCCTAGGCTCTTCTCGTATGCCAAGGGCCCATGGATCTCTGTTAAAGAGATTTTTGACACTCAAGACATCTACCAACATTTTCATCTTCCACTGTCAGCACAGGCATATGAAGATCTGGTCCATTTGCAGTCCCTGATGGAGAGCCACAATAGAATACCTGGGTCTAAGGATGTTTGGTATTAGCAAGGTTCTTCCAAGGAGTACAAACCCAAGATGTTTTACTCACACACTTTTGCTTCTGAATCTTTTAATCCCTTGACTACTTGGATATGGAAATCCTCTTGTACCATGAAAATCAAAGTGTTTGCTTGGATGCTCATTATGGACAGATTGAACACAAAAAATATGGTGGAGAGGAGACACTGGCATATGGAAGATGGAGTGAATTGTGTGATTTGCCCTCTGCAAGCAAGAGAAACTAGGGATCATCTGTTTTTAACTGCAATCTCAGTGTGAGAGTGTGGAATTATCTTCAAATTGATTGGACTTCTGGAGACTCAATGACATCATTGGTTATTCAGGCCAGGAGAAGTTTTGGCAAACCTTTCTTCACTAAAGTGGTATTCATTGCCTCCTGGAATATCTGGATCATTAGAAATGCTAAAGTTTTCAGGAGTGAAAGGGCCAATTTTAATAAATGGAGATGTGCTTTCATACATGACATCAGCCTTATGCAATACAGAGTTGCCTACAAGGATGATCTCTTGAGATGGGTTTCTTTTCTACCCCCTTGAGGCTTGGTATTGTAATCTTTTGTTTTTTCCTCTTTTAGGCTAGATTTTTTTTATTACCACTTGTAATCCATGTCTTGTACTTGTATCCTCTTTTCTTTTAATAAAGCTTTTCATATGCTTCTTCTTCTTCATATCCTTGATTATCCATTGGCTGGAAGTCATGCAAAGCCCAGTTGATACCGGTCAAAGCTCTAAACACGGCCTCGTCATCTATAAGACTTGATGGATCAATGTCAGGAGCAAAGGTGTGCTTACGAGTTGGCGGGATGAGATCCACCTCCTGATGAACCGGCGCCTTCACCTTCTTGCTCTCAGCGTCGTAAGCCGCTTGATATTGGGAAAGATCTATTTCTTTAGCCACCTTGGTTGCTATTGGACGCATTGCCCTTGCTATTTGTGCAAAATTATCAGCGCTGAAGGGAGACATGTCCTCTTTCACACTGGGGCAACCGTTAGCTAAATCCTCTGGATCAAGATCTGCTTGCCATGCCTTTGCCCGACTTAAGGCAGTCATGGCGCCAGCTCTGGCGGCTGCTCGCTTTAAATCTTCAATTCTTTGGGCAGCACAAATAGCCTTTCCAGTGTTTCTTTGAAGAGGGTAGGCGGATGTTTCTTGTGAATAGCAGCAGCAATTATTATTTGAGCACCGGTGTATAGCTGCTCTACCAGAATATAGACTACTTTAAGCTTGATGCGCATGTCTGAGCCCAATTTGGCGCTTCCGGAGCCTGCATCAGTAAAATTATTGATAAACCGGCAGATGATTATGATATACTGTCGGTGCAAAGGAAAGTATTATTGTTGCTTACCGAAGATGGCTATTGTAATGTTGTTGATTTGATGCTTTAAACCGGATAACTCATCAGCTGCCGGTTTAAGGGCTGCTTCGGTGTCCTCCACACTTTTTAGTAAAGCTGCCTTTTCGGTCTCCGAGCCGGTTCTATCAGTACTGAAGCTTTGTTTCAACTGCTCAATGTTCTCCAATGCAGTCTTCAGCTCTGATTTGGCTTTTGATGTCTCAGATTGCTGAGTTTGAATATTGGCCCTCGGATCTTTGACTTGGGTTTCCTTCTCATTTAGTTCAGCCTATGACATGAACAACATAGAAGGTATTATGATCATGATTTTTTTGGAAGTCCCAAGAACAATACAAGTATTTTCCTTAGCACTTGGGGGCTAATGCCATACGCACTTTTCAAGACAAGTTTATATGATGACCTGGGCAAAATGATATAATCCGGCTTATGCTACATACTTGAATTTTTCAGCTATGATGATAAGTCCCGGCTTTTTCATGCTGATTAATCCGGCTCTTGGGGGCTACAGTGCAAAGTTGATCGCTACTAATTGAAGTCCCAGCTTAACTTGGTAGTTTAAGCCAGCCCTTGGGGGCTACTAGTTTGATTAATGGTTATTGATGACTATTTAAAAATCTACAGTACATTCAATACTATCATGTTCTATAGACTTGGCGGCTAATAGAGACATATTTATGAGGAGGATTTTGTTGGATTACCTCGAAGCGCTCCTTCATCAAATTGACCAAGCCGGCTTCAAAGTCACGGCTGGTGTGAAGGTGGTTCAAATAACAGAGTGAATTTCTTGAGCATTAAATTGAGCATAGCCTTCCAAATCAACCTTCCATTTTACCTTCTCAACAGCAGAGAACTCTTCCTTGGCGTTGTGCTTGGACAGGGCAATGGGGTTGCCTGGGGCCTGATAAGCTGTCCCAGTAATCATTATATTATCATTCTCATGAGCCGGCTGAGGAGGAATGGGTGTCTTATCATTTTCTAGATCAGCATCCATGGCGTCTTGAGTAACAGGGTGGTCTTTTGGAGAGGTGTCGTCCATGGCAGCTTGTGACACCTGGTGCAAAGTCTCAGTGCTGGCATGTTGCTCCGGGTCAACATTTTTGGTCTCTTCTGCCAGTTTGTCGATTCTCTGCTTCTTGCTGGACTATGCCATAGCACTAGAAATGAAGCATGAGACATAATTAATATGACAGTTAAGTGCATGATTCGAGGTGGATAAAATTTAATATTCTCACCTAGGCATAGTTTTGAAAGCTGGGAGTTGAGTCTCAGTTGAGTCGTCGGAGGAGGAATGAGATGATCCCTGATATTTTGAATCAGACGGGTTAAGAGGTTGTCGAAAAAGACCCGCCTTTGGATAAGAGAAGTCAGAAATATTTGAAACCTCCGGTCGACATCTGCGAGGTGCTGGGGTGTTCGGTAAGCTGGAGGATAAAACTCCACCGTCGTTGTTCCGGGTTGTGCGGTGAGCTTCATGTTGTTGTTTCCTCAAAAGAAAGTTGGGATCCAAGTAAGCTAAAGGGTGAGAAAATCTTACTTTCTGGCTTGCTTGTCGAGTTTTCTGTGTTGGCAAAGGTTCTGAGCCGGAGGAAAGAGTAATTACCTCTTCATCATCTACACGGATGGCCTCCGCATCATCCTGATAATGGTCATTGTCAATAGGGTGTACAAAAAACGAGCCAAGGGAGTCAAGTTCTACCTCCGACTCATCATCATCATCATCTTTATCATCTAAATTGAATGACTCGGCAGGATTGGTTTTCTTCTTAGCAGGCTTTTTGATAGCCTTGCTCTTCGTCCGGGTTTTCTTGGCCGTCTTATCCTGCAGCTTTCTAGTCCAAAAAGGTGAATCGGCCTGCAAAGATTAAATGGGTATGAAAAGGCAGTATAAGTGAAGATATGTTTCAATCGTGAAATTGATGAAAAGCTTACATATGGTGGTTTGTTCAGAACGCAGAAAGGATCTAATCCAAATTTACTACAATCTTCCAAGCTCTCATTCAACAGAGTTTTGGTCATATTATTGATGTCTTCATTAGTCAATTCAATCTGACAGTGGCATTGAGGATCTGATAACTCGCCGATGTATTCATGCATTAAGCAGGGACGGCGGCTTAGAGGCAAGACTCTCCAGGCGACCCAGCATCGAACCAGATCAATTCCGGTCAAGCCGTTGGACATTAAGGCCCAGACCTTTGAAAAAACTGGCATGTACTTCTTCTGCTCTACTGTGCTGATGCGGTCTAGAAGGCGATGTCTGTTACTAAGCCGGCTGGCACGATGACCCGGCAAGGGATTTTCCCCTTCTGGAGAAGTATCTTTGCAATAAAACCAAGTTTTGTTCCAGTCATTGGGATGACTAGGAAGAGTGGCAACTAGGAAAGTGGCTCCTTTCCGACGATGTATAGAACTGTCGCCTAGCTCTAGGCTAGGCCCATATGTGAACTCGTTCTGCCGGTTTAAGTAATAGAACGCCCTGAATAGTTCTACGGTGGGCTCCTGTTGAAGGTACACCTCGCAGAATACTTGGAAGTTGCAGATATTTGACACAAAATTTGGTCCAATATCTTGTGGATGGAGCTTGAAAAAGTGCAGCACGTCACAAAAGAATTTTGAGCCAGGAGGGCTGAAGCCTCGGAGCAGATGACCATCCTTGGGCTCAGGAGGAGTTTCCATGCCTGGGACCCTCCAATGGATGACATCCCTTTTGGCCAGAACGCCTATCTAAACATATTCATTTAAATCTTCCTCGGTGACCCGGGAAACGACCCAGTTGCAGGCAGTGGCAGATTTGCCCATTTGCAGGTTAAAAGCATGAAAAAGATAATAAATATTTCCGGTTTAAGATTATGCTATTAAACCGAACCATGGATTCAAAGATAAAGTTCTATAAATGGCTGAAAGTTTAAGCCGGATGGTGAACATTGAAGTACGCAGATATTCATATTGGCGGCTTAAAAGGGGACTAATGGTACCTACCGGATTAAGGATTCTGCTGTTAAGCCGGACAAAGTTTAAAAGTCAAAAGTGTATTATGCAGAACCAATATATGAGGATGAATAAGCAAGCATGGTGAAACCGGTGAGTATTGTCGGGTTATGCAGGCTATGAAGCATGTGATGGCAGTTTAAACAAGCCTAATGTTATATGGTGGATCACGGTTTATGGTATAAGCCGCCATGGCAGTTATGATACTTCAAATTTATCACTGAAAATGTGGTCTAGTGATGGACAAACAGATTTCAAAAAATGGAGCTATAATTTTGGATCTACAGCGGTTCAGAAAAGGCAGTAAATTCTAAACCTAAGGTGGCGGCAGCAGAAAAGTTCATGTGTTCTGATGAGATTTTCTATGGATAGGAGATATTCTAATGTTGAAAATGAGTGCTATACTGCTACCGCACAAGACTCATTCCATGATCAGATTAATGAAGCTACTCGAGCTAAGGAAGAAAATGAAGAACGACGAAGAACGCCGATGAACAGAGCCAACCCTAATGCAGATCTAAGGATTGGGGAGATAAGACTTACGGATGCAGATGAGCAGCGGTCGCGCGCCGGCATTCTCTAGTCCGGTCAGGGTGATGCAGCGGCTTGAGTTGACGCAGCGGACGGAGGTTAATGGTGGCGGAGCTCGAGTTCAGGCGCGGCTGTGTGAAGGAGAAAGATGAAGATGAGGAAGCGAGGGGGAAAATGAAAAAGACCCCCCGTCCCTATTTATAAGAGGATGGATACAAGGCAGGCGTGGGAATCGAGGAGGCCAAAATCATCATGTGGCTATATGGATGCCTCAATTTTTGGAATGATCATTAAGATAAGGATCAGTTAAGATGTTTTGGGCCTCGTGCAAAATTAATGTGAAATGACGTCATGGTGGGGTAAGGAAGTTCTAGGAGCTGACGTCATGGCGGGTTACCTGCAAATTGGTTAAAAGTATGATGTAAGATTTTGACAAGTCAGGTATGGAAGATTGATATGAACAAGTTCAAATCAACATGGGGCCTAATGTTGGGGATGTAACTAATAGGTATGAACCGCCCAGGAGGGGTCGGGTTTTACCACTAGCGACTTATCAATGAAGATGGCGAGTCATAGCAAGCCCATTGACGACCCAAGACCCACAGGCGACTGGAGGCCCAAGGGGATGAATGGCCACATGTATAACTTGTATTGTAAGGCAATCTTAGTTAGTCACTGAGCCGAACACATTGTGTATGAGCCGGCCGGGACTCTGTAAGCCGCCGGGCGTCAACCTATGTATATAAAAGGGACGACCCAACGGCGGGTTGAGGATAAGTAACAAACAACCGAGAGCTAGGTCAAGCGTATTCGCTCCCTGGTAATCGAAACCCTAGCAATACAACACAAAGCAGGAGTAGGCTTTTACTTCATTGAGAGGGGCCGAACCTAGGTAAACTCTCTATGTACTTTGTCCCTTTAAACGCCTTCAAGCTAACCTAGTTGCGATGGCTCCACAACTAAGTCCTTGCGCTAGGACATCTACTGTGTCAAGTCCATGACAACTGGCAAACATGATTGTAGTACTGGGTAATGCTGATTTAGTAACATCAATACGCTGGTTCAGCTTATTAATTAAGTGTCCCATCTGCTGCAGCATGTATTGTCACTTCACTATGAAGACTAGTTGAATAGTTCTCTCTGACCGAGATGGGGAATAATGGATCGCTAAGACTTCCTATCTACAGTATCCCTATGCCTCTATGCTCATCTTGTCCAACAAGATGAAACATTGGCCAAGGCACCCGACGCCAATAATGTAGGAGTACTAGTACTAACTCCTTTCCTGTTTATAGGGCTCAATTCAAAAATCTCATCAACCAAGGTAGATGGTGAGTGGTGGAATAATTTTTGTAGTTTGAAAAAACACTCAATTAATTCACTTGTTTTCCTCCAAAAATTATGTTTACCAATGCATTAATTTTGTGTCAAACTTTGACCATCTACTCCCTCCATCCAGGTGAATAAGTCATCTTTGATTGTGCACCGTGACCAAGGAGGAAAAATCAAGAGAACTTAATGTTTATTTGCTAATTAATAGCATTGCATGCAATGAACTAACCACTGCATGTGGTGTTTGGTAGTCTCGAGTCATTGAAAACATGCATGCCCACATCTCTTATTAGTTGATATGTCAAGAAACAAGAAACGAGGTGGGAGTTAATGCACCACGCCTAAGTGTTTTGGGATTATTTGGTTTTCGTGAAGTGACTTATACACCTAGATAGAGGGAGTATTTAACTAATAAAATGTTAATGCATTTCACCAAAAATCATATCACTGGATTCATATTTGAACATAGTTTTTAATGGTATAGTTTTTCATGACATGCATTGATACTTTGTTAGTTAAATTTATGGTCAAAATTTTACATTAAGTACGAAGGGGACCATTAAACCAGGACGGAGGTTTATATACAGGTCAATAAAAAATCATCAACCAATGTAGTAGTAAATGATGAGTGCCCGGAGATTTTTTTTTCCCAAAAGTACTCAATAATGGGCTCGTTTTCCTCAAGCAAATTGTGTTTACGAATGTATTAATTGGAATGCATGCGTGAGTAACAAATGACTAGAACTTTTACACGCATTGGTGAGTTATCTCTTAATTCTTGCATGCAACGTTTTAATGAAGCTTGAAATATGAAAGTGTCAATGGGAGGGAGTAAAAGCCTCATGCATGCATGCAACATGCAACACTCACACGTACACATGGACACACGCAACACTCACGCAACCATGCGGCACACATCACACGACGCAACACACACGCTCACGCGCAAGCGCTCAACCTACTCCCTACATCCGTGAAAGACTGTACATATAGGGATTTACACATTGAACAGGGCATAATTAACGCCCAAAAGTAGCAGACTTATGTGTGCATGTGACCATTGAGAGAAGAAGATTAAATGAAGGTTGTTGCATGCTGTAATTAAGGATAGGCTGTAGCTTGTAGCTAGAGCATAAGTTGGTGCATTAGTCAATCAATATCGATTAGATTAAACGCTAAATGCATTGGAAGTGTAGATGTACACTCTTTGTTTTTGAGCCGATGTACACTCTTTGTTGGAAGACCGAGGGAGTACATGTGCATGCACTCACATACACAACCAGGGTGGTTCGCGCGCAAGGTTTGGACTCCTGTCGCACCTGCGTAAAGTTTTGTTTAACTGATTTCTTTGCTTTGCCAACTGACAGGTGGGACCCAGAAACCAGGTGTCAATTTAACCAGTCAACAAAGTGCCACGTCGACTATGTGGCCGGTCAGTAGGGTGCAATACAGCACTCTACGATGAGGTAGTGATCATATAATCACCGCAAAACTATATAGTGACCGTAAAGAGCGTATTGTTACATACGTTGACCGCCAGTGTATTTTTCTCGTTTCAAATTAAGCCATATTAACCGAAAAGGACGTAGTATGTACTAGTACTAATACTGCTTTGATGTGTCCCGTCAACTCGCCGAACGAGGAGAAGGTTGCTTACTACGCCCTCTCCCTCGCCCACGCGCGCGGTGGCTCGCAGGATAAGGAGAGGGTTTTGACTACAGCGCCCTCTCCCTCTCCCTCGCCCTCGCCCTCACGGTGGATGTGCAGCAGTTCAGTCGGTGTAAGATTGCCAGAAGCATATTGTACTATAGTATCATCATTGTTGGACCTTCCGAAGAGGCGAAGAGCCAAGTGCAAGGTTCACACAAGTACGAACTGTTGAACCTCCCGAAGAGGCAAAGAGCCAAGCGCAAGGTTTTATAGAAGTTGTCGTCCTAGTAGGTGAACTACAACTATAGCGAACAATGCTACTGTATGATGCCGCCACCTCACCTATATCCAAAGCCGTGCCACTTTTTTTTCTCAAAGAGCATGTTGGAGCTCGTGCAACAACCACACAAGTTGCACATACACATAACACATTTACTAGTAATAAATTCTAAAGGACAAATGCCAGTATGCCACACAAGTTCATCTCCACTTGATGTGATAAAATTGTGCATGACTAGTCTACATATATTCACAACGCTACCATTCACAATTTACCATACTCCACTTACACGTTATAGACGGGCTACATGTCCTCCTCCAGGTTCCAGTTCCGGGTGTTCTTCATGGATGGCACGGTCCATAGCGGTGGGCAACGGGAATCATTGTCGCAACTTTCTAGTCCGGTTCCACATGATGGAGACTCATCCAAGCTAAAGCGGCATAAATCAGGGATAGGGTGTCCCAGCATGTCGTTCATCCGATGGTGCGCACTGAAGACACAACCATGCTTCATGAACGGCAGGCCTTCGGTGTCGTGCATGGGAAGTGGCATCCGCTTCACAATGGGGTAGTTGTCCCCAATGAAAAGCGAGTACTCTCCAAGAGTGTTCCTCGGCACCCACGTAGCATCACAGGGGTCGAACTCGGTGTCGTTCATCTGGTACATGCGGCATCTCAGATATAGACACATGGTACCTTACATAGTCAAGGTCCATGCATAATAATGTTGTGCTCAAATATGGCGGACAGCAATACTGTGCAGCAAATAGTACTACTCCGGTATAGAGAAAGTAAAATAACCGGGTTATTATATATAGCCACTCTTAGCTACATGGATGAGATAGTAAGACATGGAAAAACAAAAATGGTGGGAGCTAGTGGGTTCAAGTCTTCAAGGGCCTAGCTAGCTATACGCGTACTCCAAGGTAAAAAAGTACTCCTACTAGTACTAGTAAGTAGTACAACAATGAAAGAGAAGGCGAGAGGGTTAAAAATATAATACTAAATTGTACTAGTAGTACAGTAAACATGTCCCAGACAAGAAAAGAAAATAACTAACAAGTACTACTACTCTACTACTCTAACTGACAACAATGAGAAAATGGAATACCTGGGTAGATGGTAATGGTCCGATCGTGGTAGATTGTGTGACCATGTTGCACATTAGTGGTACCATGGGTAATGACTACTAAGATAGTTGATCCCAATATGCCAAAGTCAGCTACAAGGTTCCAGGGTAGACCAGGGGATGACTGGTCCCTGCAAAATAATGGAGTGCCGTTAGGGATGCAAATGATGGTTTGTGCATTCCGTTTGTAATCTCCCGTACCGTAGGATGGCAACCAGATGAAACAAGTCCCCTGGATTATCACCGTGAAGATGCAGCCTAGATGGCGCACGGCGTCTTCGAACGTGTATGGTTACAAATCTGCCGCGGCCAACATGCGCTAGCCTCTGCCATTACTACCTCTTGCATTGATGGCAATCCTTATGTCGAACACCACGATGAGATAGTAATTGTCGTAGCCGCGTCACTTTGTCGGCGGGTCCGCAATTGCTATCTTCTTCAATCTCATGTAGGCATCATCATACGTATTCAAGCTCAGCCAGTCTGGAAGGCCAATCCCAATGGTGGAGAAGGGTACTACGGGAACGGCCGCACTGTTGTGGATGTTGTGCAAAATTATGGTGGTATCCGACAAGAGGTATGCAAACCAATCTTCATTGGCACCGACCCAGACCTATATATAAGACGGTGGGTAGCGGAGAAATTACGGGATAGAAATGGAATAACTAAGTACTACATGATCAAACTCCATGACTGACCTGCTCATCGGACAAAATCCGACTACCTCTCAACATCGGCAACTCTAGCGGAGTCAACGTGCAACCATGGCCAGGGAGCGGTGGATTGTTCGAAGGATTGTCCCATAGAAGAACCTTCTCCTCGATGACGCATGGAAGACTAACAAGCATGGCCTTTTCCCAAGCCTGTTTAAGCACTGTCTTAACAAAGTTGGTGCAGGAAGCACCGAGTCTTGCGGCTGTGAGGACGTTGGAGCAGTGTGCGATTTCTCCTAGAGGATCATCGTCCAAGGTCTCCCAGCCCCGAGGAGGAGGAGAACCTCCTGGCGAATCCATGGGAGCAGCGACAAACTGCCTTCTCTTTAGGGGGAGGGGAACTGGCGAGGAGGAGATAAGAGCGTAGTAACCGTAGGGCCTCATCCCATCCAACGGTAGCTACTCGATCCTTCCTTAGCGAAGGGGTGAGGCTATTATTTACTACGTACTTGTATTGTAGCAGTACAGGTACTACTTTCTCAACTAGTAGTGCGATGTACTGTACTTCTAGTATAGTGCACCAGTTTTGATCTCTTGTGTCTCAGGGCCAAGGAGCTACAGTTGGAAGTGGAGGGTACTACTATTCTCTAGAACCATCGTTGTACTATCAATGCAGGGAAGGTACACCTGTGTACTGGGTACTCTCGGTGCTCTATTCAAGCGCGTAGCTGGCCTACTCAGCCGCTCCTCTCACGCACACACTAGCAGCCTATTTATCAGCGACGGTTACTACGGGGGCAGAACATTTGAGTTATTTGATACAACAAGACTAGGCTTTTCGCTTCCATTTGTGGAGGTGTAATGGATCTCGTCGAACTTTGTTAGTAGTTCCTTCTTTTATAAATGAGGTGAGGCAAAGCTTTTGCTCTATTTCAAAACAAAAAAATCATGTAAATAGGAATTTCTTTTATAGAGCCGATAATGGAGTGAAGTCCATGCGTGCAACGCCACAAGCTACAGAGTAGTAGAGTACTAGCACTTTATGTACAGAGCCATATTGCACAGTTCACAATGCCGCGCCAGGCTTTTCCGGCTCCTCGGGCTTAATTGGGAGGCGCTAGTTTAAATATGCTAGTTGATGACGAAGCTGCAAGCGAGGTGCAGCTAGGGCGAGCACGCGAGCCATGAGATGATGGGAGGGAAAACCCGTTCACATGGCTGGGCTATCCAGTGCACCCAGATTGTGGTGCAACACGTCCGTTTGACTTCAAAAGTCAAACCACCAGTGTACAATATTGGCTCGCAGCGAAGTTACTATTTAAAAAAGGTCACCATGCGTTCAGCCGGGATCGAACCCACAAAACGAGCTATACACTCTCGCGACCACTAGTAGTACTCGTTGGAGTACAACGCAACCTAGAATCGCCTTTTGCCACTAGTACATTGTTCCTTACAAGGAACCACTAACAATGCCAAGAAACCACTAATAGTGCCAAGAAACTACCACCACTTGCATACGTGGTAGACTTAAGATAAGACTACCTTATCAACCATTGTACATGCCCTTACCAACCAGCCCTACCAAGAAATGACTACTCTACAAAGTGCCATTATAGGCACGTTTCAACCCATGTCTCCCCTTAAGTCAAGGCCTTCTATTCGACCGACAAGTTAGGTGTTGTGACTTGTGGGACCTGCATGTCAGTCTGGACAAAAATCCCCGAGTGACCTCCTACACTACAAAAAAAAGACACATCCGTGACATTTTGGGCCGAACGAATTGTTTTCCTGTGATGCTTATGACACTTCTATGACGATAATTGTGACAAAACCAGGTATCATCATAGATGTGGTGGGCTCCTACTTCTATGACAAAAAATCATGACAGAAAATGGGCTTTTCGTCCTGGGCGGGCCGGAGATGCAGTTGCACGACATTCTTTGGGCCGTCCATGACGGAAAAACCATGGTAGAAGCGAGGTCGAGGAAAATATCGCGGAGTTCCCGGTTACGGTGGGTGGTCGGGGGCCGAGCGATGCGCGTTTCTCTCATAGACGTACGTGCGTGGGTGCGAGGCGTTGGGCTCTAACTAAACCCGAGCGAGGCATTCGCCTACTGAACCCGAGCGATTGCACTGCAGGCTACGCATTACTGAACCCAAGCGATCGATCGATCTGGCTGTTAACTGAACCCGATCGAGCGATTCCTTCGCTACTGCTGTTAATTGAAGCCGATCAAACTTGCTTCCTCTTGATGAACAATGAGCGTTGTTGGGGGGGTTGTATGAATAGTTACCGGTGGGGGTTGGATGAACAGGACCCCGTGGTAGTAGAGGTTGTTGCTGCTGGATGATCAGGACCCCAATCGATCGAGCCGGTTGGGGTGGATGAACAGGACCCCGTGGAGGGCTGGTTGAACAGTAGCCGGTGGAGGGTTTGATGAACAGTAGCCCGTGGAGGGGTGGTTGAACAGGACCCCTTGGAGAGGGCTGGTTGAACAGTAGCCGATGGAGGAGCGGTGGAGGTTGGATGAACATGAGCCTGTGGATGAACAATGGCTGGTGGAGGCAGGAGGGGAGACGCCGTGGATGAACAGTCGCGGGTGGAGGCTGGAGGAGGTCGAGGGTGGATGAACAGTAGCCCATGGAGGCAGTCGACGGTGGAGATGAACAGTAGCCCATGGAGTCCCGTTTTGCGGTACGCCATACCCCTCCCGATGAACACGACCCCCCTTTCAACCATAGCGCTCCAACACAAGTCTGTTTACTCCGTTTTGCGGTACGCCACACCCCTCCTGATCAACAGGACCCCGTTTTGACCGTAGGCACTCGAACACAAGTCCATTTCCTCCGTTATGCAGTACGCCACACCCCTCCCGATGAACAGGACCCCGTTTCCACCGTGGTCGGTCGAGCAGAAGGGCGTTTCCTCCATTCTGCGGTACGCCAGGGCTCATTTCGAACGGCTGTTCCGTCCAAACCGGTTGGCTCCCGATGAACACGACGACGCAGTTTCTCCGTTCCGACCCAGTCGGTTGGCTGCAGATGAACAGGACACCGTCGCTACCTCTCCATGTACACGAGCCCTGGCTGTACGTATGCGCGAGTAGGCGTTCGAGACCCCGCCTGTATGTACGTACGTGGTCATATGTACTTCCTTGCACCATGGATGTATGTACGTGTACCTGCTACGTGCGCGCCTCTACTACGACACGTGCCCTTCCTTACTCGGCCACGGTTCATCGCAGTAGCCTACAGACAGGCCGATCGACCAGTATGTATGTACACGTTCGCGACTAGAATGACAACGCTACGTATGCTTAGACCAGGTGGGTCCCAACTGTGCGGGAGGATAAGGAGGCACTTCCTTGCGTGCGAAGATGTAGCTGGTGGGTCCCAGCAGTCAGGGGGGAACGTTTTTTTTCATGAAATACGGTGGCCCGTCCAGTGGGTCCCTGCCGTCAGGTGGAGGAATCATTATTTTCCATGTAATAAGGAGGCACTTCCTTGCTGCGGCCGAGGACCCAGCTGTCAGCCTCTCCACGTACAATACTCTTCCGACGGAAGTCGTTCCTTGACCACATTGACCACGCCGCACCGAGAGCGCCAAGGCGGTGGACGACGGCGAGGCCTAGAAAGGGGACGACACGAAGCCAGGGAAGACGTGGCAGTGGACGCCCGCGCGGAGAGGAGTACGAGGGTTCACTGGTTCGGCTGCGGTGTGAGGCTGTCGTCGCCGCAGAATAACAGGGGGTGTGGGTGAGTAGAGGGATGGCCTTGCCAGTGGTGGGAGTAGTAGGGGGCGGTGAGGCCTTCGCAGCAGCACAGCCGACCACGAGAGGTAGGAGCAGGCGGAACGACCAGCACTGATTTGGGCGTCTGGAGCAAGAAGACCAGAGGTTGAAGAAGCACTACGACCGTTGGATGGACATCATACGGTCACTGGAGCTAGAATCGCTCATATTGACTAAGTTGACAAAGCCCTCCATCCGCGTCAACTTAGTAGACCCACAAGTCAGCCTCCCACTATGGTGGGTCCCAGCTAGCAGGGGGACTATTCATTTTTTTGTGCGTAATAAGGAGGCACTTCCTTGCGTGCGAAGATATAGTTGGTGGGTCCGAGCTGACAATGGGGGGAACATTTTTTTCACAAAATATACAGGCCCTTCCGGTGGGTCCCTGTAAGTGTATCTAGTGCCCCTTGGTGATTTTGGTGTATTGAAGACTTATAGGTTAAGGGACTGATGCGTTTGTGAGTGTACACAGGTCTATAAGTCTATGAGGAGTTTGATATCTACAGAGAAAGTCGACCCCTAAAAATGAAGTTCTTCGACTGAAGACTTTGGATTTCTGAAGACTTTGAAAGTGAAGAAATTGGTGTGATCCTGAAGACTTGGTATTCATTCGAGGAACATGAAGCGTGAAGACTTTTGTTTTCGTAGTTTCATTTTCTCTTTCTTGAGTCATAGGAAACACCATACTGTTAAAGGGGGTCGAGGAAATACTAAGGAAAAATTTCCAAGTGATGCTCAACTCAAATCCTACTACCAATCCCTTCGAGTGAAGCCGTTGGAAATCTCATACAGCTCGGTCAAATCTCTTCAGTGACAGAGACGAAGTTCTTCTGGTCTCTGAGGAATTTGTTCTGACTGAGGATTTAGGAATTCTCTAGTGCGGATTGCCTACATAGTGAGGAACATGATAGCCCTGAGGAATTTGATACTCAAAATTCCGACCGTTGATGTGCTATGCGCCAGGTGTCCCAAAATATCTACCCACCTAACGGTCATATAATTGAAGGGCATTTATGTCTTATCATGTTGGGCTGCTCCCTAGGCTATAAATAGCCACCCCCTACAACCACTAGCTGGTTGGCTGCTCCGAGAGAAACTGACACTTGTCATTTGAGAGCATCCCATCCTTCGAGGACTTTGAGCAAAAATCATCAAGTGAGGAAAACCCAACCCAAACACCTACAAACCCAAAGTGATTGAGCATCACTGAAGAGATTGATCTTGCGTGGATCTGATGCTTGTTACCTTTGAAGATTGTACATCTTCCAGACAGTTAGGCTTCATGGTCTAGAGCATCCAAGAGGAAATTGTGGATCGCTGAGTGACCGAGTCTGTGAAGGTTTGGAAGTCACCTGAAGACTTACCACGAGTGATTGGGCGAGGTCTGTATGACCTTAGCTCAAGGGGAATACGGTGAGGACTAAGTGTCTTGAGCTGCGTGTTCAGGACTGGGTGTCCTCAGGTTTAAATACCTAGACGCCCTAACCAAACATACAACTGTCACAGCAGTTGGAATTGGTCTACCAAATCATTGTCTTCACCAAGCTAAATGGTTCCAATTCCTCAACCCTTCTACTTCCTCATCTATATCTGTTTGAAGACTTTGACTGAAGACTTTCTCTATTTCCTCAACTCAATTTCTTCAGTCTGTTTGTCTTCATTCTGTTTATCCTATGTTTATGCTTTCTGTACTCTGTGCTTGTTTTCATTTCGTCATGAAGACCATGTTCGTGTTCTGTTATGTTTACTTCTGAGTACTTATTCCACTGCAAGTAGTTCTTCACTCAGGAATTTCCTCACCCGCAAATTCCTCAGTGAAGAATTCATAAAAAACGCCTATTCACCCCCCTTTAGTCGATATAATGCACTTTCAATTGGTGTCAGAGCTAGGTACTCCCTTGTTCTATGTGATTTTGGTTTAACCACCTAGAGTTTTAGTTATGTCGACCTCAGGTATGATCAAGGTTTTTGCTGGGTGTCCTACCTTCGATGGGACGGACTACCCCTACAGGAAGAATAAGATGCACATGCATCTTGAGGCAATTGACAATGATCTCTGGTACGTTGTGGAAAATGACGTCCCCTCTGTCACTCCTACCATCAACGCTCCTGATGTGAAGAGATTCAAGCAACTCGACTCTCAAGCGAAGAACATCATATGTGGTCATCTGAGCAAAGGGCAGTATGGCAGAGTGAGTGCTTTGGAGACAGCAAAGCTTATCTGGGACAGGCTGTCCAGGGTCAATGAGGGAGTCTCAACACAGTGTGACACTCGAATTGACGTTCTTCGCAATCTCTTCAACCGCTTCAAAAGACTCGACAATGAGAATGTTCAGCAAACCTTTGATCGCCTCATTGACATCTCAAATGAGCTTCAAGCACTTGGTGCTACTGATATCACCGACCATGAGGTGGTGAAGAAATTGCTGAGATCGCTTGATTCCTCATTTGATACCTTGGCATTAATGATAAAAGAACGTGGAGACTATAAGTCACTTGATCCCGCTGATATCCTCGAAATACTAAACACTCATGAGTTCCAGCTTGTTGAGAAGAGAGATCTCCATGGACCAAGTTATCGCAGATCACAAGCTCTAAAGGCCAAGGCAGTGTCTGAATCAGAAGATGAAGATTCTGGTAGCAGCCTTGGTGACCCTGAAGAACTGAGCCATGAGCTAGCAATGCTCGTGAGGAAATTCCTGAAGTTCTCAAGATGTGGTTGCTTTGGAAAATCCTCAAGAAGTGGTGACTTGAGATCAGATTCCTCATCCCATGATTACAAGAAGAGACTCTGTCACAAATGCAAGAAACCCGGACACTACATTCAAGATTGTCCTCAATGGGAAAAGGAACCAAAGAAGAAGAAGTACAAGAATTACAGTTCTGATGATTCAAAGAAGAAGAAGAAGAAATCTTCAAAGTCCTCTTCATCAAAATCTTCAAGGTCCTCATCTCACAATAAGAGTAACTCCAAGAAGGCTCGGGCATTCATTGCCAAAGAAATGGACTCTGAGGTCGAATCTAAGGAAAATGAGGAAGAGGAGGAATCCGAGGAGTCAGACTCTAGTGTGGCGAGTCTAGCCCTCGCTACCGCGTTCGTCAGCAAGTCCATCTTCAACTCTAAGGAAAAGGACCTCCCCAACACTACTGATGACGGCGATGAGAACTACGCTCCCACCTATTGCTTCATGGCAAAAGGCTCAAAGGTACTCAAATATCCCTCCTCTGAATCTGGTGAGGATGAATCTGATGAAAACCTCAAACCCAGCTATTCTAAACTTGCTAAGATTGTTGTGAAACTGCAAAAGGCTCTGGAAAAGGTTCAAAACATGCTAGATAAAAGAGATGATATGTTGGGCAAGCAAATGGATCGCACTAAAATTTTGACTGAAAATCTTCAGAGACTTCAGTCCAAGTTTGACAATCTTCAAGGTCATCATAACACTCTCCTATCTGATCATGAGAAGCTTTCTTACGAATTTCTTCAAAGAAAGCAAGATCTTGAGCAGTTAAGAGTGAGTTATGAAGATCTTCAGAAGGAGCATGATTCATTACTTGCTCAACAGATTAGCACTACTCCGAAAGAGTTTGTTCCTCCATGTTTGAAGTGCATTGAACATGAAACTGCTAATTCTTCACATGAATGCTCAAATACTTCCATTGCTGCAAATTCTTCAACTACCTCTGCTATCACTAATTCCTCATCTGAGGACATTGCTAGTATCACTGATGTTGCAGGGCAGAAGGAATTGTATATGACAGGCATGTACAAAAGCCTCAAAGGGCATCAGGCTCTTTGTGACGTGCTTAAAAAGCAGATCCTCAACAGGAACCCTAGGAAAAAGGGTATTGCCTTTGAGAGGAAACTTAATGTTCATGGGACCTACTGGAAACCTGAGCAGTGTCCCAAAACCTCATGGGTTGCTGCAAAGGGACCTTCAGTGGATCCATCTACTTTATCTGGCTTTACATGTGAATCGTCATATTCTTTTGATGAGTCATTTGACTCCAATTATAAACTATTCAAAAATCAGAATGGTGAAGTATTTGCTAGATATGTTGGCACTAACTGCAGGAATGGTTCTCCTATGAAGAAAATTTGGGTTCCCAAAAGGTGCCTTGAAAATCTTCAGGTGAATGTCATCATGACACCACCTGTGAAGAATAGGAACCCCAGATCAAATTCTTCATATGGACCAAATTCTTTATATGGATCCAAGTCCTCATACGGACCAAACTCCTCATGTGGATCAAATTCCTCAAAAGGATCAAAGTCCTTATATGAACATCATCGTGCTAACCCGTCTGTTTCGCAGGGAAGATCTAAGGATTATGGATAGTGCATTATTCTTCAAACCATTATGTTCATAAGTCCTCGAAGAATTTTTCTGCTTACTCTTATGCTTACCCTAATCCCTCTTATGTGAAACGAAGTGGATTGACATCTATGCCACCTTTCTCTTATGGAGCTCGCAGAATGATGAACTCTTTGCCACCCCTTCAGATGTGGGTGGTGAAGAAAAAGAACTAATCTCTTATGCAGGGTCAGGTCTCCAGACGAACTTAATCGTTTGAAGAATTTGCTAGAGACATGAATATGCTTGAAAGGACGCAAGCTAATCATGAAGAAATGAATTTTCATTTCCCACGTCCTCATATTGCTTTATCTGTTCTATTGCTTGATGAAATTGATCTGATGAAATTGATATCATATTCTTCACTGATGAAGTATATGAATTCGTAAGTTGCACTAATTCATCTGCAGGATGATCAACCCAAAGACACTGAGTGGGTCCTCTATAGTGGATGTACAAATCTAGACAAAGTCATGCTTGTCGAGTCCTTAGGGTTCAACCTCATGTCTATCTCTGTCGGTGGAAACGAGACCTATGGGGTCACTGGGATCCCTTCTACGGTTGGCGAGCGCGGGGTTGCGCAAAGAGCGGGTCTGACAGGAAGCACACAGATCATTTACCCAGGTTCAGGCCGCTAAGATGCGTAATACCCTAGTCCTGCTTTGGTGGATGTATTTGAGTGTTCTTGTGTTCTTGAGCCCGCTACGGGGTGCAACTTGCCCAAAAGAGCCGAATCCCTCTCCTGGACACCTCGGGCCTCCTTTTATAGGCAAAAAGGGGTTGCCACAGTGGCACACAGGAGGTGGAAAGGTCTACAGTGGATGAGTCTATCCTCTAGCCCCGTCGGACAAACGCATTTAATGCGCTGCTGACGTGCCCCTCTCACTTTATCGGGGGTGGTAAGGAAGCACATCCCACCTGTCGCCGCCATTCCTGGTTCAACACGCATCCGAGCTGATGAGGCGTCATAGCGCCACGTTGGCTGGCTACTGGGCTGGCGCGGTGGTGGAGCCTTCATGAAGGGTCTCATGCCGCCACGTAGGTGCTTGCCGAGTTGGTGTAGAGGCCGCCCGTCGCCACTCAGGTGCATGCCTAGCTGGTTGAGCTAGTAGCTGCTTGGGGATGGTGGTGGAGTCTTGGTTGGCGCGGGCCTGGCAGGGGCCCTGCTGATGGTATTGCCCTGGCATTGTAGTCGTCCCCGGCAAGGGTCTTGCCGGGGGCCTTGTGGATTCCCTCGGCTAGGATCCCGCCGAGGGTCGCCGTCTTCTGGTCCTCATCTGATCTCACATGTTTATGATCTTGACAAAGATTTGCATCCCACCATAGAGGCGCCTCCCGAGCCTTGGTTCCAATGTAGTTGGTTGGGTTGGAGCCTGTGGGCTCAAGGTGGCTTGCTCCGCTGGCATCAGGCAAGTTGCCCCGGCAAGGCTCTTGCTGGGGCTGCGGAGGCTGCCTCGGCAAGGATCTTGCTGAGGGAGTCCACCTCGCCCTCTTTCTCTCCTGCGCTTCTGGTCTGGACGTTTCCTTGGTTGTCTCGTGCTTCGGCTTCTCACCGGCTTCCCTCCTCTGCCCTGCTAAGTGTGGCCGTGGTGTGCGGCTTCGACTGTCCGTGCACAAGTAAAGGGGTCAAAAGAAGAGCCCCCGGGCCTGGGCCACACATAAGCGCGCCGCATTGTTGGGCTAGGCCCAAAACGGTGCGCGGGCAGGTGGGCGGATTTTACCGCAGTAACTTCTCGTCCGCTGCGCTTCCCCACGACCTGCGTTGAACACACGACGTGGAGGGTCATGCATGACGTGGGGGTTATGCGTGGGGCGGTTTTCGCACGCATGCGTCACATCATGGTAAAGAGGCGGCTCGCACCTTCCCCATAAAAAGAGGGAGGCGCAGAGGCGCGACTCATTTACTTGGGTGGACTCGGGTCGTGGTCTTTAAGGCGTCAGTGTCCCACGATCACGGGGTGGGGAACGGTCGCCCCACCCAACCCTTTGATTCTGCTTCCTCGTCACGTGTCCCCCATGCAGGTGGCAGGCGGTGGAGGCGGGAAACCGGGCCGTCGCTGATTGGGGCAGCCGGTCGGTCCCGATCCCCTGTGCCCCTGATGGCCGGATTGGCCGAGTAGGGCGGCCGAGCCCCGACCCCGCTCCTTTATAAGGAGGGGGAGGGGGATGGCATCCCACATCCTTTCATCATCCATCTCCATTCACTTCGGCTCCTTTCTTCCATCTGCCATGGCAAGAGGAGGTGTCGACCCTTCAACGGTGGCGGCGAGGGTTGCTGCTCGTCAGTGCGTCCCTCCTCCCCAAGAGCTCGTGGTGGCAGAGCCGGCCACGAGAGCAAGGGGGAGGGGTAAGGCCGAGGTTGCCGTGGCGCTTGGGGGAGAGGGGGATAGGGCGGCGCGTCGGCCTAGCCTCCGCCAGTGATGCCTCCCCCGATGGAGGGCCACGTCGGGGACTAGACCCGCGAGTTCTTCATCAGGTTGCACTGGCCACCACGTCGCCGCCTCCGTCTCCCTACCCCATTTGCTCGGGAGATGGAGCTCAATCCACCCCAAACCCTCAGGTTGCACATGAGGGGCTGCGGGAACGGCGGCACGTGGGTCGATGTCGACTTCCCCACTCCTCACGTCATGTACCTCCGCCGTGGATGGAAGACGTTGACTCACATCCACAGCCTGACGGCGGGGCTTGTCCTCTACTTCAAGTTAATGGAGGGCGGCCAGCTCTCCGTTAAGGTCTTTGGAGATCTTGGAACTCGCCAGAAGTGTTGCGTGGAGAGCTCCTCCGACGATGAAGACTCCTCTTCAAGCGGGAGTGATGAGGAGGGTAGCGACAGCGACGACGAGAGCGTCGAGCGAGGTCACGTCAACCTCGTCTCCGACTGACCGCGTCGCCCCGCCCTACGTCGTGTGTCCTACCGAGGGCCTTCCTCGTCAAGCTCTCCATCAGGGCACTCCCCGTCATCTCCTTGGGCGGCTGGCGTAGGAGGGCCGGAGAAGGTGAAGAAGGCGGGTGGAGGCCGTCAAGTCGGAGTACGCGGGCACCGGCGCCTTCGTCGCGTATTGCCGGCCTGCTGCCTCGTCTTCCAGCTCCTTTCCTGGCACCAAGATGTTCTCTTGGTGCCTTCTGCTCCTCATACCTTGCCTAGGCGTTCTTTTTTCCCTCCTGCCATCTTGTTCCACCTTCTAAGGAGAGGGACAAGAAAGGGATTACGGGCATCTTATTTCTTTTTATTTTGTAAGCCTGCGGGCACTTGTTAGATTTAAAATTTGTAATCCTGTTGCTCATGTTTTTAATTCCATATGAACTGTACCTGTATGGGATGTTTTTAATGAAAAAGGGGTGCTTGCTGGGTTATCTGTGCGTGAGCGAGGCCCATGCCAAGGAACGAATCCTTGTTATTTTTAAGATAAACATTGTCGCCCGGCAACAGGCCTTGCCGTCCCCTGACTTCAGTCGACCATTCTCACGCTTTAGGCGGAGGCAGGGGCGAAGTAGAGTTAGGCCCTTTGTTTATTTCCTCGCCACCGTGTCTATGGCCCGGTTCTGTCCCATGGACTTGGGTACAAGAAGAAGGGGGAGCACGGTGGTCTTGGAGAAAAACGAGGTTTCATTTGTCCCAGTTCCATATGGAAGTGCACAACAGGGGATGAAGGACTTATCTGAATCCACAGCCCCCGACAACTTTGGCTTGCCGTGGTTAGATCCTTGTGTCTTCAGCCCCCGGCAGTCTTGGCCTGCCGGGGCCGGAGCGCCGGTTCGTTTTATTTCTCCGAAGCGGCTCAGCAGAAGTGTCCACGTGCCCTGCGAACCAAAGAAGACAAAAAGACGCATACTCGACCTCTAGGCTAGGGGTTAGTCGCCGCTATGCACTATCACCCCTAACCAAGGGAGAGACTTAACCTAGCATGCATGCTAAAACTTAGGGCGCTAGCGCTTCATTTATTTATGCTCAGGGTCTGCGCCTGGCTTTGTACAGAGGGTTACATGCCTTGTCGGCAAGGCTTGTACAAAAGGTGGGTTACCGGGGGGCCCGGCAACCGCACCTTATGGGTAAAACTTGCGAAGATGTTCAATGTTCCAGGAGTTGCTCACTGGAACAGCATCTTCGATCTCCAGGTGGACTGCGCCAGGCCTGGTGACTCATATTACCCGATAAGGGCCTTCCCACTTTGGCGTGGCTTTTCCGGCCAAAGATGATCTATGACAGACCTCATGGCAAGTCCGGACAACCTATTGAGTTCGTCCCATTCGGCCAGTTGATCAGTCAATGGAAGCGGATGCTCTAGAACGTTAAACTGCGACCAGAACAGCTTGTCCACTTCATGATCTGTTTGATCTCGGAAGTATTTGGCCACATCGACCGCGCTCGCCGCCAAGTCCAGATATGCATCTACCGAACCCCACAGCCGATCCAGAGGAGCATACCGCGGATCTCCGAACTTCCTCCGCAGCAAAAAGGGCTTCCCAGCCACAATATCACAGGCTTCACGCAGCTCCTCCTTCTTCGCTCTCATGGCAGAGCGGGTGTCTTTGGTCGCCATCGTGGCCTTTTAAAGGTCCGTTGCCTTCGCTCAGTTCTCTTCTTCAAGGAACTGACAATGGTCAGTAGTGTCTTTTAACTTTACGGCCATCTTGGCCATCTTCTCTTTGCTCTCGCAATGCGCGGCCTTCTCGGCTCTTAGCTCTTCGGCCGCCTTCAAAGCAGCCGCATTACTACTTCTTGCTTGTTCTTTGGCTCGGGCAAGTTCCGCCTGAAGGGTTTCCACGGTGGCAGCTCCATCTGCAGTCACAACATATTAAAGATACTGGCATCATGCTGCTCTTACTATGTGACATTCACCAGAAAACATTACTTACCCTGTGCCTCGTCAAGCCGCTTGTTAACAAGCTCAATGTCGGCATCTGCCGCATCCAGTTGCCGCTTTAGTTTGGCAAACTCATTAATCCGGCTAGCCACCGGAGCTTCCACCACCTGCACATAAAGGCGGTTTGGTTATTACCTGGGACTACAATCCTCTGTTCGCCGCCGTTCTTGACGACAACCAGAGTCTCAGGGGCTACTATCTACACAGGGCACACCTAAAAATGTGTGGTACTATCAACAAGTATATCATTTCACGTACCTCAAAGCCCGTCAGTAGACTCATAAAGGCTTCATGCAATCCACTTTCGGCGGACGGAATTCTTTCCATCACCGTCCTCATTAACGTACGGTGTTCTTCTGAGATAGCCGCTCACTCCAACAGCTCCCTCAGAACGTCTGACCGCATACCAGACGGTGCCGGACTCTTTTGTTTGCTCTCTTCGAGAGCCGGACGCTGGGGACTTCGGGTGACTATGGGATTATCTTCTGGCCTCACCGGATCCGGAGAGGCCCTCCGTGACGACACTTCAAGGTTGCCCGCTTCTTGAGCGGGGGAGTCCGGGGGAGGCGTTTCGCTCTCCATCATCTCCGGAAGAAGATCCCCCGAAGACGAGCTCTGTTGAGAAGGGCTAAGATCCGAACTGCAAGATAAACGCTTCGGTTATTTTCCTCAGAGGTAAGGTAGTATATCTTCACTATTAAAGTACTTTTTAATTACTTACAGCTCGTTGGAGGGCTGATCCCCGCGCGGACTTTGTGCGGCAAGAGCACCCTCCAAGGCAGGACCCTCTGGTGGAAATTTCTTCTCCCGTTTGGAAGCCTTGGTTTCCGGATCTTCAGAGGCAGTCCTCTTCCTTCCCAGAAGCGAGAGAGGGTCAGATTCTTCCCCTTGGTTATCCTCCTTCATGGAGGCGCTCATTCCCTCGGTTGGAATTGGTAGCGATGGAGGCCCGCTCTCGCCCTCGTTATTCCCCCCTTTATCTGCCTTTGAGGGCTCCGGACAAGGTGCTAGCTTGAGCATCTTTTCCAGTACGGATTTTCCAAACCCTCAGGAAGGGGGGCCAAACACCGAATCATCTTCACCTTTGTTAGCCAGTCCTGGTCAAAGAGCAATTTCTCAGAATGACGTCATGATAAATGAAAGACGGTGTGTTCAGCTAGAGGATTACTTACTTGGTCGGCGGTGCGGTTGCTGCTCAGGCCCACGTCCTCGGTAGTATCCGGACACTCTGTTTGAGGTCCGAAGAATGACTTGTACATCTCCTCATGCGTCAGGCCGAGGAAATTCTGTATAGCGTGCGGTCCTTCTGGGTTGAATTCCCACAAGCGAAGGGGCCAGCGTTTGCAAGGCTGGACTCGACGAACCAGCATGACTTGCATTACCATAACCAAATTAAAATCTCCCTCGAAGAGATCTTGAATGCGGCTTTGCAGTATGGGCACGTCCTTGGCTGGACCCCAGCTCAGCCCTCTGCTAATCCATGACATCAGTTGTGGTGGGGGGCCCGAGCGGAAAGCAGGGGCAGCCACCCACTTGGCACTTCTGGGAGCTGTGATGTAAAACCACTCCCATTGCCATAATCCGGACACCTCTGGAAAGGAACCTTTTGGCCACGGAGCTCCTGCAATCTTGCTTATTAATGCGCCTCGGCATGCTGCATACTGTCCCTCGATTGTCTTTGGCTTCACATCAAAGGTCTTGAGCCACAGGCCGAAGTGAGGGGTAATGCGGAGGAAGGCCTCACACACGACAATAAATGCCGAGATGTGGAGAAAGGAGTCCGGGGCTAGATCGTGGAAGTCTAGCCCGTAATAGAACATCAAACCCCTTACGAAGGGATCCAGAGCGAGGCCTAAACCTCGGAGGAAGTGGGAGATGAACACAACGTCTTCGTTGGGTTCAGGAGTAGGGACGACCTGCCCTTGGGCAGGCAGCCGATGTGAAACCTCGGTGGTCAGGTATCTGGCCTCCCTCAACTTCTTGATATCCTCTTCCGTAACGGAGGAGGGCATCCATAGGCCTTGAAAGCTGGATCCGGTCATGATTGAAGATCCGGAGCACCTGACCTGGGCTTTGGGTGTTAGAACTCGAGGCGGGGGAAGGATTCGATTAAGCACGGGAGGGAAAAGAGTAAAAGCCTTGTCCCTTTATAAAGAGGGTGAATATTAAGCGTCCTCTCCGTGGGCATTTGGGACTTGCCTATAATCTAGGAGTCCTAAACATGGTTGGGTTACCCACGACCGTATTGATGAGAATCCCGCAATTAGGGGAACACGATCTCTGCTCTGACAAGACGTGTCAAGAAACCACCTCACGTTATGTGTAGAGTTGGTTGTAGAAAAACGGTTCGAATAATCACCGAGCCATGGCATAATGTCATGTTGCCAAAACGTGTCAGCAGATTAGATTTGTGGAAATATTATTCTCTCTACGGTGGTATGTGGAACTTATTTTGCAGGGTCGGACACTATCCTTGTATTCAAATTCTTTCGAGATGTATTCGGAGGAGGAACCCGCCTTGCAATGCCGAAGACAATACTGCACACCGGACTCATCGTCATTGAAAGCCTGGTTCATGGGCTACTGAGGGAGTCCTGGATTAGGGGGTCTCCGGACAGCCGGACTATATCCTTTGGCCGGACTATTGGACTATGAAGATACAAGATTGAAGACTTCGTCTCGTGTCCGGATGGGACTCTACTTGGCGTGGAAGGCAAGCTAGGCAATACGGATATGTGTATCTCCTCCTTTGTAACCGACCTTGTGTAACCCTAGCCCTCTCCGGTGTCTATATAAACCGGAGGGTTTTAGTCTGTAGGACAACATACAATCATACCATAGGCTAGCTTCTAGGGTTTAGCCTCTCTGATCTCATGGTAGATCTACTCTTCTACTACCCATATCATCAATATTAATCAAGCAGGACGTAGGGTTTTACCTCCATCAAGAGGGCCCGAACCTGGGTAAAACATTGTATCCCCTGCCTCCTGTTACCATCCGCCTAGACGCACAGTTCGGGACCCCCTACCCGAGATCCGCTGGTTTTGACACCGACAAAGGGCCTTCCCACTTTGGCGTCAACTTGTTGGAATTCTTGGCCGACTGAACGCGCCGAAGAACAAGGTCGCCTTCCTCAAAGCTTCGGGCATGGACCTTGCGGCTATGGTAGCGGTGCAAGGCTTGCTGGTAGCGTGCTGCTCTCACAGCCTCCCGAAGATGATCTTCCTCAAGGAGCGTTGCGTCATCTTGCCGCAATCGCTCTTGCTCAAGCTCGTCGTAAGCGAGCACTCGAGGTGACCCGTATATGAGTTCCGTGGGGAGAACTGCTTCTGCCCCATATACTAGGGCAAAGGGTGTCTGGCCAGTGGCTCGATTTGGCATCGTCCTGATCGACCAAAGAACTGCCGGCAACTCATCAACCCAGCGCCTTCCGCTTTTGTGCAGCTTGTCAAAAGTCTTTGTTCTCAGGCCTCGCGGTACTTCAGCATTTGCCCTCTCCGCCTAGTTGTTGCTCCGTGGGTGTGCCACGGAAGCAAAGCAGACCTTGTTGCCGAGGTCTTGGATATACTGCATGAAGACGTGGCTTGTGAACTGCGTGTCGTTGTCGGTGATGACTCTGTTTGGCACACCAAAATGGCAGACTAGTCCCTTGAAGAACTTGACGGCAGACTGTGTTGTCACCTTCCTCACTACTTCCACTTCCGGCCACTTTGTGAACTTGTCGATTGCAATGTACAAGTACTCAAAGCCCCCGACAGCACGGGGGGAGGGGCCCAGTATGTCGAGCCCCCAGACCGAAAACGACCAGGAGAGAGGAATTGTTTGAAGGGCTTGAGCTGGTTGATGAAGCTTCTTTGAATGGAACTGGCACGCTTCACACCTGGTTACTAGTGTTGTTGCATCCTGGAGGGCGGTGGGCTAGAAGAAGCCTTGCCAGAATGCTTTGCCGGCAAGGGCCCTCGACCCTATGTGGGATCCACATATGCCTCCATGTATCTCTGCCAACAACTCCAGTCCTTCCTCCGGGGGGATGCACTTCAATTTCACACCGTTTGGTCTTTTTCTGTACAGGACGTCATCAACGAACTGGTACAAGGCAGACCGACGGGCTACTTTTTCTGCTTCTTCCTGCTCTTCAGGAAGTTCCCCTGTATGGAGGAAACGGACGGTATGTTGTGCCCATGCCGGAGCCTGGGGCTTGACGGTAAGGACCAAAGGCATTTCTTCCGCCATGGGGGCGGCCGTCTCTACGGCCAGGGCTTGGCGCCCTGCCGGAGCCAGCTGCCCCTTGGCAGGCTCGGAATCCGCGGCAACACTCTCGCCAGCGGCCCCTGGGGGCTCGGCGGGAAAGTACTTGCCGGGGCCCGATTTCCTCCACTTGTTATGCTCCGTTGACGGTTCGACGAATGGTTGAGTTAGCCGAAGCAAAAAAGGTACCTGGTTCCACAGGTAGCTTGAATGCAGCGCACTTTGACAAGTAGTCAGTGATGTCGTTCTTCACTCGGGGAACGTGCTTCGGTTGAATACCGTTGAAGCGCTCCTCTAGCTTACTCACCTCATCTATGTAGGCCTCCATCAATGGGCTCTGGTAATCTTTGTTGACCTGTCTGACGACAAGCTGCGAATCACCCCTGACGATGAGATTCTTCACCCTGAGGTCCGCTGCGATCCTGAGACCGGCGAGCAGCCCCTCGTACTCAGCACTGTTGTTTGTGGACATCTCCCTGGGAAAGTGCATCTGGGTCACGTACTTGAGGTGCTCTCCGGTGGGTGCGACGAGCAGCACACCAGCACCGGCGCCTTGCAGCAAGAAAGCCCTGTCAAAGTACATGATCCAGTCACGACTTACCTCCTTGCCGAGGAGAGCGGTCTCTTGGGTTTCCTCGTCGGGTGTTGAGGTCCATTATGCAATGAACTCCGCCAAGACTCTGCTCTGGATTGTCGAAGTACTTTCAAACTTCAACCCAAAGCTTGACAACTCCAAGGCCCACTCCACAATCCTTTTGGTTGCATCTTTGGGTTGTGCAGTATCCGTTGCAACGGGAGGCGGGTGATAACAGTGATCTCATGGGCTTGGAAGTAATGACGCAGCTTCCTCGAGGCCATAAGGAGGCCGAAGAGCAATTGCTGCACACTGGAGTACCTTGACATGGCCCCCTGCAAGAGGGAGCTGACAAAGTAAATCGGGTGATGCATCATCTTCTTCTTCTGCACCACTTCACTTGGCTGCGCAGGCCCTGCACCAATGGCGTTGGACTCCGCCGGCGGCCTTGCCTTGCCGGCACTAGGCCCTGCCAGGGGAATCTATGACTTGCCATCCGCCAGTCCTGTCGTGGCCACTGCCTCTTCGTCGACCTCTCTCTGTGCCACTAGTGCGGCGCTGACCACTTGATTCATTGCCACTAGATACAGTAGCAACGGCTCTTGTGGTTTAGGCGCAACCAGTGTTGGCATAGAGGAAAGGTATTTCTTCAGATCCTGCAATGTCGCCTCGGCCTCTGGGGTCCACTCCATTGGGCCTACCTTCTTCAAGATTTTAAAAAGGGAAGGGCATGTTCAGCAGACTTGGAGATGAACCTGCTCATGGCGGCAACACAGCTGTTAGAATTATGTCGAATATTATTGTACAAGTTAGGTTACAGTTGGACTTGGAGTCGTACAGTGTGTGGATAGGATATGGAGTCGTGTCCAAGTAGGACACTTGTATCCTAGGCCTCTCATATATAGCGGGGTAGACACACGATGTAACCTATGCCAACGTAATAGCACGGGCACGCGGGGGAGCCGGCGGCATGTGCCGGCGCCCGGGCGGCCGGGGTGTGGTATTGTGACGGTGTCACGGGGAGGAGCGCCCGTAGTCAGGCCCCCGGGATGTAGCCATATCGGTGAACCTCGTTAACAAATCTCGGTGTTGTGCTTGTGTGATTGCTTGGTCCTCGGTAGATCGACGGAGTGCCTCGAATTTATTCTAACAAGTGGTATCACGAGCAAGGTTAGAAGAGGCCGCGTGATATGTTGATTTAGAGGATAGCGATGAAGACCGGTGGCTGCAGGGGCATGGCGACGCGCGGCAGCGATCGGAGATCATCGCGTATAAAGCAATCGGAAACAGTAGCGGTGGAATCTTGCAGTAGCCAGGAGTCTTGCATGATTGGATCGGTAGCGCCGCAGGTTGGTGGCTGGCATCGCGTGCGGCACACATGCATGGAATCTTTGCGAGATCAGAAGCATGCGACAGTGGCATATGAAGGCGCGTGCGGCTAGTGGTCATGTCCTGGTGGCGATGCGAGATCGGATGCGGCGGCGGTGCAACGTGCGTGCGGGCGAGCAAGCAGCCGGTGTGGGATCTTCGGCGGAGACTCAAATATCAGGCGGCGGCGGCGTACACGAAACAACGTATGGAGGTCGTAGCAGCACGAGGCGAGGGCTGACGTGGCCCAAGGTGGACGAGGCAGGCGGCCCAATGGCTCTGCGTGGCTGGCTGGGCCTGCTAGGGAGAGGCGTGCAAGGTGTGGCTGTACACGAGATTTGTTGAGAAAGAAAAAAGAGGCGACGAAGGTCTCCTTGTGTGATGCACAGATGAGGCAGCAACAAACTAGTGAGCGAACAGAAAATCACAAGGAGCTGATCCATCGGAAGGGCGAGCAGAGTTGACTATAAAGGCAATCAACAAGATATGTGGGGCTGTGCAAAGGTGCAACACACATGAGGACCAAAGGGATTTCTTTTTCCCTATTGGGTTTTGCTATGTACACATGAGTTCTTGTGTTCTGGGCATCACGTAGCAGTGCAGAATTGGCACAGCTGGAATGTTTGAAGTAATTGCGGGAAGTCAAGCCAGCTTAGATGGAAGTATCATGTTATGGATGGGAATTCGTGGAAGATAGTTTGGGATCCTAGATCGTGTCATGAAAGATCATGCATACAAAGGGCGTCAAGCAATGCACGATGATGTGCGGGCGAAGACGACGCAGGATAGAGCATGGTTGCAGTCGAACATACACGGCTGGGTCGGACTGGACTGTCTGACGGATCGACGGGGATGTCGGTCAAAGAAGAAGACGGCGGTGTTTTCAGCAACGACGACATAGGAGCGTGATGCTGATGGTGGCCGACATCTGGGGCGTGGAAACACGTGGTGCAGGCTCGAGGGCTTGTGCGGCTTCGACAGACTATTGCGCGGGGTTGATTCAAGATGGTGCACATGAGAGCTTGGAGTCAACATGGCGCGGGAGAGGTGGCACGTACAACCACCATGGAGTCAGGTTGAAGGTGGAGTTGGAGTCTGATGGATGATTTCACTTTGAGCTGATGGAGGGGCTACGGCGTAAGTTAACACAGAGTCGAAGCCTATTTCAGCGGGATAGCAAGAGACACGTGGTTTCAGACTAGGTACCAGTGGTCTGATGGAGGCGTGATACTCGGTATCGGTCGGTGATGATCGATGATTCTCTGCAGTGGGAGTTGAGATAGTGGGGGCTAGCTACCCAGAAGACTCGACCAGCACAGCAGAGGCTCGACGTGGTGATAGCGGTGAGGCATGCGGTAAGCACGGGACACAGCGACAGGCCAAGGCACTGGTGGTCAGACATGTGGTCAGACAAATTGTGTAGGGGTGCTGAAGCAGTGTTGACGAGTACCGGATTCAAGTTGGTGACTGGGTCTATCGGTGCCAGAAGATGGACAAGAGTTGACCATGGAAAATCTGAGAAAGTGGCGGAGAGTCTGAAATTGTCAAAAGCTGAGAGAGTATATGACCGTATATTCTGTGGTATTCAGTGCACATGGCAAAGTGCGGATGACAAGTACAGAAGGAGGTGGAGTGCTATAGCTGTGGGACATGTCAGAGACTATCCGGGAAAAGGGTGAGACAACTGTGAATTTGACTCAAAGTGACACAGGGCGATAGTAAAATTCCTTCAAGTTTCAGATAGACGGTCGTGAAAGAGCGGTGATGTTGAGTTCAGGTAACTCTTATATGTGACACCCAATATGTGAGTTGTTCATTTTCACGCATATTAATGATCAGTGTGTGATGGCGTTGAGCGGATACTCCAGAAGTTGGGAGCACAAAGTAGAGTAACGAGGAACTTAATTTTTGCTCGAGTGTTGACTGTGATGAAGACGAGAAGGGACTACAGTTGCAGGTGGAGTCACATGGAGTCTGGGAGTAGCAGCGGTGCTCATGGTGTATCTCAAGTCCAATGTACATGGAGGTTGACGCACGGACGAATTCAAGGTGGTGGAGAATATTCGCCAAGGTGGAGTTTGTTAGAATTATGTCGAATATTATTGTACAAGTTAGGTTACAGTTGGACTTGGAGTCGTACGGTGTGTGGATAGGATATGGAGTCGTGTCCAAGTAGGACACTTGTATCCTAGGCCTCTCATATATAGTGGGGTAGACACACGATGTAACCTATGCCAACGTAATAGCACGGGCACGCGGGGGAGCCGGCGGCCGGGGTGCGGTATTGTGACGGTGTCACGAGGAGGAGCGCCCGTAGTCAGGCCCCGGGGATGTAGCCATATCGGTGAACCTCGTTAACAAATCTCGGTGTCGTGCTTGTGTGATTGCTTGGTCCTCGGTAGATCGACGGAGTGCCTCGGATTTATTCTAATAGCAACCAGTGAGCCGGTGCACATCCTTGATCCGCTTGGGGTGCCTCAATCTTCCCAATGGCCTTGATCTTGTCTGGGTTTGCCTCGATCCCACGTTGCGACACAAAGAACCCGAGAAGTTTTCCTGGCGGGACGCCAAAGACACACTTCTCAGGGTTCAACTTGAGGTTGATCTTGCGTAGGTTGGCAAACGTCTCTCCTAGGTCTTGTAAAAGGGTCGCCTTGTCCTTGGTTTTGACCACTATGTCATCCACATATGCTTCCATATTTCTATCTTGATGGGGCTCAAAACCAATCTGGACCGCCCTTGCGAATGTCGAGCCAGCACTCTTCAACCCGAAAGGCATCCGTAAAAAAGCAATACATACCACATGGGGTGATAAAGGCTATCTTCTCTTCATCTTCTCTTGCCATGAAGATCTGGTGGTAGCCCGAGTAGGCGTCGAGGAAGGGGTCCTTAGGACATGCCTTATTGACATCCATGTAGTCAATACACAGCCTCCACTTCCCATTTGCCTTGCGCACCACCACCGGATTGCCAACCACGTCGGATGGAGCACTCCTCTCACCAAACCTGTCGCTTCCAATTTCCTACTCTCCTCTGTGATGAACTCCCGTCGTTCCAAAGCTTGCTTCCTGACCTTCTGCTTGACGGGTCGTGCATGGGACAGACAGCAAGGTGGTGCTCAATCACTTCCATGGGAACGCCGGGGATGTCAGATGCTTGCCACGCAAACACATCGACATTCGCCCGTAGGAAAGCAACGAGCGCGCCTACCTATTTGCTGTCGAGGGTGGAGCTTATGGTGAAAGCTCCTCCCGTGCCATCCTCCTTGACGGACACCCTCTTGGTCTCTGGTGGTGCAGCTCTGGATTTCTTGCTCTTGCCGGTAGAGCTCTCGGGCACGTCCTTGACGGTAGCACAGCACTCCGAAGAGGTGCGCTTGCTGGAGTGGGTGCGAGAGGTCTTGCCGGTCTTCTTCTTCCCTCCCGAGGCCTCAACGACAGGAGCAGGTGCCTTGGCGGCAGCTGCTGCAACCGCTTCTCGATAGAGTTGGTCAGCGCAGATCGGCGCATCCTTCTTGTCGGAAGGGACGGTGATGATGGTCATCGGCCCAGGCATCTTCAGCGTATTATAGGCATAGTGCGACACAGCCATGAACTTGGCTAGTGCCGGGCGGCCGAGGATCCCGTTGTAGGGCAAGGGGATCTCGGCCACATCGAAGACGATCCTCTCTGTCATGTAGTTCAACCACCTCCAAACGTCACGGGTAATGTGACCTTCGCCTTCGGCTGGCTCCTTCCCGGGCTGACCCCTTGAAACGTACCCGTTTCCTCTAGGTCTCCATCAGGAATTTACAGCATTTTGATCACGATGGGCAAGATCAAGTTCAGGCTGGCCCCACCATCAACCAGCATCTTGTTCACCTTGAGGTTGCGTATCGTTGGTGAGACCAAGAACGGCAAACACCCGACCGCAGTCGTGCGGTCAGGGTGGTCCTCGGCGTCAAAGATGAGGGGCATGCTGGACCACGTCAGTGGCTTCTGAGCGTCGAACGATGGCTCTGTTGCTGTAATCTCACGTGCCCACTGCTTGAGCTGGCGGTGAGAAGTGTGCAGTGAGGCGCCACCATCAACGCACATGGCCTCCGTAGCCTTCTGGAACTCATGCTCACCAGACTCGTCGTCCTCATCATGATCATCGTCTTCCTGCTTCTTGTTGCGGCCCCGGGCGGGCCTCTCTTGCTGGTTATCCTTGCCGCGGCGACCTCCTTGTCCGCCACGCTTCTTGCCGGATCCTTCGGCACCATCTCGACCCTTCTCCTTGTCCCGCCTCTCATATTCGGTTTTTTTTATTTTCAGCAAGCAGCTCAACTTGTTGGCAGTTCTGGAGGTCGTGGCCCTTCGTGCGGTGGATCTTGCAGTACTGCTTGTCAGAGCCCCCTAGCTTGTCGGCAGCCGCCAAGGCCCGGCAAGCGGCACACCCGACAATCTCCTTACCGGGGCCATCTCCCTTGGCCTTCTTGGCGGTGCTGGTGTCGCCGGATCCCTTGACGACAAGCACGGTCTTGTCCTTGCGTTTCCTATCGCGACACCAGCCCTTCTTCGTCGGCGCGGGGGTGTCTTCGTCGGTAGAGTCGGTTTCCGCACCGGTGTGTTCGCCGGGGTACTTCCTTCCCTCTTCCGCCTGGGCACATCTATCGGCCAGAACGTAAAGTTCGGCCACATCCTTGACCTCGTTCATTGCCAGCTCTTCACGCATCTTGCGGTTACGCACATTCTGATGGAATGCGCTGATCACAGCGGCAGGATGAACATCCGGGATGTTGTATTGCACTCGGCTGAACCTCTGTATGTACTTGCGCAGGTTTTCACCTTCCTTCTAGGGAATGATATGCAAATCACTCGCCTGGCCATGAGCTTGGTGGCCTCTAGTGAAGGCACCAACGAACTCATCGCATAGATCTGACCAAGAAGAAATGGAATCCGCCGGCAAGTGCATCAACCAAGACATGACATTGGGTTTTAGGGCCCACGGGAAGTAATTGGCAAGCACCTTGTCGTCATGAGCTCCAGCGGCTTGCATCGCAATGGTGTACATGCTGAGGAACTCTGATGGGTGGGTCTTGACGTCGTACTTCTCGCCGATGTCGGGCTTGAATTTGCGGTGGGACGGCCACAGGAACTGCCGCAGCTCACGGGTAAAAGCTGGGCAACCCACCTCGTAAGGTAGGCCGCCGGAGCCTCCCAGTGTTGGGTGGTCCATAGCGGCCCTGCCCGCCTGTCTGACTGGTGGCGCGTATTGCGCCGGCGCTTGATGGTGGTTCGAGCGTCTTCATGGGCTCACTCCCAAAGAACCTGGCGTTGATCGCGGCGGGTCCGTGGGTCGGACGACGCTATGGAAATGTCATCACAAGCGTCGTCATGACGGACCAACGTCTGCGGTGGCTGGCGTGGAGGAGGAGAGTGCACCGTGGCCGCTGCGCCTCCAGCCCCTCCACTGCCAGCATGCAGTGGCTCGATGGAGCGTCGGCCCGAGGGCCCCACCGGCCATGGCTCGTCTTTGTTGGCGACACCGATGAGGCTCCGGATAGTGGCTCTCCACCGTGGCACGCTTCGACTCCTAACCACGTTAGAAGGAGCTCTCTCACGGCCCAACGGTTGTGCGCTGTCCTTGCCAGCACTTCGGCGGGCATGCTGGCCTCCTTCGTCCCGCGGATGACGCACATGACTCTTCCCACGGCAGCGACCAGGGTCACCGGTGTGGTGGCACTGCTCGTCGCGCACAACCTGGGAAGAGCGCGCTGTGGGAACCAGAGTGGGCATCTTGGAGGTCGCCGCCCCGCCCGCGGGTGGTACGGCGACGCCCTCGGAGGGGTTCTGCGCCGTCTGCGGGAGGCCCAACTCTGTCTCTGGATTTCGCGACATGTGGCCCATCGCCTTGCGCACGAACGACGCCGCTCGCCAGGCTCTGACTGCCAGAGCAATGTTGGTGCTCGCGGGTCGCGCCTCGGGTTCTGTCCGCGACCAGCCTGCTGCTCGTCCGCACCGGTATGGGCCATCCAGCTCCCGACGAACCGACCGCCATGGACGCCTTCTTCTTGGGAGCCATGGCGACGAAGAACTGCTAGGCTAACTGCTAGACCAAATTCTCACAACTGTGCCCCCTACCTGGCGCGCCAAAGATGTCGGTGGGAACGACACCTATGGGATCACTGGGATCCCTTCTACGGTCGGCGGATGCGGGGTCATGAGGAGAGCAGGTCTAGGAGCAAGCACAAGGGTCGTTTACCCAGGTTCGGGCCGCGAGGACGCATAAAACCCTAGTCCTGCTTTGGTGGATGTACTGAGTATTCTTGAGCTTCTTGAACTAGCTACGGTGGTTGTCTCATTCCAAAGAGCCGAATCCTTCTCCGGGTCACCTCGGGCTTCCTTTTATAGGAAAAAGGGGCTGCCACAGTGGCACACAGGAGGTGGAAAGGCCTACGTTGTGCGAGCTTATCATACGGCATTACGGGACAAAGTGCATTAAATGCACTACGTAGGTGTCCATTAGCTTTATCGGGGACGGGAACGAGGCCCGTCCCGTCCGTCGCCGCTTCGCCTCGCTTCGACACGCGCCCAGGTTGGTGATGCATGCAACGCCATGTAGGCAGGCAGGCAGCTGAGGTGGTGCGGTGGTAGGGCCTTTAGGAAGATCTACATGCCGCCACACAGGTGCTTGCTGAGTTGGCCTGGAAGCTGCATGTTGCCACGCAGGTGCGTGCCCAGCTGGTTGGGCTGGCAGCTGCATGCGAACGGCGATGGAGTCTTGGCTGGTGCAGCCTGGTAGTGACCCTGCTGACGCCCTCGGAAAGGGTCTTGCTGGGTGCTCGGTAAGGGTCTTGCTGTGGCGTTGCTGTCATCCCCGGCAAGGGTCTTGCCGGGGGTATTGTGGATTTCCTTGGCTAGGATCCTGCCGAGGGTCGCCATCTTCTAGTCCTCATCTGAACTCATATATTTATGAGTTTGACGAAGATTTGCATGCCACCACAGAGGCGCCTCCCGAGCCCTGGTTCCAACGCAGCTGGTTGGGTTGGAGTCGGTGGGCTCAAGGGTGGTTCACTCCGCTGGCATCGGGCAAGTTGCCCCGGCAAGGATCTTGCCGAGGGAGTCCACCTCGCCCTCTTGCCCTCCTGTGCTTCCGGTCTTGGCGTCGCCTTGGTCGTCTCGTGCTTCAGCTTCTCTCCGGCTTCCCTCCTCTGCCCTGCTAAGTGTGGCCATGGCGCGTGGCTCTAACTTCCCATGCACAAGTAAAGGGGTCAAAAGGAGAGCCCCTACTTTTGTACACCGACAAAACCGCTCCACTTTAACAATATATTATCCTATTCACCCACGATCGCACACGATCGTCACCTCTCAGTACATGGGTGACACATGTCATGCGAATGAGAAGGGTTAGGGGCACGTTCATCCAATTTCTTCGGGTGAATAGTTTTTCACTTCGACTATAAATACCCCTCCCATTCCTCACTTCATTTTTACTCCGCTCGACCTCTCTCTCGCTCAAGATTCCCAAAACCTAGCGCCGCCGCTACTTCATCGTCGCCAGTGAGGAAGGGCTTCACTGCCTCGACCTCGTCGCCGCAGTACTCGCACCGGCTGCGGATTTCTTCACTCTGCCGCCGCCGTAGCCGTCTTCCTCTGTCAAGTTAGGGTGTGGAAGATTTGAACCGACGAGCTTCACATCTGCACTTCCCAGTTCGTTGTGTTCTTTGTCCAGGGTAATTAAAAGTTACTTTTACTGCCCTCCTTGATTCAAATGTTTTCTACAAAATCTTCAAGAGGTGTTTATTCTTCAAATCTTCACACACTGGACACCTCCCATAAAATCTGTGTGTGATCTGTTTCCCTAAGCAACTTTTTTCTTCAAGATTCCTCAGTTGTGTGGATTTTTCAATCTGTACAACTCTGGAATCTAAGTCAAAGAACGCCTAGTGAAATTCTTCAAGACTCATCTGGTCAAATTCCTCAAACGTGTTCTTATTGCAAAACCTTCTGAGAATGCATATGACCTCTCCAAATTCCTCGCAACTATACTCTGTTCACAGGAGCACATGTCCGCTGCTGAATCACTAGGTTCTCATTAACTTAACTCATTTGCAGCGTTCCTTGAAGAAAAGTTGCACACCTCTTCAGAGAACTTCATTGCTCAAATTCCTCAGCTAAAGAAAATGTGATAGAGGCGAGGGTGTCCTGATCTTTCGATGAGATGGTAACTATCGATTTGGTGGAGACGACTTTGACGATCCGACTACAAACGTGCACGATGTTGCACCTTAGCAATCGCTAAACCAATCTCCCGAGGTTACTGACGATGCTGGAAGCACGATCAGCCTGACCACGAAGGTCTATTCCTGCACGCAATCGAAGAACAAGCAAGAATATGATAATGCAATCTGAATATTGTGAATATAGATGAAGTATTGATAAAGGTGGGGATCCGAAAGCGGTCTTGGTCTAGTCGTTCGACACAAACGAAGTACACGAAGTTGCAATGGCTAACTTTTAACTAAACAAATCCCAACTCTAAATGATGCCTTAAGGGCTATATTTATAGGGAAAAAAGAGGAGATTTTGTCCACCCTTGGCAAGGTGGGACTAAAACACCTCCTAACTCGTTTCCCCTACAATATGGACTCTAAAAATAGATTAGATGGGTCTGGCCCAAAATAAGGTGGCGCAACACCAATAATAAGCTATGGACGAAATTTATGAAGGCCATCTTGTATATTTCGTCCATCTTCTTGTATGTCATCATGGTGGCTTCAAACTCCGGAAATCTCCACTTGAACCTCCGTTCTTGTTCTCTTTGCACGCACCTTCATTTCCGTGCTTGACCATGCTCCAATGTTCAACCTTCTTGTCAGTGCTAGGCCCTTCAATTGCAAGCAACACAAATGTATCTAAGTTAGGCAACATCATATTCTCATGAACACTAGAAACATTACCAAGAAATGAAAGTACCTCATAATTTAATTGGCGTATCTGAGCTCTAGCAATTGTTCCAAGAGGTAAAACAGCAGGGGATATGGGTGTAACTGTGGTAGCCATATCCTCATCATCCTCCCTTCTTGAAAACAAAGCCGTCCTCGGCGTTACTTAATCTGAAATCTGGATAACAAAAGAGACAAGGTGTACACGTTGTATATGTATATGTCATCCATTTTTACTGATCTCAGTTGGGGCACATGTGACACAGTTATACAAGAGCACCCTTCAAAAGTCGTGAAATATAAAGCCAATATATTATCACAAAAAGTCAAAGGCATGAAAATATTGCAACTCAGTTTGCACATATAAGTGAAGCTCGTGTTCATATCAAAAAAATTAACAATGCTTATCATTAAACCATCCCAACATTGATGAACCATCACCAAGATTAGGGGTCATATCAAAATGATTAAACATTGGCATAATTATTTTCAAACGTATTTGATCCAAATATGATTTATTCCCTGATTCACATGATTCTTTTGCATCAATAGTTAATTCAATGGGTTCACTCAAAATTGTTTGATCACATGGCAAAGTCAAATCATCAACATAGTCCTCTAAAATAACTGGTGTGATCAAAGTAGTGGGTAGCTCATTGCATGGTGCATTTAAATTGACAAGGCATGCATCATACTCATGTGGAGGTGGAAGATCGGTACCTTTGTCATTACCTATTACGGTCGACTCAGATGATGTAGGCACTCTCGAAGGTGATGTGTCACATGGTGGAGGTGATGTAGTCCTCACACAAATGGATGTGGTTGTCATAGTATGCCTAGTAATGGAAGGAACAACCGTATCATCGCTTGGAATGTGCTCATTGCACTTGTTCTCCTTGTGGGCAACACGTTGTTTTATTTCCTATTCAGCTTTGCAAGCAAGACGAAATAAACGGTCCATAGGATAACACTCTTCATGAATTAGTATCTCCTGAATATCACGATTTAATCCTCCCCAAAATCTATCCATAAAATCTTCTTCACTTTCTTTTAAAGAGGAATGCAACAAGGTAGTTTGTAAAGCATCATAATATTTTATTACGGTGTCACTACCTTGTTTTAAATGTTGCAACTTTTTAATCATGTCATGAGTATAATAGGCGGGAACGAATGTATGTCGCATGGAAAATAAGAGCTTCCGTTCGTAAAATTTGTACAAAATGTCGACTGATTCGTAGGCGTGGACGAATTAGAGTCATTTGCTCTAATCCCCCAAATCTCGAAAGGAGAATTGAGGATTGGAATGAGCGTATACCAAGAATTCTTGGGGTCCCTTGGGGATTCTTGATTGGAGCTGAGCCAAGTTTCAAATCATCCCAAGTAGAAGGTATGTCATTAGGGTGTAACCGACAATATTCACTCCACCAAACTAAAGTATAACCAGTGAAGGAACCAACCGTAACCTTAATTTTTTTACGTTCATCAAAATTACGGGAAGCAAATATATTATTTATGCCGAACTCTCATTCAATATATAAAGCAGGTCTAAAACGACCATTAAATGGAGGTATAGAAACATTAACCTGATCATGTGCATTTGGATGTTTGTGCACCTCTCGTGACGGTTGTGGTATTTGCATAGGTGATAGCATGTCTCCCGCAATCGACAAAGCCCATGAATTGACTCTGGATCCTGTCATGATTAGTAGAAACAGGAAACAAAATCTTAAAATAATGCTCCTATGAACTACTGGGAAGTGGTGGTAAAATGCTCACAGTATAGCAAATCAAAGTCTTACAAGTTCTTACCATGCAGCAGGTGGTGACCGGTAACCAACGGTGTCAAATAACTCCAAGAGTTGGGTAAAGTCCAGGTGAACATATGTATACACGGTGTAGAAATATGTGGAGCTGGGTTGGCTTTATATATGTGAAAAAAATGCTACAACTACGTTAATAAATGCAAGCTGAAAATTCATTTAAAGTGATCGAGTGCTGGTCCTAGGCTAAACTTTACTAGAGACACCAGCCTAAGACGCAGAAGAATCACGATATGCCGCGAACACTACTTGTATTGTTCATTTAACCACAAGTTTTTTCTGGACAGCAACATCACACGTGGTACAAGCCTTCTTTCACTTTTTTATCCGTTCTCCAAAGAAATCCAATCGAGTGAGGCAACCCTTTTTTTTTACCACAGCCAAAGTACTACTACGTATTAGTAGTAGTCTATATCACAAGGAACACTGTTTTTTTTCTTACCTAAGTCCCACGTGGCAATGAAAAAAAATTGTCACATGATTCTCTCCTTCTCGTTCTCCAACAAACCAGCCGAAGTACCTCTTTTTTTGAAGTATTTACTTTTCCAATCCGAACAAGGAAATGCTTCCCTTCTATTTTTCCTCGGAAATCCAAACTTTGCAACCAAAACCGAAGTACTACTAGTACATCCCACGTTTTTCAATCCAAACGAGGCAGCGAACCAACAAAAAAAATTTGGATCTGCCTTTCCAAACAATGCAACCGATGGGCACTTTCCTTTTTTTTCTTTGCTGCGATTTTGCACTTCTCCCGTAATGGATTCTCCTTCCTTGCTTGCTACGATCTGCAATACTCCCGTAAGGAAACTCCTCCTTTAAAAAAATCAAACATGCCACAATCCACACGTCCTTCCTTTTATCCCTTTTTTTCAAAGGAAACAGCCCATTAAAATCGCCACCAACCAAACTGATTGGCAGTTGCCCTTTTTTCCTTCCTAAAGCAAAGAAGCAACGTGGGAGGGAATCACGTCCCAGATCTAAACCGATCTGCCCCTTTTCTGGCCGAATCAATATCTTTCCTTTTCAATCTCCAACGTGGCTGAGTAGCACACTTTCCAACTGCACGAAACTTGCCAAACAAACCAACGTGTCTTCACTTAATATTTCCTTCCAACAACCCTTTTTAAGGAGATCTAAACCAAATTAGCGCTCTTTCTTTTCCTCCTGTGTATCTCCACAAATCAGCGTTTAGGACTAGATTACGTACTGATTAACACTTGCCCTTTTATATTGCTTTTTTCCTTTTGCTGATCCGAAGTTACCAAACCAGGAGCACACCACGTCCCCCTTTTTCTTTTATTTATTTACGTGGAGTACTACTCTCAAACTCTCATGTTCTTTTTTTGGAATCCCAACCCAATCAGCCAACTTGTACTTTCTTTCTTGATCTCCAACGTGAGGAGGAACTTCTAAATCACAAACCCACATGCACTTCCCTACCTTATTTTATTTTGTGTCTTCCTTATTCTCTCTCTTCTACTTCTTTTATTTTCTTCCGGCCGTGCAGATTTCCAAATATAATAGATGGAATTGCTCCTTTTGTGATCTGAACTTTCCAAACAAACTCTAGCCCGTATCCTCTCCTTTTCTTTCCTTTTGAAGATAAAAAATGTCCATCAATATCTCCTTATTAAATTGCTTCTTGGCCGAAAAATCTGTGTATGCGGTCTCTTTTTTTTGCTTCGGTCTCCACTTCTTGCAAAACTAATCTGATCTGCCTTTTTTTTCTTAGTTCCTTTTTCTCACATGATGAATCAAGCTCCCAGATGAACAATGTGATGATGCTGACAACGGCGGTAATGAAAGTAAATGGCAGCTGACGATGAAACAAAGTGGATGATGGTCTATGCGGATGTGGCGTGAACGAAACGTGACTAGAACTCGAAACTCTAAAAGTTTAGACACTAAACCCAGCAACTCGACACTCGATGCAGCCGAGAATTCAACAATGCAAAAACTAAGTGATAATAGTGAAAGGCTCAGACTGTTTGGGATATGATGAACTAATCTAACTTTTTTGGCTTTTTCGTGGACTATAGGTATGAAGAACAGACTCGATCTAAACTACGAAAAACTGTAAAATCTCAGCGAGTAACCTGGAAATCCGATACCACTTGATAGAGACGAGGGTGTCCTGATCTTTTGATGAGATGATAACTATCGATTTGGTGGAGACGACTTTGACGATCCGACTACAAACGTGCACGACGTTGCACCTTAGCAATCACTAAACCAATCTCCCGTGGTTACTGACGATGCTGGAAGCACGATCAGCCTGACCACGAAGGTCTATTCCTACACGCAATCGAAGAACAAGCAAGAATATGATAATGCAATCTGAATATTGTGAATATAGATGAAGTATTGATAAAGGTGGGGATCTGAAAGCGGTCTTGGTCTCGTCGTTTGACACAGACAAAATACACGAAGTTGCAATGGCTAACTTTTAACTAAACAAATCCCAACTCTAAATGATGCCTTAAGGGCTATATTTATACGGAAAAAAGAGGAGATTTTGTCCACCCTTGCAAGGTGGGACTAAAACACCTCCTAAGTCGTTTCCCCTACAATATGGACTCTAAAAATAGATTACATGGGCCTGGCCCAAAATAAGGTGGCGCAACACCAATAATAAGCTATGGACGAAAGTTATGAAGGCCATCTTGTATATTTCGTCCATCTTCTTGTATGTCATCATGGTGGCTTTAAAGTCCGGAAATCTCCACTTGAACCTCTGTTCTTGTTCTCTTTGCATGCACCTTCATTTTCGTGCTTGACCATGCTCCAATGTTCAACCTTCTTGTCCGTGCTAGGCCCTTCAATTGCAAGCAACACAAATGTATCTAAGTTAGGCAGCATCATATTCTCATGAACACTAGAAACATTACCAAGAAACGAATGTACCTCATAATTTAATTGGCGTATCTGAGCTCTAGCAACTGTTCCAAGAGGTAAAACAGCAGGGGATATGGGTGTAATTGTGGTAGCCATGTCCTCATCAAAATGGTTGACGGTAAGAAGCCACGGAAAGGAGGAAAGAGGCCTGAGGTCAATACTGCTTTCGAGATTCCTGATGACATATACAAGGATTATTGCACTCCTGATGAGGCCAAATTTGGCAAGGAGGACAAAAATCAGCGCAAGGTGCGCATACAAAGGATAGAGAGGAGATGGGCACGGGAATGGAGGGATTATAGATATGTTACTCCCAGGTATATGAAGAAATTCGCTCTTAATCCTCCATGCCCAAGACCTCCATTGGCACAGCCAGGGCCCGTTGTGTTCCTTCTAGCCCATAAAAATTCTCCGTAAAGTTTTGTGGCATTTGGACTCCGTTTGATATTGATTTTCTGCGATGTAAAAAACATGGAAAAACAGCAACTAGCGCTTGGTACTTTGTCAATAGGTTAGTACCAAAAATGATATAAAATGACTATAAAATGATTATAAAACATCCAAGATTGATAATATAACAACATGGGACAATCAAAAATTATAGATATGTTGAAGACGTATCAGCATCCCCAAGCTTAACTCCTACTCGTCCTCGAGTATGGGAGTGATAAAAACAGAAACTTTTGATGTGGAATGGTGCCTAACATGTCATATCATATTTCTTTTATTTATAGCATGGACATTTGGACTTTTATATGGTTCAAAGCAATAGTCTAGTTTTGACATGATAATTTAAATACTCAAGCATATCAACAAGCAACCATGTCTTTCAAAATATGAATGCTAAAATAAGCTATCCCTAGCCCATCATGCTCAACCATTGACCCATTCATGAAACACACTCGCATATTAGCTACACCCAATACTCAAGTACGATCATATTGCCTCCTAGTTGGTGCTTTTATAAGAAAAGATGGAGACTCAAATTCAAAATAAAAATTGCATAAAGTAAAAGAAAGGCCCTTCGCAGAGGGAAGTGGGGATATGTAGAGGTGCCAGAGCTCAAAGCAAAAACTTAGAGATAAAAACATTTTGGGAGGTGTATCCATCCCACCAACGAAAACGACTTAGAGTTCCCAACACTTTCCATGCTAGACATATCATAGGCGGCTCCCAAACAGAAAATAAAGTTTATTCCTTTTTCCACCATACTTTCACTTTCTATGGCTAACTGTATCCATGGGTGCCCTCCATACCAACACTTTCCAAGGAATTTATTATTTGACAACATAAAGTAAATTCATTTTTTTCATTTCGGGACTGGGCATCCCTAATACCTTTGCCTTACTCTCGTGCAATGACAAGTGAATAAACACTCATCTTGAGAATAACACATCTAGCATGGAAAATATTAGCCACCCCTCACCGCTCCGCGAGCGAAACAAACACACAAAAGAGAAGTTACTTTTGAAAATTAGAGACGGCACATGCAAATTTGCTTAGAACAGCAAAAGAATACCGCATATAGGTAGATATAGTGGACTCATGTGGCAAAGTGGTTTAAAGGTTTTTGGATGCACAAGTAGTGATCATACTTAGTGCAAAATGAAGGCTAGCAAAAGATTGAGAAGCGACCAACCAAAAATGAATAATCTCATAAGCTAGCATTAAACATAACTAACACCGAATAATGCACCACAAGTAGGATATGATTTCATTGCATAATTATTGACTTTCGTGCTTGCATAGGGAATCACAAACCTTAACACCAATATTCTTACTAAAGCATAATTACTCATCAAGATGACTCACATATCACATCATCATATCTCAAAACTATTACTAAGAATCAAGTTTATTTTGTCCAATCTTCATGAAAGTTTTTATTATATCCTTCTTGGATATCTATCACTTTGGGACTAATTTTCATGTGTTGCTTTTCATAAGCTCAAACAAATATAAGTGAAGATCATGAGCATGATTTTTCTTTCTCTCAAATTAATTTAAGTGAAGCAAGAGAGAATTTCTTGAAAAATACTAAGCACACTGTGCTCAAAAAGATATAAGTGAAGCACTAGGACAAGTCCATAGCTCATAAAAAATTTAAGTGAAGCATAGAGAGCAATTCTAACAAGTCATGACATAATTTTGGCTGTCTCAAATAGGTGTGTCCACCAAGGGATCAAGACTTAAAACACAAAATAAAACAAGCAAAGACTCATATCATACAAGACGCTCCAAGCAAAACACATGGTATGTGACGAATAAAAATATAGCTTCGAGTAAAATACCGACGGTCGTTAGAAAAAAGAGGGGATGCCACTCGGGGGCATCCCCAAGCTTAGTTGGTTGCTCATTTTTGGATAATAGCTTGGGATGTCAGGGCATCCCCAAGCTTAGGCTCTTCTACTCCTTATTCCTTCATCAATCGTAAGATAACCCAAAACTTGAAAACTTCAATCACACAAAACTCAACAAAAACCTTCGTGAGATCCGTTAGTATAATAATAATAAATCACTACTATAAGTGTTGTATCAAACCAATTCATATTTTGTTCTTGCATTATATATACTGCATTCCAACTTTTCTATGGCAAAAACCCATCAAAGAAAACCATAGAGCCATCAAAATAAGCACACAACACAATGAAAACATAATCTGTCAAAACAGAACAATCTGTAAATATCTGACTATTTCGAATACTTATGTAACTCCATTTTTTTGAAAAATTAGGACGGCCTGAGAAATTTGTATATTGATCTAGTGCAAGTGGAATGGGTATTTTATCGCTCTTTGGTAAAAATGAAAATAATTTTCAGGAGTGCAAAAGTTTCTATTTTTCAGCAAGATCAAACAACAATAATCCAAGAAGATCCTAAAGGATTTACTTGGAACAAACACTAATTAAAACAAAAAAAACACAATCATAACAGTAGCATAATTATGCTAACACTCAAAAACATGAAGGAAAAAGCAAAAATGAATTTTATTCATTGGGTTGCCTCCCAACAAGCGATATAGTTTTACGCCCTTAGCTAGGCATAAAGCAAGGATCTAAGTTTTGTCATCTTTGTCCTTAACCTTCTTAGAGGTGTTTTCATCATCGGGTTTTGTAAACACAACATAAAACATATTATCTATAGAAACCTTAGCATTCCTAAGTTGATGTTCATCATAACCTCTTTGATTCCCCGCAACAATCCAAAAGTAATGTTGGTTAGTATTTTTGAAAACTTGTTGGATTATATCTAGAACGGGGACTTACTTTTTAAGATTCTCATCAAAGATTTTATTATCCCCAAGCAAATGTCTTAAAGCATCGTCACTATTGTAAAGAATTTCATCTATCACAGGTTTTTCATGATTCATACCATAAGAATCAAAGATTTCCCTAGCTTCCCGTATTATGTAGTCAAACTCATTCATAAGAACGAGAGTGGCCAACTTTTTAGCCCTAGGACTCTTTTTAATGGGCAGCTCAAAAAACAATCTTTCAAAGTAGGATGAGTACGAATAAATTTACTTTCAAGTTTCAGAACTAGTGCTGAAATAGCATCCGCATAAGATCTAGTAGTTTTAAGTATAGGAGCATCACACTGGTGCACGTCGGTCCTAAACAAACGGTTTTTTACCCATTTCCCCGACGACATTTGGTACCATCGCCAAGTGAGTGTGGGCGATAGGGAGGTCCTTCCCACACGACCCAGACAGCGCTGGGGATATGCCCTCCTGGCACACACGCTCGGCAAAATGAGGTCATGTGCGACCGGCGAGCACTCAAATACAGAAATACGTACAGTAGTGCTCAAAAAATACAATTATACAAGCAGAATCATTTCTGGTCGTAAGTACATCCCACACAGTCAGTCACCGCTAAACGTTTCTATTCGTATATACATCCCACACAATCACTACAAGGAAAACGTTTGTGCAAGGTGGCGTAACGCAAAGAGTTTTGAAGAGAATGTCGTGTGTGATTGTTCATTGATCCAACACGGTTTATTCCTAGAAACTGTGTGCGTTGCCTGAGGTCATCGCCCATGGTGTTTTCTCATTAACCGTTTGCAATAAGAAACCCCAATTAGCAAGCTAATTGGCCAATTAGTAGGCTAATTGGCCTATTATTAATAATCCATTTACTAATCTAATTGACATTCATATTAAGCACATAATATATTCCATTTCCATATTAAGGAAATAGGATTTAATAATTGAAATACATCGGAGTACAACATGATATAGCTTCAGCACTCAGCTACCCCATTACACAACTGCACCAGCAGCAAGTTTCACATGCAACATCTAGAACCTTTCGAAATTAGCATCATAGACGGTACATAGAGAGATGCATCTCATCTGGAAAACTGCTGAAGCAGAAGACGAATATTGAGCCTTCATTCATGTTGAAGGTCTTTGCAACTTTAGGCCAGTGCCTGTGGATGATTGACCGTCCATCCTTCGACCTCTTCAGGAACACTTCAATATTGAATCGTGGGTGTTGTATGAAAACTTTCCTCGCATCCTGACCACGTGTAGCGACCAGACCTCAAACGGTCCAATCTCTGTGCTCCGGTATCATCCCTGGATCAGTAATGCTGACACCACACGGTACTTGAAGGATTTATAACAGAGTAGCAATCACACACTTATTACATCGAGTGTCTCAAAAGAGAACTTATTACAATAAATATGGCTTAAGGCCATCTAATAACGATAACAGCGGAAGGCTTGGAAGATAAGTGAGTCCATCAACTCCAACGGCATCACTGAGTATAGAACCACGACCTAAAGGCACCTTACTCGTCGTCTAAAAAGTCTGCAACATGAACGTTGCAGCCCGAAACGGGTCAGCACATGGAATATGCTGGCAATGTAACACATAGAGAGCAATGAAGGAATAAGGCTATACTACATGCATATTTGGCTGGTGGAAAGCTCTATGGTTACAGTTTTGCGTAAAGCCAATTTTTCCCTACTGCAAAGGAATACATTTTATTTAACTATCATGGTGGTTGTTAAACATTGAGAGTGTAGACACCCTCTCAATCCCAATTAAACATCATCATTAAAACCCAACAAAATTTATTTGAGTAAAATGATGAGATTCACATGATAATCCAAGTACTAGATACTCAAGTTGTCCATAACCGGGGACACGGCTAACCATGATTAGTTTATACACTCTGTAGAGGTTTGCGCACTTTTCCCCACAAGACTCGATCTCCTCCGTTGGGATTCTCGCACTACATGGTGTTTGAGAAACGGATGACCAAGACATAGTCTTTCAGAAGCGCTAGCACCTTACGATCGGGTAGACCGTTACACCTACTTTCCCCTACATCTGCTAGTCTACCACTGTAAGAGTTCGCACAACTTAATCAACTATGCTAGAGCCCATAGTAGCTTGTGGCTGCACACGGAAGTTTCTAGTATGAATGATCTCATGATCCCTTTGAGCCTGGGTGGCGGTCCAAAGGAAAAACATGCAATCACTAGAATACCCAGGTGTCTCAATCCACCCAGATGTGTATTTAAGTTGCCACCTTAGATAAACCATTAATTTAACAAACTCACATCTGTCATGGATACACTCACCCAATCCACGTCTGCTAGCATAGCATGGCATAATAAGCAAACGTAGAAGTAACTCCCAAGGGTTTGATAATAACAGGTAATAGGTACTACCTCATCTACTTCCCAAACCCACAATTTAATTAGATCTTAATCATGCAATGTGTGAGGATTGACCTAATGCAATAAAAACTGGGTAATAGGAAGTATGATCAAAGTGTCACTTGCCTTGCTGATGATCCGCAAAACCTAGCGATTCGAAGTAGCAAGCGGCGCACTCCGGATACTCTATCGCAAACAAACAAGCATAAAATAAGTACTCAACTAATGCACAGGTAAAACTCAAATAAGAGATCTAACCAGAAAGTTCAACTTAAGAACTCCGGTTGGCAAAAAGAATCAAATCGAACAAAGCAACGAAAGACAAACGGCAAAAGAAACAGGCTCTGTTTACTATTATGGATCTAGGTCAAATTTTACAGAGGCAAAAACTGGTTTGAGTTGGTTAAACAGAAAGAGGGTTTCGAGATGAAACTCCGGGTGCTTGAATCGCCTGATTCCGATAAACAAGCGAAAAGTTATACTAGAACGAACATCGGATCAGAAATCGCAATCAGAAAAATCACGGAATAAATCCGAGAAAAAGAAAAACGACGAACAGATTAACGAACGAGCGTTCGTTATCTGGATCTAAACGATGAACGCGTTCGTAAAAACGAACGAACGAGCGAACGCTCGCTAATTAAACTAAACCCGAAAAACCGATCTATCTAAAAAAATGGATCTAAAAAAACCGAACGAAAACCGGCGAAAACCAACGGTTTTCAAAAAAAAAACAGCGGCGGCGAAATCGATCTCGTCAGCGGCGGCGGAGCTCCTGTGGCGGCGCGGCAGCGGCGGCGGCTGGGGCGGCGGGCGGCTTGGGGCTAGGGTTTGGGGCGGCGGCGGCTTTGGGCTGGTCAGGCCCCGGGGTCGCGCTATAAAAAGGCCTCGGCCAGGGAGTCCTGGCCGGACACGGCCCGTAGGTCGGTTCGGACTTTTTTTTTAAAAAAAATTACGCGCATAAAAACAAACAAAAGGAATACTAAACGGAGTCCAAAAATCCCGAAATAAATTTTCCCCGGCTTCTAAAATCAAGCCGCACAGGATGAACATTTATTTGGGGCCTAGATGAAATTTTGAAAAACGCGCATTTTTTCGTAAATTCAAATGAAATAGCAAATAAAACCAAAATAAAATCTTATTTGATTTTATTATTAAATCCTCAATATTTATTTATTTTGGGAAATTCATTTTATTCCCTCTCTCATATTTTTATAATAGAAATAATTGAAGATAAAATAAATAAAATCAAATGATCCTATTTTCAAAATTTGAGAAAACTCAAATGTGAAAATAACAAAATCCCCAACTCTCTCCGAGGGTCCTTGAGTTGCGTAGAATTTCTAGGATCAACCTAAAATGCAAAATAAATATGATATGCAAAGGTGATCTATTGTATAACATTCCAAATTGAAATTTTGGGATGTTACACCACGGAGGTGGTTTGGGAGGTAATCATCAGTGACCCCTGAAAACAAGGGTGTGCATAAATATCTTCTCTATATTGGAAACAGGGCAAAGGAATAAAAAAGGCAATGTATAATACTTAGTACCATCTTGTAAACCTCAGTGCTTCCCATTGTTTCCTTGCAACACATATAAGGTAGTTAGTCATCAGGTTAAGTAAGGGTTCGCATGCTATCAGTAAAATTTGTTGATGAAAAATAAGCACATTGCAAATTCATTAAATTAATTTAAGCCACATGGAAAACCCATTTATCCAAACCAAGCATGATTAAGAACTAGGAAATGTCGCACTTGTGTATGTTTCTCATGTATTAAGTGCAGCCAAATTTGATTTATTCCTCACATGGTATACAATAAGAGAATGCAGCCACAACAATTGAACATCGCATTGCAGAATTGAACCAAGCAGTTAACTAAACACCACAACAAATGAACCAAATGTTAACTGAGCACCACATTGCACAATATAACATACTCCTAATAGAAGATCAGACATTTAACCAAACAAAGCATGCTTAACAACTTGGAAATATAGCAATTGTATTTGTTTCTCATGTATTTAGTACAACCAAATTCGATTTATTCCTCACATGGTATACAATAAGAGAATGCAGCCACAACAATTGAACATCGCATTGCAGAATTGATCCAAGCAGTTAACTAAACACCACAACAAATGAACCAAACGTTAACCGAGCACCACATTGCACAATATAACATACTCCTAATAGAAGATCAGACAGTTAACCAAACCAAGCATGCTTAACAACTTGGAAATATAGCAATTGTATTTGTTTCTCATGTATTTAGTACAGCCAAATTCGATTTATTCTTCACATGGTATACAATAAGAGAATGCAGCCACATCAATTGAACATCGCATTGCAGAATTGAACCAAGCAGTTAACTAAACACCACAACAAGTGAACCAAGCCACAACAAATGAACCAAGCAGTTAACTAAACACCAATTGAACAATATAACATACTCCTAATAGAAGATCAGACAGTTAACCAAACCAAGCATACTTAACAACTTGGAAATATTGCACCCTGAAGAATTGAACATCACATTTGTAGAATTGAACCAAGCAGTTAATTGAACACCACATTGCAAGACATATAGAACATATACACTATAACAGAAGATTGCATGGTGAAAGTAGATAGCACAATTCAGTAGAATTTGTTAAGGAAAGGCAGTGGCTAGCAAACTGAGCATGGGTCCTTATAGTGAGCCAATAAGACAGGCTACTCCTCGTTGTCGGAGATATCAATGACGATTGGCTCCTTGGACATGGAAGAGGGTGAGGCCTCCGCATCATGGGTGCCCTCGTTGTAGTGGTGAGTTGCCTGAGCCGCTCCGGGCACCAACCTGCTGGCTCTCGAGATGAGGTAAGCACGTGCACGCTGAGAAAACACCTCGTAGTCTTCATCGAAGGCACCGATGGTGGCCTCGAGAAAACGCCACAAACTATCGTTTAAAGCAGCCAACCGCGTCACGGCATCAGCGTGCAAGGTGTCAACGGTGGCCTCGACGGCGAGGTGCTCCTCCAAGATCTGGGGGTCAACATGAATGGCAGCCATCGCGACCTCATCCGTGCATGCAGCCGTGATTTGCTTCTCCACTTCCAAATGCTCCTTGAGGTCTTGGCTATACTGCATGCACCATGGCTTAGGCCAGCGCTTATTTGGTGGAGGGGTTGGTGATTTGGGTGGAAGATGTCGTGCTCACGTCAGCGGTCGGGGCATGTGGGTTGTGGAAGGAGGAGGAGGATGGGGGTTGGGTGTGGATTACCTGTCTGGATAGGTGAGGCCGAGCAGTGTGAAGGAGGGTCGCCGGCGAGTAGGTGGCGGCGCTGCAAGCAAGGAGTGAAGGTTTCATCTTGGAAAGGAAGGCGGAAAGGGGGGAAATATGGCTTTTGGTAAGGGGGAGGGGCGGGGAGGTAGATATTTCTGCGGAAGCCGAAAATTTGGAATCGCTTTAGCCAAAAAACTGGCGCGTAAAGTGTCATCACACACGGTCCGAAGATATTTTGTGCTGCATCTCACACGGTTGGTTATAATAAACTGTGTGGGATCTAATTGATTTTTCGTCTTGATTTGAATTACATAATGGGGTCACAGCGGCCATGGATGTTGTTTGAATTGTTAGACCTTTTATCTGCAGTGATCATAAAAGAATTGGAATTATTCAGGGTTCGTTTGGACATTTTTATGCATTAAGTGAGTTTTCAATGCATTTATGTGCATAATTCAAATTTGAACTACATGCACATGCTCCAATGCATATAAATTGGTTGAAAAAACAAATCTTTGTCCTTGGGTGCATGCTTAGGTCCCATGCAAGAAATGGGAATGAATGTCAAACACCATGCCACCGTCACTCGGCCGCAAACATTGAGATACCTAGTTTTTAAATTCTAGTAAATCCAAAACTCGTCTGAAATTCATGAAACTTGACATGCTATCATGGAGCGGCATCAACATGGTGTGGTAAAGTTTTTGTCCCATTTGGGGCAGGTTTGGGTATATGCTTCTCACAAACCAGAGCTTCTCACAACAAGCATGATGGTTTCGGTAGGGAACGCCCCAACTTTGGGGACGAAACGATATCCATTGCCTCTAATTGCTTTCAAATTTTCTCTCGTGTCAACATAGAACAACATCAGTGTTGTGTTATTTTTTGTGATTTTTCGGGGTTCGTTTGGACATTTTTATGCATTAAGTGAGTTTTCAATGCATTTATGTGCATAATTCAAATTTGAACTACATGCACATGCTCCGGTGGATATAAATTGGTTGAAAAATCAAATATTTGGTCCTTGGGTGCATGCTTAGGTCCCATGCAAGAAATGGGAATGAATGTCAAGCACCATGCCACCGTCACTCGGCCGCAAACATTGAGATACCTGGTTTTTAAATTCTAGTAAATCCAAAACTCGTCTGAAATTCATGAAACTTGGCATGCTATCATGAGCAGCATCAACATGGCGTGGTAAAGTTTTTGTCCCATTTGGGGAAGGTTTGGGTATATGCTTCTCACAAACCAGAGCTTCTCACAACAAGCATGATGGTTTCGGTAGGGAACGCCCCAACTTTGGGGGCAAAACGATATCCATTGCCTCTAATTTCTTTCAATTTTTTTCTCGTGTTAACATAGAACAATAGGAGTGTTGTGTTATTTTTTGTGATCTTTCGGGGTTCGTTTGGACATTTTTATGCATTATGTGAGTTTTCAATGCATTTATGTGCATAATTCAAATTTGAACTACATGCACATGCTCCGGTGCATATAAATTGGTTGAAAAAACAAATCTTTGGTCCTTGGGTGCATGATTAGGTCCCATGCAAGAAATGGGAATGAATGTCAAGCACCGTGCCACCGTCACTTGGCCGCAAACATTGAGATAACTGGTTTTTAAATTCTAGTAAATCTAAAACTCGTCTGAAATTCATGAAACTTGGCATGCTATCAAGGAGCGGCATCAACATGTCATGGTAAAGTTTTTGTCCCATTTGGGGCAGGTTTGGGTATATGCTTCTCACAAACCAGAGCTTCTCACAACAAGCATGGTGGTTTCGGTAGGGAACGCCCCAACTTTGGGGGCAAAACGATATCCATTGCCTCTTATTGCTTTCAATTTTTTTCTCATGTCAACATAGAACAACAGGAGTGTTGTGTTATTTTTTGTGATTTTTTGGAGTTCGTTTGGACATTTTTATGCATTAAGTGAGTTTTCAATGCATTTATGTGCATAATTCAAATTTGAACTACATGCACATGCTCCGGTGCATATAAATTGGTTGAAAAATCAAATCTTTGGTCCTTGGGTGCATGCTTAGGTCCCATGCAGGAAATGGGAATGAATGTCAAGCACCATGCCACCGTCACTCGGCCGCAAACATTGAGATACTTGGTTTTTAAATTCTAGTAAATCCAAAACTCATCTGAAATTCATGAAACTTGGCATGCTATCATTGATGCGGAGCATCCCAAGGTCATCCCCATGGACCTACCATCATCTCATCAACTGCCTACTGGACCCATGATGTGATCACGTGCAAGAGCCTTTGAAACCGAGGTGACATCTCTCCTCTCACAATTCCACTTCGATGCGCATGAAGCATGGCTACTACCTCATATGGATACTTTGTGCATACTCAGGTACAATGGAGAAGCTAAGGAGCAAGGACAAGAAGAAGAGGAAGATGGACGAGAAGACGGAGAAGAAGAAGAGACAGGCCTCAACTCTCTGGACAGCCCGGAACTTTCGGCCCCCGGACCTTCCGGCCGATCCGGAGCTTCCGGCCTCCGACGACTCCGACCAACCCAGGCGTGCCAACTCTCGGGTTAGCCCGGACCCCGTCCCGGACCTTCCGGCGCCCGGAACTTCCAGCCTGCCCGGACCTTCTGGCCCCCGGATGCCAGCACAGCTCCACCGCGCCATCTCTCTGGTTAGGCCGGACCCTCCCCGGAACCTCCGGCTCCCGAAACTTCCGGCCCTGCCTACGCGCAGCCACTCGGGCCCGAGGCCCATGTACCCCTTCACTTCGTCCCCCTTTTGCACTTAGACTATAAATAGACCCCCATTCATCCTAGCTAGGGCAGCGTTGGTTTAGCTCCTACTTTGAGATAGAGCTTCGCTCATCCATACCGATCTCCTCCTCGAGAGAGACTGCGGCCCCTCTTCGAAGAAGATCAACTTGGATTCAAGACCCCCCTCTTGGGCGGCCCCATCAAGACCTCCTTCTAGGAGAAGAACAAGTTACTTGTATCGTCCTTTGTTGACTTTGGATCATCGGGTATCTCTTTGTGTTTCGAGGATCTAGCACATGTGTAATCGAATCTTGTTGGTTTGAGTGATTCTCTTGTGTTCTCCCTCGTGAATCCCCCTCGTGTTCTTCGTGTTTCTCTTTGGGATCCGCTCCTTTCGTGAAAGATTGGCCATCTAGGGTTCCACCCTACATCATCTTGGTATCATGAGCCAGGTTGATCACGATTTTGGAGCCCCCCTCTTCGTTTTTCTAGCTTGATTTTGTTGTTTTTCGTCCTAATCCGAAAATCCCCACAAAAATAGCCCCAAATTTTTTTTGTGATTTGTTCGTGTGCTGAGATTTTGTTGGTTTTGATCCGTGAAGTTTGTATGTGGCTCGTAGATCTAGCCTCCGCACCTTATTTTCCTCCAATTTCTTCTTCTTCCCCTTCGGATCTGGGCTTTTCCCCAAGTTTTTCCGCCCAAATCCACGAACCCTAAGTCCCTGTTCTTGGCAAAATCCCAACCACCGGAACTTCCGGTCCAGCCCGGACATTCTGGCCCCCGGACCTTCTGGCCTCCCCGGAACCTCCGGACCCCGGACCCTCCGTCTTGCCCGGAACTTCCGGCTTCGACAGAAAGTCTGCACTACCTCCACATCTCCGCCCAAATTTCACCAAATTTTGTTCCGGTGCTCACCATATGCCATATATACTTCCGCATACCTCCACCATTTCCGCAAAACTGCTCCAATATCCCTATCCACACCACCACCTAACCTCTACCTACTCCGACGATTTTGGTCACCTTTGGTTTTGAGAATTTGAGTAGCGGTACCGTATCCTTTTGTGTTTCGGCTATCTAGGTATGGTTCGACATCGACACCACCGCCGCTCATTTTCGCCACGGACGCATCATCAACACCGGTCATCAACAACGACCACCTCGACTACGACTTGGTATTCGTGCCACCATTTTGACACCACACCGGAAGCAAGACCGGTAACCTCATCTTGGTATTGGACATATCACTCTTGCCATTACATTGATAGCCATCATAGCCTTAATCCTTTGCGTTGCTTACCCATCGAGACTAGACATTGAGTATTGCCGGCAACAAGACTTGTGCACATTAGTGATCATACTTCCCATAGCATGCATACCATCATCGTGTTGCATCTCTTCGTATCATCTCTTGTGTCACAAAGTTGTCATCGCATACTCACTTGCTATATTGGTTCGTCAAGCATTGCATGAGAAAAGAGCTCAAACATCAAAGAGCCAAACAAGCTTTTAAGCAAAGAGCTTTTAAGCAAGAACCATAGCATCATACAACATTAAGATTGTCATACTCGATCATCTTGGATCATATCATAGCAACACCTTGCATAAAACATATTTGGGATAGAAGTCGTTGCATTTTTGCTAAGTAGGTTGTGCACAAGTTCTTGTATCCGCCTATCGTGCAATCGTGCTAGCGTCTCTCTAGTGTTGTGCGACAAGAGCATTTTTGTGGATTCCACATTTGGCTCACCCTTGGTTGCACAACCCCATCTTATCTTTTTGCGTGTGTGTTTCCGTGTACCTTATATGCTTGGTCTACTTGTTACATTACATCTTGCGAATCTTTTCCAACATTATTGAAGCTCACTTACAATTACATCAAATTTTGTGCCACCATCCTAACCAAGCTCCACCAAAAGCTTTTACTTGTGTAGGTGTGAGAACCGACAAGAATTGGTACCAATTGTGCTATTTCCTTGTTACACCTTGGAGTCATCTTTGATCCATTGTCAACATCGGTCAAAGTATATTTGATATTGGTTCTTCCCTTTCTTCCACTCACACTTGTCTTGGAATGATGGATAGGCCAAGTACTTCTACCAACCCGCTCTTCATGGAGCAAGACGATGACATGAACTCCTTCGTCACCAAGAGTCACCTCTTTGGTGCCCAACGTGCTTTGCATCAAGAGCAACAAGCTATGAGTGAATGCATCAACAACCTTGCCGCCGACTTACGACTTTCCGAGCAACGTACAAGGGACTACTTTGACAACAAGCTCGACGATCACAAGCAAGAGAATGACGCAAGGATGGACGAGATTCGTGTTTTGTTGCTCAACCGCTCTTCTTCCACTTCAAGAAGGAGTTGTTCAAGTCGACACTCCGACGACACCATCTCCGGTTCAAGTACACCGTCATCGAACACTCTCCGTCGGGCCGCGTGCAACGAGCGTCAAGCACACCTCAATCCACTTCGAGACACCGACTCGCAAGAACATCGACGACGTCAAGCCGAAGAAGCCTTTGCGCTAGCTCGGGAACGGCAACGCCAACGTCAACACGAACAAGAGGAGCGAGCGCGACAACATCAAGATGCACAAGACGCCGAGGCAGAACGCCAAGAACAACAACTACGTGAAGCTCAAGCACTTGAAGCGCAACGTGCCCTTCATGAATCAAGTCGTGCCATAGCCGACCGAGGCCGACAAGCTCGACTACATCAAGAAGCACTTCGCGATGAAGCTCAAGAAAGAATTTATCAAAGACGTGTGCGTCAACAAGCTCCTCGTCCAGATAGACAAGCGCCTCGTCAAGATAGACAAGCTCCCCCTCAAGCGAGACAAGAACATCACGTCCATCGAGAACAAGAAGACAATGGATCCAATCCTCGACAAGAGCAACATGAGGAAGACTTCCAACTTCGTCAAGAGCATCACGAGTTGAACAATCATCTACAACATGGGCGTCATCATCCCCGACCCCAACACAATGAAGAGCAACGCTACGGCAAGCTCAAGTTCACCATGCCCAAGTTCAACAGAAGCAACGATCCCGAAGAATACCTTTCATGGGCATTGAAAGTTGACAAGATCTTCCGTTTGCACAATTATGAAGAAGAGAAGAAGATCGCGATGGCATCCCTTGAGTTCCAATACTATGTCCTCATTTGGTGGGAACAAGTCATTGAGCGCCGCAAGGCAAGAGGTGAACCACCCATCACTACTTGGGCACAAATGAAGGATGTCATGAGAGCACGCTTCGTGCCTACCTACTACAACCGCGACCTCTTCAAGAAACTCCAACAACTCAAGCAAGGAACCAAGAGCGTTGAAGAGTACTACAAGGAGATGGAGATTGCAATGATAAGAGCCAATGTGACGGAAGATGACGAGCAAACTATGGCACGTTTCTTGAATGGACTCAATCATCCCATCAAGAAGATCGCCGACTTCCAACCATACTCGAACCTCATCGAGCTAGTGCATCAAGCTACCAAAGCGGAACGGCAAGTACAAGACGACTTCAAGTATGCCAAGTTCTCATCCAAGTCCTATGACATCTCCAACAATCAAGCTTCGACGACTCCAACACCTTCTACCTCAACCAAGCCTTCTACGGGCAACGGCGACAAGTCAAGTTACAAGAAAGCTTCGACAAGCTCAAGTCGTCCTCCTACTACAAGCAACTTCAAGAAAGCTCCATCATCATCTACTACACCCGATGAGAACATCAAGACAAGTTCTATCAAATGCTTCACATACAGCGGCCGAGGCCACAAGTCCTTCGAGTGCACAAACAAGCGTACCATGATCCTCAACGACGACGGAACCTATGACTCCATGAGTGAAGGAGAACTGGAAACTCTTGAGCAAGTGGCCATGCACCGACAAGTGAACAATGAAGATGACCAAGTCTTTTGCGATGAAGATTCAAGCCCCGCTCTTGTTGTCTCCAAGGTCTTGACTCTTCAACATCAACAAGACGAAGATCAAAGATGCCATATCTTTCACACAAAGGCCGGCATCAATGGACGTTCCGTCAAGGTCATCATCGATGGAGGGAGTTGCCACAACTTAGCAAGTGAAGAACTATGCTCCAAGCTCCAATTGGTCAAGATGAAGCACCCTCACCCCTACAAGGTTCAATGGCTAAGCGACACCGGCACCATACAAGTCGAGCATAGAGTACAAGTCTCTTTCAAGATCGGCGCCTATGAAGACACATTGGAACGTGATGTCCTTCCGATGACCGTTTTCCACCTCCTCCTTGGACGGCCATGGCAATTTGACCGAGGTGTCATTCACAATGGGCGTACAAATCACTATAGCTTCAAGATGAAAGGGAAGGAGTTTGTGTTACGACCAATGTCTCCAAGCCAAGTGATCGCCGATAAGCAAGCCACCCATCGTGGAGAGAATGGTGAGAGAGTGAGCCACCAAAAAGAGAGTGAGCGCCACAAGCCCAAATTGAGTGCCTCCACGATGAGCGAAAACAAAAACTTAGTTCTCTTTGCCACCAAATGTGAGATGAGAGAAGTGTGTGAGAACCCATCCAGTGTCCTACACTATGTCCTATTGTGCAAGGATGAGGTCACACAAACTAACAACTCTCACGATCTACCTTTGGTGTTATCTTCTCTATTGCAGGAATTTCAAGATGTTTTCCCCGATGAGCTACCTCCGGGTCTACCTCCACTACGAGGCATTGAGCACCGAATTGATCTCATCCCCGGAGTGCCGCTTCCCAACAAAGCTCCATACCGCGTCAACCCTGAAGAAACCAAAGAAATACAAAGGCAAGTAAAGCATCTCATAGACCATGGTCATGTGCGTGAAAGTTTGAGTCCTTGTGTCGTACCGGTCATTCTTGTGCCAAAACGTGACGGTAGCTTTCGCATGTGCTCCGATTGTAGACCTATCAATGCTATCACCGTTAGATATAGGTACCCCATTCCACGCCTTGATGATATGCTTGATGAACTTAGCGGTGCCACTATATTTTCCAAAATTGATCGTAAGAGTGGTTATTATCAAATCCGCATACAAGAGGGTGATGAATGGAAAACCGCATTCAAAACCAAGTTTGGTTTGTATGAGTGGTTAGTCATGCCTATGGGTCTCTCGGAAGCACCGGGCACTTTTATGTGCCTTATGAATCATGTCTTTCGCCCTTACATTGGTATATTTGTTGTGGTTTACTTTGATGATATTCTTGTGTTTAGCAAATCTATCCAAGAGCATGTCACCCATGTCCGCACCATTTTGCAAACTCTTAGGAAAGAGCGTCTCTATGCTAATATGGAGAAATGCCTTTTTGGTGTTGATAAGCTCGTTTTCTTAGGATTTGTTGTCTCTTCTAAGGGTGTTCATGTAGATGAGTCCAAGATCAATGCTATTAAAACTTGGCCCCAACCAACCAATTTGCAACACGTGCATAGTTTTCTTGGTTTAGCCGGTTTCTACCGTAGATTTGTGAAGGATTTTAGCACCATTGCTTCACCTTTGCATGCTTTGAGCAAGAAGAACGCGCCTTTTGTTTGGGGACCATCTCAAGATATTGCTTTCAATGAGCTTAAGAATTTGCTTACTCATGCTCCCGTGCTTGCTTTACCCAACTTTGACAAGCCTTTTGAGATTCATTGTGATGCTAGCGGTAATGGCATAGGAGGTGTGTTAACGCAAGAGAAGCGCCCCATAGCTTACTTTAGTGAGAAACTTTCCGGAGCGCAACTCAACTATCCCATCTATGACAAAGAGCTATATGCTTTAGTCTGCGTTTTACATGAATGGGAACATTACCTTCGTCCCCATAAGTTTATCATTCATACCGATCATGAGACCCTCAAGTATCTCAAGGGTCAAACTAAGTTGAACAAGCGTCATGCTAAATGGAGTGAATTCATTGAGTCTTTTCCCTATGTCATCAAGTACATCAAGGGTAAAGAAAACATCGTAGCGGATGCTCTTTCCCGAATATGCATGCTAGTCACGCTACTTGAGTTAGATGTCATTGGCTTCGAGCATATCAAAGATTTGTATGCGCATGATGAGACTTTTGCCACCCTTTATGCCAAGTGTTTGTCGCATACATCGTGGGAACGCTATTACATCAAAGACGGCTATCTTATGAGAGCTAACAAACTTTGCATCCCCAAGCCGTCCCTTCATTTATTGCTTTTGCAGGAATCGCATGGAGGAGGATTAATGGGACATTTCAGATGCGACAAGACGTTCGCCACGCTCTCGAAGAGCTACTTTTGGCCAAAGATGTTTCGGGACGTCAATCGCTTCACCAACCGATGTTCGACATGTCGCAAAGCTAAGTCTAAAGCCCAATCTCATGGCCTCTATATGCCACTTCCAATTCCATATCAACCATGGGAAGATATTAGCATGGACTTTGTGCTTGGTTTGCCTAGAACTCGAAATGGCAAGGATTCCGTTTTTGTTGTCGTGGACCGTTTCTCCAAAATGGCTCATTTCATTCCTTGCAACAAGATAGACGATGCTTCACATATTGCAAATTTGTTTTGTAGGGAAATCTTGCACCTTCATGGAGTGCCAAAGACTATCGTCTCGGACCGCGACGTCAAGTTCCTTAGCTACTTTTGAAAGACCCTATGCGCCAAGCTCGGAATCAAGCTACTCTTCTCCACGGCATACCATCCTCAAACCAACGGCCAAACAGAGGTGACAAACCGCACACTCTCCGCTCTACTTCGAGTACTCATCAAGAAGAACATCAAGGAGTGGGAGGAGTGTCTACCCATCGCCGAGTACGCCTACAACCGAGCAAGACATTCGACTACCGGCAAGTCCCCCTTCGAGGTCGTCTATGGCTTCAACCCATTGTCCCCATTGGACATTCTACCTCTACCTCTTCAAGAGCGCACAAACTTGGACGCGAGTGCCCGAGCCAACTTCCTCAAGAAGATGCATGAAGATACAAGAAACACCATCGAGCGCCAAGTTCAACGCCTTGCGACCAAGCTCAACTTCAACAAGCAACCTATGGTCTTCAACATTGGTGATCGAGTGTGGCTACACCTTCGCAAGGACCGCTTCCCACAAGAACGCAAATCCAAGCTTCGCCCACGAGCGGATGGACCCTTCAAGGTGCTTGCACGCTACAACGACAGCGCTTACAAGATCGACCTTCCATGCGACAAGTACAACGTGAGCGACATCTTCAACGTCAAAGATCTCTCTCCTTTCCATGGTGATGAAGATTTTGCTCCGAGGACGGATCTTCCCCAAGGGAGGGGAGATGATGCGGAGCATCCCAAGGTCATCCCCATGGACCTACCATCGTCTCATCAAGTGCCTACTGGACCCATGACGCGATCACGTGCAAGAGCCTTTGAAACCGAGGTGACATCTCTCCTCTCACAATTCCACTTCGATGCGCATGAAGCATGGCTACTACCTCATATGGATACTTTGTGCATACTCAGGTACAATGGAGAAGCTAAGGAGCAAGGATAAGAAGAAGAGGAAGATGGACGAGAAGACGGAGAAGAAGAAGAGACAAGCGTCAACTCTCTGGACAGCCCGAAACTTCCGGCCAGAGCCCGGAACTTTCGGCCCCCGGACCTTCCGGCCGATCCGGAGCTTCCGGCCTCCGACGACTCCGACCAGCCCAGGCGTGCCAACTCTCGGGTTAGCCCGGACCCCGTCTCGGACCTTCCGGCGCCCGGAACTTCCGGCCTGCCCGGACCTTCCGACCCCCGGATGCCAGCACAGCTCCACCACGCCATCTCTCTGGTTAGGCCGGACCCTCCCCGGAACCTCCGGCGCCCGGAACTTCCGGCCCTGCCTGCGCAAAGCCACTCGGGCCCGAGGCCCATGTACCCCTTCACTTCGTCCCCCTTTTGCACTTAGACTATAAATAGACCCCCCGTTCATCCTAGCTAGGGCAGCGTTGGTTTAGCTCCTACTTTGAGATAGAGCTTCGCTCATCCATACCGATCTCCTCCTCGAGAGAGACTGCGGCCCCTCTTCGGAGAAGATCAACTTGGATTCAAGACCCCCCTCTTGGGCGGCCCCATCAAGACCTCCTTCTAGGAGAAGAACCGGTTACTTGTATCGTCCTTTGTTGACTTTGGATCATCGTGTATCTCTTTGTGTTTCGAGGATCTAGCACATGTGTAATCGAATCTTGTTGGTTTGACTGATTCTCTTGTGTTCTCCCTCGTGAATCCCCCTCGTGTTCTTCGTGTTTCTCTTTGGGATCCGCTCCTTTCGTGAAAGATTGGCCATCTAGGGTTCCACCCTACATCAATCATGGAGCGGCATCAACATGCCATGGTAAAGTTTTTATCCCATTTGGGGCAGGTTTGGGTATAGGCTTCTCACAAACCAAAGCTTCTCACAACAAGCATGATGGTTTCAGATAGAACACCTGAATGCAAAGTGAGAGCAGGATTTGTGCATCTCTTGAACACAAACGGTTCTTTTGGATGACCCATGTGAATCACTAGTGGGGCGGCGCAGTACTATTCTATTTGACAGCAGGCGGCGCAGTTCCCAATATGGCTTTAATGTAGATGAGGGAGAGGGTAGCGGTTCCCGAAATTTTGAACGGCCAATGATGCATCCTCCTTCAATTAGCATCATGTGAATGCATGAGGGAAGTAATGGGAGGACCTGGAAAAGAGGCAGCACGATGTGAATGCAATGCAGTTTGCACTCATATAAAGGCGCCCCTCCATTCCAATGCATCTACCACATCATACGCACCTAAGCATTTGCCTAAGCACCTACACTAATAAGCGCAAAAGTGCCCACTCCAGACCCATGGCGGTGATGCGCGCGAGCAGCCAGCAGCTGTGCCAATTGGTCCACGACGCCGGCCTGCGGCATGGCACCGTGGATCGTCTCCATACGGTGTTGGCGACCGGCTGGTGGATGGCTGCCGGCGACGCCATCTATGACTCTTAGTTGGACCACATGATCGTTCGCAGCACCAACATGTTCACCGTCGTCAAGAAGCTCGCGGACGACATCGCCGTACTCCTCCAGCCCTCGCGCTCGGGCTCCTGCCTGCCACCCTAATCGGCCTCCATGGTCGGAACCTCTTTGAAGGACTGGTGACCCTGCGACTGCCCGCCGACGCCATGAAGAATGTCCACCTGGAGGTCACGCTCGCCGCGAGGCTCCTCGCCCTGCAAGAAACCGCCAACCTACACATCCATGTGTACAAACGAATCGTGTACATAGGTATCTACAAGGCCAGTGAGGACGCTACGACGTTGGCCTTCTTCAGCTGGCTGGAATCCTTGGATGCCTTAGTTGAGAAACACCTTGACCTCGCCACACAAGCCGCCGCTCCTTAGCCGCCGGTCGGTGGCCCGGCCGGCGCACTGAGTTGAGGAGGAGGAGGTTGTACATTGATGGATGCATCTTTATTCTTGCCTCCTGTAACCACCACTGCAATCGCATCATCGTGGCATTAATTCTTATTTTGCTATTGCATTCTCGTTCCAGTCAATATAGACAAGTGTGATCCCTTTGCTCAATACAGACATGTTCGTTCCAGTCTTATTTTGATTGGCTTGAATGAAGGTCTATCCCGCAGTTAGGCGCCGCAGCGCGCTGTGCTCATCATTAGGCGCTGCGGCGCGCACTACTCGTGTCCGTTGGCGCGCTCTGCTCGCGTCTGTCGGCGCGCTTGGCTTGTGGACAACATTTCCTTGCGTATTCAACTGCTATGTGCATATATATATATATATATATGGTTGCTCACCGTTGAGGCGACCGCAGAGCGCTCTGGTCGTGCCCCTCCACGCGGGCTCTGCCAATGGTTGGGCGTGCGCATGATCATGCATGCGGTTGCGCCGCGCACGTTGCCACATGATGCAGTTATGTGCTGCAAATTAGAACTGCCATCATGGCCTGCCGATATTCCTGGCAGTCCGGCTTTCCCTTTAATTCCCGCAGCCATTATAACCTTAGTCTCTTCAACCTTTCGATCGCGCCCCACAACACAACAAGCACACCCACGACGACACATAGAGAGGGGATGTCCGGCGGCGCTCCAATGTAGTTCGGCGAGCATAGAGTGGAGACCCACACGAGGGAGACGGATCTCTCAGTGGTGTACACCATCGACCCGGTCGTGGTGGACGACTACATCAACAACGTCGAGCAGTTGCTTGCTGGAGACAAGTACAAGGTGGTCGGCATCGACCTCCAGTACACCGCCGGTCATCCCAGCATAGATCAGAAGGTTGCCGTCACCCAGTTGTGCGTGCGCCATCATGTCCTCATCTACCACTACTGCATGGCAACAGAGCCTTGCGACCGTTTCAACAGGTTTGTCAACAGCACTGACTACAAGTTCGCCACGGTGGATACCACCAACGATGTAAAAGCGCTTAGTGTTACAGGCTTGGCCTGCAAGAACCATGTTGAAATCTATGACCACTACATGGTCTGGGGTAGGACGAATAAGGACTCCCTGGTCGAACTCGCCTCGGCCATCATCGACCCCTACTATGAAAAGATGAAGTAGGATGCCCAGAGAACAAGTCCCGTATCCTGGCATGGGGCCTGGATGCGGCAACTGGATGAACCGCACCTCAGGTTTGCAGCCAAGAGAGTGTACACATGCTACGAGATGCACAGGCGGATCGTTGACATGAGGAAGTGCCTCGTTACCCAAATCGACGAGCCCGGATCGAGCCACTAGCAGAGTAAGCAGCGTCACAAGAAGTAGGTGATGATCAGATGATCTTTTATGCTAGTTAATCATGCATGTAATATATAATTTACTTTATTGGTGTGTGGAAATGTCATGTGTGTAGTAGCCACCTATGTAATTATGCATGTAATAGTTTACTTTGGTGTGTGCAATTGACATGGTTGTAGTAGCCACCTATGTAAGTGGATGTTTAATTTGGTTATGCAAGCATGTCCTTACAAGTGTGTGCGTGTGTGTGTGTATGTTGTTCTATATGCAATCCCATCGCACAACACACATGTCTTATTAGCAGCAACCGTATGTGTTCTTATCGGTCTACAGACACATTTCTGATTACAGACCTGTTTGTCGCGTATCACACACATCTTGTTAAGTTGAACCATTTCTGTTCTCATGTCTCAACGCAAATAGTTCATCCGAGTGAACTGCATGCTGTATATCGCACACACCTTTGATATGGATGACCGTTTCTTTTGTGTTGCCTAATCACAAACAGTTCATCCGAGTGAACCGTATGCTGTGTATCGCACACGCCTCCATCTAGCTGCCCGTTTCTTTTGTTCCTCCTCATCGCAAAAAGTTCATTGAACTGGACTGTATGCCCTTCATCGCACACGCAACTAAAACCTGAACCGTGTTTGATGCTTCCGTCATCGCAAACGTTTTACACATTTCTGACGGTTTTCATATAGCACCGTTTGCGATTATGGCATCGCACACAGTTTCTCGAAGGGTCTCTGATCGTAGTGTCGCGTTAGCAGCATCCTGCAGTAGTGTCATAAAGACTTAGATTCCCAACACAATTGAAAAATTCTTGGATACATTCTTTTCCCATAATGTTCCCTTGTCCCAAGATAAGAGTTTTAGCATCCATATTGCCCGTAAGTCCAATCTTAAGAGTTATGCCATGATATGTTGGTGCCATACCGAAATCACTCATGATTGCAAGCAAGGGATATATCCGATGAGGAAACGGCGAACGAAAAAGAGAGGCGGATAAAATGGCAATTTTTTGCGAAGTGGGGGAGAGGAAAATGAGAGGCAAATGGCAAATAATGTAAATTGCGAGGAGATGAGGTTTGTGATTAGGACCCTGGTATATGTTGAAGATCCTCCCCGGCAACGGCGCTAGAAATTCCTTTTGATGTCGCTTGAAGCTACGTCGGTATTTCCCCAAAAAGGAAGGGATGATGCAGCATAACGGCGGTAGGTATTTCCCTCAGATATGAAACCAAGGTTATCGAACCAGTAGGAGAACCAAGCAACACAACATAAACAGCCCCTCCACACAAATAACTGTTGGGAACGCACTAATTTCAAAAAACAATCCTACGCACATGCAAAATCATGGTGATGCATAGCAACAAGAGGGGAGAGTATTGTCTATGTACCCTCGTAGACCATAAGTAGAAGCGTTATGACGACGCGGTTGATGTAGTCGTACTTCTTCATGATCGACATATCCTAGTACCGAAAGTACGACACCTCCGTGATCTGCACACGTTCGGCTTGGTGACGTCCCACGAACTCACGATCCAGCAGAGTGTCGAGGGAGAGCTTCGTCAGCACGACAGCGTGATGACGGTTATCATGATGCTACCAAAATAGGGCTTCGCCTAAGCACCGCTACGATATGACCGAGGTGGATTATGGTGGAGGGGGGCACTGCACACGGCTAACAGATCAATGATCAACTTATGTGTCTATGGGGTGCCCCCTAGCCATGTATATAAAGGAGGGAGGGAGGAGGAGGCCGGCCCTCATAGGGCGCGCCCAAAGTGTGGAGTCCTAGTAGGATTCCACCTCCCACATGGAATAGGAAAAAGGGAAGGGAGAAGGAGAAGAAAAGAAGGAGGCGCCCCCTTTCCCTAGTCCAATTCGGACCAGTCCATGGGTAAGGGGCGCGGCCACCCTTGAGGCCTTTCTCTCCTTTCCCGTATGGCCCATTAAGGCCCAATACAAATTCCCGTAACTCTCCGGTACTCCGAAAAATACCCGAATCACTAGGAACCTTTCCAATGTCTGAATATAGCCTTCCAATATATCGATCTTTACGTCTCGACCATTTCGAGACTCCTCGTCATGTCCCCGACCTCATCCAGGACTCCGAACAAACTTCGGTCATCAAATCACATAAATCATAATACAAATCATCACAAAACGTTAAGCATGCGGACCCTATGGGTTTGAGAACTATGTAGACATGACCGAGACTCATCTCCGGTTAATAACCAATAGCAGTACCTGGATGCTCATATTGGTTCCTACATATTCTATGGAGATCTTTATCGGTCAAACCGCATAACAACATACATTGTTCCCTTTGTCATCAGTATGTTACTTGCCTGAGATTCGATCGTCGGTATCTCAATACCTAGTTCAATCTTGTTACCGGCAAGTCTCTTTAGTCGTTTCGTAATGCATCATCCCGCAACTAACTCATTAGTTACATTGCTTGCAAGGCTCATAGTGATGTGTATTACCGAGAGGGCCCAGAGATACCTCTCCGACAATCGGAGTGACAAATCCTAATCTCGATCTATGCCAACTTAACAAGTACCATCGTAGACACATGTAAAGCACCTTTATAATCACCCAGTTACGTTGTGACGTTTGGTAGCACACAAAGTGTTCCTCCGGTATCTAGGAGTTGCATAATCTCATAGTCATAGGAACATGTATAAGTCATGAAGAAAGCAATAGCAATATACTAAACGATCAAGTGCTAAGCTAACGGAATGGGTCAAGTCAATCACATCATTCTCTAATGATGTGATCCCGTTAATCAAATGACAACTCATGTCTATGGCTAGGAAACTTAACCATCTTTGATTCAACGAGCTAGTCAAGTAGAGGCATACTAGTGACACTCTATTTGTCTATGTATCCACACATGTACTAAGTTTCCGGTTAATACAATTCTAGCATGAATAATAAACATTTATCATGATATAAGGAAATATAAATAACAACTTTATTATTGCCTCTAGGGCATATTTCCTTCAGCCTCCCACTTGCACTAGAGTCAATAATCTAGTTCACATCGTCATGCGATTTAACACCAATAGTTCACATCTTTATGTGATTAGTTCACATCTCCATGTGACTAACACCCGAAGGGTTTACTAGAGTCGATAATCTAGTTCACATCGTTATGTGATTAACACCCAAAGAGTGATCATGTTTTGCTTGTGAGAGAAATTTAGTCAACAGGTCTGCCACATTCAGAGCCATATGTATTTTGCAAATTTTCTATGTCTACAATGCTTTGCACAGAGCTAATCTAGCTAATTGCTCCCACTATCAATATGTATCTAGATCGAGACTTAGAGTCATCCAGATCGGTGTCAAAGCATATGGAGGTGAGCAATTCTTTGTCACCTCCATAACCGAGAAACATTTCCTTAACCGAGAAACATTTACGCTTGATATGGAGTGAAGTCTTTGTCACTTCCATAACCGAGAAACATTTCCTTATTCCACTAAGGATATTTTTGACCGCTATCCAGTGATCCACTCCTGGATCACTATTGTACCCTCTTGCCAAACTTATGGTGAGGTACACAATAGGTCTAGTACACATCATAGCATATTTTATAAAACCTATGACTGAGGCATAGGGAATGACTTTTCATTCTCTTTCTATTTTCTTCCGTGGTCGGGTTTTGAGTCTTTACTCAACTTCACACCTTGTAACACAGGCAAGAACTCCTTCTTTGACTGTTCTATGTTGAACTACTTCAAAATCTTGTCAAGGTATGTACTCATTGAAAATATATCAAGCATCTTAATCTATCTCTATAGATCTTGATGCTCAATATGTAAGTAGATTCACCGAGGTCTTTCTTTGAAAAACTCCTTTCAAACACTCCCTTATGCTTTCCAGAAAATTCTACATTATTTTCGATCAACAATACATCATTCACATATACTTATCAGAAATGTTGTAGTGCTCCCACTCACTTTCTTGTAAATATAGGATTTACCGCAAGTCTGTATAAAACCATATGCTTTGATGACTTTATCAAAGCATATATTCCAACTCCGAGATGCTTGCACCAGTCCATAGATGGATCGCTGGAGCTTGCTCACTTTGTTAGCACCTTTAGGATTGACAAAACCTTCTGGTTTCATCATATACAACTCTTCTTTAAGAAATCCATTAAGGAATGCACTTTTGACATCCATTTGCCAGATTTCATAAAATGCGACAACTTCTAACATGATTCGAACAGACTTTTAAGCATCGATACGAGTGAGAAAATCTCATCATAGTCAACACCTTGATCTTGTCAAAAACATTTTGTGATAATTCGAGCTTTGTAGATAGTAACACTACTATCTGCGTTCGTCTTCCTCTTGAAGATCCATTTATTCTCAATGACTCATCGATCATCGGGCAAGTCTATCAAAGTCCATACTTTGTTCTCATACATGGATCCCATCTCAGATTTCATGGCCTCAAGCCATTTTGCGGAATCTGGGCTCATCATTGCTTCCTCATAGTTCGTAGGTTCGTCATGGTCTAGTAACATGACTTCCAGAATAGGATTACCGTACCACTCTGGTGCGGATCTTACTCTGGTTGACCTACAAGGTTCGGTAGTAACTTGATCAGAAGTTTCATGATCATCACCATTAGCTTCCTCACTTATTGGTGTAGGAATCACTGGAACTGATTTCTGTGATGAACTACTTTCCAATAAGGGAGTAGGTATAGTTACCTCGTCAAGTTCTACTTTCGTCCCACTCACTTCTTTCGAGAGAAAATCCTTCTCTAGAAAGGATCCATTCTTAGCAACAAAATATCTTGCCTTCGGATCTGTGATAGAAGGTGTACCCAACAATTCCCTTTTGGGTATCCTATGAAGATGCACTACTCCGATTTGGGTTCAAGCTTATCACTTTGAAACTTTTTCACATAATCATCACAACCTCAAACTTTAAGAAACAACAGCTTTGGTTTCTTGCCAAGCCATAGTTCATACGGTGTCATCTCAATGGATTTAGATGGTGCCCTATTTAACGTGAATGCAGCTGCCTCTAATGCATAACCCCAAAACTATAGTGGTAAATCGGTAAGAGACATCATAGATCACACCATATCCAATAAAGTACGATTACAACGTTCAGACACACCATTATGTTGTGGTGTTCCAGGTGGCGTGAGTTGCAAAACTATTCCACATTGTTTCAAATGAAGACCAAACTCGTAACTCAAATATTCGCCTCCGTGATCAGATCGTAGAAACTTTATTTTCTTGTTACGATGATTTTCCACTTCACTCTGAAATTCTTTGAACTTTTCAAATGTTTCAGACTTATGTTTCATTAAGTAGATATACCTATATCTGCTCAAATCATCTATGAAGGTCAGAAAATAATGATACCCGCCGCGAGCCTCAACACTTATCGGATTGCATACATCAGTATGTATTATTTCCAATAAGTCAGTTGCTCACTCCATTGTTCCGGAGAACGGAGTCTTAGTCATCTTGCCCATGAGGCATGGTTCGCAAGCATCAAGTGATTCCAAAAGTCCATTAGCATGGAGTTTCTTCATGCGCTTTACACCAATATGACCTAAACGGCAGTGCCAAAAATAGGTTGCACTATCATTATTAACTTTGCATCTTTTGGCTTCAATATTATGAATATGTGTATCACTACGATCGAGATTCAATAAACCATTCACCTTGGGTGTATGACCACAGGAGGTTTTATTCATGTAAAAAGAATAAAAATTATTCTTTGACTTAAATGAATAACTGTATTGCAATAAACATGATCCAATCATATTATGCTCAATGCAAACACCAAATAACATTTATTTTAGATTCAACACTAATCACGAAGATAAAGGGAGTGTGCGATGGTGATCTTATCAACCTTGGAATCATTTCCAACACACATCGTCACCTCAACCTCAACTAGTCTTTGTTTATTTTGCAACTCCCGTTTCGAGTTACTACTCTTAGCAACTGAACTAGTATCAAATACCGAGGGGTTTGCTATAAACACTAGTAAAGTACACATCAATAACATGTATATCAAATATACCTTTGTTCACTTTTCCATCCTTCTTATCTGCCAAGTATCTAGGGCAGTTCCACTTCCAGTGACCATTTCCTTTGCAGTAGAAGCACTCAGTTTCAGGCTTGGGTCTAGATTTGGGCTTCTTCATGGGAGTGGCAACTTGCTTGCCATTCTTCTTGAAGTTCCCTTTCTTTCCCTTGCCCTTTTACTTGAAACTAGTGGTCTTGTCAACCATCAACACTTGATGCTTTTTCTTGATTTCTACCTTCACCGATTTCAGCATCGCGAAGAGCTTTGGGAATCGTTTTCGTTATCCCTTGCATATTATAGTTCATCACAAAGTTCTAGTAACTTGGTGATAATGACTAGAGAACTCTATCAATCACTATCTTATCGGGAAGATTAACTCCCACTTGATTCAAGTGATTGTAGTACTCAGACATTCTGAGCACATGCTCACTCGTTGAGCTATTCTCCTCCATCTTGTAGGCAACGCATTGTCAGGGGTCTCATACCTCTTGACACGGGCATGAGTATGAGATACCAATTTCAACTCCGAACATCTTATATGCTCCGTGCGTTCAAAACATTTTTGAAGTCCCGGTTCTAAGCCGTAAAGCATGGTGCACTAAACTATCAAGTAGTCATCATACCGACCTTGTCAAACGTTTATAACATCTATGTCTGCTCCTGCAATAGGTCTGTCACCTAGCGGTGCATCAAGGACATAATTCTTCTATGCAGCAATGAGGATAATCCTCAGATCACGGACCTAGCCCACATCATTGCTACTATCATCTTTCAACATAGTTTTTCTCTAGGAACATATCAAAAATAAACGGGGAGCTACATCGCGAGCTATTGATCTACAACATAGTTATGCAAATACTATCAAGACTAAGTTCATGATAAATTAAAGTTCAATTAATCATATTACTTAAGAACTCCCACTTAGATAGACATCCCTCTAGTCATCTAAATGATCACGTGATCGAAATCAACTAAACCATGTCTGATCATTCACGTGAGATGGAGTAGTTTTCAATGGTGAACATAACTATGTTGATCATATCTACTATATGATTCACGCTCGACCTTTCGGCCTCCAGTGTTCCGAGGCCATATATGCATATACTATGCTCGTCAAGTTTAACCCGATGATATGTCTCCAACGTATCTATAATTTTTGATTGCTCCATGCTATATTATCTACTGTTTTGGGCAATATTGGGCTTTATTTTCTACTTTTATATTACTTTTGGGACTAACCTATTAACCGGAGGCCCAGCCCAGATTTGCTGTTTTATGCCTATTTCAGTGTTTTGAAGAAAAGGGATATCAGACGGAGTCGAAACGGAACGAAAACAACTGGAGAAGTTATTTTTGGAAGGAAACACACCTGATGGACTTGGACCCCATGTCAAGGAAGAAACGAGGTGCTCACGAGGGTGGGGGGCGCCCCCTCCCCCTAGGGCGCGCCCCCTGTCTTGTGGGACCCTCGTGGCTCCCCTGACGTACCTCCTGCACCCATTTATACTTACGTGACCTAAAACTTCTAGAACGAAGAATAGATCGGGAGTTCCGCCGCCAGAAGCCTCCGTAGCCACCGAAAACCAATCTACAACCGTTCTGGCACCCTGCCGGAGGGGGCAATCCTTCTCCGGTGTCCATCTTCATCATCCCGGCGCTCTCTATGACGAGAAGGGAGTAGTTCTCCCTCGGGGCTGAGGGTATGTACCAGTAGCTATGTGTTTGATCTCTCTCTCTCTCGTGTTCTTGAGATGATACGATCTTGATGTATCGTGAGCTTTGCTATTATAGTTGGATCTTATGTTTCTCCTCCCCCTCTTCTCTCTTGTAATGAATTGAGTTTCCCCTTTGAAGTAATCTTATCGGATTGAGTCTTTAAAGATTTGAGAACACTTGATGTATGTCTTGCCGTGGATATCTGTGGTGACAATGGGATACCACGTGCCACTTGATGTATGTTTTGGTGACCAACTTGCGGGTTCATGAACCTATGCATAGGGGTAGGCACACGTTTTCGTCGTGATTCTCCGGTAGAAACTTTGGGGCACTCTTTGAGGTCCTTTGTGTTGGTTGAATAGATGAATCTGAGATTGTGTGATGCATATCGTATAATCATACCCATGGATACTTGAGGTGACATTGCAGTATCTAGGTGACATTAGGGTTTTGGTTGATTTGTGTCTTAAGGTGTTATTCTAGTACGAACTCTAGGGCTGTTTGTGACACTTATAGGAATAGCCCAACGGATTGATTGGAAAGAATAACTTTGAGGTGGTTTCGTACCCTACCATAATCTCTTCGTTCGTTCTCCGCTATTAGTGACTTTGGAGTGACTCTTTTTTGCATGTTGAGGGATAGTTATGTGATCCAGTTATGTTAGTATTGTTGAGGGAACTTACACTAGCGAAAGTATGAACCCTAGGCCTTGTTTCCATGCATTGCAATACCGTTTATGCTCACTTTTATCACTTGTTACCTTGCTGTTTTTATTATTTCAGATTACAAAAACTATTATCTACTATCCAGATACCACTTGTATCACCATCTCTTCGCCGAACTAGTGCACCTATACAATTTACCATTGTATTGGGTGTGTTGGGGACACAAGAGACTCTTTGTTATTTGGTTGCAGGGTTGCTTAAGAGAGACCATCTTCATCCTACGCCTCCTACGGATTGATAAACCTTAGGTCATCCACTTGGGGGAAATTTGCTACTGTCCTACAAACCTGTGCACTTGCAGGCCCAACAACGTCTACAAGAAGAAGGTTGTGTAGTAGACATCACCCGAGTATTCCGCGTGTGCAAAACTGGCTTGCACCCGTTGTATGTGAATATAGACTTTATCACACCCGATCATCACGTGGTGTCTCGGCATGACGAACTATCGCAACGGTGCATACTCAGGGAGAACACTTATACCTTGAAATTCAGTGAGAGATCATCTTATAATGCTAACGCTGAACTAAGCAAAATAAGATGCATAAAGGATAAACATCACATGCAATCAAAATATGTGACATGATATGGCCATGATCATCTTGCGCCTTTGATCTCCATCTCCAAAGTACCGTCATGATCTCTATCATCACCGGCATGACACCATGATCTCCATCATCTTGATCTCTATCAACGTGTCATCACATGGTCGTCTCGCCAACTATTGCTCTTGCAACTATTGCCATCGCATAGCGATAAAGTAAAGCAATTATTTGGCGCTTGCATCTTATGCAATAAAGAGACAACCATAAGGCTTCTGCCAGTTGCCGATAACTTCAACAAAACATGATCATCTCATACAACAACTTATATCTCATTATGTCTTGACCATATCACATCACAACAAGCCCTAAAAAAACAAGTTAGACGTCCTCTACTTTGTTGTTGCAAGTTTTACGTGGCTGCTACGGGCTAAGCAAGAACCATTCTTACCTACGCATCAAAAACCACAACGCGGTATAGTGATTGTTTTTTGATCTTCAGAAAGAACCATGTTCATTGAATCCGATTCAACTAAAGTTGGAGAAACCACCTGTGTGCGAAGCACGACGGTAGAACCAGTCTCGCGTAAGCGTACGCGTAATGTCGGTCTGAGCCGCTTCATCCAACAATACCGTTGAATCAAGAATCAACTAGTGACGGCAAGCAATATGTATATACCCACGCTCACAACTCCTTTGTGTTCTACTCGTGCATATAACATCTACGCATAAAACTGGCTCTGGTGCCACTGTTGGGGAACACAATAATTTCAAAAAAATTCCTATGCACAAGCAAGATCATGGTGATGCATAGCAACGAGAGGGGAGAGTATTGTCTACGTACCCTCGTAGACCGTAAGCAGAAGCGTTATGACAACGCAGTTGATGTAGTCATACGTCTTCATGATCGACCGATCCTAGTGCCGAAAGTACGGCACCTCCGCGATCTGCACACGTTCGGCTTGGTGACGTCCCATGAACTCACAATCCAGTAGAGTGTCGAGGGAGAGCTTCGTCAGCACGACGGCGTGATGACGGTGATGACGATGCTACCGGAACAGGGCTTCGCCTAAGCACGCTATGATATGACTGAGGTGGATTATGGTGGAGGGGTGCACCGCACACGGCTAAGAGATAAATGATCAACTTGTGTGTCTATTGGGTGCCCCCTGGCCATGTATATAAAGGAGGGAGGGAGGAGGAGGCCGACCCTCATAGGGCGCGCCCAAAGTGTGGAGTCCTACTAGGACTCCCTAGTCCTAGTAGGATTCCACCTCCCACATGGAATAGGAAAAAAAAGGAAGGGAGAAGGAGAAGGAAGGAAGGGGGCGCCCCCTTTCCCTAGTCCAATTCGGACCAGTCCATGGGGAAGGGGCGCGGCCACCCTTGAGGCCTTTCTCTCCTTTCCCGTATGGCCCATTAAGGCCCAATACGAATTCTCATAACTCTCCGGTACTCCGAAAAATACCCGAATCACTCGAAACCTTTTCGATGTCCGAATATAGCCTTCCAACATATCGATCTTTACGTCTCGACCATTTCGAGACTTCTCGTCATGTCCCTGATCTCATCCGGGACTCCGAACAAACTTCGGTCATCAAATCACATAACTCATAATACAACTCGTCATAGAACGTTAAGTGTGCGGACCCTATGGGTTTGAGAACTATGTAGACATGACCGAGACTCATCTCCGGTCAATAACCAATAACAGAACCTGGATGCTCATATTGGTTCCTACATATTCTACGAAGATCTTTATCGATCAAACCGCATAACAACATACGTTGTTCCCTTTGTCATCGGTATGTTACTTGCCCGAGATTCGATCGTCGGTATCTCAATACCTAGTTCAATCTCGTTACCGGCAAGTCTCTTTACTCGTTCCGTAATGCATCATCCCGCAACTAACTCATTAGTTACATTGCTTGCAAGGCTCATAGTGATGTGCATTACCGAGAGGGCCCAGAGATACCTCTCCCACAACCGGAGTGACAAATCCTAATCTCGATCTATGCCAACTCAACAAGTACCATCGGAGACACCTGTAGAGCACCTTTATAATCACCCGGTTACGTTGTGACGTTTGGTAGCACACAAAGTGTTCCTCCGGTATCTGGGAGTTGCATAATCTCATAGTCATAGGAACACGTATAAGTCATGAAGAAAGCAATAGCAATATACTAAACGATCAAGTGCTAAGCTAACGAAATGGGTCAAGTCAATGACATCATTATCTAATGATGTGATCCCGTTAATCAAATGACAACTCATGTCTATGGCTAGGAAACTTAACCATCTTTGATTCAACGAGCTAGTCAAGTAGAGGCATACTAGTGACACTCTGTTTATCTATGTATCCACACATGTACGAAGTTTCCGGTTAATACAATTCTAGCATGAATAATGAACATTTATCATGATATAAGGAAATATAAATAACAACTTTATTATTGCCTCTAGGGCATATTTCCTTCAATAACAACCGCTCGCAACCCGACGTGTTAAAGGGGTTGTCAATCCCTTTCGGGTAACGGTGCCAGAAATTGGTACATGACGGGAGAAAGTTGTAATATATTGAATAAATAGATCGCAAATAAAATAAAGTGCAGCAAAGTATTTTGGGGTTTTTGGATTAATAGATGTGAAAATCAAAGCAAATAAAAGTAGATCGCAAAGGCAAATAATATGAGAAAGAGACCCGGGGGCCATAGGTTTCACTAGTGGCTTCTCTCGAGAAAAATAGCAAACAGTGGGTGAACAAATTACTGCTGGGCAATTGATAGAAGTTCAAATACTCATGATGATATCCAGGCAATGATCATTACATAGGCATCATGTCCAAGATTAGCAGACCGACTCTTGCCTGCATCTACTACTATTACTCCACACATCGACCGCTATCCAGCATGCATCTAGTGTATTAAGTTCATGGAGAAACGGAGTAATGCAATAAGAATGATGACATGATGTAGACAACATCTATATATGTAGAGATAGATCCCATCATTTTATCCTTAGTAGCAATGATACATATGTGTCGGTTCCCCTTTTGTCGCTGGGATCAAGCACCGTAAGATCAAACCCACTACAAAGCACCTCTTCCCATTGCAAGATAATCTGATCAAGTTGGCCAAACAAAACCCAAATATTGGAGAAGAAATACGAGGATATAAGCAATCATGCATAAAAGAGATCAAAGAAACTCAAATGATTTCATGGATATAAAAAGATAGATCTGATCATAAACTCAAAGTTCATCGATCCAAACAAACACACCGCAAAAGAGTTACATTATATGGATCTCCAAGAGACCATTGTATTGAGAATCAAGAGAGAGAGAAAGCCATCTAGCGACTAACTACGGACCCAAAGGTCTACAAAGAACTACTCACGCATCATCGGAGAGGCACCAATGGAGGTGGTGAACCCCATCCGAGATGGTGTCTAGATTGGATCTGGTGGTTCTGGACTCTGTGGCGACTGGATCAATATTACGTTGACTCCCCTAGGGTTTCTAGAATATTGGGGTATTTATAGAGCAAAGAGGCGGTCCGGGGGGCACCCGAGGTGCTCACAACCCACTAGGGCGCGCTTGGGCCTCCTGGCGCGCCCTGGTGGGTTGTGCTCCCCTCGGGGCACCCCCCAGGCGCATCTAGGGCCCGTTGTGTTCCTTCTTGCCCATAAAAATTCTCCGTCAAGTTTCATGGCATTTGGACTCCGTTTGATATTGATTTTCCGTGATGTAAAAAACATGGAAAAACAACAACTGGCACTTGGCACTATGTCAATAGGTTAGTACCAAAATATGATATAAAATGACTATAAAATGATTATAAAACATCCAAGATTGATAAAATAACAGCATGGAACAATAAAAAATTATAGATACGTTGGAGACGTATCAGGGACTTTGGCGCATGGTCGGTTTCTCCAAGTGCAGCCCCACGTGTCAGTGAAGAGGCAAGCTGAAGCGCATTCCATTTGTGTGAGCCGTGTGCAGGACCGAACGTGTGTGGGGTGCAATGCGACCGTGACACAGGTGATGTGAGTGTACTACCTTTTTTCCTTTTAAACTTGGTGCTTTGCCCCCTCAAAAAACTTAGTGCTTCGCGCGATCCATCGATACTACTACTAGTAATCCGGTAATCCCGACTAAAACGGCGCGGCCGGGTCTTTTCCTACGCAATATGCTGGGAGGTTGGCTTAGTTGGGTTTTTTAGGACGAGTAATGCTACACCTACGTAATCCCAGTTACGTAATTAACATAATGTGAAATGTGTGAGCTGTTGATTGTAGATTGGGGGGAGGGAGGGGCCCACCACCATGAAAATCAGGGAGGAGAGAGAGAGGCAATTTACGTTAACCCTTTCGTAGGTTCCCATAGATGTAGAAAGATGTGAAATGCATGAATGTGTAGTGGACGTACTATTGGAGTGCCTAAGATAAATTGTGTATGTAGACCCTATGTGTTTATTTACTTTGCATGTTAGCTTTTTCTTGGGTCAAACCTTCTATGTTTATACACACAAAAACGAATCATCATTCCATATACTCCTACAATATATCTTACTATTATTGTGAAAGTGCATATACACCGGACGAGATTAATGCAAACACGGCAGATTTTCATTACATTTCGAACTTTTATAGGACAGAAAAATAAAAGAAACCTGACCCTAAACCTACTCTACGGCGGTGACCGACGTCCTCCATCTGTGATCTCCATGTACGGAGGCGGGGTTCAAGACCCATGAAGTGAAGGTGCTCTCCGGCGAGGAAGTGTAGAACACGGGAGACGGACTGGCTAGTTGGCACACCATGCCCTCCCGCCTCCCATGCCCTACTCATCCTCAGAGGAGTCCCCGACCTCGGCAGTGTCGGACATTGGATGGCAGCAAGTAGGATGCGTGGCTGACGGTGCTCCCGTCGTCGGTCGCCAGTGTGGCCACCACTTGTGTGGTCGCATCCGCGTCTGGCTACACCGCTATTGCGTCGCGAGCGGCGACTTGAGCGAGGGCAGCGACCTCGAGCTTCAACCCCAAAGACAAGCTCTCCCGTGGAGCGTTCGCGCTCGTGGTCATGGCAGATGTGGTGCCAGGTAGTAGGACGATGCGCTATGGTGTGGAGTTTAGCTGGGCGTTGCCGCTTTAAGTAGCGCATTCCATTGAGGCCAAGCGTCCAGGTGCGTCATTAAGTCACCAGATTTGATTCCTCGGACACCGAGCCTCTTAACGACGGCATACGAATGGACGACATGAATGCAGGCAGGTGGCACCGGCTAGGAACGCACTGCGCGACGTCGCGAGGGACGAGGGTTTTTGGTGTGCTAGGGTAGTCAGCTGCGGTCGTGGCAATGTTGGCGATGCCCTTTGCTCACATGTGATCCCCACATGTCATTAAAAAAGCAAGACGACCCGGCATGGTCTCGGGTCCTGGGGATGCAGTTGGCCACGCTACACCACTCCGCGGAAGCGTGCGGCGTGCGGGCACTTCAGTGCCCCGTGCATCCTCGACGAGCCAGGTGTTGATTTGCTAGTCATGCCACAGTGCTAACGCCACCCTCGGCACACCGAAGCCGATCGTGTCCAGCGACGATGAGCGTGTCGCTCACCGCGGTCGCCATGTCCAGAGGCGGTGTGGGAGCTGCGCCACGTTGTTGGCCCCCACGACCCACATGAACGGTTGCCGGTGGCGAGGAGGTCGTGGGCTAGCTCCTCCATTGACTCGTCTGCGCCACGTCGTCCCAACAGGTGTGCTCCACATGTCAGTTTCCCTGTTTTCTCGGCCAAATTCGAGCATCGGTGCTCCGCGTTGCGCATTAGGCGCAGAACAGGTGGTTTTCGTGCCCTGGTTCAAATGTGGTATAGTACCAAGTTGTTACCCTAGCCCCAAGTGTGGTGGTTTTGGGTACGGTACCACCCTTTTCCCTTTCAACTAGTGAAGCGTAACACTTGATTAAGTAACCGGATGGTGTGCTAAATGTAGGTGTCCGACTGTTTCATGGAATAATTGAGGTGTGCCTGGTCTGTGCCCGCATTTAGGGGTCCAACTTACCATGTCCCAGCAGTAGTAACTATACTAGTCCCTACATACTCCCTCTGTTTTTATTTACTCCACATTTTAGCTTTGCTCAAAGTCAAACTTTGTAAACTTCGACAAAGTTTATAGACAGAAACAATAACAAATCAATACCATTAGATTCATTATTGAATATTGCTACCTCTTGAGCACTGCATTGGTTTTCCCTTGAAGAGGAAAGGGTGATGCAGCAAAGTAGCGTAAGTATTTACATCAGTTTTTGAGAACCAAGGTATCAATCCAGTAGGAGACTACACGCAAGTCCCTCGTACCTACACAAACAAATAAGAACCTCGCAACCAACGCGACAAAGGGGTTGTCAATCCCTTCACGGTCACTTACGAGAGTGAGATCTGATAGAGATAATAATAAGATAAATATTTTTGGTATTTTTATGATATAGATTGAAAGTAAAGATTGCAAAATAAAATAGATTGAAAACTTATATGATAAAAGATAGACCCAGGGGCCATAGGTTTCACTAGTGGCTTCTCTAAAGATAGCATATGTATTACGGTGGGTGAACAAATTACTGTCAAGCAATTGATAGAAAGTGCATAATTATGAGAATATCTAGGCATGATCATGTATATAGGCATCACGTCCGCGACAAGTAGACCGAAACGATTCTGCATCTACTACTATTACTCCACACATCGACCGCTATCCAGCATGCATCTAGAGTATTAAGTTCATATGAACAGAGTAATGCATTAGGCAAGATGACATGATGTAGAGGGATAAACTCAAGCAATATGATATAAACCCCATCTTTTTATCCTCGATGGCAACAATATAATACGTGCCTTGTTGCCCCTGCTGTCACTTGGAAAGGACACCGCAAGATGGAACCCAAAGCTAAGCACTTCTCCCATTGCAAGAAAGATCAATCTAGTAGGCCAAAGCAAACTGATAATTCGAAGAGACTTGCAAAGATAACCAATCATACATAAAAGATTTCAGAGAAGAATCAAATATAGTTCATACATAAACTTGATCATAAACCCACAATTCACCGGATCTCGACAAACACACCACAAAAAGAGTTACATCAAATAGATCTCCAAGAAGATCGAGGAGAACATTGTATTGAGATCCAAAGAGAGAGAAGAAGCCATCTATCTAATAACTACGGACCTGAAGGTCTGTGGTAAACTACTCACACATCATCGGAGAGGCTATGGTGTTGATGTAGAAGCCCTCCGTGATCGATTCCCCCTCCGGCGGAGCTCCGGAAAAGGCCCCAAGATGGGATCTCTTGGGTACAGAAGGTTGCAGCAGTGGAAATATGGTTTCATGGTGCTCCCGGATGTTTTCGGGGTATATGGATATATATATATATATATGAGGAAGAAGTAGGTCGCTGGAGCTGCGAGGGGCCCACGAGGGTGGGGGCGCACCTAGGGGGCAGGCGCGCCCTCCTGCCTCGTGGACGCCTCTCTTCTTTCTTGACGTCTACTCCAAGTCCCCTGGATCACGTTTGTTCCAAAAATAACTCTCCCGAAGGTTTCATTCCGTTTGGATTCCGTTTGATATTCCTTTTCTGCGAAACACTGAAATAGGAAAAAACTGCAATTTGCACTGGTTAGTAGGTTAGTCCCAAAAATAATATAAAAGTGTATAAATAAGCCCATTAACATCCAAAACAGATAATATAATAGCATGGAACAATAAAAAATTATAGATATGTTGGAGACGTATCAAGCATCCCCAAGCTTAATTCCTGCTCGTCCTCGAGTAGGTAAATGATAAAAATAGAATTTTTTGATGTGGAATGCTGCCTAGCATAATTCTCAATGTAATTTTCTTTATTGTGGCATGAATGTTCAGATCCGAAAGATTCAAAACAAAAGTTTAATATTGACATAAAAAATAATAATACTTCAAGCACACTAACTAAGCAATCATGTCTTCTCAAAATAACATGGCAAGAGAAAGTGCATCCCTACAAAATCATATAGTTTGGTCATGCTCCATTTTTGTCACACAAGAATGCTCTCATCTTGCACAACCCCGATGACAAGCCAAGCAATTGTTTCATACCTTAGTAATCTCAAACTTTTTTCAACTTTCACGCGATACATGAGCGTGAGCCATGGATATTGCACTATGGGTGGAATAGAATATGATGATGGGGGTTATGTGGAGAAGAAAAAAAGGAGAAAGTCTCACACCGACGAGGCTAATCAACGGGCTAGGGATATTCCCATCAATTGATGTCAATGCAAGGAGTAGGGATTGCCATGCAATGAAAGCACTAGAGCTATAAATGTATGAAAGCTCAACAAAAGAAACTAAGTGGGTGTGCATCCAACTTGCTTGATCATGAAGACCTAGGGCATTTGAGGAAGCCCATTGTTGGAATATACAAGCCAAGTTCTATAATGAAAAATTCCCACTAGTATATGAAAGTGACAAGACAAGAGACTCTATGTCATAAAGATCATGGTGCTACTTTGAAGCACAAGTGTGGAAAAAGAGGATAGTAGCATTATCCCTTTTATTTCTTTTTTTGGGCCTTTTTTTGCCTTTCTCCTTTTTTTATTTGGGACAATGCTCTATTAATGATGATCATCACACTTCTATTTATTTACACTCAATGATTACAACTCGATACTAGAACAAAATATGACTCTATATGAATGCCTCCGGCGGTGTACCGGGAAGGGCAATGAATCAAGAGTGACATGTATGATAAATTATGCATGGTGGCTTTGCCACAAATACGATGTCAACTACATGATCATGCAAAACAATATGACAATGATGAAGCGTGTCATAAATGAAAGAGTGGAAAGTTGCATGGCAATATATCTCGGAATGGCTATGGAAATTCCATAATAGGTAGGTATGGTGGCTGTTTTGAGGAAGATATAAGGAGGTTTATGTGTGATAGAGCGTATCATATCACGGGGTTTGGATGCACCGGCGAAGTTTGCACTAAATCTCAAGGTGAGAAAGGGCAATGCACGGTACAAAAGAGGCTAGCAATGATGGAAAGGTGAGAGTACGTATGATCCATGGACTCAACATTAGTCATAAATAACTCACATACTTATTGCAAAAATCTACAAGTCATCAAAAACCAAGCATTATGTGCATGCTCCTAGGGGGATAGATTGGTAGGAAAGGACCATCGCTTGTCCCCGACCGCCACTCATAAGGAAGACAATCAAAGAACACCTCATGTTTCAAATTTGTTACACAACGGTTACCAACGTGCATGCTACGGGACTTGCAATCTTCAACACAAGTATTTCTCAAATTCACAACTCAACTATCACACTCTAATATCACCATCTTTATATCTCAAAACAATTATCAACTATCAAACTTCTCATAGTATTCAATGCACTTTCTATGATAGTTTTTATTATACCCATCCTGGATGCCTATCATATTAGGACTAATTTTATAACCAAAGAAATTACCATACTATCCTAAGGGACTCTCAAAATAATATAAGTGAAGCATGAGATATCAATAATTTCTATAAAATAAAACCATCACTGTGCTCTAAAAGATATAAGTGAAGCACTAGAGCAAAATTATCTAGCTCAAAAGATATAAGTGAAGCACATAGAGTATTCTAATAAATTCCAATTCATGTGTGTCTCTCCCAAAAGGTGTGTACATCAAGGATTATTGTGGTAAACTAAAAATAAAAGACTCAAATCATACAAGATGCTCCAAGCAAAACACATATCATGTGGTGACTAAAAATATAGCCTCAAGTAAAGTTACCGATGGAAGAAGATGAAAGAGGGCATCCCCAAGCTTAGGCTTTTGGTTGTCCTTCAATTTTACCTTGGGGTGCCTTGGGAATCCCCAAGCTTAGGCTCTTGCCACTCCTTATTCCATAATCCATCAAATCTTTACCCAAAACTTGAAAACTTCACAACACAAAACTCAACAGAAAATCTCATGAGCTCCATTAGTATAAGAAAACAAACCATCACTTAAGGTACTGTAATGAACTCATTATTTATTAATATTGGTGTTAAACCTACTGTATTCCAACTTCTCTATGGTTCATACCCTCCGATACTAGCCATAGATTCATCAAAATAAGCAAACAACACACGAAAAACAGAATCTGTCAAAAACAGAATAGTCTGTAGTAATCTGTACGTTTCGAATACTTCTGTAACCCCAAAAATTCTGAAATAATTGGTGCACGTGAGGAATTTGGCTATTAATCATCTACAAAAAGAATCAACCTAATCTCACTCTCCAGTAAAAAATGGCAGCAAATCTCGTGAGCGCTAAAGTTTCTGTTTTTACAGCAAGATCGCAAAAACTATCCCCAAGTTTTCCCAAAGGTTCTATTTGGAATAAACACTAATTAAAAGCATAAAACCACATCTAAACAGAGGCTAGATGAATTATTTATTACTAAACAGAACCAAAAGGCAATAAACAAAAACAAAAATTGGGTTGCCTCCCAACAAGCGCTATCGTTTAACGGCCCTAGCTAGACATAAAAGTAAGAATAGATCTAGGTATTATCATCTTTGGTATGCAATCCATAAGTGGCTCTCATAATAGATTCATAAGGTAAGTTAATTTTCTTTCCAGGAAAGTGTTCCGTGCCTTTCCTTAACGCAAATTGGAATCTAATATTCCCTTCTTTCATATCAATAATTGCACCAATCGTTCTAAGAAAAGGTGTACCAAGAATAATGGGACATGTAGGATTGCAATCAATATCAAGAATAATGAAATCTACAGGCACAAATTCCTAATTGCAACAATAAGAACATCATTAATCCTTCCCATAGGTTTCTTAATAGTGGAATCCGCGAGATGCAAATTTAAAGAACAATCATCAAATTCATGGAAACCTAACACATCACACAAAGTTTTAGAAATCGTGGAAACGCTAGCACCCAAATCACATAAAGCAAAGCATTCATGATCTTTAATTTTAATTTTAATAGTAGGTTCCCGCTCATCATGAAGCTTTCTAGGAATAGAAACTTCTAATTCAAGCTTTTCTTCATAAGATTGCATTAAAGCATCAACGATATGTTTGGTAAAAGCTCTATTTTGACTATAAGCATGAGGAGAATTTAGCACGAATTGCAACAAGGAAATACAATCTATCAAAGAGCAATTATCATAATTAAATTCCTTGAAATCCAAAATAGTGGGTTCATTTCTATGTAAAGTTTTGACCTCTCCAATCCCACTTTTACCAATTTTTGCATCAAGATCTAAAAACTCCGAATTATTGGGATGCCTTTTAACTAAAGTTGACTCATCTCCAGTTCCATCATTATCAAAATTCATATTGCAAAACAAAGATTTAATAGGAGACACATCAATCACTTTTATATCTTCATCCTTATTATCATCAAAACTAGAAGAACACGCTTTTATAAAGCAATCTTTTTTAGCACACATCCTAGCGGTTCTTTCTTTGCACTCATCAATGGAAATTCTCATGGCTTTGAGAGACTCATCGATATTATGCTTAGGTGGAATAGATCTAAGTTTCAAAGAATCAACATCAAGAGAAATTCTATCCACGTTCCTAGCCAACTCATCAATCTTAGACATTTTTTCTTCAATCAAAGCATTGAAACTCTTTTGCGAACTAATAAATTCTTTAATATTAGATTCAAAATTAGAGGGCATCTTATTAGATATAAAACCCATCTTTTTATCCTCGATGGCAACAATACAATACGTGCCTTGCTGCCCTTGCTGTCACTTGGAAAGGACACCGCAAGATTGAACCCAAAGCTAAGCACTTCTCCCATTGCAAGAAAGATCAATCTAGTAGGCCAAACCAAACTGATAATTCGAAGAGACTTGCAAAGATAACCAATCATACATAAAAGATTTCGGAGAAGAATCAAATATTGTTCATAGATAAACTTGATCATAAACCCACAATTCATCGGATCTCGACAAACACACCGCAATAAGAGTTACATCAAATAGATCTCCAAGAGATCGAGGAGAACATTGTATTGATACCCAAAGAGAGAGAGAAGAAGTCACCTAGCTAATAACTATGGACCCTAAGGTCTGTGGTAAACTACTCACACATCATCGGAGAGGCTATGGTGTTGATGTAGAAGCCCTCTGTGATCGATTCCCCCTCCGGCGGAGCTCCGGAAAAGGCCCCAAGATGGGATCTCTTGGGTACATAAGGTTGCGGCGGTGGAAATATGGTTTCGTGGTGCTCCTGGATGTTTTTCGGGGTATATGCATATATATAGGAGGAAGAAGTAGGTCGGTGGAGCTGCGAGGGGTCCACGAGGGTGGGGGCGCACCCTCCTGCCTCGTGGTCGCCTCGCTTCTTTCTTGACGTTTACTCCAAGTCCCCTGGATCACGTTTGTTCCAAAAATAACTCTCCCGAAGGTTTCATTCCGTTTAGATTCCGTTTGATATTCCTTTTCTGCCGAACACTGAAATAGGCAAAAAAACAACAATTTGCACTGGGCCTTGGGTTAGTAGGTTAGTCCCAAAAATAATATAAAAGTGTATAAATAAGCCCATTAACATTCAAAACAGATAATATAATAGCATGGAACAATCAAAAATTATAGATATGTTGGAGACGTATCAAATATACTTTCACATCATATAGATTTGCTATTGTAAATGTTCATATTTTTCTATAAATTTGGTCAGATTTTATGAAGTTTGACTTCAGTCAAACCTAATATGCAGAGTAAATAAAAATGGAGGGAGTATCTTACTCCATGACCAAGACGGAAGGGAAAATGATACAACTTATTGTTTATTTGAGTCGTTCAATTATAATCATGTGGTGTTGCTTATTTCTCATTCCTCTCCAACCCTCTTCTCCATCGATCATGCCGCCCTCCGGTCAAGTACATCCTCCCACATGTCTCATTTGAACATTCCGCCGAGTATCATTCGCATGTGGGCCTAGACCATGCTTCTATTTCCAATGTTGTAATTTATTCAACATGCATACAAACAAACGGTTCATTTAAAGTTTCACTTTGCCTCCACGCTTGCCGTCTTAGTTTTGACATCCCATTCAGTTCATGCCCCGACACATCTTGACGAGATCGATTGATGTTGAGAGATCAATTGCGTGTCGTGCAAGGAGATAAAGGTTTGGTCTGTTTCTATGATAGAAATTACCCGCGGGGGGGGAGGGAGGGGGTCTGTGGGGATCGGAGGGAGTATATTGTACGTTCATAAGTGAAATGAACATATTGTACCCACCCTAGTACTCTTTCAATCGATCTCCGGACCCCGAGATGAAATTGAGAGAGAACGAGTGGGTGCATGTGTCATACCTAAGGCAGATTCAAAATTTTGAACCGGTGATCATAGCATCTGCAAATCATATATAAAGGGCATTCAATGTTTGTTCCGCTTTTGAACGTACAGTATACTCCCTCCGATCCTTTCTAGTTTACATATAAGTTTTATGTGTAGTCAAAGTATCTCTACTTTAATCAAACTTACAGAAAAAAGTATCAACATTCAACAATGCCCAATCAATATTGTTAGATTCGTACGTACTCCTAGATTTGTATTCAAACAGAGATGGTTTCCATTTTGTTTTCAACCACATGAATGTGCTTGTTCTCGTGCATGCTCTTCCTACTAGGATTTCGCCACGTATAGCCAGTCCAATAGTAACTTTTTAAGCTCCCTGTCCAATAGTACTAGTGGAGTACTGACAACATCTATAACAGAGTATGTAGTGCTCATAGTACTCCCTCCTTCCATTTATATAGGGCCTAAGAGCAAGTCTAATAAGGCCTAGTCAGCAGGCTATAAGACTTGCCATGTCATAAAAATCCTGCTTGGAGGAGTGAGAAGAGAGGAGAGAGAGTGAAGCGGGCTCTTATTCTATAGCCCGGCTATAACACATAGATTAAGAAAAAAATAGTACGCATGCAACTCTCTTCCAATCATATACCTTAGAGCCAACCTAATAGCCATTCTAAGAGCCAACCTATTACTTAACCATGCAAAGATTAAATGCTTATATGAGTAGTATTTTTTATGATGGCTCTAAGTGAGGTGGCATCTTTTTATAGCCAACAGCCGGCTACATTATTAACCATGCTCTAATGTGTTTTTCAAAACCGCCTTTGACTATTGACAAGATTAATAGTACATGAGATGTATAATGTGAAAATTATATCATTGGAAGCTCATTTCACATACGAATTTGACCATATGTTTTGTGTAAGTTGCATGTCATATTTTATTACTCTAACATTTGGTCAAAGTTAGCCTCGAAAAACGCATTAGGCCCTGTATAGATGGAAGGAGGGAGTAGTAGTGGAAGTGGATCCTCTAACGTAGGTATCCCTGCCTTACCCACCCTTTCGGTCACATACTGGGGGCCCATGCTTGCTTGGCCCCACATGTCAGTTACTCAATGGGTTCGACCACGTCAGGGGATCCTCATCCGTAGTATACTCCCTTTGTTTTTATTTACTCCGCATAAAACGAAGGGAGTAGTAGTATAAATGACTCGAGCGGGGTAGGAGGGGATGTCGGTTTGCTCTCAACTGTGGTCCCACAAGCGAGCGAAAACGCAAGACGAAGCACGTTCCATTCGGTGAGCGACTTGGAGGGTCCAGCGTGCCGGGGTGCAACGCGAACGCGACAAGAGCGATGTACAGTCAAAACCGATTGACCCGTCGTCACCGGAACCACTATTCACACTAGAACCTTAGCTGCTCGGCCTACGCCAGCCACTACCCAAAACCACACCTCCTCTCCAGCCCATTCCCCCACCTTTAGATCCCCTAGCCCGCATCAAGCGTCCCCTAGTTCGCCGGAAAGCCATGGTGCACCGTAAGATCACGTACTACAAGATGCTGACGCTGGAGCGCCGCGCAGAAATCGCGGCGGCGGTCGGTGCCACAGACCTCTGTTCCCAAGCTCGCTTTGCGGCGGGCCAATCCCCGGGTTCTCTGGAGCCAAGCTACGAGGAGGAGGAAGCCGATCCAATGTTCATGGCGGAGGTCGTGGCGCAGAAGGCCCCCGATGCGTATAAGACGATGGACATCGACTTCGTGCCAGCGTCCAGGTCCCCCATGGTGCCGATGGACCAGCGGTTCAACCTGGCGATACTAAAGGAGGACCGGGAGGCGGAGGCTCAACTCGACCAGAAGCGCGCGCATGCCGCTACCATTGAGGCTCTCCTATAGGTGGAACCGGATGTCGTGGATGTGAACCGAGTAGCAGAGACTCAACTTGACGCGGAGCGCGTGGATGCCATTGCCATCGAGGCCCTCCTGCCGGCGGAACCGGACGTCCTGGACTTGAACCGGGTGGCGGAGGCTCAACTTAACGTAGAGCGCATGGATGCCGCTGCCATCGAGGTCCTCCTATAGGCGGAACCAGACGTCTTGGACTTGAACCGGGTGGCGGAGGCTCAACTCGACGCGGAGCGCGTGGATGCCGCTGCCATCGAGGCCCTCCTACGGGCAGAACCGGACATCATGGCTTGAACCAAGCGGTGCTCTCGTCTATGCAGAGCGCCCGCACGCTCCGCGTGAACAACTAGCTAGAGGCCAAGGACAACCACAGTGTGGAGACACACGTTGCCAACCATGGCTGGTTCGCGCCGGCAGCCAAAGACGACGAGGTCGTCTCGTTCCGCGAGCAGTGATAGTTTTTCTTTGTGTTGTTGTTTTTATGGACCTTTTGCTGTGTAAAACCATATATTTATGCAAGTCGCCTGACTTTCATCATTTGGGCCAGTCGATCATTTCAGGCGGCTGGATGAATATCCTACGTCTCCTAACCCTTCTTCCTCACCCCTTCTTCTTCCCCAACAGACCACCGCATGGGCCGTACGGATCTTCCCCAACATGCGGTTATAAACATACTGTATGAATGAAAACTATGTGTCAGCGGTAGGATGGATGAGTTTGGTTTGAGCACATGCGGTAGCACGTGTCAGTGAGAGTGCGTTCCCTTGGTCGGGTTTGCGGCGTGCACGAGCGACTGTGTGAGGGTGCGGTGCGACCGCGACAGCCGTGCGCAAGTGTACCTCCTTTTCATTTTGAAAACTTTAGGCAAGCTTGGCAAAATGTGTGGTGAAGTATGGCAATGCAAGGCCTAGATCCAAACAGGATACAAGTACGTACGTAGGAGTACTAGTGTTAAAAAAGAAAGGCAGGCTTTTTCTTCCCGGGATTAATCGATACAAATCCTTGTTTAACATGTCAATTAATGCGTATTTTTTCTCCAAAGCCCAAAGAGCTAACCATCTCACTCCTTATCGCTTGATTAATGCGGCGCCATGCAAACCAACCTTCTCACTTCTGCATGCATGCAAGGGTATATTAATGTCCTTGGTTGCTAGTACGAGGCAAACCCCATCAATTTTGCCTCGATTAGTGTTAGTGGCCTTCTGCAAATTGTAATTTTGATATATTGGCCTTGTGTACCAAAAAATGGAGGTAGTAACTATTTGACTTCCTTCCCCATTGTGGTGACATCGACGATATCTCGAACATTGTGGTTTCACGAAGTGCGTTCGACGGAGAACACCATTGAGGGAGACCACGGTAAGTCGTTCGCAAGTGCCACCTGCAAGACGAGACAACCGCCTTATTCGCATCCAGGAAATCCATTGAACCAAAGGACGCGTAAATGTACTAGTACTACACAATAGCATCGTCCATCCAGCTTAGTGCGGTGAGGTGGTTTCTCGAAGAAGGCGATGGAGAAGCAGAGCCAGCGAAGAGTGAAATGATGGTTGCTTCGTTCGTGCTTTGTGATTTGACGCCTCACTGCTTTGTGATTTGTGATAGAAGGGACAGGGGAGTAGACTCTGTGGTCGATACTGTACATGCGTCCAAGCACGAGAAAGAGGAGAGACGTTGCATTTTCTATTCCTTCAATCAATCAGGGAGCTTCGGTTCCATCTTTTTGGCCATGGCAGCACTGTCCACAATGGTTTCCATCGATGCCAAAAGCTATTTTCACATTTGGCTACACATTGTCGATGCCCTCGTACCACTTGGTTTTGCTCCTGTGTGCTATCTATACAAATCTCAATTATATTGATCTAAAAATTATAGTATCAAGATTAGTAAAAAGGAGGTGATTTTGCCGCGCAGATGGCGGGGGAGGTTTCTTATTTTTAGAGGGTGCTGGCCTGGCGGTTTGCTAACATGTGGTCTCATGTGTCAGTGCTTTACCAAGCCGATCCGTGTCCCACACTGGTACGCGTCGGTGCTATACAAATGGTTTTAACCCCTTTTGGCGACAGCATTTGAAACCGTCCCCAAGTGAGTGTGGGCAATAGGGGGGTCCTTCCCACATGACTCAGAAATCGTCGGGGATAGGCCCTCCTAGGACACGGGCTGGGGCCGTGTGCGATCGGGCGAGGCATCGAAACCCAATCATTTCCGTATGTATATATATCCCACACGGTGAATCCCAGAAAAACATTTCCGTAGGTATGTACATCCCACACGGTGAATCCAAGGAATACGTTTCCATTCTTATGTACACCCCACACAGTCAATCTAGTGAAAACGTTTCCGTTCGTATGTATATCACACATAGTCAATCCAAGGAATATGTTTTCGTTCTTATGTACATCCCGCACATTCAATCCAGGGAAAACGTTTTCATTCGTATGTACATCCCACATAGTTTTATGTGTAGGCTCGTGTGTGAAAGGTGTAACTATCACACATGCTCTGCCTTGGTTAACTGTTTGCTTTTATCAACTACATCACACACGATTTGATGAAGAAAACTGTGTGACATTGGGCTATCCATCACAAGCGCTTTTACTACTAGAACCGTTTGCATAGTTCCATGAAACATTTAGCAGGTTTATTAGTTTACAATTAATAATTCCAGTATTACGCAAATTCACATTTCATATCGAACAGTTGTTTGCCAATTTCATATCAGGCACATAAATATATTATAACATCACAGTACGATAGCTACATGAAAACAGCACAGTACAACATATAGCTAGTTCAACTACATAAGAACAATATTAGAACAATAAATTCAATTCCCTAATCGAGATCATCCAGGCTCGTCTTATCCACCTCTGCTTTCAGTTCAGTAAGAACCTGTTTTGCACTGGCCAACTGAGAAAGTGCCTCGTCCTTCGCCAACACCATCTTAGCAAATTCTGATTTAAAAACTTTGAGCTCATTCTCCACCTTCCTCTTTTTATCCCGCATCTTCAAATATTCTTCAGCGATGACAACACTTTCTCTAAGCCTACGTGTGTTCTCTTCCTCATACATGCTCCAGAGCTTCGCTAGGCACATCTTCAAACACTGTGGCCACTCTTGATCAACCCACTCCAAGTAAGAACACTTCCGTTCATCCTATAATATTTAAAACTAGATCAGTAACAATTTTAGGGGAAATGGGTTTATAGCAACATAGAAAATCACCAATGCTTATTTTGAAAAACTAAAGAAACATGTTAATTATGACATATCTTCTCAAAAAGATCAATGTGCAAATGAATTAATTACTACTGAGATAACAACCAAATTCTGGAACATCAGAAGCTATAATTAACTACAACAACGCTACAAGTTCTTACTCCTGTACAATAAATAACAAATTGAACATTTTATGAGGAAGGTAAATATAACTGCAACAACATAGCGACAATGTTTGGATGACAACAAATTGATACTAACATGTGTGTACATGAACAAATTTAGTAACATAGAACTAATAGCACTAAGGCCGTCCACTATGTATGCCAAAACTGGTGTAAAGACAATTGTTGCTACATCTGGCACCGGTGCCCTGCACTGGCGAGCCGATGCAGCGGAAAAAAATCAGGGACCCGGATTCTAGAGCACGTAGTTGCTCCGATGCCCAGTTCCTTTGTGCCATAAAGATTTTAGTATTTTACTGCTTGGCTTCTCGGATGTGTGGACCAAAGTTGACTGCACAAACTGCTGAAGCGGTGCCAAATAAATTTCTAGCGGCACCGCTGATGAGATGGCAACAATTTAAGATACTAGTCACAAACTATGACATTGTCTTAGGATGCGTTTGGTTGAAGGTGTGGTATGAATGGGTTGGGACCGTGACAGTGTTTGAATCACATCTAACAAATGATTTGTAATAGCGAAAGAGGGTCTAACCTTCTCTGCACATGCCAGAAACTTCCTCCTACTGTCTACAGATTCAAACGCAACTAGCTTCATGCATGGAGATTGATGGTGATAACGAGCATATAGATCTTCAGCCACCCCGCTCCATTCGTTGCCACTGATGCTCCTATGGAGCTACAAGAGGAAGAAATGACTCAAATCGACCGCCGGGTAAAAATCCTTCATTCCAAGTCATAGTCCGAGAAAGAGAAGAGATGCATACCCGAGTGGTGAAGGAGTCGTCGCCGGAGGAGGAACCGCTGGAGAGGTCTTTGAAGAAGACCATGGCGACCCTGACGGTGGGATGCGAGACGGCGAGAGCGAGGAAGCGGCTATAGCTTAGGAAGGAAGGAAGGAGGAAACAAGGGAAATGTGACTTGTGGTTGGGGAGAAAAGGGGTGGGAAGGGGGTAGATATTTTGGCGGTAGGCCAAAATTTTGGAAATGTGGAGGGAAACTTTGCGCACGGTGCCACCGGACCATTCACTTTGACTGGTTGTGTGCATCGCAAATGATTCTTCTGCTTTATGTGCATGGGTTGAGTTTGATAATTCAAATTTTGGTGGGAATTTCCCCGGGTACGTCATTGCATAATTTAACATCGCTTGCTAATTTGGGCACACAAAAGAGCGTACAGCAGACATACCACACTTACTGAATCGAGCAATTTTAGTAATTAAACAGAGCCAGTTGACCTAAACATTGCTCTAACAAAAGACCAGCATTAAAAACAAAGCCTAAGTACGCATAATTTTAACAAATCCACCGCCACGCTGGCCTATGCATCGCCAGTGTGAGATGAAACTTCGATGACTTGTCCTGGCGACATGCTGCCTTTGGTGGACTCCGCGTCCCCCCTGCTGAAGTCGACCGCGTCCTTGTCCTCGTCCTCGGCGCCACCCTCAAGGTTGTAGTACTCGTAGTAGTGGCTGTGCCAGAGCTCGCGTTGGTACTCCACCACCGATTCCTCGACGGAAAGACTCTTCTCTACCTCGTAGTAGTGGTTGCATGCTGGAGTCTGAGGTGGCCTGGAATATCTTGGCGTGTGAATCCTTGATCTTGGTGTGGATGGTCCTGGTCTAGGGCGACATCGGCGGCACGGACGGCAGCTCGAGCACTCTTGGCATTTGCAGCCGCCGTCGCAGCAGCAACTGCAGCCGTCTCGGCTGCTGCAGCTGCCCTGTCAGCTACCGCAGACACCCTCTCGGCGGAAGCATCCGCGCTTAATGCGGATGCGGCAGCACTCTTGGTGTAGGCGGCAGCACTCTCGGTGTAGGTGGCCGCACTCTCGGCGCAGGAGGCCGCGCTCGGGGGGCGTCCATCGTACGGGCCTTCACGAAGCGTTTCCATGGTGTCATCTTTGCAAGAAGGGGGTGCAGGAATGGGGATCGGGGTTCGTGGATTCGGGGGTTGCCGGCACTGGAGCAGACGAGCCGGTGAAGCTTAAGGAGGGAGACTTAAATAGACCCAGATATTGTCATCGCAAACATTTCCTAGAAAACAACTGTGTGTGATGTTGTAGATATTTTTATTAGTTGTGAAAGATGAATTTGGAGTAAAGTGGCAACGGATGGTGTTTTAAATGTACGAGAAATTTTTTACTCCCTCCGTCATGGTTTATAAGGCACGGTTAGATTTACGTGCGTTTCCAAAATAGACAAGATTTAAGGCACAATGCAATTACTCCTACTAGTACTCCATGCATGCGACCGTGTGAATCCTACTGCTCACGTCGGGGTGTAATTGATGCATGCATGGTGTGAATGTGTGTGTGTAAAAGCTAGTTCTGCATGCATGGTGTGAACATCTGCATGCATGGTGTGAACATGTGTGTAAAAGCCAGTGGGAACATGGCCCATGGGTGGAAAGCTGCATGTTCCTCTCAGGCTCTTCTTCTTCTCGTTCATCTATATAAAGGTCCATCTTGTGCACAAAGAACACAAGCGATGGCTCAATGTGAGGAGGGTGCAGTCGTTGTGGTGGTGGCAGAATGGATCATGGCTGATTCGGAAGGAGTGGCCGTCGTGGTGGAGGTGGATAGCCAAACCAAAGACCCATCAGATGGCGAGGAGGTCGTCGAGAGTCGCCGTCCAAACGCCGACGAGTTGTCCGCAAAGTCCGAAGCCATCCGTGCCAAGCGATTCAAGCTCACCGCACTGATTGATTTTAAGCAATCAACGTGTGTGGGATGCATACATCCATGGGTGTGCACCAGGTGCGGCGTCCATGGTGTTCGTTCAATTTTTCTTTGCATGGGGTGTAGCCTGCTGGTGGCAAAAGAGTTGTATCCGTGCCACGTGTGTGCCAACTACATCCAGCCCCGCAATATTTGGTGCAAAGATTGTGCGACGGTGGTGGCGTTGGACAAAAAAGGCTTTTGTATTATATGTTGTCACAGCCCTAGTGAATTTTTGAATGATGAAGATAATTGCGAAGTTGTGCCTGATAGCCAGGTAAATTAGTTTGTGTCGAAGTTTGCATCATTGTTGAGGAAATCGTTAACTGGTAACTGCTTGGTTGGCTAGCGAGTAGGGGATTAATCGGCTAATCGGCAAGTTAATCGGCCATTTAATCAATTAATTAGATGATTTTTCGGTTTATCGGCTACTCGGTGACCCTATGAGTAGGGATTAATCGGCAAGTTAACTGGTTAATCGGATGAATTCTTGAACAGGGGTTTGCATTGAGGAAAGTTTGAGTTCAATGGATAATCTATGTAAGTTTAAGTTTAAGTGGATCGTCTACTCTTATATAAGTTGAATTCGAAGTGAGCATCAATGTAAAATTTATTTTGGGTGGAAAATTCAAGTTGAGTTCAACTGGATCATCTATAAAATGTTTCATGTTTTGAGCATATGTACGTATATTTTTTTGTTGCAATACCATGAAGTAAGTCTATTGCGCAAAGAAGCAAGTTAAGTGATTCAAGTTCATACAAGTCCTCAAATTACATCAAACTTAATCGGGAGGCTTCTCAAATCTACATCAAGTTAATTTCACCATTACAATTCAAGCTGAGTTCAAATAGTCAATTGCAGCCTCAACATACTCTTTGTCAATATTCAAACGAACCGGAAGATCATTTTGCCTCTCTAATGATTGTTTCTTCAAGTGAGGAACCGCATAGTGGATAGACCCCTTGTGCTTGATGATCTCCCTCATGCACGCTTGATGACTCAACCAGATCCTATTGAGCTTTAGATGGGGTACTCAACAAGGGATTCATTAACCTATTGCACACAATATACTTGTACTCAAATCAGTACATAGACCATTAGGAAACCAAATTATGCATCTATTTGTAAGGAAGATGTGCTAAACCTTTTGGACAATCTCAGCGTGGGTCCTCGGCATCTTCTTATGGAACATTGCTTGAATGGAGGCAAACCATCCAAGATCTAATATGTTCAGGTCAGGTGAATTAGGTGGTTGATATATCATCTTAATATCCCAACCACCCCTAGCTGCTTCCTGCATAAAAATTGGATCATCTGGCAAAATGTGAGCCTTAGCGCTGTCCTATTGTACGTAGATGGTGTTCCATCTATCGCTCTCGGGCCACTTTTCCTTTATAGCCGGGAGTACATATTTCACTAAGTACTCCCGACTTTTGTCCCTATCCATGCTATCGGCAGGCTTCAGCTCCCATGCCCCCCTCAACCTATGGAGATAGAAATATATAAAATTAATACAAATGAGCATGAACGAACTTAGGTGAAATTAGTAACATGAACAAGTACCAACCTATTTTGACTTCTCTTCTTAGCTTGAACCCACTCTGTATAAGCCCAAACACCAATCTTTCCATCAAAAACACAGTTTGCCTTGAGCATCATACCTTGGTCTAGCCATTGCCGACAAGAACATGATTTTTTGAATGTGATTTTTGTGTTTACATTCGCAGTGTGGTGCCTCCTATCTATAAATCAAATACATATTCTAGGTCTTCCACGTGCGATAGAACCATTTCTCATCGATATGAACCACATCCATATCAGCCCTAAAGGTGGGATCGTCTCGCATGCTACATGGCTCAAGATGCCTTAGGCAATACTCCACACGAGCCCTATTGTTTGCATCGGTCAAAGCAAGATTCAGTTCTCTAGTTACTCATCTAATTTGCTTCTCCTTCAACCTACAAAAATAACAGCAATGTTTCATGTAAATTCTTATGATCAATATTTACAAGAATATCAAAGTACAACTCTCACCTTCACCAAACAGTGGTTCTTGACATGTTGAAATGTCCAGCAACTTGTTCTAAAGTTTTTCTCTCTCCAGGTGGGATGGCTTCCCATGCATCTATGTTCAACTCAATATTCTTCCTTCTCGAGTTTAGTTTTTTATTGTTTTTCACCGCAGTAATACTGCCACCTTTTTTAGCCTCCTTACATACCCTTTGCACTACCCTCCTAGGACATTTACAAATATTCGCAACCTCTTTAGAAACCCCACGCTTCAATCTATTACCCACGCCATTATGTGCGAGGATCATTGCGTATATATGACGCTTGTGTTTGGTACAGTAGTGTCTTCTTGTCTTTTTATTCGCCAAAACATCTAAATGCATTTGAACAAAAATTAGTGAAGCAACGCTAACTATACTGAATATTACCGAAACAGAAATATGTTGTTGTTGTGCTTACTCAAATCGAGTGGTGGTTTTTGGGTTTGTACAACCTCTTGCCTAGGACGGTACTCGTCAGCATGAGCAAAATTGGGGTTGTATCCCTTGCCTCAGTAGCCAATGTTACCCACATTGTCATCTCCACCAATACCTTACAAACAAAAAAGCAAACAGAATATACATGAGATTATACATGCGCACTCTCGCCATCGCTCATCTCGTGTGCATTGTGCCCACCAATTTATTACCTATGGTGTTACCATCCAGGTTCTCGTCATTGCTTATCTCATGTGCATTGTGTCCATCAAGTCCGAACGCATTAACTTATAACATGCACAAATGACCAAAAAAGTAGAGTTTAACATGATAAAAATTCTACTAAGCAGATAATATTTTACCAAAACAGAACGATGACATGATGTAGACAAGATCTATTCATGTAGGAATTAGACCCATCTTTTTATCCTTAATAGCAACGATACACGCGTGCCTCGCTACCCATTCTGTCACTGGGTGAGCACACCACAAGATCGAACCCATCACAAAGCACCTCTTCCCATTGCAAGAAAAATCAATCTAGTTGGCCAAACCAAGCCAAAGTTTCGGAGAAGAAATACGAGGCTATAACAACCATGCATATAAGAGATCAAAGAAACTCAAATAATATTCATAGATAGACCTGATCATAAACTCGCACTTCATCGGATCCCAACAAACACACCGCAAAAATTCATTACATCAAATAGATCTCCAAGAACATTGAGGAGAACATTGTATTGAGAATCAAAAAGAGAGAATGAGCCATCTAGATACTGCCTACGGACCCGTATCATCGGAGGAGCACCAATGATGATGATGAACCCCTCTGTGATCGTGTTGCCCTCCGGCAGAGTGCCAAAATAGGGCTCTAGATTGGATCTCATGGTTCTGGAACTTGCGACGGCTGGACTTGTGTTTCGATCGCTCCCCTAGGGTTTCTGGAATATCTGAGTATTTATAGAGCTGAGAGGCGGTGGAAGAGACCTCCATGGGCCCCACCACCCATAAGGGCGCGCCAGGGGCCTCTGGCGCCCTGGTGGGTGGTGGGCCCCATGGGCCTCCCCCAGGTGCTTCCTTGGCTCCCAAGTTTCCTTCTGGTCCAAAAAATCTCCAAAAAATTTCATGGCATTTGGACTTCATTTTGGTACTGATATTCTGCAAAGTAAAAAACAAGCAAAAAAACAACAACTGGCACTAGGCACTATGTCAATAGGTTAGTCCCATAAAATGATATAAAGTTGCTATAAAATGAAGGCAAAACATCCAAGAATGATAATATAATAGCATGGAACAATAAAAAATTATAGATATGTTGGAGATGTATCAAAGATTGTTGCGATCCCCTATACTTGTGGGTCATCAACGCTATATCCGTCCGTGGACTAGTGAGGATCAGTCCACGGACATTGATACGGGAGCCGACCATCCAAAGTAGCCGCAAAACTTCCACCTCTTCTTTAGTTTGCAAGCTCAAAATAACTGCATATCAAATCATAGTTCTAATTTCAACATTAGTACAACCAAATAGAGTTTTCAAATTAGCATAGTTCAAGCTTTAAATCAACTAGCACATGTTCTATATGTCCCATTTAACCACCCACAAGTGCTCAACAAAAATTTCCTTGAGTTGCTCGATGTCGAATATGCTGATGCATTTGAACAAACTTATTAAACATTGTCGGGTTCTAATATGGAAGTTAGATAGGACCACCCATGTTCTCAAATTTAAGAGTTGTAGCAATTTTTAAGTTTGAGAACATGTGGGTTGCTACTTCTTGAGCTTGCGTTGGTTTTTCCCTTGAAGAGGAAAGGGTGATGCAGCAAAGTAGAGACAAGTATTTCCCTCAGTTAAGAACCAAGGTATCAATCAATAGGAGGAACACACAAGTCTCCAATGATAGCACCTGCACAACAAACAAATACTTGCACCCAACACGATAAAAGGGTTGTCAATCCCTTCATGGTTACTTGCAAGGATGAGATCTGATAGAGATAGGTATACAAGATAAATAAAAGTGCAAAATAAAGTAAAGGTAAATAAATTGCAGTAAGGTATTTTGGGTTTTTTCGTTTTATAAATATGAAAATAATATGATGAGAATAGACCCCGGGGCCATAGTTTTCACTAGAGGCTTCTCTCTTCAAAGAACACATACGGTGGGTGAACAAATTACTATTGAGCATTTGATAGAAAAGCGAATAATCATGACGATATCTAAGGCAATGATCATGAATATAGGCATCACGTCTGTGACAAGTAGACTGAAACGATTCTACATCTACTACTATTACTCCACACATCGACCGCTATCCAGCATGCATCTAGTGTATTAAGTTAACAAGAACGGAGTAACGCCTTAAGCAAGATGACATGATGTAGAGGGATAGATCCAATCAATATGAAATAAACCCCACCTTTTTGTCCTTAATGGCAACAATACAAATACGTTTCTCGCTACCCCTTCTATCACTGGGTGAGGACACCGCAAGATTGAACCGATCACAAAGCACCACTCCCATTGCAAGAAAAAACAATCTAGTTGGCCAGACCAAATCAATATATCAGTAAGAAATACAAAGCTATATTAATCATGCATAAAAGAGTTCAGAGAAGACTCAAATAATATTCATAGATAATCTGATCATAAATTCACAATTCATTGGATCTCAACAAACACACCGCAAAAGAAGATTACATCGAATAGATCTCCAAGAATATCAAGGAGAACATTGTATTGAAGATCAAAGAGAGAGAAGAAGCCATCTAGCTACTGGCTATGGACCCATAGGTCTGTGGTAAACTACTCACACATCATCGGAAGGGTAACAAGGTTGATGTAGAGGCCCTCTGTGATCGAACCCCCCTACGACAGAGTACCGAAAAAGGCCCCAAGATGGGATCTCACGAGGACAGAAACTTGCGGTAGTGGAAAAGTATTTTTGGTGTGCCCTCTGGTCTTCAGGGAATATTTGGGTATTTATAGAGCTGAGTTTAGGGTTAGGGGAGTCACGGGGGCCCACAAGCCCTAGAGGCGCCCCCTAGGGCGCAACCTCCAGGCTTGTGGCCACCCCGTGGCTCTTCTGGCCTCCTCCTGAGGCTTCATGGGTGTCTTGTCCAAGAAAAAACGTCAAAAAGTTTCGTTCCGTTTGGACTCCATTTGGTATTGATTTTCTGTAGAAGACAAAAACAAGGAAAAACAACAACTGGCACTAGGCACTAGGTTAATAAGTTAGTCCCCAAAAATGACATAAAATAGCATAATAATGCATATAAAACATCCAAGATGGATAATATAATAGCATGGAACAATAAAAAAATATAGATACATTGGAGACCTGTCATGGGTCCCTCCTTGTCACCCCTCATCCTCCATGATCATGTTGTGCATGATCACAACATGTCATCACCTTCCACAAGGTTTCCGGTTCCCATTGTTTAGTAGGTCCACAAAAACAACAAAACGGTGTTAGAGCACTCCAAATGCCCTCTCCACATCCTCTTTATCTGCTTCTTGTCATTGGGAAAAGTGTGACCTTTTTTGACCAAGTAGCTCAGAAATGGTATTGACAAAGGTAGCCCTTGAAGGATAGATACCGTCAACCATATAGTAGCCATGTTGTATTCATGCCATTGACAATGTAGTTGCACAGAAGAGCTTTCCCTTTAGTCAGCCGAGCAAACAATGGAGACCAATTCAACACGTTGATGTCATTGTGGGACCCGGGCATGCCAAAGAAAGCGTGTCATAACCAAAGATCATGTGATGCAACTGCTTTAAGAATAATAGTGGGCTTCTTAACATGGGCTTGATATTGCTCTTGTAGAGCATTTCGATAGTTCTTCCAACTCCAGTGCGTGCAATCAAGTGGTCCGAGAAAACCTGGCTACTCTTGCTTCAAAGATTGCCAAGAGCCTCTCGGTGTCTACGACAGTTGGTTCTCTCAAGTACTGAGGTCCAAACACCGAGACCACGACAGAAGCAAATCTGACCAAGGCGTCTCTGCATGTGCTCTCGCTCATCAAGAGGTATCTGTCTTATGAATCCACGATCGTGGCATATGCAAGCATCCGCAATGCGGCTGTGCACTCATGATAACTAGATAATCAAACCCTTCCAACGACATCCTTCTTCAATATGAAGTAGTCATCGAAGGACATGATCCCATGGTAGAGGCGATCGAAGACATTTTTTCATGTTATAAATCACTCGCAAAAAATGTCAGCGAATAGGGCATCGGGGGCAAAGTAGTCGTACATCAATGTCAAATGGCCACATGCCCTATTCCCTTTGAGCACTCGATGATCCCTAGATCGATACCTTGAAATTGAGAACATGCTCTTCTACTTACTCCGATTCAGCAAGAATCGCCTACGTCATCGCCTTTTCATCTATGTAATCCTCCTCATGGGACAAGTCACTGAACGACTTAACGTAGTGCTTGTACAAATACTCCATATACGAATCCATTGCTTCAAAGAATAGACAAAAAAATTAGCACGAGCATTTCACCGAACACTTGTCATGTGTGGTGACTACCACAGGGGCGGATGTTACCTACACGGTGGCGAACGGGCGAGAGGTGCGGGCCGACAGCGGAGGACGAGCAATGTGGGTGTCACGGAGTTCCGGTAGGGGGTTGACGTCGCCAAGAGAGAAAGCGAATGCAGAGAAAGAGAAAAAGATGAAGACGCGGGGTACGACCGGGTTTTAGGTGAGGTATTGGGTGAGCCGGAGTGTCCTACGTGGGTGGGTGTCCGGACTCCCGCAAAGCTCCCCTAATTTGCTTCTGGTTTGCAGGAAACGGATGTCCGGACTGGTCAACGGACCAATTCATGAACATATAGTTCAGTGCAGACGCTTGCCCACGGTTTGGGGTCAGCTTTGAAGATGCCCTTAGAGCATTTACAGTCGTAGACAGCAAATCAGACCCCTCAAACATCCACGGACGCGTCCGGACGCATCCAAAGACAATGACGGATCACACCTCAAATTTGCTCTTATGCATCTGGGTACCTTATACTACAAACCTTAGATCCATAAAAAAGCATGCAAACGAGGAAATCCATGTATTATGTGGATCAAATAACCTATACTACCCTAATGCTCGTCGGAGATGTCCACTATCTCCATGTGTAACATCCCAAATTTTCAATTTGATATGTTATACATAGATCATTCTTGCATATCATATTTTATTGCATTTCGTCTCGCGATCCTCGAAATCCTAAGCAACTCAAGGACCCTTGGAGAGAGTTGGGGATTTCCCCGGTTTGCAAATTTGATTTTATCAAATTTTGAAACGAGGATTTTTGGTTTTAATTATTTTTCTCTCCGAAAGTATTTCATAATAAAAATATATGAGAGGAGATAATATGACTTCTCCAAAATAATTGAAATATAGGAGGAAAAATATTTAAAATCAAATGTTTGTTTTATTTGGATTTTATTTGCAATTTTGTTTGCATTAGAAAAAAATGCACGTTTTCAAAATTGCATTTTAGGGCCAAGAAAATGTTCATCCCGTTCTAAATATTTCATTTAGACGGTGAAAATTACTTTTGGCATTTTTAGATTTTTATTTTATTTTCTAGGATTATTTTTAGTTTCGGTGAAATTTATTTAAAAAAAGTGCGCAGGCTAACTGGGCCGAAGCCCAGCCGCTGGCCCGCCTCTCCCGCGCGCCGTCTCCTTCCAGGAGACCGGCCGCGTCCCCGCCGCCCCGACTCGGAGGAGTCCGAGCTGGACTCCATCCCCGCCGCCCCTTGCCCCCTCCCCAAGGCACCCCCCTCTCCCCTTTATATATGCCCCCCCCCGCCGCCCCTTGCCCCCTCCCCAAGGCACCCCCCTCTCCCCTTTATATATGCCCCCCACCCCGCCGCCACCACCACCCACCACCGCCGCCTCGCCCCCCAGCCCAAGCCGCCGCGCCGCCGCTGCTTGCCCGCGCCGCCACTGCTTGCTCGCGCCGCCGCCGCCTGCCGCGCCCGCGCCGCTGCCGCGCCGTGCCGCCGCCTCCGCCTCACCCGCTGCCGCGCCTCGCCTCGCCGTCGCCATCGTGCCTCGCCAGACCGACGAGGTAGCCGCCATTTTTTTAAAAGAAAACCGATCTGGTTTTTTTAAGAAAACCCTAACTCTTTTTTTAGGTTCGCCGGTTTTTCCTGGTTTTTCTTTTTAGCGGACGTTCGTCCGTACGTTCATTTTAACGAACGGTTTTCGCCCATTAGTTACAGATAAGAACGCTCGTTTGTTAGCATGTTCGTTAGTTTTCTTTTATCAGATTTTTTCTGCGGTTATTTCTGATCGCAATTTCTGATCTGATTTCCATTCTAGTTTATCTTTTCGCTCATTAGTCGGAATCAGGCGATTCAAGCGCCTAGATCTTCGTCTTGAGACCCTCTTTCCGCTTAACCAACTTGCACAAGTTTTTGCTACTGTAAAATTTGACCTAGGTCCAAATTAGTAAATGGATCTTGTTTCTTTCGCCGTTTGAGTTTCGTTGCTCCGTTCGATTTGATTCTTTTTGCAAACCGGAGTTCTTAAGTTGAACTTTCTGGTTAGATCTTCTTATTTGAGTTTTACCCGTGCTTCTTTGCTTGATTGCTTATGTATGCTATTATTTGTTTGCGATAGAATTCCCGGAGTGTGAAGCGTGTTATTTGGAGTCTCTAGGTTACGCGGATCGTCAGCAAGGCAAGTAAAACTTTGATCATACCCCTTTATCACCCAGTTTTTATGCATTAGTTCCAATCCACAAACATTGCATGGTTAGGATGTCATTAACATGTGGGTTGGGAAGTAGTTGATGAGGTAGAACCTATTACCCTATTACATTCAAACCCTTGGGAGTTACTTCTACATATTGCTTATATTGCTATGCTATGCTCGTAGACGAGGTTTGGGTGAGTGAAATCCATGACAGGTGTGAGATTGATAATTAATGGTTCAACTTAAGGTGGCAACTTAAATACACATCTGGGTGGATTGAGGCACCTGGAGTACCCAGTGTTGCCTGTATTTTTGGAAATCCCGGAGTACCTGTGTGATCTTCCTATGGACCGCCACCCAGGCTCAAAGGGAACTGAGATTATTCATGCTAGAAACTTCCGTGTGCAGCCACAAGCTATTATGGGCTCTATCGTAGTTGAGTAAGTTACGTGAAGCTCTTGAAGAGGTGGATCAGCAGGTAGTGGGTTGTAGGTTTGGTATGGTCTGCCCGGAGTAGAGAGTTAATGTTTCTGAAAGACTGTGTCTCGGTCATCCGTTTCTCAAACACCATGTAGTGCGAGAAATCCAACGGAGGTGATCGAGTCTTGTGGGGAAAAGTGCGCAAACCTTTGCAGAGTGTACAAACTAATCATGGTTAGCCGTGTCCCCGGCTATGGACATGATACGTCTCCGTCGTATCTACTTTTCCAAACACTTTTGCCCTTGTTTTGGACTCTAACTTGTATGATTTGAATGGAACTAACCCGGACTGACGTTGTTTTCAGCTGAATTGCCATAGTGTTGTTTTATGTGCAGAAAACAAATATTCTCGGAATGACCTGAAACTCCACGGAACATCTTAGAAAAAATAATAAAAAAATCCTCGCCAAAGATGAAGACCAGGGGGGCCACACCCTTCTCATGAGGGTGGGGGGTGCCCCCCCCCCTGGGGCGCGCCCCCTATCTCGTGGGCCCCCTGGATGCCCTCCGACGCCAACTCCAACTCTATATATTTGCTTTCAGAGAGAAAAAAATCAAAGAGAAGAAATCATCGCGTTTTACGATACGGAGCCGCCGCCAAGCCCTAAAACCTCTCGGGAGGGCTGATCTGAAGTCCGTTCGGGGCTCCGGAGAGGGGGATTCGTCGTCGTCGTCATCATCAACCATCCTCCATCACCAATTTCATGATGCTCACTGCCGTGCATGAGTAATTCCATCGTAGGCTTGCTGGACGATGATGGGTTGGATGATATTTATCATGCAATAAATATCCTAACGTAAGACATGGTCTACTCTCAAGATCCCAAAGTCCGCAGCTAAGGAAAGCCCCTTCTTCATAAGATCAAGAAAGTAGGAGCGTCTTTCGAAGATTGGAAAATCTCCCATACTTGGAGAGAAGCAAACCAACCGGCCGATTTGCAATTGACTATGCTTAGTAGTTGACATCTTTGGTCTTCACATTTTCCCTTCCATTTTGTAAAGTTAGTAGAAGAGGATAGATCCGGTAAATTGACGAATGTCAATCTTCATTTTTGTAGATTAATACACTGGTAGGGGTCGATCAGGCAAATCCCAAAGCTGACCCCCGAACAGCTGCCGGACTGCTCTACTGATCTTCTCTCTCTTCAGAAAAACGGAACCTTCTCAAAGACTCCCTTTGCACTGAGAACACAATTCAGAACCCTCCTTCTCACAAGAAGGCAAACCTTGTACGTTGATCGAATCTTCTTTCGCATCCAGAAGAGAGGTTGTGGGCTATCCGAGAGAGTGGTTCAGGTGACTACTGGAGTCATTGATTAAGCAGGTCAGATGGGCTTAGTAGGGCTTGAACCTACAATATCACCGTTATGAGCGGTACGTTTCAACCAATTAAACTATATGCCCAATCGGATCTCTACATGCCGGGAAGAGCGGACAGAAAGAGGAGACCTTTGCTCTATCTCCTTCTTCCTCTTCCCGGGGCCCCGGAGGGGTTCTTTGGCAAGCCCTATTAAAGAAGCTAAGTGACTTTCGTCACTCAAGTAGTGAGTTTGAGAGTGACCGTTAGGGCGACCACTTGTACTTCTAGGCCTTGGCGACCTATATGTTACGCAACACAGCTTCACTCGATTCAGTAAATCAATAGTTCAAACCAGCCCACTAATAGCTTAGATAGTGGCCCTTCCACTTTGGTATAGTTGACCCTACCTATTGACTCAAGGTTCATAGGAAGGGGGAACCCAGAGGTAGTGGGATGTAGGCTTCAGTGGTATAGTTTTGTTAGGGTTTCATCCCTAGTATCCACTATGTTCTGAGATTGATGTTGCTATGACTTTGCTATGCTTAATGCTTGTCACTAGGGCCCGAGTGCCATGATTTCATATCTGAACCTATTATGTTTTCATGAATATATGTGAGTTCTTGATCCTATCTTGCAAGTCTATATTCACCTACTATGTGTTATGATCCGGCAACCCCGAAGTGACAATAATCGGGAGCACTCCCGGTGATGACCATAGTTTGAGGAGTTCATGTATTCACTATGTGCTAATGCTTTGTTCCGGTTCTCTATTAAAAGGAGGCCTTAATATCCCTTAGTTTCCAATAGGACCCCGCTGCCACGGGAGGGTAGGACAAAAGATGTCATGCAAGTTCTTTTCCATAAGCACGTATGACTATATACGGAATACATGCCTACATTACATTGACGAATTGGAGCTAGTTCTGTGTCACCTTATGTTATGACTGTTACATGATGAACCGCATCCGGCATAATTATCCATCACTGATCCGGTGCCTACGAGTTTTCCATATACTGTTTCTCGCTTATTTACTTTTCCGTTGCTACTGTTACAATCACTACAAAATACCAAAAATATTTACTTTTGTTTGCACTACTCTTTTGTTACCATTTGAAAGTGCGTTATATCGACTAGAGGGGGGTGAATAGGCGATTTTTACGAAATTCTTCACTGAGGAATTTGCCGGTGAGGAAATTCCTTAGCGAAGAACTACTAGCAGCGGAATAAGTACTCAAAAGTAAACATAACGGAATACAAGCATAGTCATCATGATGAAATGAAGACAGGCATAGAGTACAGGAAGCGTAATCACAGGATAACACAGGATGAAGACAAACAGACTGAAGAAATTGAACTAAGGAAATTGAGAAAGTCTTCAGGCAAGGTCTTCAAACACAGATATTAACAAACACACAACACAGTTATGAGGAAATGAAAGAGTTGAGGAAATAGAACCAGTAAGCTCGGTGAAGACAATGATTTGGTAGACCAGTTCCAACTGCTGTCTCAGTTGTACGTCTGGTTGGAGCGGCTGAGTATTTAAACTCGAGGACACACAGTCCCGGACACCCAATCAAGGACACTTAGTCCAAGACACCCAGTCCTCATTGTATTCTCCTTGAACTAAGGTCACACAGACCTCGTCCAATCATTCATGGTAAGTCTTCAGGCGACTTCCAAACCTTCACAAACTTGGTCACTCGGCGATCCACAATTCCTCTTGGATGCTCTAGACCATGACGCCCAACCGTCTGGAAGAAGCACAGTCTTCAAAGGTAACAAGCGTCGGATCCACTCAGGATCAATCTCTTCAGTGATGCTCAATCACTTGGGGTTTGTAGGTGTTTGGGTTTGGGGTTTTTGGTTTTTCCTCACTTGATGATTTTCGCCCAAAGTCCTCGGAGGATGGGTTGCTCTCAAATGACAAGTGTCAGTTTCTCTCGGAGCAGCCAACCAGCTAGTGGTTGTAGGGGGCGGCTATTTATAGCCTAGGGAGCAGCCCGACGTGATAAGACATAAATGCCCTTCAATGATATGACCGTTAGGTGGATAGATATTTTGGAACAGCTGGCGCATAGCACAGCAATGGTCGGAATTTTGAGTAGAAAAATCCTCAGGGCTATCATGTTCCTCACTGTGTAGGCAATCCGCACTGGCGAATTCCTAACTCCTCAGTCAGGACAAATTCCTCAGAGACCAGAAGAACTTCGTCTCTGTCACTGAAGAAATTGACTGAACTGTATGAGATTTCCAATGACTTCACTCGAAGGGATTGGTAGGTGTAGGATTTTGAGTTGAGCATCACATGGAAATTTTTTCTTAGTATTTCCTCGACCCCCTTTAACAGTACGGTGTTTCCTATGACTCAAGAAAGAGAAAAACAAAACTATGATCACGAAAGTCTTCAAGCTTCATATTTTCTCGCATGAATATCAAGTCTTCACGGACACACCAATTTATTCACTTTTAAACTCTTCATGAAAGTCTTCAGAAATACCAAAATCTTCAGTCGAAGATATTCATTTTTAGGGGTCGACTTTTCCTGTAAATGTCAAACTCCTCATAGACTTATAGACCTGTGTACACTCACACACGCATTAGTCCCTTAACCTATAAGTCTTCAATACACCAAAATCACTAAGGGGCACTAGATGCACTTACAATCTCCCCCTTTTTGGTGATTGATGACAATATAGGTTAAGTTTTCAACGGGGATAGACATATGAAGTGTAAATACTGATATTGAGGAATTTGATTGCAAGATATAGAAGAACTCCCCCTGAAGATGTGCATAGTGAGGAATTTGCTTTTGAAGCAATGCACACTTGAAGAGTTGAATCATGGAGATCTCCCCCTATATCTTGTAATTCATACACGCATTTAACATATAATATGAAGAATTTGAAATGCATGATGAAATATGGTGCCTGATGAAATTCAGCATGTGTGCAATAATATTAACGAGGAATAAGCATGCAGAATAGTGCATCAAGAGTATCAGTGCACAGTGCATCAAAAGTATCAGAGCACCATCGGGTTTAAGATTACAACTCGATCCAATAAAGTTTCAGAAGAACGAGAGTTGTAACTTAGCAAAGAAACGCCCATATAGTAGACCCGCTTGAAGACTAACTCATATTTCTCCCCCTTTGTCATCGAATGACCAAAAGGATCGAAAATGAGGACTAACGCCCCTGAAGATAATCATGTTGATGAAGGAGCGCCAGTGTTGTTGGGGTCGTTGGTTGATGTAGGGTCTGCTGCAGTGTCGTCCAAATCTTCATGTTCATCAGTGTCGCGCGATGAAGAATATGAGCTGGCCACCAGAGAAGGAACCTTGACCTTCTTGAATTTCTTCGGTGGAGGTGCAGACCAGTCAAAATCTTCATTAAGACCCATGTTCTTCAGATCTTCTTCACCATACAGATGTGATAGGATTGCCCAGGTGCGACCGAAGACTTGATGGAGGTAGTAGTGGTTTTTCTTCACTGCATTGTGTGTGGCAGTCATGTTGTGAAGAAGTGAACCAAACTGACGCTTAACCCATTTGTGATTTTGATCCACCTTCTGGTGAAGACTAAGCAGAAGTTCACGGTCTGTCATCACGCGCGGAGCAGTGGCTTGAGGAGTGGACTTGAGAGCATTGGAAGAGTCATGTGTGGTGGAGTCATCATTGGTGGAATAAGGTGCAGCTTTGCGAAACTAACCATCCAATGGACGAATGCCTTCATCAATTACAGCTGGTGCAGTGTAGTGAGTGTTTTCAGACATCCAGTCCAGCACCCATGAATTCACATCTTCAGCATCTCCGGTGATGTGCAGCGTTGCATAGAATTGAAGAATCAGTTCTTCATTCCAATCGCAGATGTCAGAGCAAAAGTTGAGCAGCCCAGCGTCGTGAAGAACACTAAGGACTGGTGCGAAGCACGGCAGAGATTCCATATCCACGTGAGGAATATGCTCATGGTAGAAAATCTTCTCCTTGTTGAACAGCACTGAGGAATAGAAATTGGCTTGACTAGCAGTCCAGAAACGCCTCTTCCTAATGCGAGCAGAGTCATATGGGTTGTAATCTTCGAAGAATACGTGCTCGCCGAAGAAATCATCAGCCTTGAACCTTTGGCTTCGGCAGAGGAGTGTCAGTGAGTTGCATCATGACCTCAGGAATCTCAATCACAGGTTCTTCAGGCTGAGGAATTTCTGGTTCCTCCTCAGTGGCAGTCTGCGTAGTTGGTTGTTCAGCAGCAGCAGTTTCTTCAGCGCTAGTGGCTGGAATTTCCTCATGGACAGATGCAGTGGGATGAGTTTCTTCAGAGCCCATGTGAACAGTTTGTGTGGGGGACTGAGGAATTTGCTATAGAGGGGTGAACATTGGAGAGTTTGGATGCTGACTTTCCCAGAATTCATCACTGATTATGGGTGTGGAGCATCCAATGTCCACATCTTCATCTTCCATTTCTTCAACGCCAGCCTCTTCAGCTGTGAACTGAGGCATAGGCAAGGATATGATAGGTGTTGAAGGGATCGCATCCACTTCAATTTCTTCATCCAACGGTTCAGACGAAGCAGCACAAGGAGTATCTTCATCAGATCCGCTGGGGATCACATATTCTTCATCAAAAGGAACAAGGTCCTTTGATGGCCTGGTTGAGATGGGAACAGCATCAATCGGATTTGCAAATGAACTTGTCATAGGCTTCATTTTCTTCAGAGCTGAACAATCTGAAGCAGCTGATGCTTTCCTTTTCTTCACTGCAGCACGCTCTGCAGCCTTGGTCTTCTTCACATCTGATGCAGATGGAAAGATTGGAGTTGAAGTTGGTGCAGGAGCAGCTGAGGAATCTGGTTGGTTTTCTTCAGGCACAACTAATGCAATTGCCCTGAGTTCTTCAGTTTCTTCAGGCGGACCACTAGTGGGTGCCCTGGCAATTTCTTCAGTGGCTGGAATGCAGTCGTCAGCCCTAGAACTCACATTTTCTTCAGCAGCCTGATTGTCATCAGCGGTGCTGGCATGTTCTTCAGTCGGCTGAGCAGATGCTTCAGCCTGAAAAATTTCCTGTTGCGTTGGGGCAACAACATTTTAAGTGGACTGTTCAGTTATCTTTACAAAACTAACTTTGGCTCCTTGCCAATCAGCATAGTAGGCTTTGAAGTCATCGCTGAGGGTTTTGATTTCAGATTGGATTTTTACAAGTTCATCAGTTGTCATAGTGACAACGTTGTTCTTCAGAAATTTCTCCTTCTTGTACTGCGCTTTCTTGATCTGCCTGGCCTTCTCAAATTTCCACTTTTCTTCTTGAATGAAGTGGGTCAGCATGTGACTTTGGCCAGGAGTCAGCTTGAAGTCAGGCAAGGGAGTGTTGGGGTCCTTGTGCCAATCATCAATGTAGTCGAGGATCAGCTTGGGATCCAAAAGCAGTGGCACCTATGATCCTTTGGCTCTAGCGGCCCTAACTTGCCTGTCTCTGATGATTTCTGCAAGTTCATCATCACCAGCTTCGTCTTCATCAGACGGCACTTGGAAAGCGACTTGCTTCTTTTGAGGACTTGGGCGTGGACCTCGTCCAGCAGTGGCCTTTGTCTTGAGCAGTGAGGGGTCAGCTGAGGAACTAGCTGAGACACCTGAGGCAATGGAGATGCTGGCAGTCCTTTGGCATGAAGCGAGATGCACACGTGCTGAGGATTTGGTCGGAACAGCTGAAGGCTTTGGCGGAGGAGCTGAGGACTTTGGAGGAACAGGAGCAGCATGAGGAATTGGCCGTGAGGGCTTTGATGATTCTGGCCGTGAGGGCATTGCTGAGGAAGCACTTGGCTTGTGCGCAGGCTTCTTTGACATAGCCTTCTTTGGCTTGACAGCAAGGACCTCAGCAGAGGCAGCAGCAGCAGAGTCTTCATTGAATTTCCTCACTGCTTCTCTGGCTTGCTTAGCCAACTTGCCTTGGTGCTTGGCCCATTCATCAGGATAGTCCTCACCTCGCTTGAGGCTGGTGGGATCAGCAATTTGGCCAGGTGCCAGTGGTGCTCTTGGGCATGGAGGATTGAGTGCGAATTTCTTCATGTACTTAGGAGTGACATATCTGTACTCCCTCCATTCTCTTGCCCGTCTCCTCTCTATCTTCTGAATGTGCACTTTGCGCTCATTCTTGGTTTCCTCAGTAGGTGTGCAGTACCCATCATATATGTCATCAGGGATTTCAAACGTTGTATTTACCTCACGCATCTTTCCTCCCTTCTGTGGCCTTCTACCATCAGCCATTTTCTTCAGTTGAGGAATTTGAACAATTGAATTCTCTGAAGAAGTATGCAACTTTTCTTCAAGGAACGCTGCAAATGAGTTAAGTTGATGAGAACCTAGTGATTCAGCAGCTGACATGTGTACCTGTGAACAGAGTATAGTTGCGAGGAATTTGGAGCGGTCATATGCGTTCTCAGAAGATTTTTCAAAAAGAACAAGTTTGAGGAATTTGACCAGATGAGTCTTGAAGATTTTCACTAAGCGTTCTTTGTCTTAGGTTCCAGAGTTGTATAGATCGAAGATCCACACAATTGAGGAATCTTGAAGAAAAATGATGCTTAGAGAAACGAATCAAGAACAGATGACTTTGTGAGGTGTTCAGTGTGAGAATATATGAAGAAAAACACTTTTGAAGATTTTGTAGATAATCATTCGAATCAACGAGGGCAGTAAAAGTAACTTTTATTTACCCTGGACGAAGAACACGACGAACTGGAGTGAGGAGATGTGAAGTTCGTCTGTGCAGATCTTCCACGCCCTAACTTGGCGGAGGAAGACGGCTACGGCGGCGGCGCAGTGAAGATGTCCGCAGTCGGCGTGAGTACGTCGGCGACGAGGTCGAGGCAGTGAAGCTCTTCCTCACCGGCGGCGATGAAGTAGCGGCGGGGCTAGGGTTTGAGAAGCTCGAGCTGGAGAGAGAGGTCGAGCGGAGTAAAAGAAGTGAGGAAGGGAAGGAGGGGTATTTATAGCCATGGTGAAAAACTGCTCGCCCGAAGAAATTGGACGAACGTGCCCCTGACCCTTCTCATTCGCATGACATGTGTCACCCACGTAGTGAGAGGTGGAGATCGTGTTAGATCGTGGGTGAGTGGATAAGTGTATCATGGGATGCGGAACGGCTTGAACGGCAAAGCCGAAAATTTAGATAAGATAGATTTTAAAGTTCCGTTCACAATTTCTTCAGCTGACAAGGACACAGTGAAGATTTTGAACGAGTTTCAAATAGAACGCACATGAAGAGTTTGTGAACAAATTGGGTTGAGTATAGCATAGAGGGGAAGGGTCCGATCACATTCACTTAGCAGAAAACCAACTTGAAGAAATAGCAATAAGTGAATGCTGTAGAGGACATAAACTCATATATATATATAGTAGCACTATTCTAATACCAGGATTAGAATAACTATTTGGATCACGGCGCGCCCTATATAGGGCCCGAAGAGGCATTCTCGAACTCCTGAGAAAACCCACCCGACCGGTCAAACAAAAAAATCCACCCCACCCACTTCCCACGACTCCCTCCACTACCCTCTCCCGATCCCATCTGCACACTCCTCACGGCATCGCGCCGCCGCTGATGAACTTCTCCCGATCCACCACCGCCGCCCTACATCCCGCCGGCGCGCCTAACTCCGGCCACCTACCGCCGCCGCCGACGAGCCGATCCAGCGTCGCGCCAGGTTCGGCCGCCCCTTCTTCCCCAGCGCGCTCCCGCCACCAGAGCGCCCCCCGGCCCATGGGTCCCGCCGCCGGTCTCCTCCTACAACCCCGCCGCCACCGTCCCCCGGATCCAGCTGCAACTCCGCCACACGCCTTGGATTCGGCTGCGGCGCCGCCCCCCACCGCAGGATCCAGCCGCCGCCCCAACCGCGAGATTCGTCCGCCGCCCCCATCCGGCCGCCGCGATGTCACCGTCCATCGCCCGGTGGTGCAGTGCGGCGCGCCCTTCCCTCCCGTCCGGCGCGAACTTCCCTCTACACCACCTCGACCTTCCCTCCCCTTCGGTGCAGCCTGCCCTCTACTCCGGCGCGCCCTCCTATTCCTCCTCCACGTGCGGCATGAACCTGGCCTTCGACCGCGAGCTCATCGTCCCGCCCATATACTTCGGCCTCATGGGAAACGGCCAGCCCATCGGATGCTACGACGACATGTGGACGACTGGTGCGTCAAGGTAACTATAACTAAACTAAACACACACATCGTCTTTGAGTTTGGTCCAGCTGTACTGAACTTTTACTGAATAATTTGTGTATGTGTGCAGGTGATCTGCGACCACCTTGGGCTAGGAGTCAAGACGGGGCTGCCCTACATCTGGCACAACAAGGCCAGCAACCCGTTCGTGAACCTGAAGGAGTACAAGGGCATCTTCTGGCAGGAGGACATCATCCCCTTCTTCTAGGTCGCGAAGCTGACAAGGAATGCGACACCGTGCAGAAGTGCTACATCTCGCTCTCGCAGCAGGTCAAGGAGAAGCTCGGCAAGATCGACCCCTACTTCATCAAGCTCGCCGACGACATGGTCATCTGGATCGAGGCCCGGGACATGCTCAACTCCAAGGACTCCAAGGAGGCCGACGCCAACGGCAAGCTCAAGGGGAAGTAGATCGAGATCGAGGGAGAGAACCTTTTTTGCATTAGCATACTGAGCAGGCGGTGAGGCGGCGTATACCGGTTTCTTCAGTTCGTAGGTTCAATGCGTGCATCAGGTATTCAGGTTCAGGCTGTTGTGTACTACAAAACATTAGCTGCCTGTATGTGAGAAAACCATGTTGTTTCTTATTTTGTTTATGTGAGAAAACAAAAATGTATTTTAGAAGTTCATTTATTATTTCCCCAAAAGTTCATATATTACTACATGTATGTATTTTGAAATTTCACAACAACTGACAAGAATTGCGGCTGGATAGAGCGGCAAAACGATGGTACGCCACTCAAGCAGTGCATCACCGGCAGCCGCGTCGTCTCCTCGGTAGCAAAAAGCAGCTTAACTGAAGTTCAATTCGTACGCTACTAGTAGGTCAACTACAGCAGCACCAGAGTTCTTAGCATCTTCTTCCTAATTTCCCCATGTGAAATTCTATAAAAAGGAAGGAACAGTCTCCTTCTGGATCAGCCATCGGTGATCCCGTTCGTGCTTCTCCTAAAGACCAAGTCGAACTTCACCAAAAACTAGAAAAAAGATGAGCACGTTCGTGCTTCTGCTGTAGACCAAGTCGAACTTCACCAAAAACTAGAAAAAAGATGAGCACGTTCGTGCTTCTGCTGTAGACCAAGTCGAACTTCACCAAAAACTAGAAAAAAGATGAGCACGGATGCATGTCGATGTCCGTTGTGTTATCCTGCTGACCAAGCAATTCAAAAGGAGCAGGTGGTTTTGTTTGCCTAAAGTACAAACATAAAAACATTCAGTTTTGATTCTCTATAGTTATTCCTCCTAACTCGAGGGAGCACTAACCATCCAAATATGTGCTCTTATACCTTTTTCTGTTCAAAGTGTGGTGTGGAATGAGAGGTACAGTATGTCTTTTTTTATATGAAAAATGTTCGTATAGCAACAAGCAGGAAACAATTGAAACTATGTCCTTCTTTTGTTTGATTGTTTCTGTATTTGGCTTATGGAAAAATTTACTTGAGTTCCGTCTAGAAAATTTCAAATTGTAAAAAAGTTAAAACTTCAAATAGTTAAAAAATCATATTTCCATGTTTCTAAAAAAATAAACAAAGATGTTGTAATAAAAAAAGAGTTTGATGTTCACGCGCGAGGCCCGGCCGCGGCGTCGTCCTGCTCCGCCGCCGCGGTCGTGGAAGATGACCATAGTATTGTGTGTAATGCCTGCACATAGTGTACTAGCACATAGTGTTGTGTGTAATACGAATTGGTGTTGTAATGTGCATCTATATTCTTGTGTAATTTTTTGCTTTTCGAACATGAAGTTCATGTTTTAGAAAAAACTAAGTTCAAAGGTATCACATAACAAAAACTTTCATCCAAAAAAACCCAAAGGTCATTAGAAAAAGCATCTCAAACAATTTTGTAAAAAAGATTTCTCTGTTAAAATAAACCTAGAAGTTCAAATTTAAAAATGGAGTGGTTCGATGTCTATCAGAAAGTAGGATTTTTTCCATTACTAAAATAAATAAAACTAGGAAGTCCATATTAAGAAGATGGAGAAGTTTAATGATTATAGGAAACTCAGATTTTCCTCGTTAGTAAAGAATGGAAACAAGAAGTTCAAAAATAAAATAACAAGAATTTCAACTTTAAAAAATAGAGCGCTTCAAAATTTCATAAAAAAGATTAAGAAAAAAAACAGGAAGTCCATATTAAAAAGACGGAGAAGTTCGATGATTATACAAAAATCTCATATTTCCCTCGTTATTAAAGAATGGAAACAAGAAGTTCAAAAATAAAATAACTAGAAGTTCAAAAATAAATTAACAAGAAGTCCAACTTTAAAAAAATAGAGCGCTTCAAAATTTCATAAAAAAAGATTAAGAAATAAAACCAGGAAGTCCATATTAAAAAGATGGAGAAGTTCGATGATTATAGAAAACTCAGATTTTCCTCATTATTAAAGAATGGAAACAAGAAGTTCAAAAATAAGATAACAAGAAGTTCAACTATTAAAAATAGAGCGCTTCAAAATTCATAAAAAAATTAAGAAAAAATAAGATTAAAAATTCATAAAAAACTCAAATATTTTCATGTAACCGAGAGAATTTCAGGTTGATAACTGCTAGAAGTTCATGTAATACACGGCGTGCATTTTGTATTAAAAAAAGAACAAAAAAGAAAAGGCAAAAAGTTTTGTTGTTATAAGTTCAAGTCCTTCGTTGAAGAAAGTCAAAAAAATTATTGTGAGAGAGATTTGTACAAAAGAAAATAACATTTGCGTAACACTGACGAATGGATGAGAAAATTACAAACGAAAATACGTCACAGAAGTTCAACTGAAAACAGCAGGAAGTTCACCTAATACACTGAATGAATTTTAGATGAAAAACTTTTAAAATCGTCGCGAGTATGAAAAAATGATCAACACGGGAAAGTTAAGTGCTTACAGCAGCTTTCCACCGGTATATCACTTGCTCAATTCCGGTGAGTGGATGGAGAGCTACGAGCAGTGGATGGAGACCTACGAGCAAAAAAATCACGTGAAAAATAGAGTGAAGTTCAGGTACACGCGCCGAGAAGTCCAGGTTCTTCACACGGTGCATTTTTCAAGAATCTGTTTCGTGATAAAGGCAGAACGCATGATCCCGCCATTTTCGAAATTACTTGAAAACGGCTAGGAATCAGAGAAAACCATCAACACGAAAAAGTTTCGCATTTTCCGTAGCTTTTCAGCAGTATATTATTTGCCCCATTCCGATAAAGTTTGTAGAAATTACGGCAAAAATACGTTTTTAACCATTTTCAAAACTAACATAAAACCGTGGTGAATTAGGAGAAACAATATATACAAAAAAGTTTCGCATTTTTTCAAGCTTTCCAACGCCATATCATTTGCTGCATTTGGACGTATGGTTAAAAAATTAGCTCAAAAATACGAACTCGGTGGAACTTGTACCATTTTCTAAATTACTTTTAAACCATTCAAAATTAGAAAAAACTTTTAACATAAAAAAGTAGCGCATTTTCATAAGCTTTCCAACGCCATATTATTTGGCTCAATTGGATTAGCCGTTTAGAAATGGCGTCAAAAATACAAACTCGGGTGTTCGGTTTACGAAATTTTACGATTTTCCGAATTACTCTTTAACCGTAGGGAATTAGAGAAAATTTTCAACATGTGGACGGAGCGGTTTTGCAGCAGCTTTCCAACGCCATATTATTTGCCTCATTCCGATAAACGGTTTAAAAATGCGATCAAAAATACGATTCACGTTTTTTGTATGAAGAAAAAACGGTTTTCAAAACTGCTCTTAAACCGCTTACATTTTGCCAAAATTTTAACTTGGGTCATGATACTGATGTCCATAGCTATCCAACGGTATATCGCAAGCCCCATTTGGACACCTTTTAGCTGAAGTTCAACCTAGTACTCGGGGAAGGTCAGGCGCGTTACTCGGGAAGTTCATGTTGTGATCAGAATATTATTCTGATCCCGTGATCAGAATAGTGTTTATGTATATATATATATAGCCAATGAAGAAAAACGACGGAACCGGTGAAGACTATGCAAAGTTGAAGAATATGAATAATTTGAGGAATTTCAACTTTTGGTGGTGGCGTGACCCACCGTATAAGAATGATGATTTCAGACACCGCGTACAATTATCGTAGGGTTCTGAGAATCAAATTCTTCGTTAATTTCTTCACACTAAGAGTTTTACTCTTCATTGATTGAAGTAAAACGTTTCTTCATGTGTTGCACATCTAAGTCATCAATTTTGCATAAGTGTTAGGATGAGTGTCCTTTTCATAGAACATTCGAAGATTCTAGGATATTTCACACCGCAACTTGCTAAATCTCTTCTCATCCAAGGGCTTTGTGAAGATATCGGCTAGTTGTTCTTCAGTCTTCGCATGCTCAATAGAAATGTCGCCCTTCAACACATGATCATGAAGAAAATGATGATGAATCTGAATGTGCTTTGTCTTCGAGTGCTGAACTGGGTTGTGAGCAATCTTGATGGCACTCTAATTGTCACAGAAGAGAGGTACATTCTTCATGTTGACGCCGTAGTCCTTGAGAGTTTGCTTCATCCATAGCAATTGGGCACAGCAAGAACCAGCGGAAATGTACTCAGCTTCAGCAGTAGATAGTGATACGCAGTTCTGTTTCTTCGAGGACCAATAGACCAAAGATCGTCCGAGGAAATGACATGTACCAGATGTTGACTTGCGATCCACACGATCACCAGCATAGTCAGAGTCAGAATATCTAACAAGATCAAAGCCGAGCCCTTGGGGTACCATAATCCAAGTGTTGGTGTGTGACCTAGATATCAAAGAATATGCTTCACAGCCTTATGGTGTGATTCCTTCGGTGCAGCTTGAAATCGGGCACACATGCAAACACTAAGCATTATATCTGGCCTAGATGCACATAAGTATAATAAGGAACCTATCATGGAGCGGTATACCTTATGATCGAAGTCAATACCATTTTCGTCAGTGCACAGATGGCCATTTGTGGGCATAGGAATTTTGACGCCTTTGCAATCTTGCATGCCGAATTTCCTCAGTACATCCTTGAGGTATTTCTCCTGAGATATGAATATGCCATTGTGTTGTTGACGAATTTGAAGACCTAAGAAGAATTTCAACTCTCCCATACTAGACATTTGATTTCTTCACTCATCATATAGGCAAATTCATCACTATAACATTGGTCAGTACAGCCAAAGATAATATCATCAACATATACTTGGCACACAAACAATTCACCATCATAAGATTTAGTGAAAAGAGTAGGGTCGAGTGAACCGGGTTTGAAGCCTTTCTTCATGAAGAGTTCCTTCAAAGTATCATACCAAGCCCGTGGGGCCTGCTTGAGGCCATAGAGGGCCTTGTTGAGTCTGAAGACTTTGTCAGGATTCTTTGGATCTTCAAAACCTGGGGGTTGAGCAACATATACTTCTTCCTCAAGCTTACCATTGAGGAATGCACTTTTCACATCCATTTGATATAGAGTGATATCATGATGGTTAGCATAAGCAAGTAATATGCGAATAGCCTCAAGTCTAGCAACAGGTGCAAAAGTTTCATCGAAATCAATTCCTTCAACCTGTGTGTAGCCTTGAGCTACAAGCCGTGCCTTATTCCTCACCACAAGGCCATTTTCATCTTGCTTGTTGCGGTAGATCCACTTTGTGCCGATGATATTGTGCTTGTGAGGATCTGGACGTTTGACCAGTTCCCAGACATTGTTGAGCTCGAACTGATGTAATTCTTCTTGCATGGTCTGAATCCACTCAGGCTCCAAAAATGCTTCATCTACCTTAGTGGGCTCTGTAGTAGAGACAAAAGCATACTGCCCACAAAAGTTAGACAAATGTGAAGCTTTTGAGCGTGTGAGAGGACCTGGCCCTTTGATGTCATTGATGATCTTTTCAATTTGCACTTCTTTTGCAATGAGAGGATGAGCTGGTTGTCATTGAAGAATTTGATCAGCGTTTTCTTCAGCACCATTTTGTTCAGCATTTTCTTCAGATGCATTAGCTCGACGTTCTTCATGTTCTGGAATGAATTCTTCAGCAGATTCTTCAGTGGGAATGACATCCTCAGTAGCCTTAAACTTGATAGTTTCCTCAGGTGTTGGTTCATCTACCACAGTAGGTAGGTGCTCTTTATGCGAGCCATTAGTTTCATCGAACCGCACATCTACAGTTTCAACAACTTTGTGAAGAACATTGTTGAAGACTCTGTAGGTGTGCGAGTCCTTTCCGTAACCAAGCATAAAACCTTCATGTGCTTTCGGTGCAAATTTTGAGTTGTGATGAGGATCTCTAATCTAACATTTAGCACCGAAGACTTTGAAATAACTTACATTGGGTTTCTTATCAGTGAGGAGTTCATAGGCAGTCCTTTTGAAGAATTTGTGAAGATATACTCTGTTGATGATGTGGCACGCAGTATCAATGGCCTCAGTCCAGAAACGACGAGGTGTTTTGTATTCATCAAGCATAGTGCGAGCCATCTCAGCAAGAGTCCTGTTCTTGCGCTCCACGATGCCATTCTGCTGAGGAGTGTAAGGAGCAGATAACTCATGAGTGATACCAAGTTCATCAAGATAGTCATCGAGACCAGAATTCTTGAACTCAGTGCCATCGTCACTTCTGATGTGCTTGATCTTCACACCAAAGTTGGTTGAAGCCCTCGAGGAAAATCGTTTGAAGACTTCCTGCACTTCATGTTTGTAAGTAACAAGGTGTACCCATGTGTAACGAGAATAATCATCAACAATAACGAAGCCATATTGAGATGCTTCATTTGAGATAGCAGAATAATGATTAGGACCAAAGAGATCCATGTGAAGCAATTCAAATGGGCGAGTGGTGGTCATGATAGTTTTCGCTGGATGCTTGGCCTTGGTCATCTTCCCAGCTTCACAGGCTCCGCATAGGTGATCCTTGAGGAATTTGACATTCTCGATGCCAATGACATGCTTTTTCTTCGCAAGCGTGTGCAAATTCCTCATGCCTGCATGACCAAGTCGTCGATGCCAGAGCCAGCCTTCTGAAGCTTTTGCAAGTAAGCACACGGCTAGTTGTGGTCCTGTAGAGAAATCAACAATATACAGGTCTCCTCTCCTAAAGCCTTCAGAGACTTTGGAATTGTCAGCTTCCATAACCACAACACAACGGTACTTGCCAAAGACAACAACCATATCAAGATCACAAAGCATTGAGACAGACATAAGGTTGTATCCTAAGGACTCAACAAGCATGACTTTGTCCATGTGTCAATCCTTTGTAATCGCAACCTTACCTAGACCCAATACCTGACTTTTGCCTTTGTCAGCAAAGATGATATGCTTCAGATGCGACGGAGATAATGGAGTATCCATCAATATATTCTTGTCACCAGTCATGTGGTTTGTACATCCACTATCGAGGACCCACTCAGTGGCTTTGGGTTGATCATCCTGCAGATGAATTAGTGCAGCTTACAAACTCATATACTTCATCAGTGAAGAATATGACATCAATTCATCAGATCAATTTCATCAAGTAAAAGAACTAATAACGCAATATGAGGACGTGAGAAATGAAAGTTCATTTCTTCATGGTTAGCCTGCGTCCTTTCAGGCATGCTCAGGTCTCCAGCAAAATCTTCAGACGATTATGTGCGTCTGGAGACCTGACCCTGCAGAAGAGATTAGTTCTTTTTCTTCACCACCCACATCTGAAGGGGTGGCAAAGAGTTCATCATTCTGCGAGCTCCATACGAGAAGGATGGCATAGAAGCCAGTCCATTTCGTTTCACATAAGAGGGGTTAGAGTAAGCATAAGAGTATGCAGAGAAATTCTTCGAGGACTTATGGACATAATGATTTGAAGAATAATGCATATATCCATAATCCTTAGATCTTCCCTGCGAAACAGACGGGTTAGCACGATGATATTCATATGAGGACTTTGATCCATATGAGGAATTTGGTCCGTATGAGGAATTTGATCTGGGGTTCCTATTCTTCACAGGTGGTGTCATGATGACATTCACCTGAAGATTTTCAAGACATCTTTGGGAACCCAGATTTTCTTCATAGGGGAGTCGTTCCTGCAGTTAGTGCCAACATATCTAGCAAATACTTCACCATTCTGATTCTTGAATAGCTTATAGTTGGAGTCAATTGACTCATCATCAGAATGAGGAGATTCACATGCAAATCCAGATAAGTTAGATGGATCAATTGGAGGTCCCTTTGCAGCAACCCATGTAGTTTTGGGGTACTGCTCAGGCTTCCAATATGTACCATCACCATTGAGTTTCCTCTTAAAGGCGATACCCTCTTTCCTAGGGTTCCTGTTGAGGATCTGCTTTTTAAGCACATCACAAAGAGCCTGATGCCCTTTGAGGCTTTTGTACATGCCTGTCGTGTACAATTCCTTCAGCCCTGCATCGTCAGTGATACTAGCAATGTCCTTAGATGAGGAATTAGTGATAGCAGAGGCATGTGAAGAATTTGAAACATTAGCAGCATTTGAACATTCAGGTGAAGAATTAGCAGATTCACGTTCAATGCACTTCAAGCATGGAGGAACAAATTCTTCCTGAGATGCGCTGATTTGTTGAGCAAGTAATGAATCGCGCTCCTTCTGAAGATCTTCATAACTCACTCTTAGCTTATCAAGGTCTTGCTTTCTTTGAAGAAATTCATAAGAAAGCTTCTCATGATCCGATAAGAGAGTGTTATGTTGATCTTGAAGGGTGTCATACTTAGTATGAAGTCTCTGAAGACTTTCAGCCAAAGCTTTTGACTGATCCATTTCCTCACCCAACATATCATCGCTCTTGTTTAGCATATGGTGAGCTTTTTCCAAAGCTCTTTGTTGTTTAGTAGCAAGGGAAGCAAGTTTGACATAGCTGGGTCCAAATTCATCACCAGATTCATCATCACTGGACTCATATAGGTAGCATTCACTACAGGAATCCAGTACTTTGCCGTCTGCCATGGCGGACGACAAAGGCAGGGACGGCTGACGGCAAAGCACTTTGCCGTCCGCGGCGGACGGCAAACAGTGACGGCAAAGATAGGGTCGGCAAACAGGTCCTTTGCCGTCGGCTTTTTATGGCGGACGGCAAAGAGCCCATTGCCTACAGTGGCTGACGGCAAAGAGGGGGGACGGCAAAATGTTGCACGTCCGCCAGCGTTACTCCGTTAGGCGGCTAACGGCGGTCTTTGCCGTCCGCCAGCGGACGGCAAATTTGAGCGCATCTTTGCCGTCCGCCAGCGGACGGCAAATTTGAGCGCATCTTTGCCGTCCGCCAGACGACGTCAGCTATACGTCATCGCCCGCTCTTTTTTGCCGTCCGCCCGGTGGACGGCAAAGGCAAAGTCTTTGCCATCAGCTTGGCTTTGCCGTCCGCCACGGTAGGCAAATTGGCCAAATGGTCCATCCCCAGGAAGCACAGGTGGGCGCCACGTGCCCCCTTTGCCGTCTACCACCGACGGCAAAGGGGTCTTTGCCGTCTGCCGCGGACGGCAAAGAGCCTGCACTGTCTCTTTTTTGTTCTGTTTTTCTTATATCCAACAATTATCACAACAAATATTTCACAGCACATATATATCCATCACATAAATATCCAGCACATATATATCCAACATAATAAATATCCAGCACATATATATCCATCCATCCATACATAGTAGGTTGCACATAGTTCCATCGATCCATACATATTACAATATGCAAAGTTTCATCATAGCAAGCGAGCAGAATACAAGAAGTGCATCAAAGGAAAAAACAGGAAAAAGCAAGCAATCCATCATAGGAAGTTGGCTTCCGTGAAGTGAATGAAACCTACAAAATGACAAATAAGAAAGTTAGAAAAAGAAGACTAGAAGAAGAATTAGACTAGAAGAAAAAGAATAGAAGAAGAAGACTAGAAGAAGAAGACTAGAAGAAGAAGTATATGCCATATATTAGCTAACTTAGGTGAAATGTATCGTTTATGAGCAAACCTAGGTGAAATGGGTAGTTTATGAGCTATCCTAGGTGAAATGGATCATTTTGGAGCTAAGTTAGGTGAAATGGGTCGTTTATGAGCAAACCTAGGTGAAATGAGTCATTTATGAGCAAACCTAGGTGAAATGGGTCGTTTATGAGCTAAGTTAGGTGAAATGAGTCGTTTATGAGCAAACCTAGGTGAAATGGGTCGTTTATGAGCTAACCTAGGTGAAATAGGTTGTTTATGAGCTAACCTAGGTGAAATGGGTCATTTATGAGCTAACCTAGGTCAAATGGGTCGTTTATGAGGTAACCTAGGTGAAATGGGTCATTTATGAGCTAACCTAGGTGAAATTGATCATTTTGAAGCTAACTTAGTTGAAATGGGTCTTTTATGAGCTAACTAAGGTGAAATGCCATGTTTTTGAGCTAACTAAGGTAAAATGGATCGTTTTTGAGCTAACTTAGGTGAAATGGGTCATTTTGGAGCTAACCTAGGTGAAATGGGTCATTTTGGAGCTAACCTAGGTGAAATGGGTCATTTTAAAGCTAACGTAGGTAAAATGGATCATTTAGGAGCTAATCTATGTAAAATGGGTCATTTTAGAGCTAACTTGGATAAATTGGATCACTTGTAAGCTAACTAAGGTAAAATGAGTCATTTTAGAGCTAACTTAGGTAGAATGGATGGTTTATGAGGTCAGTAAGCTTATTAAGTCATTTTGGAGGAAAAGAAGCTAACTCTAGGTCATTATGGTAAGCATATTGGAGGAAATAAAGCTAAGTCTAGGTCTTTATGCATTTGTTAAGCAAAACACTAGAGAAACTTACCGTGATCACGGAGGTGTAGGAGCGGGCTGGCTCGCGCCGGTAGCTGGAGAAGGAGCGGACTGGCTCGCGCCGGTAGCTGGAGAAGGATCATGCGATGCGTTTCTGGAGTTAAGCTGCACCAAAGATCATTTCCAATGTCTCGTTAGCATTATGACACTCAAATGTTAAGACTAACAAGTAATGTCCATTCAAATTAAACTCACCGTGCTCCCAGGAGCAATCACTGGCATCGGCGGAGCGGTCTGACCGGACTTCTCGCACACAGACTGCACATTTGGTTTTCACAACAGAGTCATACTAGTTAGTAATGAGACTCAAATGTTAAGACTAGCAAGTAATCTGCAGAAGAAACTTACCACAAGGAGCTCATACATGGCCCTTGCCTGCATGTCATTCCGTGCCCTCTCCTCCTCCAACATCTTTGTCATCCTCTCCTCCAACTCCCGCTGCCTCTCCGCCGCCTCCGCCAGAAGTTTCTCCGTTCTATCTCTCTCACTCTGTATAGCAGCCTGCAACACCACTCACATGACCATTTGTAATCATTGATGGAAGCGCACACAATGTAATGGAGAAAGATAGCTGAGTACGTATAACTAACCTTGAAGGCGAGTTGGACTGGCTGTTCACGAGGCCTTATCTCAGGAGCGGAGCTCGACTGACGCGCCTTGATCTCCGGGAGAGTGCTAGGACAACGGATAAGTCCATCTCCCATGGCTATGGAGCCATGGGACCTCCCGCCACCAGATATCATCAGCAGCTCTGTATCAATGGGACCCTGGCTCGGGTTAAAGTCCTCCCCTTTCCTCGCCTTCCCCTGATCTCTATATTGCACGAGCTTGTCGTGGGCGGAGATGTTGGTGAAGTTCTTTGGATCATCGAGGTCAGACGCAGAGAATGCCTTGACTTTCTTGTAAGGGCCAGTGTGGGCCATGGCATACAGGTCGTACACCTCTGGCACCTTATCCGCCTTATTGTAGCGTGCCTGAAAGAGAGAAACAAAGTAAATTAGTAATTAAAGGGCTAAAGCTAGCATGATGAATGAATTGCATGAATCATCAAGCAAACCACATACCCAGTTCCGCCCGTACTGAAATAAGTTGGAGCTGCCTTGGTGGTGTGGCACACCTTCCATTTGGGCACGTTTGTCCTTGGCCTCTTTGTGGGTGGCCAGCCATTCTTTTGAGCACCACGCATTGACCAACACCTCCCAACAATCCATCCGATCCGCACACCATCTCGGAGGGGCCTAAGTTAGCAAGTAGAAACTTGAGCGCTACGGCTATGAATTACTAAATGAAGGAAGTAAGTACAAGGCCTTAAGAATTACCTTCATGTAATTCTCCTTACTCAAGAACTTATCGCGGCACTCCTGCTTGGGCTTCTTGATACCACGCCCGGCGTAGTAGTCTCGAATAGCCTACACCCGAACCTCATGCCGTAAGTTCTGAAGTAGGCGCTTGCACTCCTTGTGGATAACATGATCCGCCTCCTCCTCGTATCCCTCCTCACACCTGTAGAATGTCTGCAATCAAATGAGACAATATTGATTAGTACAATTAATAACTAGCTAGTTGAAGATTTTTAATTGTGTAAAGGAGAAATTACCCAGAACTTTCTGATCACGACGTCTGCCCTTGTCTTGCACAAGACACCGTCGATAATCTCACCCGGCGGGGCCGGGGCAGCCAAGTAGTGCTCCCAAGTCAATCCAACCTCTGGAAGCCGACCCTCACCAGGCAACGTGACAAACCCCGGGAAGTTTTGCCGAATCAGAACTCCAAGGACGGAGTTGGGCCGGCGGACACTTTCATGGTGGTCCCAACCCCTGCAGCATGACAAGGCCAACACATCAGTTATTTGAAGAAACGTGAATGCAGAAGGTACAAAAAGATTAAATGCACTTACCTCTCCCCATCAGGGAAAATCAACCACCTCTGCTCGCGGGTCGCCGGCATGGACGGGAGCCGTGTAGCACCACGCTGGTAGACGTTGCCCCCCTCCTCTCCCTCCTCATCAGTCGGCTCCCCGCCATCATCAGCATGGCCACTCGGCTCCCCGCCATCATCAGCGTGGCCACTCGGCTCCTCAGGCTGACCCGACCAGGTACCCCATCCAGACGTGAGCTCCTCCGGGGTCTCGTGGGCCCAAGTCTCGTGGGTCGAAGGCCCGTCGACCCGAGGCTCGTGGGCCGAAGACCCGTGGACCGAAGGCTCGTGGACCGGAGTCCGTGTAGCCTCCTCCTCAGACGAGTCCACCCTAGCAGTCACGTGCTCGGGTGAAACAGCTGGGGGCGGCGGCGAGGAAGGCGCCGTAAGAGTCACCCTACCTCCTCTCCCGCGACCACGTGCTCCACCTCCTCTCTTCTTCTTACCTCGTCCCCTGCTGGGCACCGCGGTCGACGAAGAAGGGCCCGGCGGTGTCGCCATACTGTCCAGCAATGCTCGGCGGAGAGGTGCGTGTGGAACGGAAGACCTCGCACCACGCGCCGACAAAGAAGGGGCCTCAGCGCGCTCCCGACCAGCGCCCACCATCTTTCAACACCTGCCATGACAAAGAATAAACGAAATTAGTACAACATAAAAAAAGTACCGACATGAATAATAATATGTATATCACTTAAGTGTATCATCATCAAGTACAACATAAAAAAATTGAATACCTGACACTACTAATAATCTCGATCAGTATCATCAATAAATGCATAATCATCATCATCACTATAATCAATGATGGGCTCATAGGGTTCATTGGCATCAACATGTGCAAGGCCACCTTGACGTAATCGGTCAAGCATTGACAGGTCATCCGCAGAAGTAACCTCTTCTTGTTCTGGCTCTTCTTGTTCCTCCTCTGGGGTGATGTCAGATTCATTGTCGTTGTCTACTTCAATGTTTTGGGGTGAAGTATAGCGGTTCTTGAAACGCTTTTTGGAAAGACGTGTCTCTTGGAAGAATTCTCCTTCATATGTGTCTGGGTTAATGTGAGGTTCATAATCCTCTTCCTTTGGGGGAGAAAGTCTAGCACGTGGCGGCACTTCATAAACGACATCCCAACCTTTCAGATTTGGATTAGTTTGGCAGGCCCACTGTAGACAGAATACTTGGGTCGCCTGTTGAGCCGTAATATAGACATCAGGAACATCTAAATGGGTGCTTTGGTTGATTTCAACTAGCCCTATATGTTCATGAGTCCTTCTAGTCTCCTTCGGCTGAAACCAATAACATTTGAAGACTACGACATTCGGTGGGTTTTCACCATAGAACAGAAGTTCATAAATTGCTTCAACTCTCCCATAATACTCGGTACCTCCTTCGCCGATAGCAGATACACAACAATTTGTAGACTTTCGGTCGGCCATAGATAGCTCTTTACCATAGGTACGAAAGCGATACCCGTTGATGTCGTACTTGTCAAATGAACGGACCTTATAGTCAAAACCATTAGCGACTTGTCTCAATTCGGCGTCCATAGACTCTGAATTAGCCTACAAGTTTAATATGAAAGGATTGTTGCATTATGCACAAATTAGCGAATGAAATGAAATTGTCTAATAGAAATTACCGTTTGTTTGAACCAAGAGATGAAACCGGTATAGCCGCCTCCTTGCTTTGCGAGAAGCTCTTACTCTTTGACGGAATCCTTTTGGATCTCCGCTCCATACGAGAATATGGCGACGTATCGACTGTATGACATATCCAGGAATAAGAGCAGTTCAAAGGAAATAGAAGTTGCGAAACAATGTACCGAGAACTTACTCGATGTACGGCCGCACTTCTATCAGGTTGTTGAAGATATACAACGAAATGGTCCGCCATTCTTCGTTATCCAAAGATACTGGATGTGAAACACTAGCTGGTGCAAGATTCCCTTTGAATAGGCTGAGGTTGGATCCACCCTTTTTAGGCTCGTCAGCATTGTACCGAGGCTTCGGATTATGCAAATGACGATTTTTGGCTTCGTAGTGCGCTGTTACGAAGTTTTCCGCCTCCTCTGTGATGAATGCCTCAGCCATCGATGCTTCAATTCTACGTTTATTTTTACATTTTTCTCGAAGCGTCTTCTGCATCCTCTCAGTTGGGTAGCACCAACGATTTTGCACGGGCCCCCCCAATCTTGCCTCGGTCGGGAGATGCAAAATCAAATGCTGCATTGGATTAAAGAAGCCCGGTGGAAAGATCTTCTCTAACTTGCAGATCAACTCTGGCGCCAACTCTTCCATTTCTTCTAGCACGCCAGGCGATAGTTCTTTCGCACAAAGAACACGGAAGAAATAGCTGAGTTCTGCCAGTACTAGCCATTCATCCTCAGGGATGAAGCCACGCAACATCACCGGCACTACCCGCTCAATCCATATGTGCCAATCATGACTCTTGAGACCAAATATTTTCAGTTTATCAAGATTCGCTCCCCTCTTTAGATTCGCTGCATACCCATCAGGGAACATCAACTGCTGTTGCACCCACAAGAGAATTTCCCTCATAGCTGGCCTTCCAAGATTGAACCATGCCTTTGGCTTCGTCCAGTTCTGCTTTCCTTTCGGTTCTTTCATGTTTTGTAACGGCCTATCACATAGCGCCTCCAGATCGACTCTAGCCTTAGTATTATCCTTTGACTTCCCATCTATGCCGAACAATGTACCAAAAAGTGCCTCGGCGATATTCTTCTCAGTGTGCATCACGTCGATGTTGTGTGGGCAAAGGAGGTCTTTGAAGTAAGGGAGATCCGATAAGCATGTTTTGTGAGTCCACGCGTGCTTAGTATTATACCCCTTGAAGTACCCTGGACGTTGTGGATCTGGCTCGAGAGCGTTTAACTGATCCAGGGTCTGTTGGCCTGTCAATGCAGGTGGTGCAGAGTTTTTGACAACTCTACCCCTGATGAAGTTCTTCTTGTCTTTCCTGAACTTATGGCGAGGATCCAGGAACTGTCTATGCATGTCAAAGCAAGAAAACATGCGACCGGCCTGAAGCCAACGAAACTCAAGAGCTCCCTTGCATGTGGGGCACGGGAACCTTCCATGCACACACCAGCCAACGAATAGCGCATACGCCGGCAAGTCATGCATCGAGTACATGTACCAGACACGCATTATGAAGTTCCGTTTGCTAAAGGCGTCGTATGTCTTGAACCCATTATCCCAGGCTTCTTGCAATTCGTCCTTAAGCGGCTGCATGTACACATTCATATTTTTCCCCGGATAGTTGGGTCCTGGAATTATCAACGTCAGGAAAATGTTCTTTCTTTGCATAGTCTGTCCGGGGGGGAGCTTGAGTGGAAAGACAAATACGGGCCAACAACTGTATTGGGTTGCCATCATACCAAACACACTGAACCCATCCGTGCTGATGCCGACTCGAGGATGCCTCAGATCTGCTGCTTTGTCAGCATGTAATTCATCAAACTTTTTCCACGCAACACCATCCGATGTGTGTACCATCATCAGATTCCCATCTGCATCTAGTTCGGTTCTTTTGCCTGTTTTGTGCCATGTCATCTGTTTGGCCGTCTCTTCGACCATGAAAAGACGTTGAAGTCTTGGTACGATTGGCATATACCGAAGAACACTAACGGGGATTTTGGTCTGTGTCTTCTCACCCATACCGTTGTCTACCACAATATACCTGGAAGACTTGCAAATGGGACAATAGTTCAAGTCCGCATAGTCAAGCCTAAATAAGGCACATCCTTTCTCACAGGCATGTATCTTCTCATAGGGCATCTTCAGTGCACGGAGGATTTTGTCCGACTGGTACAGGTTTGCAGGCATTACATGGCCTTTGGGTAGAAAGCGTCCAAATACTGTCATAATTGTGTCATAGCATTCTCTGCCCAAGTTGAACTGAGCCTTCAGAGCCATTACTTGTGAGATGGCATCCAACTGACAAAGCTTAGTGTGCTCGTGGAGCGGACGTTTTGAAGACTCCAACATTTCATTGAAGGCCTTTGCAGATTCCTCCATCTCCTCGTCCGAATCCCGAGCATCATCATAGTCTTGCACCATGTTTTCCATCCAGTACCATGCTCGTCGGTGCGACGACGATCCACCTCAGCTCGGTCACGTTGGGCAAACTCACCATGAAATGTCCACACCATATAATCGGGCATAAAACCACTCTTCTGCAGGTGTTTGCCCATTTCAGCCTCTGTCTACTTTTCCCAATTGCCGCACCGGAAACAGGGGCACCAAGTTTTCTTTTGGCCATTTGCAAATGCGGCTTGCACAAACCCCTTGGTTTTTGTGAACCATTCAGCGCTCCATTTGTTCTGACTAGTGACCGGTATACATCCACGCACGGTCACTCATCTTGACTTTCAGAGCTACTGGACACACAAAAATTATATATGTAATTCACCATGTATATATTCATCAGTTGATCTACTTTGTCAATTTTATTACGTCCATGCAACCTACACTCTAATAGGTAATGATAGGTCCTAATCCCACCCGTGTATGTGTAGATTGGGTTCATTTTCCCATGCTATGCTCCGGATCCGACGCAAAATTTCGGCAGCACCTCCCCGCTGTTCTCCTGATACACGTCTCTGCAATAAACAGAGAGGATGTGTACCCGGAGAACAACAGGGGAGGCACTGACGAAATTTATGCGTCAGATCCGGAGCAAAGCATATGGGAAAACGAACCCAATCTACACATACTCGGGCTGTCCATGGATAGCGTTGGACAATTCGAAAGAATCAAGGTTATAAATATGCAAATGCATGCATATTTATAACTATGACGCTTTCGAACGGGAGACACATATTGGTTACACATACTGATGATTCAAGACACATATATAGCTAGCTATCAAGTTTCATCGGAATAGATCAAATAATTAATGGGGGAGGAGGACTTGTCATTTGTGCTCACCCACGAACGAAGGGGCAGAGCTCGTCAAACGCACGGCGAGGTCGTCGAACACCAAACCTCGCAGCGATGAAACAACTGCACATTTAAATCTACACGATCAACACAATTATATATGATGTTTTTCATAACAAAATCTAAAAATATATGACCTAACTAATAATTCACAAATATATGACCCCGTCGGCCTCTGGAAGGCCAAAGAACACCTTTTCGGGAGGTGTCGGGGGTCGGGGTGTCCTGTCGGTGTCGGGGTGCCGTGTTGGGGTCGGGGTGCTGTTTCGGGGTCGGGGGGTCGGGGTGTCGTGTCGATGTCGGGGTAGTGTTGTGTCGGTGTCGGGGTGTTGTTTCGGGGTCGGGGTGTGGTGTCGGGGTCAGGGTGTCGGGTCAGGCTCGGGGTCGGGGTGTCGGGTCAGGCTCGGGGGGTCAGGGTGTCAGGGTCGGGGTCGGGGTGTCGGGGTCGGGGTGTCGGGTCAGGCTCGGGGTCGGGGTGTCGGGGTCGGGGTCGGGGTGTCGGGGTCGGGGTCTCGGGGTCTTGGGGTCGGGGTGTCGGGGTCGGGGTCTTGGGGTCGGGGTGTCGTGTCGGGGTCTGGGTACCGTGTCGGGTCGGGTTTTTTTTCTCCTTTTCTTCTTCTTCCTCTTCTTCCTTCTCTTCCTTTTTTCCTTCTTCTTCTTCTTCTTCTTCTTCTTCTTCCTCCTCCTTTCCTTTTTCCTCTTCTTCTTCTCCTCCTCTCCTCTTTTTTCTTCTTCTTCCTCTTCTTCTTTTTTCTTCTCCTCCTCCTCCTCTTCTTCTTCTCCTCTCCTCTTTTTCTCTTCTTCTTCTTTCCTAAAACTAAACTAAACCTAAACCTAAAACTAAAAAAACAGAAAATGGAAAAAACTAAATCTAAACCTAAAACTAAACTAAAACTAAACCTATAAACCTAAAACTAATCCTAAAACTAAAACTAAAACTAAATCTAAACTAAACATAAACCTAAAACTAAAAAACAGAAAAAAGGAAAAAAGGAGGTAGAGAGCTCACCTGGGTGGAGGAGGGGGGCGGGGCGGCCTGGGGCGGCGGAGGAGGGGGGCGGGGCGGCCTGGGGCGGCGGCAGTGGCGACGGGGCCGGGCCCGGCCGGGGCGGCGGGGCGCGGGGGTGCCGGGGCGCCGGGGCGTGGCGGCGCCCAGACGGCAGGGCGGCGGGGGCGACGGGGCGGGGAGGCGCCGGGGCGGCGGTGGGGTGGTGGGGCGACGGGGCGGGGGGGCGCTGGGGCGGCGGCGGGGTGGTGGGGCGTCGGGGCGGCGGCGAGTAGCTGGCGAGAGAAAGAGAGAGAGAGGGGCGGGGTGGGGCGGCCGTTAACGTTAATGGGGCCCTCCCTCTTTGCCGTCCGCCCCCCTTTGCCATCCGCCTTTTTGCTCTTTGCCTTCCGCTAGCGGACAGCAAAGAGGGGGGCCGTTAGGTTTTTTTTAGCAGCTCGTCAGTGGGGCCCCTCCCTCTTTGCCGTCCTCTAGCCGACGGCAAAGAACTGGCTGATGGCAAATTAGGTCTTTGCCATCAGCCAGTTCTTTGCCGTCTGCTTTTTGGTAGCTGATGGCAAAGAGCTTCGTTGTCGTCTGCTAGCTGACGGCAAAGAACTGGCAGATGGCAAAGTAGCTGATTCCAGTAGTGATTCAGTTACCTCAGCATCTTTTGCCATAAGGCATGATGCAGAAGATGATGATTCTGGTTCGAATGTCATCGTTTTGAGAGATTCCTTGAAGTCCTCAAACAAAGGATCATGACAAGTTCGATGACCTTCATAGACCTCAGAGAGACGGTCCCAGATGAGCTTCGCATGATCGAGATGCATGATATTCCTGAACTGATTTTGTGACAGGCTGGAGCAGATGACATCCTTCGCCGTGAGGTTGAGAAGAGTATACTTGCGAATGTCATCAGCATCCGCCATCTTGCATAGATCAGCCAGGCCAATCTCAGTGACGGTCCACAACTCGCTGTTCATCGCCATGAGGCGTTTCTTCATCATGGCCTTCCACTTGGGATATTCATGACCGTCAAAGATGGGGCATGTGTAACGCCCTCGATGCGGCTATATCTCCTACGTGTCGGAGCACGACTTAGAGGCATAACCGCATTGAAAGCAATGTCGCAAGTAAGGTAATCTTCACAACAATCCCATGTAAATAGATAATAAGGGGAAAGGTACATAGTTGGCTTACACTCGCCACGTCACACAAAGTACATAAATAGCATTACAACATCCAATACACTCATGGTCCGACTATGGTACCAAAATAAAAGATCAACCCAACATGCGACACGGTCCCGATCGCCCCAACTGGGCACCCCTACTGATCATCAGGGAAAGACACATAGTAACGGCGTGAGTCTTTGTCGAACTCCCACTTGAGCTCAAGCGCATCATCTGGAACGGAGTCATCGGGCCCTGCATCTGGTTTGGAAGTAATCTGTGAGCCACGGGGACTCAGCAATCTCCCACCCTCGCGATCAAGACTATTTAAGCTTATAGGTAAAGGCAAGGTAATGTGTGGAGCTGCAGCAAGCGACTAGCATATATGGTGGCTAACCTGTTCGCAAATGAGAGCGAGAAGAGAAGGCTAAGCATGAACAAATAAGTATAGAGAAACCTACGGCAAACATTACTCCAACACCGTGTTCACTTCCCGGACTCCGCCGAGAAGAGACCATCACGGTAACACACACAGTAGATTCATTTTAATTAAGTTAAGGTTCAAGTTATCTACAACCGGACATTAACAAATTCCCATCTGCCCATAACCGCGGGCACGGCTTTCGAAAGTTCAAATCCCTGCAGGGGAGTCCCAACTTAGCCCATGACAAGCTCTCACGGTCAACGAAGGATATACCTTCTCCCGAGACATTCCGATCAGACTCGGTATCCCGGTTCTACAAGACAACTTCGACAAGTTAAAACAAATCCAGCAACACCGCCCGAATGTGCCGACAAATCCTGATAGGAGCTGCACATATCTTGTTCTCAGGGCACACTCAGATGAGCTCTCCATACAACTAAAACCAAACCTCGAGTTTCCCCGAGGGGGCGCTGCACAGGACTCTAGTTTGGACCAACACTCAGAGGAGCACTGGCCCGGGGGGTTAAATAAGATGACTCTCGGGCTCCGGAAACCCAAGGGAAAAGAGGCTAGGTGGAAAATGGTAAAACCAAGGTTGGGCATTGCTGGAAGAGTTTTATTCAAGGCGATTTGTCAAGGGGTTCCCATTATTACCCAACCGCGTAAGGAACGCAAAATCCGGGAACATAACACCGATATGACGGAAACTAGGGTGGCAAGAGTGGAACAAAACACTAGGCAAAAGGTCGAGCCTTCCACCCTTTACCAAGTATATAGATGCATTAAGATAACAAGATAATATAATGATATCCCAACAAGAAAATAATGTTCCAACAAGGAACGATCTCCAATCTTCACCTACAACTAGCAACGCTATAAGAGGGGCTGAGCAAAGCGGTAACATAGCCAATCAACGGTTTGCTAGGACATGGTGGGTTAGAGGTTTGACATGGCAATTTGGGAGGCATGAAAAGCAAGTGGTAGGCATCGTAGCATAGGCATAGCAAAAGAGCGAGCATCTAGCAAAGCAAAGATAGAAGTGATTTCGAGGGTATGATCATCTTGCCTGCAAAGTTGTCAGAGTTGACTGGATCCTCGAAAGCAAACTCAACGGGCTCCTCGTTAGCGAACTCGTCTCCCAGCTCTACCCAAACAAGACAAACAAGCAAAAGGAACACAATCAACCACGTGCAAATGCTCGAACAACATGATGCAAACATGGTATGCTATGCGGGATGCGATATGTGATGCATATGCAAGATTTGACAAGGAATGATTGAACCTGGCCTCAAATTGGAAACCCAAGTGTGCCACTGGAAAGGTGAGGTGATTTCGGTTGAAATCGATATAAAGAACACCGGAATCGGAGGCACGGTTTGGAAATGGCAAGCAAAACAAAAATGGCACCGGTCTGCGATAAACAGCAAGTAGCCATCTAAATGCAACAAGTTAATTATGCTACAGCACTCAAACATGGCAACAAATACATGGCAGGGATCCACTCATAATGCTTGACAAAAGATGAACACTGAGCTACGGCCAAATCATCCATTAACAGGTTCAAACAAGCATGGCAAAAGAGCAAATGATAAACAGGTTTCAGACTTAGTGAAATTAACACAAGCCTGGAATTCCAGATCAGGTAGCACACTTTGGAGCACGAAAACTACATGCTACCGGAACTTAACATGGCAAAGTAAAGCAAGGCATGGATCTACTCAAAGATCTTAACAAAAGTCCCTTAGTGACCTTGAGCCAAAAGGGATCAGAAAATACAATTGCAAGCATGTGAACATGGCAAAAACATAATCAGGTTACAGACTTAGAGAAAAACTGGAACATGCAAATCTGTTAACGAGTAGGCATGTTTACGAGCTCGATGCACTCACTACAGAGCAAGGCATGACAATCTAAACATACACCCATCAAGAATACATATTATATAAGCTATACATGGCAAGAACAACAACATACCATGCACGGATCAACAACAACATCCTCGGCAAAATCGCTAACAAGTAGACAATCTGCCAGGATTCACGAAATAGCAAAAGTAGAGCTCGATTTACTCAAGCTAGGGTGCTCCATAATTGCAAACAAAGACATGGATGGATAGAGCACCACAATATAAACAAATCATCCTTACTGATCATCCTCAAAAAAGGCACGGATCAGTAGGAAACAACATGAACATATGGCATATTGATAAAAACAGATCAAGGACTTAGAGAAATTCTAAGTCCCTGAAATCAGCATTATCGAATGCACTACTTTGCAAGCTTGTGCTAGTCACCACACATATCACAAAAATACATGGATAGCACCTCTGGAAAGATGGCAAAGCATATAACAAAACTCATGTAGAGCTCAGGAGCATATCATGCACACATTAATCATGGCAACAATGACAAATAGCTATTTGGTGCAGCAGATTTGACAATTATCTCAAATAGCTCTCTTCCAACAGCATTTCGGGCATCAACATGAGCTCAAACGAAAATGATGCAATGAGATGAAATGATGTACTCTCTGAGACGAACATTTTGATATGCTACACACGCAAAACGGAGTTACGAGTGCGAAGTTACGGCATGATGAAGATGGCAAAATAAATAAGGAGAGAGGGGGAAAAGTCAACCGTCGTTTTGGATCCAGATCTAGGGTTTTGCCGGGTACTGTAGCAGCTCGAGCTCGCCTGAGAAAATGGCCGCGGCGGCCGGCGCGACGCAGCTCACCGGACTTGCCGAGGAAGGAGCCGGCGAGGGGGGAGGGACTTGGCGCGCGGTGGAGGTGGTGCACGCCGGCGACGAGGAGGCGCGGAGACGGGCGGTGGCGGTGACCGGCAACTGCGGCGGCGGGCGGTGGGCGCGGGTGGTGAAGCTCGCCGGCGGCGGCGGCCGGCGACTGCGTGCGGCGGCGCGGTGGAGAGGTTGGCGCGCCTCGGGAGGAGGAAGGCGCCGGGCGTGGGCGGCGCTGATCTGGGCCGCGGGGGCCGGATCTGGGCCCGTTGGGCCTCGATGGCGCGTGGGTCGGCGGCGGTGACGTGGCGGCGCGGGAGTGGTTGGCGGCGGTGTGTCCGGCGCGCGGAGGAGCGGATCTAGGGTTTCGGGAGAGGGGAGACCCGTGAATTTCGGAGGGGGACCTATTTATAGGCATAGGAGGAGCTAGGAGAGTCCAAATGAGGTGCGGTTTTCTGCCACGCGATCGTGATCGAACGCTCTAGATGATGGAGAGGGTTTTGGTGGGTTTTTGGGCCAAATTGGAGGGGTGTTGGGCTGCAACACACACGAGGCCTTCTCGGTCCCTCGGTTAACCGTTGGAGTATCAAACGAAGTCCAAATGGCACGAAACTTGACAGGCGGTCTACCGGTAGTAAACCAAGGCCGCTTGGCAAGTCTCAGTCCAATCCAGAAATGTTTAACCCCCACACACAAAAGGAAGGTAGAAAGGACCACCGGAGGAGATAGGAGCGCCGGAATGCAAAACGGACAACGGGGAAAATGCTCGGATGCATGAGACGAACACGTATGCAAATGCAATGCACATGATGGCATGATATGAGATGCATGAAAACGACAACAACACACGGAGACAAAAACCCGAACCTGAGAAAATAAAATAACTTAGTGCCGGAAACGGCAAGATTAGGAGTACATATTAGGTAAATTATATCCGGGGTGTTACAACACTCCACCACTACGAAAGGATCTCGTCCCGAGATCTAGGACTGGAAGAACGCTGGGTACTCAGAATGGAGGTGATCCTCGCGTTCCCAGGTGGCTTCATGGTCGGAATGGTGTGACCACTTGACTTTGAGGAATTTGATTGACTTATTGCGAGTCTTGCGTTCAGTCTCTTCAAGAATAGCAACGGGGTGCTCACGATAAGAGAGATCTTCTTGGAGATCAATGTCTTCGAAGTTGACGGTGCGGTCAGGAGTCTTGAAGCACTTGCGGAGCTGAGAGACATGGAACACGTCGTGCACATTTGCAAAGTTTGAAGGTAGCTCGAGTTGATAGGCGAGATCGCCTCTCTTGCTGACGATCTTGAAAGGACCCACGTATCTAGGGGAAAGCTTCCCTTTGATACCGAAGCGACGAGTACCTTTCATTGGAGAGACGCGGAGGTAAACATGGTCTCCGATCTCGAAAGCCAAATCACGGTGCTTACTATCATAGTAGCTCTTCTGGCGCGATTGCGCTGCTTTGAGGTTATCACGAATGACTTTACACATCTCTTCTGCCTTTGTGATTAAGTCATTTCCGAGAAGTTGACGTTCACCGGTTTCTGACCAGTTGAGTGGAGTAAGGCACTTCCTGCCATACAGAATTTCGAATGGGGCCTTGCCCGAACTTGCTTGAAAACTGCTGTTGTAGGAGAATTCAGCATATGGAAGACAATCTTCCCACTTCATGCCGAAAGAGATCACACAAGCCCTGAGCATATCTTCAAGAATCTGATTGACACGCTCGACTTGACCGCTAGTTTAAGGATGGAAAGCTGTGCTGAAGCGGATGTTGGTGCCCATGGCCTTCTGAAAAGACTCCCAAAACTTGGAGGTAAAGATGTTGTCACGGTCTGAAGAGATCACATGTGGAATACCGTGCAGCGAGACAATCCGAGAGGTATACAGCTCCGCCAATTGAGCTGCAGTGATAGACTCTTTGATAGGCAGAAAGTGAGCCACTTTAGTGAGTTTGTCGATGACAACGAATATAGCATCATTGCCACTCTTGGACTTTGGAAACCCAGTCACGAAGTCCATCTCAATGTGGTCAAACTTCCATTCTGGAATGACAAGAGGTTGGAGGAGACCAGCTGGCCTTTGGTGTTCTGCCTTCACTCTTCTGCAGACATCACATTCATTCACGAACTTAGCAATCTCGCGCTTCATTCGAGTCCACCAATAAGCCTGTTTGAGGTCCTGATACATCTTCGTACTCCCAGGGTGGATGGAGAGGAGTGAATTGTGAGCCTCGTTCATGATCACTTTACGAAGGTCACCTTTGGGCACAACAATACGATCCTTGAAGAAGAGAGTGTCATTGTCATCAAGGCGATAGCACTTGTACTTGGGTTGATTCTTGGCAATCCCAATCTTCACCTTCTTCACCATAGCATCAAGAAGTTGAGCCTCGCGAATCTGGTCTTCCAAAGTAGGAGAGACTTGAAGGTTGGCGAGGAAACCTTGAGGAACAACTTGCAGATTGAGTTTGCGGAAAGCTTCACAAAGCTCGGGTTGGTAAGGCTTGATAATCAGACTGTTGCAGTATGCCTTCCTGCTCAAAGCGTCAGCAATCACATTGGCCTTGCCTGGAGTATACTCGATACTCGGATTATACTCTTGAATCATTTCGACCCAACGAGTCTGCCTGAGGTTGAGATTAGGCTGAGTGAAGATGTACTTGAGACTCTTGTGGTCAGTGAAGATGTCCACTTTTCTTCCCAATAAGAGATGTCTCCAAGTCAAAAGAGCATGCACAACTGCCGCCAACTCGAGGTCATGAGTGGGGTAGTTCTTCTCGTTGGGCTTCAACTGGCGAGAGGTATAAGCCACAACTTTCTTCTCTTGCATCAACACTGCACCAAGACCTTGAAGAGAGGCATCGCAGAAGACCTCGAACGGTTTGGATTCATCAAGAGGAGTCAGAACTGGAGCAGTGACTAATTTCTCTTTCAAAGTGTTGAAAGCGATGTCACATTCCGGAGACTAAACGTACTTGACGTGCTTCTGGAGAAGGTTTGAAAGGGGCTTTGCAATCTTAGAAAAGTTCTCAACGAACCTTCGACAATAGCTTGCGAGACCGAGGAAGCTGCGGAGTTGCTTCACGTTCTAAGGTGGTTCCCAATTCACGATTGCAGACACCTTCTCAGGATTCACCGCAATGCCCTTGGCAGAGATGATATGCCCAAGATAAAGAACCTCATCGAGCCAAAACTCACACTTTGAGAACTTGGCGTAGAACTGATGTTCCCTCAGCTTATCGAGCACCAAACGCAAGTGCTTGGCATGATCTTCCTTGTTCTTCGAAAAGACCAGAATGTCGTCGAGATAGACCAAAACGAAATCATTTGTGTAGGCGTTGAAGATAAAGTTCATCATGCGAGAGAAAGTCGGAGGAGCATTGACGAGGCCAAAAGACATGACAGTGTATTCGTATGAACCATAGCTTGTTCTGAAAGTCATCTTGGGAATATCTTGCTCACGGATTTGAATCTGGTGATAGCCCATACGGAAATCAAGCTTGGAGAATACTTGGGCACCTTTGAGTTGTTCGAACAGCTCGTTGATGTTGGGAAGTGGGTACTTGTTCTTGATAGTCTTCTTGTTCAATGGACGGTAGTCAACACAAAGTCGGTCCGTTCCATCCTTCTTCTTCACAAAAAGAACTCCACAACCCCACGGAGAAGAACTAGGTCGGATGAGACCCATTCGCTCTTGAATATCGAGTTGCTTCTTCAGCTCCTTCAACTCTTCAGGTCCGAGCTTGTAAGGACGTTTGCAAACCGGTTCCGTGCCAGGCTCAAGATCGATGACGAATTCAACTGGCCGGTGCGGAGGCATTCCTGGAAGCTCTTCTGGAAAGACGTCTTGATATTCGCAAACGACTGGAATTTGCGAGATGGCATCCAGTTCACCCTTCTCATTGAGGGAAAACAGACGGATGGTATCATCACGAGCGGCAAAGACAATTACATCCTCAGACGAATGAGTCAATTGAATCTGCCTGGCAGCACAATCAAGATGCGCCTTATGCTTAGAAAGCCAATCCATTCCGAGAATAAGATCAATATCTGAGTCGCCCAGAACAATAGGAGAAGCTAGAAATTTGTAGTCACCCAACGTGATAGAAATATCCGGGACGCAGAAATTAGCTGTCATTTGCTTACCCGGTGACATGATTTGCAAAGAATTTTGCAGATACTGATAATCGCAATCATGCTTTGATGCAAAAGGTTTGGAAATGAAACAATGCGATGCATCAGTGTCAAAAAGAACTCTTGCAGGAACATCGTTAACAGGAAGGTTACCCATGATGACATCTGACGAGTCCTCTGCCTGAGCTGCATTCACCATGTTGACCTTGGCGTACTTGGGGTTATGCTTGACCACAGCTGTACTTGCCGATCTCACAGGAGGAGGAGGAGGGAGACGCCTCTGGTTGAAGCATTTGTTGGCATAGCGACCCTTCTGTTGGCACTTGTTGCACATGACCTCTGAAAGCGGACGGTGATACGGAGCACTCGATCTTGGAGCTTGAGACGAAGTCTTGTTCTGAAAGCCAGGGTTGGGTGGGTGGGAAGATCCACTGCCACCTTTGCTCTTCTGTTGATACGGCTGACAGAATGGAGGAGGAGGAAGCCAATACTTCTGCTTCTTAGCCACTTGAGTAGAGGAAGAAGGAGTAGCGTCTCTGACTCGCTTCTTGGAAGCATCACACTTCAGTTGAGCGGCCTCTTGCTTCAATGCCATGTTGTAAAACTCATCGTACCTCCTGGGCTCAAAGAGAACGAGAGCTAGTTGGATTTCTTCTCTGAGACCACCCCTGAACTGGTATATCATGCTCTTCTCGTGAGGGACATCCTGCTTAGCAAAGCGGGCGAGCTTCTGAAACAACTTGTTGTAGTCATAGACAGACATAGAGCATTGCTTCAGGTTGTGGAATTCCTCACGCTTGCTTTCAACCACTCTCTGAGGAATATGATGAGCTTTGAAGTCTTGACGGAATTCATCCCAGGTAATCTCACGGCCTCCTCTGGAATCTTTGTACTGCTGAAACCATTCTGCAGCTTGGTCTTTGAGTTGGAAGGAAGCGAACTTGACAAAGTCCTCAGGCCTGACGTTACTGCACTCGAAATGCTTGCACAAGTCCACGAGCCAATCATCAGAATCAGTTGCCTCAACACAATTGCTGAAAGTCTTTGGCTGGTTAGCAAGGAACTGGTTGAGTGTAGCAAAGTGATTCTGATTGTTGCCTTGGTTGCCTTGGTTGCCCTGGTTCGCTTGGTTGCGCTCTTGAAGAATTTGCATGATCAACTGCGTGTTTGCATTGGTAGCGGCCATCACAGCTTGCCATGCCTCCGGAGGAGGGGGTGGTGGTGGCGGATCAGGATTCGGAGTCGTGCGCGTTGGAGGAGCCATCCTGAAGAGGTTGACATCCATTAGCACATTGACAGATAAGATTGAAGCTGAATCAAGCGGGTTGAAATTGCAACATATAGTCTTCACATCTGAACAAAATGAACGAATGCATTCCAATTGAAATGGTCACATATCCATAAATTGAGAAGCCACTTAGAATTTAGGTAGAGGAATAAATTAACAAGGTACGGAACAAGAACGAATACTCGGTCAAGATCACCCAATCTCAAACCAAATATCCGTGGAAGAAGAACTAGAGCTACAAGAATTCCCACCTATGAAACTCCCGAACCTTTCCGGTTATGCAATCAGGTGTTGGGGATACAGGGGAAGCATAATATCTCACCCAAATCTAGCAAATCCTACATCCAGTTGTATCCATCCTTCAACACACAACCGAGAAAAACTTCGGAAATCGTCTACCTCAACCTTCGAAAAGCATCCGTTATACAAGTTATGGCAATACTCCCGAACTCTCGCCCCAGTACTGGGTGGCGTCGAGGTTATCTCACCAACAACTACATAAAAGAGATTTTCGATGTCGGCGAACTAAACTCAGGTATTCTAGAACTGCAACGATAAAATTGTGATGACAACACCTCGGAGCTCAACTCCCCGGGACACTGCCACAACCCCTAAATGATAGGAGGCACCAAGAACAATGTTCTCGTCACAAATCCATCGTAACGATTCCAAGATACCCACGTGATCCTAAAAAAAATTTAGTGAAATTTGAGAAGAGAAGAGTCAAAACTCTACGTCAGGATGCCTTACCAGAGCGATGAAGGGACTGGGGAGTAAAAAGAATTCCTAAAGTCTCCGATATATAATTCCTAAATGACTAAAAACATTTTTCTAGACTCAACAACGGCAGCTAATTTTAATCAAGCAGTGGGGGCTCCTAAGGTCGGGGAAGGCTCTGATACCAACTTGTAACGCCCTCAATGCGGCTATATCTCCTACGTGTCGGAGCATGACTTAGAGGCATAACCGCATTGAAAGCAATGTCGCAAGTAAGGTAATCTTCACAACAATCCCATGTAAATAGATAATAAGGGGAAAGGTACATAGTTGGCTTACACTCGCCACGTCACACAAAGTACATAAATAGCATTACAACATCCAATATACTCATGGTCCGACTACGATACCAAAATAAAAGATCAACCCAACATGCGACACGGTCCCGATCGCCCCAACTGGGAACCCCTACTGATCATGAGGGAAAGACACATAGTAACGGCGTGAGTCTTCGTCGAACTCCCACTTGAGCTCAAGCGCATCATCTGGAACGGAGTCATCGGGCCCTGCATCTGGTTTGGAAGTAATCTGTGAGCCACGGGGACTCAGCAATCTCGCACCCTCGCGATCAAGACTATTTAAGCTTATAGGTAAAGGCAAGGTAATGTGTGGAGCTGCAGCAAGCGACTAGCATATATGGTGGCTAACCTGTTCGCAAATGAGAGCGAGAAGAGAAGGCAAAGCACGAACGAATAACTATAGAGCAACCTACGGCAAACATTACTCCAACACCGTGTTCACTTCCCGGACTCCGCTGAGAAGAGACCATCACGGTAACACACACAGTAGATTCATTTTAATTAAGTTAAGGTTCAAGTTATCTACAACCGAACATTAACAAATTCCCATCTGCCCATAACCACGGGCACGGCTTTCGAAAATTCAAATCCCTGCAGGGGAGTCCCAACTTATTCCATGACAAGCTCTCACGGTCAACAAAGGATATACCTTCTCCCGAGACATTCCGATCAGACTCGGTATCCCAGTTCTACAAGACAACTTCGACAAGTTAAAACAAATCTAGCAACACCACCCAAATGTGCTGACAAATCCCGATAGGAGGTGCACATATCTCGTTCTCAGGGCACACTCAGATGAGCTCTCCATACAACTAAAACCAAACCTCGAGTTTCCCCGAGGGGGCGCTGCACAGGACTCTAGTTTGGACCAACACTCAGAGGAGCACTGGCCCGGGGGGGTTAAATAAGATGACCCTCGGGCTCCGGAAACCCAAGGGAAAAGAGGCTAGGTGGCAAATGGTAAAACCAAGGTTGGGCATTGCTGGAAGAGTTTTATTCAAGGTGATTTGTCAAGGGGTTCCCATTATTACGCAACCGCGTAAGGAACGCAAAATCCGGGAACATAACATCGATATGACGGAAACTAGGGCGGCAAGAGTGGAACAAAACACTAGGCAAAAGGCCGAGCCTTCCACCCTTTACCAAGTATATAGATGCATTAAGATAACAAGATAATATAATGATATCCCAACAAGAAAATAATGTTCCAACAAGGAACGATCTCCAATCTTCACCTGCAACTAGCAACGCTATAAGAGGGGTTGAGCAAAGCGGTAACATAGCCAATCAACGGTTTGCTAGGACATGGTGGGTTAGAGGTTTGACATGGCAATTTGGGAGGCATGAAAAGCAAGTGGTAGGCATCGTAGCATAGGCATAGCAAAAGAGCGAGCATCTAGCAAAGCAAAGATAGAAGTGATTTCGAGGGTATGATCATCTTGCCTGCAAAGTTGTCAGAGTTGACTGGATCCTCGAAAGCAAACTCAACGGGCTCCTCGTTAGCGAACTCGTCTCCCGGCTCTACCCAAACAAGACAAACAAGCAAAAGGAACACAATCAACCACGTGCAGATGCTCGAACAACATGATGCAAACATGGTATGCTATGCGGGATGCGATATGTGATGCATATGCAAGATTTGACAAGGAATGATTGAACCTGGCCTCAAATTGGAAACCCAAGTGTGCCACTGGAAAGGTGAGGTGATTTCGGTTGAAATCGATATAAAGAACACCGGAATCGGAGGCACAGTTTGGAAATGGCAAGCAAAACAAAAATGGCACCGGTCTGCGATAAATAGCAAGTAGCCATCTAAATGCAACAAGTTAATTATGCTACAGCACTCAAACATGGCAACAAAATACATGGCAGGGATCCACTCATAATGCTTGACAAAAGATGAACACTGAGCTACGGCCAAATCATCCATTAACAGGTTCAAACAAGCATGGCAAAAGAGCAAATGATAAACAGGTTTCAGACTTAGTGAAATTAACACAAGCCTGGAATTCCAGATCAGGTAGCACACTTTGGAGCACGAAAACTACTACAGGAACTTAACATGGCAAAGTAAAGCAAGTCATGGAGCTACTCAAAGATCTTAACAAAAGTCCCTTAGTGACCTTGAGCCAAAAGGGATCAGAAAATACAATTGCAAGCATGTGAACATGGCAAAAACATAATCAGGTTACAGACTTAGAGAAAAACTGGAACATGCAAATCTGTTAACGAGTAGGCATGTTTACGAGCTCGATGCACTCACTACAGAGCAAGGCATGACAAACTAAGCATACACCCATCAAGAATACATATTATATAAGCTATACATGGGAAGAACAACAACATAGCATGCACGGATCAACAACAACATCCTCGGCAAAATCGCTAACAAGTAGACAATCTGCCAGGATTCATGAAATAGCAAAAGTAGAGCTCGATTGACTCAAGCTAGGGTTCTCCATAATTGCAAACAAAGACATGGATGGATAGAGCACCACAAGATAAACAAATCATCCTTACTGATCATCCTCAAAAAAGGCACAGATTACTAGGAAACAACATGAACATATGGCATATTGATAAAAACAGATCAAGGACTTAGAGAAATTCTAAGTCCCTGAAATCAGCATTATCGAATGCACTACTTTGCATGCTTGTGCTAGTCACCGCACATATCACAAAAATACATGGATAGCACCTCTGGAAAGATGGCAAAGCATATAACAAAACTCATGTAGAGCTCAGGAGCATATCATGCACACATTAATCATGGCAAAAATGACAAATAGCTATTTGGTGCAGCAGATCTGACAATTATCTCAAATAGCTCTCTTCCAACAGCATTTTAGGCATCACGATGAGCTCAAATGAAAATGATGCAATGAGATGAAATGATGTACTCTCTGAGACGAACATTTTGATATGCTACACGCACAAAATGGAGTTACGGGTGCGAAGTTACGGCATGATGAAGATGGCAAAATAAATAAGGAGAGGGGGAAAAGTCAACCGTCGTTTTGGATCCAGATCTAGGGTTTCGCCGGGTACTGTAGCAGCTCGAGCTCGCCTGAGAAAATGGCCGCGGCGGCCGGTGCGAGGCAGCTCACCGGACTTGCCGAGGAAGGAGCCGGCGAGGGGGAGGGACTTGGCGCGCGGTGGAGGTGGTGCACGCCGGCGACGACGAGGCGCGGAGACGGGCGGTGGCGGCGACCGGCAACTGCGGCGGCGGGCGGTGGGCGCGGGTGGTGAAGCTCGCCGGCGGCGGCGGCCGGCGACTGCGTGTGGCGGCACGGTGGAGAGGGCGGCGCGCCTCGGGAGGAGGAGGGCGTCGGGCGTGGGCGGCGCTGATTTGGGCCGCAGGGGCCGGATCTGGGCCCGTTGGGCCTCGGCGGTGCGCGGGTCGGCGGTGGTGACGTGGCGGCACGGGAGTGGTTGGCGGCGGTGTGTCCGGCGCTGGCAGACAATGTCCGGCGCGCGGAGGAGCGGATTTAGGGTTTCGGGAGAGGGGAGACCCGTGAATTTCGAAGGGGGGCCTATTTATAGGATAGGAGGAGCTAGGAGAGTCCAAATGAGGTGCGGTTTTCGGCCATGCGATCGTGATCGAATGCTCTAGATGATGGAGAGGGTTTTGGTGAGTTTTTGGGCCAAATTGGAGGGGTGTTGGGCTGCAACACACACGAGGCCTTCTCGATCCCTCGGTTAACCGTTGGAGTATCAAGCAAAGTCCAAATGGCACGAAACTTGACACGCGGTCTACCGGTAGTAAACCAAGGCCGCTTGGCAAGTCTCGGTCCAATCCGGAAATGTTTAACCCACACACATGAAAGGAAGGTAGAAAGGACCACCGGAGGAGATAGGAGCGCCAGAATGCAAAACAGACAACGGGGAAAATGCTCGGATGCATGAGACGAACACGTATGCAAATGCAATGCACATGATGGCATGATATGAGATGCATGACAACGACAACAACACACGGAGACAAAAACCTAAACCCGAGAAAATAAAATAACTTAGTGCCGGAAACGGCAAGAGTAGGAGTACATATTAGGTAAATTATATCCGGGGTGTTACAGCATGTCACCTTCGTCATACCTGTGGTCGACATAATTAAAACTCTAGGCGGTTAAACCAAAATCACACAGAACAAGGGAGTACCTCGCTCTGATACCAATTCAAAGTGCGTTATATCGACTAGAGGGGGGTGAATAGGCGATTTTTACGAAATTCTTCACTGAGGAATTTGCCGATGAGGAAATTCCTTAGCGAAGAACTACTAGCAGCGGAATAAGTACTCAAAAGTAAACATAACAGAATACAAGCATAGTCATCATGATGAAATGAAGACAGGCGCAGAGTACAGGAAGCGTAATCACAGGATAACACAGGATGAAGACAAACAGACTAAAGAAATTGAACTGAGTAAATTGATAAAGTCTTCAGTCAAGGTCTTCAAACACAGATATGAACAAACACACATCACAGTTATGAGGAAATGAAAGAGTTGAGGAAATAGAACCAGTAAGCTCGGTGAAGACAATGATTTGGTAGACCAGTTCCAACTGTTGTCTCAGTTGTACGTCTGGTTGGAGCGGCTGAGTATTTAAACTCGATGACACACAGTCCCGGACACCCAGTCAAGGACACTTAGTCCAAGACACCCAGTCCTCACTGTATTCTCCTTGAACTAAGGTCACACAGGCCTCGTCCAATCACTCATGGTAATTCTTCAGGCGACTTCCAAACCTTCACAAACTTGGTCACTCGGCGATCCACAATTCATCTTGGATGCTCTAGACCATGACGCCTAACCGTCTGGAAGAAGCACAGTCTTCAAAGGTAACAAGCGTCAGATCCACTCAGGATCAATCTCTTCAGTGATGCTCAATCACTTGGGGTTTGTAGGTGTTTGGGTTTTGGGTTTTTGGTTTTTCCTCACTTGATGATTTTCGCCCAAAGTCCTCGGAGGATGGGTTGCTCTCAAATGACAAGTGTCAGTTTGTCTCGGAGCAACCAACCAGCTAGTGGTTGTAGGGGGCGGCTATTTATAGCCTAGGGAGCAGCCCGACATGATAAGACATAAATGTCCTTCAATGATATGACCGTTAGGTGGATAGATATTTTGGAACAGCTGGCGCATAGCACAACAACGGTCGGAATTTTGAGTAGCAAAATCCTCAGGGCTATCATGTTCCTCACTGTGTAGGCAATCCGCACTGGCGAATTCCTAACTCCTCAGTCAAGACAAATTCCTCAGAGACCAGAAGAACTTCGTCTCTGTCACTGAAGAAATTGACTGAACTGTATGAGATTTCCAATGGCTTCACTCGAAGGGATTGGTAGGTGTAGGATTTTGAGTTGAGCATCACATGGAAATTTTTCCTTAGTATTTCCTCGACCCCCTTTAACAGTACGGTGTTTCCTATGACTCAAGAAAGAGAAAAACAAAACTATGATCACGAAAGTCTTCAAGCTTCATATTTCTCGCATGAATAACAAGTCTTCACGGACACACCAATTTCTTCACTTTCAAAGTCTTCATGAAAGTCTTCAGAAATACCAAAATCTTCAGTCGAAGATATTCATTTTTAGGGGCCGACTTTTCCTGTAAATATCAAACTCCTCATAGACTTATAGACCTGTGTACACTCACACACGCATTAGTCCCTTAACCTATAAGTCTTCAATACACCAAAATCACTAAGGGGCACTAGATGCACTTACACCATTACCACCACTATCATATTAGTGTCTACTAAACACTTTGCTGCAGATACTAAGTTTCCAGGTGTGGTTGAATTGACAACTCAGCTGCTAATACTTGAGAATATTCTTTGGCTCCCCTTGTGTCAAATCAATAAATTTGGGTTGAATACTCTACCCTCGAAAGCTGTTGCGATCCCCTATACTTGTGGGTTATCAAGACTAATTTCTGGCGCCGTTGCTGGGGAGCATAGCTCTATTCTTTGAGTCACTTGGGATTTATATCTGCTTATCATTATGAAGAACTTGAGAGATCCAAAAACCAAGATCTATCCCTCAACTACGAGGGGAGGTAAGGAACTGCCATCTAGCTCTGCACTTGATTCACCTTCTGTTATGAGTAAGCTAGCGACACCTACACCTGCTTCTACTATTCGTTCCGATATGTCGCATGATACTTATGATGAAACTACCTCTATGCCTGATACTACTGTGCCCCTTGGTGAATTTCTTGATGAACAAATTGTTAGGGCTAGAGAAAAAGAAATTATTGAATCTGAATACGATGATGATAGTGATGATGAAAACATGCATGTTATCCCTGAGGGTTATCTTTTTGATATGGAATCTTCTGCCGCTATTTTAGCTTGCAAAGATAGATATGAGCTTAAGAGGTTATTAGTTAAATGGAACAAAGAATCACTTAGAGATAAAATGAAACCCGACCCTGCTTTTGCTACTTCACCTATTTGTGTTCCTGATAAGGATTATGAATTCTCTGTTGATCCTGATATAATTACTTTGGTTGAATCTGATCCGTTTTATGGCTATGAATCTGAAACTGTTGTGGCACATCTTACTAAGTTAAATGATATAGCTACCCTGATCACTAATGATGAGAAATCGCGTTACTTTTATATACTCAAAATATTTCCGTTCTCATTAAAGGGTGATGCTAAGATATGGTTTAATTCTCTTGATCCTGGTTGTGTGCGTAGTCCCCAGGATATGATTTATTACTTCTCTACTAAATATTTCCCTGCTCATAAGAAACATGCTGCTTTGAGGGAAATATACAACTTTGTGCAAATTAAAGAAGAGAGTCTCCCACAAGCTTGGGGGAGGCTTCTCGAGTTACTTAATGCTTTGCCTGATCATCCTCTTAAGAAACCCGAAATACTTGATATCTTGGACTAACCGATACTTCCAGAGATTACCTGGATAGTTGTGCTGGTTCTCTTTTCAGGGAAAGAACACCGGATGAAGCTGAAATTCTATTGAATAATATGTTGACAAATGAAAATAATTGGGCACCTCTTGAGCCAGCTCCTGCTCCAATTACTGAGACTATTCCTAAACCAACTCCGAAGAATAGAGGTGTTCTATTTCTCAGTCCCGAAGATATGCAAGAGGCAAAGAAATCTATGAAAGAGAAAGGTATTAAAGCTGAAGACGTTAAGAATTTACCTCCTATTGAAGAAATACATGGTCTTAATTCACCGCCTGTTGAAGAAACTTATGATCTCAATTCTTTATTTATTGAAGAACCTCCTGATCCCGATATCCCGACACAGGTAGTAAAGGTAAATTCTCTCAACAGATATGATAAAGCTGAAGTTCCTCCTACTAAAATTGCTAGTCAGTGCTTGGATGAGTTTGATAACTTTATGTTTAAGCAAGACGACTTCAATGCTTATTTTGGTAGACAATTAAAAGAAAATGCTTATATGATTAGACGCTTGGGTGATTATATGGCTAATATTAAAGGTGAACTTAAACTTGTTAGCAAACATGCTTCTATGGTTACCACGCAAGTATAACAAGTGCTTAAAGCTCAAAAAGAAGTGCTTGATGAAATGAATAGTAAGAAAAATGATTATGCTGTTAGAGTGGCTACTAGAACTGCTAGAATGACTCAGGAACCTTTGTATCCTGAAGGCCACCCTAAGAGAATCGAGCAAGATTCTCAGAGAAATAATATTGATGTTCCTAGTTCTTCTAAAAAGAAGAAAAAGAAAAATGATAGAACTGTGCAAACTTCTAGTGAACCTATTGCTGAACCACCTGATAATCCAAATGATATCTCTATGTCTGATGCTGAAACACAATCTGGTAATGAACATGAACCTAATGAAAATATTAATGATGATGTTCATGATGATGCTCAACCTAGTAATGACAATGATGTAGAAATTGAACCTGCTGTTGATCTTGATAACCCACAATCAAAGAATCAACGTTATAATAAAAGAGACTTTGTTGCTAGGAAACATGGTAAAGAAAGGGCACCTTGGGTTCAGAAACCCATGCCTTTTCCTCCAAAACCATCCAAGAAAAAGGATGATGAGGATTTTGAGCGCTTTGCTGAAATGATTAGGCCTATCTTTTTGCATATGCGATTAACTAATGTGCTCAAAACAAATCCTTATGCTAAATATATGAAGGATATCATTACTAATAAAAGAAAGATACCGGAAGCTGAGATTTCCACCATGCTTGCTAATTATACTTTTAAGGGTGGAATACCAAAGAAACTTGGAGATCCCGGAGTACCTACTATACCTTGCTCCATTAAAAGAAATTATATTAAAACTGCTTTATGTGATCTTGGAGCCGGTGTTAGTGTTATGCCTCTCTCTTTATATCGTAGACTTGACTTGAATAAGCTGACACCTACCAAAATATCTTTGCAAATGGCTGATAAATCAATCGCTATACCTGTCGGTATTTGTGAGGATGTGCCTGTCGTGGTTGCAAACGTTACTATTTTAACGGACTTTGTTATTCTTGATATTCCCGAGGATGATAGTATGTCTATTATTCTTGGAAGACCTTTTCTTAATACTGCAGGGGCTGTTATTGATTGCAACAAAGGCAATTTCACTTTTCATGTTAATGGTAATGAGCATACGGTACACTTTCCGAGGAAACAACCTCAAGTTCATAGTATCAATTCTATCAGAAAAATTCCATCGATTATATTGTATCAATTTCACTTTACGAGGTTTTGAATTTCCTCTTCCTACTGCCAAGAAGAAATATGATATACTTATTATTGGGGATGTGCATATCCCCGTTGAGGTAACTTAGAGTTATTCGAAATTTCTCCGGTTTCATGTTAATCGGAATGAGTTTGTTAACAAGACTTGATCAACCTTGTTAGTGGATTCCTTTTGATGAGCATGAGATGGATGAAACTAGAAGCACAACCTTCTGTACCCTCTCTATATTTTCTGTTAATTAGTAGAAATAAAGTAAAAATAGTATTTTTCTGTCTGTTTCCTGGCTTATTCGTGCAATATAAAAATATCCTGAAAATAAAAGTCCTCAGAATGACATGCCAATTTAATATGATTTTTTCGGGATTATTTGAGGATTTACTGTGCAAAAATTACCGCGGGAGGAGCTGCCACCTGGCCACGAGGGTGGTGGGCGTGCCCCCCCCCCCTCTAGGGCGCGCCCCCTGCCTCGTGGGCCCACGGTGGCCCTCCTCCACTTATCCCAGCACCCATCTTCTTCCTCTGTCTCACACAAACCCAAAAAACCAACTCAAGCACGAGTTCCAGCCACTTTTGCTGTGATTTTCGATCTCCTTGCTCAAAGCACCTCTCGCAAAACTGCTTGGCGAGATTGTTCCTTGGTATGTGACTCCTCCATTGGTCCAATTAGTTTTTGTTCTAGTGCTTTATTCTTTGCAAATTTGTGCTGCATATGTGACCATGTTCTTGAGCTTGCATGTCAAATTTATATGGTTCCAAGTAGTTATAATGCTTGATTTAGGCTCTAGGCACCTGTAGGAGTAGTTGCTATTAGTTTTATTGAAGTTGGTTCACTTTTGTTTGAAGTTACTAAAAATTTCAGAATTTATCAGAATATAATGAGGAGATTCTTGAGGGGCTCATCGAGCCAAAGCTCGAAGGAAAAGGCACCAAAGCCTAAGTATAATTTGCCTCGCACCGCGGAGGTTCGGGCATGTGAATGGCCCTCCGATGATTTTCTGAGAGCAGCCGGTATCTATGAAGATTTTCATGAATTGGCTCACAATGTAGGCCTCACCGCTTTCCTCCACGACCATTGCGATCAGTATCTCTTACTCACAAATACCTTTGTGCAAAACTTTCATTTCCATTCTAGGGACTCACCACCTACGGTGGAGTTTCATTTATATGATGAGCATAAGGAGATGTCACTTTATGATTTTTGTCGGATTTGTTTAGTCCCTCTTGAGGGCAAGACAGAAGAACCACACCATGATGATGTGGTTGGGTTTATTGATATTATCATTGTAGGAGAAACTAGGAAGGTTTCCGATGCACGAATCACTAGCATACATTTTCCTGTTTTACGTTACTTTGCATTATTTGCTAGTCGTTGCTTAATTGGACGCGGAAACTGTGGAAACCTTAGTATCCCTGATATAACTATTCTGCTCCACGGTTTATACAGTGATAACACTTTTAGTATGGGCGGTATTATTGCTAGACGGTTAAGTATGAACCATACCAAAGGCCCCATCTTTGGAGGCATCTATGCTACACGCCTAGCCGCACATTTTAACATACCTATTAGGCATGCTGAGAAGGAAGAAAAGGTGCTGCCCCGTGTTTATCTAGATCATAAAAGTATGGTGGCACATGATTTTATTGTTAAGAATAGGGCAGGAGAGCTTAAATATCAATTGTTCTTTAACAAACATCATCCTGAGACTATTATTCTGCCTGCTCCTTCTTTGTTTGATTTGACTGTAGGCACGTACCTTGTTCCGTTGACGGCTATTCACGCCTACCGGAACCCTGCACTAGCCGAGGAGCCAGAACCGGAACCACAATTTGATCCTTCACGACCGTCTAACTATCAGTGGGATCCAAAGATGATTGCCAGCCAGTGGCAATCGGAGCCTTCTTCTTCCTCATCGCAGTACGACCCCAACTATTATTATGGATATCCGCCAGGCCAGCCGTGGCCCTAGACCAACTTAGGCCAAAAGCCTAAGCTTGGGGGAGTACGTATTTCTCACCGACATTACATTTATGCTCACACACACTCATTACTAGATGTCGGTGCTCATACTTTTTCATTGTATCATCCATGCTAGTTTATTTTCCTTTTTATGCTTTCCTCTTGTGTGTTTGTTAAACCTTAAGAAAAACCAAAAAAATTAGTAGTAGTTTATTTTTCTGCTGTAGTAGTAATAATTAAAAAGAAAATCCAAAAATATTTCCCATTCTTCTTTTGCTTGTTGGGAGCTTTCCCGTGTAAATAGTTTTATTTCTTTTCTTTTCTTTGGGGGTCAGTAGGATAAGACCATGATTAAATTGTTGAAGTGGCCCTTATATGAATTATTGTTGATTTAACCCAGAGCCCATATTGCCTTGTCTTCTCCTATTTATTGAATGCTCACAGATTCCAGCTTAGTCCAATGCACATACACTCTTATTATTATTCACACCGTTCGGTCGTGCAAGTGAAAGGCAATTATGATGATATATGATGGACTGACTGAGATGAGAAAAGCTGGTATGAACTCGACCTCTTTTGTTTTTGTAAATATGATGAGCCCCTCGTTCTTGATTCAGCTTATTATGAATAAACATGTTTGCAATGACAATTAGAGATCGTAGTTGCTTGTGTCATGCTTGATTAGCTATGAGTTATAATGATTTACCTTGTGTGCCAACATGCTATTGAGATGGTTATGATGTGGTATGATGGGGTGGTATCCTCCTTTGAATGATTTAAGTGACTTGACTTGGCACATGTTCACGCATGTAGTTGAAACAAATCAACATAGCCTTCACGATATTTATGTTCATGGTGGATTATATCCTACTCATGCTTGCATCCAATGTTTATTAATTTTAATGCATGTACATGGCTGTTGTCGCTCTCTAGTTGGTCGCTTCCCAGTCTTTTGCTAGCCTTCACTTGTACTAAGCGGGAATACTGCTTGTGCATCCAATCCCTTAAATCCTAAAGTTATTCCAGATGAGTCCACTATACCTTCCTATATGCGGTATCTACCTATCGTTCCAAGTAAATTTGTATGTGCCAAACTCTAAACCTTCAAATAAACATTCTGTTTTGTATGCTCGAATAGCTCATGTATCAACCAAGGTTGTCCTTATCTTCCGTGTTAGGTGGGTTATTCTCAAGAGGAGTGGACTCCGCTCCTCACTCACGAGAAAATGGCTGGTCATCGGGATGCCCAGTCCCATGCTTTATGCAAACTAAATCAAAATTAATTGCAAACAAAACTCCCCCTGGGACCTGATATATGTTGGAGGCACTCATTGTTTCGAGCAAGCCATGGATTGATGTTTGTTGGTGGAGGGGGAGTATAAACTTTACTATTCTATTTGGGAACCGCCTATAATGTGTGTAGCATGGAAGATATCGCCATCTCTTGGTTGTTATGTTGACAATGAAAGTATACCGCTCAAAATACAATTTATCTCTATTGCAAAACCGAGCTCTGGCACCTCTACAAATCCCTGCTTCCCTCTGCGAAGGGCCTATCCATTTACTTTTATGTTGAGTCATCACCCTCTTATTAAAAAGCACTAGCTGGAGAGCACAGCTGTCATTTGCATTCATCACTATTAATTTATGTTGGGTGTGACTATGATTGGATCTCTTTTACCATGAATTACAATGTCTAGCCAGTCCTTGATCTTTAAAGGTGCTCTGCATTTATGTTTTGCGGTCTCAGAAAGGGCTGGTGAGATACCATCTTGTTATATCATATTATGATTGTTTTGAGAAAGTGTTGTCATCCGAGATTTATTATTATGACTTGCTAGTTGATTATGCTATTGATATGAGTAATTATGAGACCTGAGAATTGTTGCAAATGTGGTTAGTTATGATCTATGCTGAAAACTTGAATGCTGGCTTGACATAGTTACAACAACAAGAGCAAACAGAGTTTGTAAAAGTTTTTCTTTCTTTCTTTCAGTTTGTCAACTGAATTGCTTGAGGACAAGCAAAGGTTTAAGCTTGGGGGAGTTGATATGTCTCCGTCGTATCTACTTTTCCAAACACTTTTGCCCTTGTTTTGGACTCTAACTTGTATGATTTGAATGGAACTAACCCGGACTGACGTTCTTTTCAGCAGAATTGCCATGGTGTTGTTTTATGTGCAGAAAACAAATATTCTCGGAATGACCTGAAACTCCACGGAACATCTTAGAAAAAAAATAAAAAATCCTCGCCAAAGATGAAGACCAGGGGGCCCACACCCTTCTCAAGAGGGTGCCCCCCCCTAGGGCGCGCCCCCCTACCTCGTGGGCCCCCTGGATGCCCTCCAACGCCAACTCCAACTCTATATATTTGCTTTCAGAGAGAAAAAATCAGAGAGAAGAAATCATCGCGTTTTACGATACGGAGCCGCCGTCAAGCCCTAAAACCTCTCGGGAGGGCTGATCTGGAGTCCGTTCGGGGCTCCGGAGAGGGGGGTTCGTCGCCGTCATCATCATCAACCATCCTCCATCACCAATTTCATGATGCTCACCGCCGTGCGTGAGTAATTCCATCGTAGGCTTGCTGGACAGTGATGGGTTGGATGAGATTTATCATGTAATCGAGTTAGTTTTGTTAGGGTTTGATCCCTAGTATCCACTATGTTCTGAGATTGATGTTGCTATGACTTTGCTATGCTTAGTGCTTGTCACTAGGGCCCGAGTGCCATGATTTCAGATCTGAACCTATTATGTTTTCATGAATATATGTGAGTTATTGATCCTATCTTGCAAGCCTATAGTCACCTACTATGTGTTATGATCCGGCAACCCCGAAGTGACAATAATCAGGACCACTCCCGGTGATGACCATAGTTTGAGGAGTTCATGTATTCACTATGTGCTAATGCTTTGTTCCGGTTCTCTATTAAAAGGAGGCCTTAATATCCCTTAGTTTCCAATAGGACCCCGCTGCCACGGGAGGGTAGGACAAAAGATGTCATGCAAGTTCTTTTCCATAAGCACGTATGACTATATACGGAATACATGCCTACATTACATTGACGAATTGGAGCTAGTTCTGTGTCACCTTATGTTATGACTGTTACATGATGAACCGCATCCGGCATAATTATCCATCACTGATCCGGTGCCTACGAGTTTTCCATATACTGGTTCTCTCTTATTTACTTTTCCGCTGCTACTATTACAATCACTACAAAATACCAAAAATATTTACTTTTGCTTGCACTACTCTTTTGTTACCATTACCACCACTGTCATATTACTGTGCTACTAAACACTTTGCTGCAGATACTAAGTTTCCAGGTGTGGTTGAATTGACAACTCAGCTGCTAATACTTGAGAATATTCTTTGGCTCCCCTTGTGTCGAATCAATAAATTTGGGTTGAATACTCTACCCTCGAAAGCTGTTGCGATCCCCTATACTTGTGAGTTATCAGGACATCTTGAGTATCTAGTACTTGGAGTATCTTAAGTATCTCATCACTCTAAATTAATGTTGTTCGGTTGATAATTACCTTAATTGGGATTGAGTTGGAGGAACCTTCTCAATGATGTTTCAACTACCATGATAGTTAAATTAAAATCTATTCCTTTGTTGTAGGGAAAAATTGGCTTTTCGCAAAAACTATAACCATAGAGCTTTCCACCAGCCAAATATGCATGTAGTGATAGCATTATTCTGTTCTTGCTCTACTGTGTTACTTTGCCAGCATATTCCATGTGCTGACCCGTTTTCGGGCTGCAACGTATTATGTTGCAGACTTTTCAGACGAGGAGTAAGGTTCATTAGGTCGTTGCCGTGCAGCTCGACTATGCCGTTGGAGTTGATAGACTCACTTTATCTTCCAAGCCTTCCGCTGTTATCGTATTAGATGGCCTTAAGCCATATTTATTGTAATAAGTTCTCTTTGGAGACATTCGATGTAATAAGTGTGTGATTGCTACTCTGTTATAAATCCTCGAGTACTGTGTATGTCAGCATTACCGATCCAGGGATGACACTGAAGCACAGAGACTTGACCGTTTGAGGTCGGGTCGCTACAAGATGGTATTAGAGCACACGGTGAGTGTAGGACACGACCATTAAGCTAAAACCATAGATCACTATTCTCTTCTCATTTCTGACTCCTCTCATTTTCCACTCTTTAGGATGGCGGATGCAAGGAACAAGTTTGCACAACCGGATGAAGAAGCACCTTTTGGACGACACTTGAAGGAAGTCACTAGGTACCTGAACATAGGAATACCAAGCTTCACCGGGACCTACAACGCCACTTTACCAGAAGAGGAGCGATGGATGATTCAAGTTCATGTTCCAGGAAGAACCTTCACGCCAGTCACTAAACCCATAGAGTTTTCCTTCGATGCACCAACCTGGAGTTTAGGAAAGAGTATGGCAGCTCACATCACCATGGGACACATTGGAGAAGTTTACCAAAAGGAGCTTAAGGATACTATCTACCAGATCTGTGGGCACCGAGATGAGCAATGGGAGATGATCAGCACCAGGAAGGATAGATTAATTGCAGCTTTCATCCAGGAACTAAACCAGCACATTCGACGCCAGGAGAACCAGATGTGCGCAGGCATGATAGATCTGAAGAAGGCAATGACTAGGATCGCGGAACTGGAGGAAGAACTCAAGGCTACACATGAAGATTATGAGGAGGAAATCGTCGTACCAGTGGAGAAGAATGACGACCTGATTAAAAAGATCAGAATATTCATGGGAGACCCCACACCAGTAGAAGAAGATGAAGAACCCAAGGAGATTCGCCCGGAAGACTACATCATCATCGACGGCACCGATTCTGACCTTAGCGATGATGACTTTGAAGACGAAGCTGGAGCGGATATCATGGAGTCTGCAACCGAGGAATATTTTTAGTAGACCACCACATCAGTAGTAGTATTCCACCATGTAAATAGTATAGTCCGAGCACTTTTACGATAGTTAGACCGATTGTATGCCTTGCTTGATTGATTGAGTGAAATGTTTGTGTTTGTCTCATGTGCATATGGGTAGTGCTTTCTCATTAGACCTCATTCTATTCTAATCTCTCCCCTCTAAACCCATCAGATGCCTCTGAGACGTGACCCCGAATTTGCTTTCCCACCGGAGCTCACTCAGTTGATCCAGCAACAGAATACCCTGATGCAGTTGTTAGTTCAGAACCAAGGCAAAAACAACAACAACAATAACAATCCACCACCACCACCACCAGTGGACAACTTAGCCCGTTTTCTGAGGTTGCAGCCACCGGTGTTTTCCAGTAGCACCGAGCGTATAGTAGCAGATGATTGGCTCCGCAGGATTGAAAGGGAGTTAACCACTGCAGGATGTACTGATGCTGAGAAGGTGCGTTTTGCCGCACATCAGTTGTATGGACCAGCAGCATCATGGTGGGAGAATTACATCGTCACCTACCCTATAGCCACGGTGACATGGGACCAATTTCAGCAAGCCTTCCGTACAGCCCATGTCTCAACTGGAGCCATGAATTTGAAGAAGCGTGAGTTTCGCAACTTACGCCAGGGGAACCGTACTGTGGCTCAGTACGTGGATGAGTTTAGCAAGTTATCTCGCTATGCCCCTAATGATGTGGCCACAGATGCCGCAAAGCAGCAGAAGCTTATGGAAGGGCTGAATGATGAGATGAGTATGCAGTTGATGGTGGCAACATTCACCAACTACCAGGAGTTGATAGATAAGGCTCTTATGATTGAAGGGAAGCAGCAGCAGATTGAGAGCCATAAGAGGAAGTATGGACAAGGGAGGTATAACTCGGGAGCTCAGTAGAAGCCTCGTCTAACCCCGAACTCGGGAGGACTTGTTCATAACCATGGAGGCCACACCCATAATGGAGGAAGTAACCATAATCATACTGGCCCTAGGAATGGGAATGGGAATGGGAATGGAGCAAGCAACAATCAGAACCGCCCCAATCCAGCCACACCTACCAAGAGAGACCTAAGCCACATTACTTGTTTCAAGTGCGGGAAGACTGAACACTATGCCATGGAGTGCCCTGAAGGGAAGAATGGAAACATAAATGGGAGCGCTGGGAAGAAGCCCAATCCATTCAACAAAGGACAAGTGAACCACGTTAACGTGGAGGAGCTTGAAGAGCATCCAGACGCGGTTATAGGTAAGTTTTTTGTTAAGTCATTTACCGATCTTGTTCTTTTTGATACTGGTGCATCGCATCCATACATATAAAGGGAATTTGTGGATAAGTTTAAACTACCGACCCAAACCCTTAGGACCCCTCTGTTAGTAAGCTCACCTGGAGCAGAGTATATGGCTAGTCGATGGTGCGACCAGATACCCTTAACCATTGGCAACCATGTTTTTCCGTCCGACCTAATTATCTTGGAGTCACAAGGATTGGATGTGATATTAGGAATGGACTGGATGTCAAAGTACGGAGGAAGCATTGACTGTGTTAGTAAGTCAATTTGTCTCACCACCCCGGAGGGAAAAAGGATCAAGTATGTATCAAGGCATGCACCAAGAAGTAACCAAGTAAATACCCTCACGGGAGTTGTTCAGGAGGAAGTGCCTATAGTAAAGGATTACCCGGATGTTTTCCCAAAGGAGTTACCAGGCATGGCACCGGACTGAGATATTGAGTTTTTGATAGAGCTATTGCCAGGCACAGGGCCGATATCCAAGAGACCCTATAGGATGCCCGCGAATGATCTGGAGGAGATTAAGAAACATATCAAGGAGTTATTGGAGAAAGGTTACATTCGACGGGGTTCATCACCATGGGGAGCCCCAGTGCTTTTGGTTGAGAAGAAGGATAAATCCCTAAGAATGGTTGTTGATTATCGAGCCTTGAATGAAGTGACGATTAAGAACAAGTACCCATTGCCGATGATCAATGATCTGTTTGATCAGTTGCAAAGAGATAAGGTGTTTTCGAAGATCGATCTGCGATCAGGATATCATCAGTTGAAGATACGAGAGAAGGATATACCAAAGACAGCCTTCACCACACGGTACGGGCTATACGAATATACGGTCATGTCATTTGGACTGACTAACGCCCTTGCCTATTTCATGAGCATGATGAACAAAGTATTCATGGAATATTTGGATAAGTTTGTTGTGGTGTTCATTGATAATATAATGGTATATTCGAAGAATGAAGAGGAACACAGGGAACATTTGCGTTTAGTTCTCGAGAAACTCAGGGAACATCAGTTGTATGCCAAGTTCAGCAAATGCGAGTTTTGGTTGAAGGAAGTCGGATTCCTTGGACACGTTATATCAGGAGAAGGTATAGCAGTAGACCCCACCAAGGTTCAGTCAGTCACTGAATGGTTGGCACCCACTTCAGTTAGCGAGATCCGCAGTTTTCTTGGACTCGCAGGATACTGTCGGAGATTCATTGAGAATTTTTCCAAGATTGTGAAGCCAATGACGGAGTTATCGAAGAAGGATATCGCCGAGTATGTGGCCGTATGTGATGTATGTCAGAGAGTGAAGGCAGAGTATCAAAAGCCAGCAGGATTGCTACAGCCTATGCCGATACCCGAATGGAAGTGGGATAAACTTGGCATGGATTTTATCATCGGATTACCCAGGACCAAATGAGGATATGATTCTATATGGGTAGTAGTTGACCGTTTGACCAAAGTGGCCCACTTTATCCCAGTGAAAACAACTTATACCAGTGCAAAGTTGGCCAAGATATATATGACCAGGATCGTATGTCTGCATGGAGTTCCAAGGACTATCATATCAGATAGAGGAACTCAGTTTACTTCAAAGTTTTGGCATCAGCTGCACCAGACTTTGGGAACAAGGTTGGAGTTCAGTACAACATTCCACCCGCAGACCGATGGACAGACCGAGAGAGTTAACCAGATTCTGGAGGATATGTTGAGAGCCTGTGCGCTAGATTATGGGTCTAGTTGGGATGACAATTTGCCTTACGCGGAGTTCTCATACAACAATAGTTACCAAGACAGTTTGAAAATGGCACCGTTTGAAGATCTATACGGCCGAAGGTGCAGAACACCGTTGATGTGGGATGAAGTTGGAGACCGACAGTTGTTTGGACCAGACTTGATCAAAGAGTCTAAGGAGAAGGTTAAACTGATTCGGGATAGACTGAAGATAGCTCAGTCCAGACAGAAGAGTTATGCAGATTCGAAACGCAAGGAGGTAACCTATGAAATTGGAGACATAGCATATCTGTGAGTATCACCTTTGCGAGGAGTGAAACATTTTGGAGTTAAGGGAATGTTAGCCCCGAGATTTGTAGGACTGTATCATGTTTTGGAACGGATGGGAGAAGTTGCCTACAAGTTGGAGTTACCTGAAGGACTGTTAGGAGTCCACGATGTGTTTCACGTTTCTCAGTTGAAGAAGTGCCATGCTGAGATGGCCGACATACCGCTAAGAGATACCATACCCTTGGAGGCGATTCAGTTGGACAATGACTTAACTTATAAGGAGAAACCAGTCAAGATTTTGGAGTTTGCGAGTCGAGTCACCCGCAACAAGGTTATTAAGTTTTGCAAAGTTCAGTGGAGCCACCATACCGAGGACGAAGCCACGTGGGAACGAGAGGTGATCTTCGCAAAGACCACCCACACCTATTTTCTAGCCAACCCGAATCTCGAGGGCGAGATTCATCTTAAGGGGGGTAGGTTTGCAACATCCCAAATTTTCAATTTGGAATGTTATACATAGATCATTCTTGCATACCATATTTTATTGCATTTCGTCTCGCGATCCTCGAAATCCTAAGCAACTCAAGGACCCTCGGAGAGAGTTGGGGATTTCCCCGGTTTGTAAATTTGATTTTATCAAATTTTGAAACGAGGATTTTTGATTTTAATTATTTTTCTCTCCGAAAGTATTTCATAATAAAAATATATGAGAGGAGATAATACGAATTCTCCAAAATAATTGAAATATTGGAGGAAAAATATTTAAAATCAAATGTTTGTTTTATTTGGATTTTATTTGCAATTTTGTTTGCATTAGAAAAAAAATTGCACGTTTTTAAAATTGCATTTTAGGGCCAAGAAAATGTTCATCCCTTTCTAAATATTTCATTTAGATGGTGAATTTTTTTTTGACATTTTTAGATTTTTATTTTATTTTCTAGGAATTTTTTAGTTTCGGCGGAATTTATTTAAAAAAGGAAAAAAAGTTCGCAGGCTAACTGGGCCGAAGCCCAGCCGCCGGCCCGCCTCTCCCGCGCACCGTCTCCTTCCAGGAGACTGGCCACGCCGCCGCCGCCCCGACTCGGAGGAGTCCGAGTCGGACTCCATCCCCGCCGCCCCTTGCCCCCTCCCCAAGGCACCCCCTCTCACCTTTATATACGCCCCCCGCCGCCACCACCACCCACCACCACCGCATCGCCCTGCAGCCCAAGCCGTCGCAGCCGCCGCCCAAGCCGCCGCACCGCCGCTGCCGCCGCCTCGCCCGCTACCGCGCCTCGCCGTCGCCGCCGTGCCTCGCCGGACCGACGAGGTAGCCACTGTTTTTTAAAAGAAAACCGATCCCTTTTTTTAAGAAAACCCTAACTTGTTTTTTTAGGTTCATCGGTTTTTCTTTTTAGCGGACGTTCGTCCGTATGTTCGTTTTAACGAACGGTTTTCGCCCGTTAGTTACAGATAACGAACGCTCGTTCGTTAGCCTATTCATCAGTTTTCTTTTATCGGATTTTTTTCGCGGTTATTTCTGATCGCGATTTCTGATCCGATTTTCGTTCTAATTTATCTTTTCGCTCGTTAGTCGGAATCAGGCGATTCAAGCGCCTAGATCTTCGTCTCGAGACCCTCTTTCCGCTTAACCAACTTGCACAAGTTTTTGCTACTGTAAGATTTGACCTAGGTCCAGATTAGTAAACGGATCTTGTTTCTTTCGCCGTTTGAGTTTCGTTGCTCCGTTTGATTTGATTCTTTTTGCAAACCGGAGTTCTTAAGTTGAACTTTCTGGTTAGATCTTCTTATTTGAGTTTTACCCGTGCTTCTTTGCTTGATTGCTTATGTATGCTATTGTTTGTTTGCGATATAATTCCCGGAGTGCGAAGCGTGTTATTTGGAGTCTCTAGGTTACGCGGATCGTCAGCAAGGCAAGTAACACTTTGATCATACCCCTTTATCACCCAATTTTTATGCATTAGTTCCAATCCACAAAAATTGCATGGTTAGGATGTCATTAACATGTGGGTTGGGAAGTAGTTGATGAGGTAGAACCTATTACCCTGTTACATTCAAACCCTTGTGAGTTACTTCTACGTATTTCTTATATTGCTATGCTATGCTCGTAGACGAGGTTTGGGTGAGTGAAATCCATGACAGATATGAGATTGATAATTAATGGTTAAACTTAAGGTGGCAACTTAAATACGCATCTGGGTGGATTGAGGCACCTGGAGTACCCAGTGTTGCCTGTATTTTTGGAAATCCCGGAGTACCCGTGTGATCTTCCTATGGACCGCCACCCAGACTCAAAGGGAACTGAGATTATTCATGCTAGAAACTTCTGTGTGCAGCCACAAGCTATTATGGGCTCTATCATAGTTGAGTAAGTTACGTGAAGCTCTTGAAGAGGTGGATCAACAGGTAGTGGGTTGTAGGTTTGGTATGGTCTGCCCGGAGTAGAGAGTTAATATTTCTGAAAGACTGTGTCTCGGTCATCCGTTTCTCAAACACCATGTAGTGCGAGAAATCCAACGGAGGCGATCGAGTCTTGTGGGGAAAAGTGTGCAAACCTCTGCAGAGTGTACAAACTAATTATGGTTAGCCGTGTCCCCGGTTATGGACATCTTGAGTATCTAGTATTTGGAGTATCTTAAGTATCTCATCACTCTAAATTAATGTTGTTGGGTTGATAATTACCTTAATTGGGATTGAGTTGGAGGAACCTTCACAATGATGTTTCAACTATCATGATAGTTAAATTAAAATCTATTCCTTTGTTGTAGGGAAAAATTGGCTTTTCGCAAAAACTATAACCATAGAGCTTTCCACCAGCCAAATATGCATGTAGTGATAGCATTATTCTGTTCTTACTCTACTATGTTACTTTGCGAGCATATTCCATGTGCTGACCTGTTTTCGGGCTGCAACGTATTATGTTGCAGACTTTTCAGACGAGGAGTAAGGTTCGTTAGGCCATTGCCGTGCAGCTCAGCTATGACGTTGGAGTTGATGCCAGGAATCTCACGTGTTGAATTTCTCGTCTGAGGCTGAGATTGCGGGACTGTTTGGATGGAGTCCTAATAGGCAGCTCTTTACTCAGGCAACGTTCCTGACCTCACGCCTCCAAAATCCAACATCTGAGATTGGTGCCTGAGGCCCTGTTTGGTTCGGCTATGGATTTCTAAAAGTAGCTGTGAAAAATCTGTTGTGGAAAAATAGCTGTGGAAAATCTGATGTGAAAAAGATGTAGGTCATTTGACAAATCAGCTGATACAACTTTTTCAAATTTTGACCCACAGCGAAATCAGATTTTGGAAAGCACGTCCTGAGCTGCTTCAGCTTTTGGTTCAGATGTTGGCAGCGGATTTCTAAAATTGGATTCTGCTGAGTTCGTCCTTTGGTTCAATCTGTCAATAAAAACTGAACCAAACAGAGCATGAGTCACGCGGATTTTTATGGAAGCCAACCAAACAGCCCCTGCTGCCTCCAACCAAACAGGCCGTAGGACCTGCCCTGCCCAGCCCGGATCGGCCCGGCCTTTTGCAAGCGGAAGCACACGACACCTCTATTGACCCCACCTGCCTCCTCGTCCTCGCCCTCCTCCCCCCCCCGTCCCCCCGTCGCGCCCTCACCTCGCCGCGACAACCGCTAACGCCGCCGCGCAAAACCCCGTCCCACTCCCCAGCGCCCCAACCCCTATCCACCCCAACCAGATCGATCGGCCGCACTTTCTGCTCCCAATCCCGCGGCATCGCCCCTGAGTCTCCCACCGCTGAAGCCCACACCGAGTTCCTCCTCCTCCTCCTCGTCTGCCGCTGCCGTCGCCTCCCGCCGAAGGACGCATGCTACGGGGCTCGGTTCTCGCGTACTTTCTCCGCTGATCCCGTCTGCTGCTCCTGGACTGGCGCGGACCTCCGGAAGGGACGCGATCCCTTTTGCTGGTAAGGAAGCCCTAGCTTGCTCAGATTATCGCGTGTTTTGTCTTCGCGCAGCGAGCAATTGAATCCAGCCAGATCCCTTTCTTCAAGATCGGTCTCAGTTGACCCTATTCTCATCGCTAGGACTGTCAAGGCCCCATCGCCCATGTATTTCGGCCCCTGAACTAATACTACTTTGAGATCCTGAACAATACCACTAGCACCAGTTTATTCTCCCCATGCCCCTGTGCCGGGGTGGGGGATCGTTTATCAGTGTTCGAAGAGGCGGATGCCTAGGCGTGGGTAACACCCTCCTGCCTAGGTACATAGTGCTGGCGTGTCTTCTGACTAGCGCCGTGGTGAATCATGGTACTTTGCCAGCTTGTTTTGCTACATGTGGGATCATTGATACTTCAGTTCAAAACTTAATAGGAACTATTTAGTTTTGATGGGGAAAAGTAGGGGTCAGAGTGACTTACCATTGTCTGGTCAAGTGAGTTTTCGGTAATATGTGAAATGGTGCTTCCTGTTTTGGTGTTTTTCCTTTGAACCAGTAATCAAAAGGAACTCTATATGTCTGTGATTTTTATAGCAGTAAATTCAGTGAATTGATTTGTGTAACTTCGAGATTTTGCATCTCAATTATAACTGTTGCTAGATGCTGCATTTTCTTTTGCTCCAAAATTGCCCAATGTTATGTCAACCTGCCCTGTCAGGAAGCTTTATTAGCATACTGGAGATTATGCAATCTCAAATTCTTTATAAAATATCCAGCATCGATTCATCCATGGTTAAATTGAAATAATTTATCGCTGGTTTTGTATGTTAGGCTACTGCAGTTTTTGATACATATCCACCTTTCAATGCATCGTGTCGGGAGTGCTGGAAACACGGCTGGTTCAAGTCGACCGAGAAAGGAGAAGCGCTTCACATATGTGCTCAATGATGCTGATAATAAAAAGGTCAGCCCCGCTTCAGTACTAACTAGTTGTTCTTAGGTATTGTAGTTAGCTTGAAACAGTTCTTGCTACACCCAAAAGTCCTCATGCATTTCCTTCTGCTTGTTTTTCAGCATTGTGCTGGAATCAACTGCTTGTCGTACCTGAATGCTTCTGCTTCTGGTACAAGTGATTATCTTTTTACTGGGAGTCGCGATGGTACCTTGAAGAGATGGGAATACCAAAATGGGGACGCAAACTTTTCAGCAACCTTTGAGTCACATGTTGATTGGGTATGTTTTTCTATGTACTCCTGCTCCAGCTGATTTTACATTTTGAAACCGCGGTATTGTCTCTATTTGAATTGCCATTGGATCATTTTCTTTTGTAATTTATTAGCTCAAGAGTATCAAACTAGATTTCAACATCAAATAGAGGGTGTTGTCATTACATTTTGTTAACATATTTATAGTTCGATACAATCAATTCATTTCGGTTGTTCTTCCATCTTTGCCTTTTTTGGATATATTTTTTATTGTGCTGTTCGAGTCTGAAATTCTGTGTATCCTTTGTAAATGGGTGGGAGGCCATCCGGAGTTCTGGACAATACTTGGGAGCAGGGCCAGTCCTGTAACCTTTGCATATTTGCTAAATTATTTGTTACTTGTATCCACGTGAAACAAGATGGGCTGGATGGAAGATTCTCCTAGTCCTACATAGTTTTATTGTCCAATTATGAAAGTTAGGCAGTAGATTCTGTTAGTGGATGGAGAAATAAATCCGTCAGGACTTTGAACTGATACTTGCTTCCTGCTTACATGTGTTGACTCTCTTGTATCACTGCTGAAGTATTGCCTTGTTTAACAAGCTGCTATCTTTATTGTGCAGGTTAACGATGCCATTATTGTTGGCCAAAATCTTGTTTCCTGTTCCTCAGACACCACATTAAAGGTTTGTTGTTTCAGTGGCCCCTGTTTTTAGATATTTTTTGTCGTGCCTGCATGCCTTTTTGTTTCCTTTTTTTTTGGTTGCCTAACCAATATATGTTTGTGTGGCTATTTTTTCACAGCGTTATAAAATAAATTTGGCAGGCATGTTTCAGAAACCCCAAACTAAGCCCCAATACTTATTTTTTACAGGTGTGGAATTGCTTAGCAGATGGTGCTTGTACCAAGACTCTCCGCCAGCATTCTGATTATGTGATATGTCTTGCTGCGGCTGAAAAGAATGTATACATTGCCAGACCTATGACTATGTGGAAGTATTAGTTCTATATCTACTATATTTTATATGCTTTTTGTGCCTTCACTGTAGAGCAATATTGTAGCCTCTGGTGGCCTTGGTGGTGAGGTCTTCATATGGGATCTTGATGCTGCTATTGCACCTATAGCCAAATCTGTAGATGCAAAAGAGGATGAGGTTCCTAACGGAAACTCTGGACCTGCTTTGTCAACCTTGTGCAATGTAAATTCTAGTGGCAACATTGTTTCTACCAACGGAAAATCACATGGGTACTGTCCAATTGCTGCCAAAGGTCATAAGGATTCAGTTTATGCATTGGATATGAATGATACAGGGACATTGCTTGTCTCTGGTGGTACTGAAAAGGTATTGCACTATTCATTTTCAAGAGCAAGCATGTGATCCTTTAACTGCCATTTTATTTGGACCTTTTCTTATAGACTTCCTACTGGTTTGATATAGGTTGTTCGTGTTTGGGATCCCAGGACAGGTTCTAAGAACATGAAATTGAGAGGGCACACTGACAATATCAGGGCTTTGCTTATTGATTCCACTGGAAGGTTTGTGTTTAGGCATCATCAAAGTTCTCTCATAGATTCATCTAAGATAATGCATTGTCTGCAGATGAGTGGTTATGATGACATTAGATGTTTCAAAAGTGAATCATAGAACAGCTCAGACAATATTGTACCCATTTATGTGTTCCATATATACAACTTTGTAGACCATAAATTATCATCTGTACATGTTCCTGGCCTAGCATTTTTAGTTTCCTATAGTTGCAGTCAACAACAAGCCCTTTATATTTTGGAGAAAGGTTACTGCTGAATCATTATCTTTTGCAAATAATTATCCACTATCTTTTAAGTTGCATTAGTCACGTGATCAGTAGTTCAAAAGCCGTAACTTCACCACTGAAATCGATTGACTGCCCAAAGGGGACATTAATTGGCATGGTCATCATGCTGGTTACCATCCTAGTGGCAATGGTCAATGTCAGCCACTTCTATGTGTTATTAGTTGATGAGATGGAAATAACTCACATGGCAAAAAAACTGACTAGGATGCAGATGTTTGTTTGTGGGAGCTGATGTGTCATATTTGAAAGGAACATGTGGTTTTTGATGATTAAATTACCGATTTTGGCTGCAAGGTTTAAAAAATGGTGTTGACCAACACTAGATAATGTTGACAGGCTTTGTGGAACTTTGTTGAATCCCATCTATTTTCATTAGAAGTTTGAAACTAGTTAACACTGTATAACATATTTTTCCAGGTATTGTCTATCAGGCTCGTCTGACTCAATGATAAGGTAAATACAAAGTTCATATTTTCTGTATTTGGTCATGATGCCAATTAGGGATGCAGGCGGATGCGTCCGTGAACGTCCACATGAATATTATTAACACATCACGATTATTAAAGTAACAGTGCATTAACTAATTTCCGGCATCGCGGGCATGTTAGCCTGCACGCATAGATTCTGCAAATAATTTTTTGCATCTTGTCTAAATATGTTCATACTTTGCAGACTATGGGATCTAGGACAGCAACGCTGTGTGCATTCTTATGCCGTTCACACTGATTCGGTTTGGGCGCTCGCAAGCACCCCTTCATTTGGTCATGTTTATAGTGGTGGAAGAGATCAGTCCGTGAGTAAAATATCTCATTTTGTTGAATAATGCCTACAGTTCTAAATCCTGAACTTCTCTGTTTTCCGTTGGTACAGGTGTACCTGACAGACCTCTCCACACGAGAGAGTGTCTTACTATGCACAAATGAACACCCAATCCTACAGTTGTCCTTGCAAGATGATACAATATGGGTTGCAACAACTGATTCTTCTGTTTATGGATGGCCAGCTGAAGGGCAAACCCCACAAAAGGTTTTTCAAAAGGGAGGCTCATTCTTAGCTGGGAATTTGTCATTCTCAAGAGCAAGAGCTTCTTTAGAAGGATCAGCACCTGTAAGCATGACAGTTGCCATCTTTTCATCTGTTACGTTATTTTATCAGACACGTTATGTTCTGGCTTCTGAGCAGTGACGTCACATTTCTGAGATGCGCCATAATAATAAGTTAATAACTCATTATTTCCGAGACATGCAATCTGTGATGATAGTTTCATCTCCTATAGCTGACTAGTAATCGTGTACCTGCAATGCACGTTGCTATTATTTTGGATATTGGTTGCACGTTGATACTAGGTAGGATATTAACTGCGCGTTAATTACGTGGTTAGCACTCACCTAGATATTATGTATGATATTAATTGAATGCTAAACATGTTTGAGTGCTCAACGTTGGAGTAATCTAGGTTGTTTGATTGGCATGGTTTGATGGTCGAGATTAGTTGGATCTGCCCCTTTGAATCTTTATATTTGTATAGTTGGAGGACTTGTTTCAATAGAAACTATTTACATGTCTGTTAACTTTGGGGCAAATTATTCAAGATCTATGGCCATGTAATATTAACTTTGAGGTCTTGTTTTTCCCATGTTAACCAGCTATCTGTTTTTTCTCAGAGATGATGGCAAATAAACACTGGGTTTTTTTTTGCTACGTAATTTCTATGTTTATATTCTACTTTGGGCACTATTCAAAATTAATGCCAGATACACGTCAGTTTTTTTTAGCCTTTTGTCTTATATTATGTGCTTATGATATCAATGTTTCATTGATCTACTCAACTCTATACCTGTTTTTGCTTGACTGATCAGCAACAGTTACTTTTACTCGGTCATCTTGCACAGGTGTACATGTTAATAACTTCTATTTTCTAAACCACTCTAGGTGCCTGTATACAAAGAGCCATCTTTCACTATTCCTGGAGTTCCAGCTATAGTTCAACATGAGATCATGAATAATAGAAGGCATGTCCTGACAAAGGTGATTATAAGATATTTTCAAATTTGTCTTTGTTGTTATCAAACGCAACAAGTGGCATCATCCACCTTCATCCTATTTTACAGGATACTGTTGGTTCTGTCAAATTATGGGAGATTACTCGAGGAGCTGTTATCGAAGATTTTGGCAAGGTTCCTATTCCCTCTCGATGACTTGAGTGCACTTTTCCTCATGGATAATATACAAATGTTAAGAGCTAGCAGCATTGCTAGGTCGTATCCAAATTTGAGAAGCTCACAGTTCACATGGATCTCTTTGAATAAATTGGAAGGTTTGCTAGAATGTTAAGCCACTTCATTTTGCTTGCAGGTTTCGTTTGATGATAAGAAAAAGGAGTTATTTGAGATGGTATGACTGCCATTTTTTGTTTATGTTTTATTTAAAGATGCTCTTCATATTGCTATGTCACATCCTTCTCTATTTTAGGTTAGCATACCTGCATGGTTCACCATGGACGCTCGATTGGGGTGCCTGTCTGTTCACCTGGATACTCCACAATGCTTTTCTGCAGAAATATATGCGGTTGATTTGAATGTTACTGGAGCACAGGAAGATCTTAAGGTTTGCACGAAAACATATCATAATGCGGACTATGGTTATTTTTTGTTTTAAGCTTACTGTTCAGAAATTAGTTGGATCAGTAGTTCATCTATGTTCTTGAGTTGCAACGGAAATATCTTGTTATTAATATTTGTCATTTCATTTTTACTGTAAACCTTTCATTACACATATTAAAGAAATTCACTTTGCCATAGTATGGGCCACTAGCAAGTCATCTTCTGAACAGTTGTCCAAAAATTGTGCAGATTAATTTGGCTCATGAAACTCTTCGTGGTTTGTTAGTTCATTGGAGTAAACGAAGGCCGAAACCAGGCCCACACAGCTTGTCCAATGGTGATTCTTCAATAGGGAAAGATGTATCATTGAAAAACTTACCACATCCAAGATCCGACGTCGACGATGGAAGCGAAAACCATGCAAATAATGTGCTTCCCTCGTTTGAGTTCTCCACGGTTTCGCCTCCATCAATTATCACGGAAAGTTCTAGTGGAGGGCCTTGGAGAAAGAGAATTACCGATTTGGATGGAACTGAGGATGATTTGCCATGGTGGTGTGTGGACTGTGCTGAGAACGGCCGATTTCCAAAAGAGAACACAAAGTAATTTATCATCTCAACATGTTTTTATCCCGAGACGATATTTTTATTTTATATCTTTGAAACATGTTTCCCGTCCTTGGATATAGCTACCTTAGTAATTGGAGTAGCAAAGCATTTTAGAAGGCGAAACACTTTATTGCAGTAGTTTGCAAGCCCGTGTTATTGTGATGATGCTTAACTTTTAAATTGTTGCAAGTTTTTTGTTCTGGCCATTTTCTTATGACCTTCCAAGTCTTGAACCCAGTCAGTCATGGTATGTTTCCATACATATATTTTTCATGTAGCAGTGACAATGAATTTTGGAACTAAAACGATGATATATGATTTTGGTGTGGAGTGATTATCCATCCTTGAGCTCAAATATGCTAGTATGATTTTACTGTTTATTTATCCTTGAACTTCCGTGAAGCTGTATTACCTTCCCCAGACCCCACCTGGTGTGGGAGCTTCTAGCACTGGGTCTGTCTTTTTTTATTTCCTTCAGTTAATGATGTGATTATTTGTTCTGCAATATACCCTAATTGGGAGAACCACTTGCAGACTGAAAATTCGATCTCTCAGTAAATATGTTCCTGACACTGCTTCTCCTTTTGAAATGTAGGTGTGGCTTTTATTTGCATCCAGCCGAAGGCTCACCTGCACCAAACATAACGCAAGGGAAACTCAGCGCTCCACGGATACTGCGAGTTCTCAAAGTAAGATGTTACTGAAATCAGTTATCTAGAACAAAGTTAAAGATTTAAGTTGCAAAGGGTGAATTTCTCTCGACAAAAAAAGTGGCATAAGATGAAGGATGGAAGCAGCTTTGGCGATCCATGGAAGTACTATATGTCAATTGGTTACATACTCTCTCCGTCCCAAAATAAGTGTCTCAACCTGTACTAAGGTTGAGACACTTATTTTGGGACGGCGGGAGTACATGGGAAGAAACGTGGAGATAGCTAACTAGCTAGTTTTTTCTTATCTGCCTTTGTTTTTTGAGCACCTAACTACCTCGACAATAGGTGTCAATCGCTATTTGTCAGTACCCTAGCTGAATCATACAAATATTGATAATACGATACAGTCACATATTATGAACAAGTTATTGCTGTTGTTATTTATCATCTTATTTTAAGTCATGTATTAAATTTGTTTGTGTGTACAGGTTGCTAACTATGTCGTTGAGAAGCTTGTTCTTGAGAAACCATTGGATGGAAGTCCGGACAGCACATTTGCCATGGGTTTGACCTCTGGCACATCAGCCCTAGATAGTTCTTCACGGCTTGGACTAAAGCCATGGCAAAAACTGAAACCTTCTGTTGAGATATTGTGCAACAACCAGGCAAGTATTCGTAAGGCATAATGGAAGCCCGCATTACATTTTGTGGTTTGAGAGCAAACTTATCATTGTGCAGTTGTGTTAAAGAATACTTTTTGCAGCAGGTTCTGTCACCTGAGATGAGTTTGGCGACGGTGAGGACATATATTTGGAAGAAGCCGGAGGATTTGATTCTTAATTACAGAGTGGTCCAATCAAGATGATTGCAACCTAAAATACATCCGCTCGTTTGGTTCACCATAGGTGCTGAGCATATCTGCATTGGAGACGGCATCGTTGAAGATGACCATATGACCTATAGGATGCAAGTGTTCCACTCTTGTGCTGCTCTTTGGTGCCGTTCCCAGAACTACAGCAACTTAATTCCTCTGTAAAGTTTTCCTGTGAATCTTGTATCTCCAGGCTTCTAGTGAGATTGTATCATAGCACAGGTGTAATGATCTGCTGGCTACCAGGCTTGTATATCTAGAGATTTGGATTTCTCAATAAAGCTTCTAAATGGGATAAAAGAAATTATTTGTTCCCCCTCCACGTACAAAATGATTTGATTGTAAGAAAACATTTTTTTCCGCTCCTGGACTTAACCCTGTTTCCATCGTCTTGGGATGAGGTGTAAGAGAATAAAATTATTCCAGGTAACTCTTTTTGCCTTCTGTTTTGCATTGTTCACTTGAAAGTCTGCATTGCTGTGTGCCGGGGCTCAAAATATTCAGGGCATTTGTCAGGTTGGTCAATTGTTGAAAAAGAGAATCTGAGTGTGTTTGGCATTGTAACAGATTGTCATGATAATTGAATATAGTCCAGCATTCAGGCCCTCTTTCTTTCCAATAAATTACATAGGAATCTTGGAGGAATCGAACCTATATGGCTTGTTTCATTGTATATTTGTATTACCTCCGTCCAAATTACTCTTAGATTTGTTTACTCTTAGATACGGAGGGAGTACTATTTGGATACACACTAGTAAGCATGCATTGCACGTCTCAGACTGAAAGCATGTTATACTATGAAACATAAATATTTCTATCAGAACATAGAATAATTCTCTTAGAGGATTTTAAATTTGATGCAAGGTGGATAGAATTCCCAAGTCATAAAGACGTGTCAGATTGTTTCATGAACCAATGTGCCTCATACCCAAATAGGGAAACGTCAGGCGTCAGCTGGGCGATCACATTCGGCGACCGCCCCCCTCCTGAGTTGTACGATCAGGACATGTGCATTGTTGGATTTGCCCAACTACCCTAGCTCCCGTGCCCCCTCAGCACCACTTGTTGCGCCACTTCCCAATAGACGTCGGTCTCCCGCATCACTGCTTGCAGTGCCCCACTCCACAGCTCCAACGTAGTCGACGCTGGTCGCCCCGCGTCACCACTCGCATCAATAAAACACGGTGTTTGCAGCACCGCCTCACTCGACACAGAATAGCTGTCGCCGGCTCACCAGTGCTTCTCGCCTCCCTCGCAGAATGGTGTCGGTCCGCTCGCAGTAGCAAACCAGCATGTTGCATTGATATCACATCTTTATCACCAAAATAAGGCTACTCATTACCTACAACTAATGTGGTTCAGTGGCTAGCCCTTCCCGGGCCATACTAAGCGACTACCCATACATAACCTGTCAGGTTTCCCGGGCCATACTAAGCAAGGACCCATACATAACCAAAAACCAAACCTGTCTAACAGACAATGCAGATGCCTAAGCTGGTGAAATATTATGTGGAGATCCTGACCAATAATTTGACATCATTTAGGGTTCATTCTTCCATGGTCAGGTCCTGACCAATGGAGGTATAACAAAATTTGCAATGTATCCATTTTAAATAGAATGTGCATCCTGTAACTTTCACAAAAAGTACAGGCATGTCCTATGCCCAAATAAGACCAGGTCAACAAATTTTCTGAAAAATACAGGTAGTCATTCGAGATTGTAAGTCTATTAGTAGCTCTTCGATGACAAAATCTAATAGTGATCAGGATGGACATCCATCGTGTCTCTAATTTGGGGCTCTACTTAGCCTTTGTTTGTTTCATATGAATTTAGGTGGTCCATCAAATTTTCATCTAAGCTCAATAAAACAGAGCCATGCATAGCCAGTCATTACACGGCCAATAGCAATTGTACACAAAATAGCTCACCCTGAACCGACAAAAGCATCAACTATGATCAGCGACGCATGTGAAATCACATCCTAAGTCCTAAAAGTATATGGCTACTGAATATCAGGGAACATGAAAGCAGCAAGGCAATGACAAATGGACCAGTTCCATGGCAGCATGATATCTCTGCCCTCCTATCCTTGTGAATCTTGGTTATTGGCAGGGAAAAACTTCTGAGTTGCCTTCCTTGGTTTGTGGGTATAGACCCCTGCAGTGTACAACTTTCTGTAGAAAAGTGTAAAATGTTAACACTGTTCTAAATGGATTTGCTAATAAAACTCTAAATTCAAGTAGGTGTGAGTGCAAACCATGCAGAACCATTCTTTCAGCCAATCAACATCGTTTTAAAGCAAAAGAAATTGAGAAATAAAGAACACATCTACGCAGACCATGGCAAGTTGTCTCTGCATAATATACCGACAAACTTTGCAAACATGTATAGAAAAAGGACCTTATAAATCACGTACATATGAATATGTCTTCTCTAAATGTAGGCCCTAGTTGAGAAGCAAGCCAGATCTGGACATTCAGTAACTAAAGCCACAAATTTATCCACCTCTTCATCCTTGATCAACATATTCTATAAGATAGTAGTATATCTGTGTATGCAGTGAACAAGGCCCGTATGTTGCAACGGAAGAACACTCATGAATGTAATCAACTGAACTAAAAATTTTGCTAATATGTCTAGCATCACACACCTCTCCTCCTCGTTCTACCTCACCACAATTGCATTACATATTATTGTTATACATATCCTCAAACGTGTAAGAACTAATATTTTCTTTCTCACGTGTATGAAGAAATACTTACATTTACATGCTAGAAACAAATAGGATGAAAAGTACATATGTCGTTCATTGTTGTCCTTGTATAAAAACAGTACAAACAAAGACATAAACTCACTAATCCTTGTTGTCTGTCTTTATTTACAGAGCATTTAACCTCTGCCTCATTGAAAGTATTCAAAACACAGATTTCCGCAAACTATAGGTAAAAGCTCCAATTTCCACTAAAACAGGAACCAAATATTTCAGCATAACATTTTATCACTTAGTAGTTAGAAAGAACAAAAATTGAGCTATTATACCCAGTGAGTATAGTAATACCTTCAATTCTTCAAAGAACAAAAAATGAGCTATTATACTCGGTGAGTAAGCATATAATCATTCAAAGTAACCAAGGTCAGAGGTAAGCAGAAACTATAAATACCATGTGCTCTCGCTTCTTTCTGTACAAAAATACGCACCATTTTATACAAAAAACTGTACATGGTCAGGATTAAACTAATTGTGAACTCATAATCTGAACTTCAAAGAACCAAGTTTTCTTACTCTAAGACAAGAGTGTAAATAATGATATGTAAATGAATAATCATAATCTAAACCAAGTTCTCGTATGATGTGCAGGAGTTACATTTCAAAAACAGTTTGTAACGCATGGCAATACAATGTGATAATCAGGCTTCAGTCATAATGGGTGAAGAATGCCTACCAGTATATCTACATCTCAGGCCTAATAAGAAACAATGAAAATGCAGTCAAGATGGTGAACAAGCTAACTTTCTTTCCCATTGCATCTTTGATATAACCACGGTAGTGCGAACCAATGACTTTGAGCTTGTCAAATGGATGCTTCTCCCATAGTTCTTTATGCCCCCTTCAATACTTGTTCTCTTTGCTGCCTGCACATAGGAGCGGTTTAGATACCAAGACAACATAAGATATAATATATATCCATTCCGAAGCTTTCGACTTTAGTGGTGATACAATCTAGCTGCTATCATTACTCTAGTGGACATATAAACAGGACAAATGACAAGCCCTAGACATCAAATAAAGACTTTGTGGGAGGTAACATCCTTCTCGATATGATTTCATGAAAAGTCCCACATAGGGTATATAAGTCTCAGCATGCGGCATGTACCTTTTGTCGATGTCAACATACTCAAATAGGAATAGGTCTTCTTCACCAAGTTCCAATGTAATAGGCTGTTGAGAAAAAAGATGCAATACCAAAGGTAAGAACGGTCTCTTGGCCAGTATATTCTGATAATTAGTCTAAAGGAGAAAAAACGCATAATGGGTGATAAATTAGTACAAAGATAAATAAAATTATAGAAATGTGGAAGAAAACCTCGACCTTAGGAGTTGCGGGAACCATAATCATTTTACCAGTTTCATAGCTCCCAATAAATGCAAACTGGGAGTTCATCCATCTCATCACCTGATGACCTCTTGGACTTAAGTAGAGATGATTTCTGAAACAAAATGTGAGATGTTTAACCTTGGCCTCACCCAAACACACTTCTGTACTTTCTTTCACAAATATATATTCAAATAGCTTGCATATAAATTGGTGTCAAAAAAGAGCCAACTTAATCAAATGGCCTTGCTGCATATAATCAATAACCTTCAAGGTATTTGGAAGTATATATTTGTTTTATGAAAACCCGTAATAAAGTTCTTTATTTGCATCTCTTGTTATAACCCAACTGAAATTTAATAAAATCTCTGAGGTGAAAAACATATATAAAATAACAGACAAAAATAAGTAGGATTGAGCACATCCCATGTGTTGTGTCAAGGGTAATTGTCAAGATTTTTGAGGACGACCCATCATGAAACTGCACAATGGTCTAGTTTAGTAAAGAAAATCAAAGTTCAGAAGCATGTTAACAAATAGCTGAGAAAGCATCTTGAAGCAGAGGAAATATCATGAGAGCTTGATTAACATTGTTCTCCACAAGTTGACTACTCCTTTTTTTTCAACATTGACCTCCATATGAAATATCTTATAAAGCATTGCAAGCTAGAAAATATGTAAGACACACTGGCAGAATAAAAAGAATGTACCTTGAGGCTCTTCTCATCCTTTTCTGGAATAGCTCTTCTCATCCTTTTCTAGAATAGCTTTTTTTTTAGCATAGTGCTTACCCGATGTTCTAGAAAAATCACTAATAACAGGAACAACAAAGATTACATTGCATCAAAGAAACAAAAAAAATGTAGCCAAGTAATTCTAGCATGGTACTACTTCACTATTCAGCATGCTTTTGTATCAATCTACACTTGTGCCCCACTAAAAATCCTTTGTAAATCACCACTTCAATCTAGTGTTGGGATAAAAATAAAATGTCAAATATAATCCCTCAACAGCAATATACACATGTGCCATCCACTTATCCACCTGCAAAGCAAAATCATCGGCATCAGTAGGATGTCCAGAGCATGCTATAGTCTAGCCGTCCCAAACTTTTCTATGATTTTGAAAACAAAACTATGATTTCGAAACGGAAGCATCAGCTTTTGACTCATCGATTAATCCGGAGATATAGAAACTGAGAAATAGCAAAGGGCAATGCTTTGGTCAAGAGAATTAGGAAAGACTAATCACCGTACTGTACCAAAGTAGCAGTCGGGTATGGTGTTCAGTACGAGTGTATATGGGGAGATAGTGATGGATGCTCTTGTTTGACAGGCCAATAAAATGCCAAGATAATTAGCAGAATTCAAGAGGAGATGGAGAACCTGATGGCCGCCTCGCCGGATGCCTTCTCCGCAGCTTGACACCATGCCGCCGACGCCAGTGTGTGCACACGCTCCTAGCCTTATGGTTCCATTCAATGCGTGATGCATCATCTTACTACAACGACATGTGGCCGCTGAAACTAATCACACACACGCATGCATACAAACCAGATCAAAGATCAGGTGTTGCCGGCAAGCCCTTGCGACCTGTTCGATCCAAATTGGTGGCTCAAGACTACTGATGCACATGAAGCTTATAGACAGACATTGGGTACAGAGGAGGACAACCATGGAGATGGAGGCCGATGTGGGAGGCGCAAGAAGGTGATGCGCCCCGGTGGTACTGCCGTCCAAATCAAGGGCGCGTACGGCCTCGGCGCGGAGGAGACGAAGCCGGGGCTATGCAGATGGATGAGGGTATGGACGCGGGCGACGACGGTCTTGCGGCGGCCCACCGGCGGCGACGTGGGAGCGCGCCGGGGGGGGGGGGGGGGGGGGGGGGAGGATGGCCTGTGCGGGAGGAGGAGATGGCGAGAGGTCGTGCGGGCGTGGAGGAACGGCCCGTGCGGGAGGATGCGGGGGGCGAGAGATCGTGCGTGCGTTGTGGGTAGATTTTTTTTAACCGCGGAGCAGGGTTAGCGATGGCCTTAATGCGTGGCTTGTAGCGTCAAACACGGAAGGATTATGGACCATCAGATTGTTGTAAATGAACGGACCTGATTGTTTGGATCTGCCCCTCTCTTCCTTTTATAGGGGTAGTAGATGGCATGGTGGGTAATTAAAGCGTAAAACGCGTTTAGTATGCTGGCGGGATGTAGACCATCAGATTGCAGGTTTCGATGGATAGGATGATCTGGTTCTTCGCCCTCTCTTTCTTTTATAGTGGTAGTAGATGAATAACTAACAAAAAATGAGCGTTAGGATGCAAGAAGCTAATCTTCAAAATAAATGATATGGAAAGTAGACGATCACCTCATTTATATTGTAGAAAGTGGTTCCCATATATATCCACGGAGGCAGCACTTCTACTGAAGAAAGGAAGTTCATCGTTTTAAATGTACTGGAGCAAGGAAATTTTCAGGAAGATATTCTATTAGCCCCTGCAGTTTGGAAGAGCATCAATGATCAAAGAAGAAAAGTTATAACATGTGTTAGGGGTGGAATGAGATAATGACAGGGTGAACTAATGCAACATTTATCTGTTTCAAGAAGAAAAGGGTAAACAATTGTTTTCCTCACAACAAAAGGATACACCAAATAAATTGGCTGGAAGAGGAAATGCATGGTACCTGCAAATTGGAACTTGATTAATGAAAACCACTATATATATGGCTTCCTACAAAACTGAACTTGATGAATAAATACAAAAATGGATGAACCCTGAAACGTGCTTCCCTGAATGAATGACAATTCTCATGGAGACATCTACTGAATACCAAACAAAATACATGTACTACCTGTCCATGTTCTCGTAGCTATATCATGAAACAAAATGGGTGCGTATGTGTTCATGTGAATATTATGTTTGACCTCATTTGACAACAAATCCTGCACATATGAGTGTGTACATAAATGCTAAATTGCCAGGCTTGCAATCTTTATCTCAGTTTTGTTCTCATTCCTAATTGTTGGTATTGAACGACATTGTAGCACAAATAGTTTGATGATACAAGGTCAGTCACTTACCATTGTTGAAGATGCATTCCAATAAACACATCGTAGCACAAATGAGCTTTGGGTCTGGAAGTCCTCGAAGCCAGGAAGGACCACCGCGTGCCATGGGGATAGTGGTGATGATGGGGACGACTACCACGCCCAAGTCACCTGCAGCCGTGACGGAAGGCGACCTCACTGGATCTCAAGGGTAGTTGTGACGATAGACGACCTTGCCAGATCACGTGGGGCAGAGGCATCTCCGCCTATGGCCGGCATCAACGGCAAGCGAGGAGAGCGGACGGATCCCGCATTGGTGTCGATGCGCCGGCGCCTCGCCTCGGTGTTAGATTGCGTGGGCGGCAGCACCTCCGCCTATGGCAGCGTCGACAGTGTGCGAGGAGGGGAAACGATCCCGCGACGCGCGGCGAGCCGAGGAGGCGCCGGTGCAGGGCGGTGCAGGAGAGGCACCAGGAGCAGTTGTATGGGGGAGGGAAGATGGGGGCGGTGAAGTCAGAAGAGGTGGAGGGAGGTTCTGCGATGCGTGTGAGAGGTTAATTTGGTAACTGGGAGTAATTAGTGGGGGTGCGGTGCCGAGGGTGCTAATAACAACCATGTTTTAGTGTTAAACATCGGAGTGATATGGACCATTGGATAAGTTGTTTGAATGGATGAGATTGTCTGAATCTCCGCCTCTCGTGCTTTTATAGAGGTAGTAGATTCCTTCTATCGTTTACTTTGCATGTAAACCCACTAACTCAATTCTCTTGGCATGCAACCATGTACCCCACAAAATTTAATCTATTTATGTCAACCTGCACACATCCGACCTCTCCACACATGTCCCCCTCATCAAGGGCCCACTCAACATGCATGGGAAAAAATTTCCCATTCTATTATTCTACTTATATTCAATATATATTTTTCAACTGTACACTAATCAAATAAAATATACAATATGTATTTTAGGTTCAGTTCATATATTATTAATCCAAGTATTCACGCCAAGTACAACCAAATTATTAAAATATATTGCGAACTACTTCTACTAAGTATATAGAAAAAAAGTGATAAATTCATGGTACCAAATCAATATCATTGAAAATGTCCTAGCTCAATATGCAACCAAGCATGCAAAGAGGCTCGAATGTTTTAAATATGCTACCTATATTCAAAAAATATTTATAGTTATAAAATAATCACATTTACTTCCACGTTTAGTTCTTACATTATTAATCCAATGTTCATATTACCAAATTTCATTTACATATATTGCAGCAATTTCCGTAGCAATGCGCGACATATCATCTAGCTTTTATGGACTATGGTAATTATGACATGTATCTAATCCTTTTGAAAGGTTACTTACTTGTGAGGTCGCCTAAAATGCATTGTCCGAATTAGGTTAAGTACCTAAAGGAATGTATAGCTAGGTGTATCACCCTCCTTTAGAAGCACTATATTATCTTATTTAAGGGACACTATCTTCGGTTCAGTAAAACTACCCAAGCTATTGGATCTTGCTCTTGTTCAGTTAGAACTCAGAAAAGATCCTTTGAAAATGTGCTTTGAGACAGAGACACCGGCTTGTAGACCAGAACAAGGAGATTGGCTTCTGTTGTTAGGAATGATAACTTGTCAATCTTCAATCTCGTAGAGGTTCAATTGTGATATAACCAATTTTGAAGTTGGTGCTACTAAGAAAGGCCTCCATGTCGAGGAGTTAGGGAACCTTGCCGTTTAGGGTTGGCCTAGGTATTTGGCTTCTCTCCGCTCCTGTTAACGGTTGGCTAAGTCCTATGTTTCACTCTTGGTTCCATTTGCTTTGCTTGTTTTGGTATTCTGTTCTAGAATTATGCATTGTTGAGCGAAACTATTGTCGGGGTTACTTCTGCTGCATCCGGTTATCCCTATGTTGTTCCAGGGATCCAAATCTTGGATGCTTTGAGTTGACATTATCGAGAAATTATTATGTAAGGCTCTATACAATAGACCATTGATGTAATGTAAGTGCACATGATTAGTTGAAGCGCGGTTCATAGATAGTATTGCAACCCAGTTTATGTGTCGAACTAGGGGAGCCAAAGGAAGCCAACTATTAGCCCGACAACTATGTTGCCACGCATGCAATTATGCTTGCACTCAAACCTTAGTTTTGAATAGTCTATTCTATCGGTTCATAGGAGTGTGGTAAATAAGAGAATTAACTAAGTATGAATTAGAATGTAAATTAAATACTAAGACTAAATGAGGAAGTAACTAAAGAGGTTTAATGCAGATGAAGGAAGCTGTAATAAGGCTAAAGACATTCACATGGAGTCCGGATTCACCACCGTTAATCATAATCTACCATTTGGGTAGATACATAATATTTGGAATATGTGTTATGTGAGAAAAGATCCAACAATAAGATACATACTAATGCCTTAGTCCCGCATCATGCACAAACCACCATTAACCCTTCATGACCGCTGCCAAAATACGATAATGATTAAGAGTCTCCCCATGGATGTGACATAAAGCATATTGGTCTTCGATATTCGCCTACCAATGGTCTGCTAAGGAGAAAGGTAATTTCTATCACCGTTGTACCTCTAACCCCGCTTTGTAATGATAATAATATCCTTCATGCCCATGAATGGTAAAATATTATGAAGTCAACTTTCGCACAATAACATGAAGACCATTGCCACAAACCATATAACACAGACTAAATATCTTATTTGCACCCACCTCATATAAATACTTGGACTCCTACACATCCCCGGGAAGTAGGAAAACTACTTAGACATCTAAGTAATGAACATAAAGGTTAGAGTCAATTTACAACCCAACAACATGTTGGCGAAGGAGAGAGTCATGGTGGTGATGGTGATGGAGGCAGTGGTGCCGAGGTGGAGATGTTGGCGCTAGTGGAGGAGAGGGCACCGGCCCTCCGCCCGGTGCGGGGCTTTGGTGGAGACTCCCTCTTCCTTCTTCCTTGTCTTGGTCTTTCCTTTATGATGAAGATGGATCTTGGTGTTGCAATGCAGGTGTGGTGCCCCGTGATGGATTCTTTGGCGATTGATGGCAGCCATGGGTCCTTGATGCGGATCATCCCACGGTCATCCCCATGGACCTACCTTTGTCTCCCCAAGTTCCAAGAGGACCAATGACACAAGCATGTGCAAGAGGCAAGAGCTATCGAGACCGAGGTGACATCTCTCCTTAACGAGCTTCCTTATGAACCACGTGAGACATGGCTACTACCTCAGTTGGAAATGCTATGTGTTCTTAGGTATGAAGAAGGCCACCTCAGAGACGCTTTGAATGAAGACCAAATCCCCATGGAGGCTCATGGAGGAGCACGACGAAAGGAATCGCTGAAATGCTACATCGGTGAGACATCCGGCGCCTAAAGGCTCGAGCAATAGCAGCAAGGCAGCCACTGCAAAGCTCCAGGAGCCGGACATCCAGCCCGACAACTCCGGACATCCGGCCGAGCCACGGAAATCTGGCTCCCGGACACCAGTTCTGCGACCAGTCCCCAGGCCGGACATCCGGCCCCGATCCTAGAATCCAACGACCCACGAAGCCCCGGATATCCGGCGACCCACGAAGCCCCGGACATCCAGCACCTGCGCATGCCTAATCAGGCCAGAGACCCCTGTATCCCCTCTCCTCCTCTTCTATCTCGTGGAACACTATATATAGACCCCCACCTCCCCCTAGTTTGGTTTAGCAAAGTATATTGAGATATTATAGAGAGCTTTGCTCATCTACCCCTCCTCTTGGAGATCAATACCTATTAGGAGAAGGCCCCCAAGTGGATATCAATACATCCTCTTGGAGAAGACTATCATCAAGACCTTGTCTCCTTTGGCTTTGGGAAGAACCTTACCTTTGTGCTATTTTCCCTTGTTTGTTCATGTTATGCTTGTGGATTTCATGTATGCTATTCTAGTGGATGTGTGATTTGGGTTTGTTTGAGTGGTTCCACTTATTGTTCTTGTTGATTTACCCTTCCCCCCTCCAAGTGTGGAAAGATCATCAAATTAGGTTTCCACCCTACATCTTGGTATTAGAGCTAGCTTGCTCTTGACCGTCTTGGATCAGAGCAAAGTTGATTTACATCTAGGAGTCCCTACCCCCACTTTCTAGCCTAATTTTGTTTGTTTTTGCCCAATTCCTAAAATCCCCACAAAAAGAACCATACCTATTTTTTTGTAATTTGTTGGTTTGACGATATTTTGTTGATTTTGATCTGTGGATTCGAAGTGTTTCAGGTGGATCTAGCTTCTACACACATCCCCCACCATTTCCATCCACGAAATTCACTCAATTTTGCCAAAAAATTGTCCCCAAATTCATCACCAAAGTTCATCCACGGATCTCACCAGCCGGACATCTGGCCCGACCCCCAGGCATCCGGCGCCGTGCAACCAACATCTCCACCCCTCCAAAATTTTCCCAAGTTTTGACCGATTTCCCACCATTTCTTCTGCAACCACCTCCGACTTCCGCAACCACCCGCAATTTTGCCAAGTTTGTCATTTATAATTTGAGTTTGCGGTTTCCGTTTCCTAACGTGTTTCGGCTACTTAGGGATGGTTCGTCATCGACATTACCACCACTCAACTTCATGGCGGACTCGATATCGACAACGACCACTTCACCATTTTGACACCCCACCATAAGCAAGGACAGTAACCTCGATGACATCATTCTAAATTCTCCTTTCCTTTGCATTGTTAACCCCGAGCCATTTTGCGTCACGTTCCTACCGAGACTAGTCATTGAGTATTGTCGGGCAACGCTACTTGTGCACTTTAGTGATATGCGTTCCACATAGCTTTCATTGCGTGCATATGTCATCATATCGTCTCTTGTGTCATCAAATTGTTCCCGCATATACATAATTGCTATATCTTGGTTTGAGCATTCCGCATAGTGGCCATATCCAAAAAAAGAGAGAAAATCTTTTAAGAAAAGAGAAAACAAAGATCTTGTAAGCAATAGCCATAGCATCACACTACATTGCATCAAATATTCGATCATCTTGGATCATCGTGTGCAAGTTCACCTCGAACCAATATACATACCATACTTGGGATAGAAAGTCGATACATTTTGTATCTCATAGGTTGTGCACAAGTTGCGTATCTCGCCTTTTGAGCACGATTGCTAGTGTCAATCTAGTGTTGTGCAACACGAGCGTTTTCCGTGGATTCCACATTTTGTGCTCATTCCTTGGTTGCACAACCCCAATTATCTATCCATGTGTGTGTTTCCATGTTCCACTTGTTGCTATTGGTCTACTTGTTTCACTTGTGAATTTTTGAATCTCTGTTAACATTATTGATATCTTGCTAACAATTGCATCAATTTTGTGCCACTTATCCTCACCAAGCTGCTCTATAAGCTTTACTTTTGTAGGTGTGAGAAACAAACCCGGTACCAGTTCTCCTATTACATCATTACATTGAGTGATACTCAATACACCCTCAATCTTTGTAAAAGGTAACTTTGGTTTTGTTCTCTCATTTCCTACTCACCTCTACTTGACTATGATGGGTAGGCCGAGCACTTCTTCCAACCCACTCTATGATGAGCAAGACGCACCGAATGACTACGTCTCAAAGGTTCAACTCTTTGGCGTTCAACGAGCCTTGCATCAATAAAATGATGTTTTGGGAGACCGCATCGAGCAACTCGCAACCGACTTGCACCAATCCAAAACAAGAACAAGAGACTACCTTGAAAACAAGCTTACTACCCAAATGGAAGAGTTTCGTGCCATGATGGTCAACCGCGCTTCTTCCACATCTTCTTCGTCAAGAGGATGCCATTCAAGGCGACATTCTTTAGATACATCATCGGATGCAAGTCTTCCACGAGCTCGTTCTTATATTTGAGATGACCACCAAGATCATAAAGCTTCACAAAATCCATTCCATCGCAATGGTTTGCAAGACCTTCTTTGTGAGCGCGAACGACATCATCGTCAAGAACAAGATGCCATGAACAAGGAGCAAGCCCGACAACGTCAACGCCAAGAAGAGCAAGATGGCGATGCACTACGACAAGAACAACATCGCCGTGAGGAACAAGCACTTGAAACATAACGTGCTCTCCAAGAAGCCACTCGCGCTGTCAACGAGCGCAAACGTCGTGTTGGCGAAGAAGAAGAGGCACGCCATCAAGTGAGCCAATAGGAAGCCGCGCATCTTGAGGAGTGCCAAGAAAGGAGGAACCGAGCAAGAATCCCTCGCCCTCAACGAGAAGCTAATTAAGCGGAACAAGAGGAGCAAGAGGTTGAAGACCCTCCTCCAAGACAAGAGTGGCGACAATATCAACATGATGACAAGAAACGCTACGGCAAGCTCAAGTTCAATATGCCTAAATTCTCCGGAGGCACCGACACTGAAGACTACCTCTCATGGGCCTTAAAAGTGGACAAGATATTCCGTATTCATAACTACGATGAGGAAGAGAAGGTAGCCATGGCATCACTTGAATTCCAAGATTATGTTCTCATTTGGTCGGAGCAAGTCATCGAGCGGCGCCAAGAGAAAGGCGAACCGCCAATCACAACTTGGACCCAAATGAAGGATGTCATGACAACTCGTTTTGTGCCTACACACTATAGTTGTGATATCTTCAAGAAGCTACAACTCCTCAAGCAAGGCACACAGTCGGTTGAAGATTACTATGAAGAAATGGAGATTGCCATGATTCGAGCCAATGTCAAGGAAGATGACGAGCTAACTGTGGTGTGTTTCTTGAATGGACTCAACCATCCAATCAAGAAAATTGTGGATTTCCAACCGTATTCCAACCTCCTCGAGCTAGTCCACCAAGCGACCAAGGCGGAGCGACAAGTGCAAGATGACTTCAAGTACTCCAAGTACTCTTCCAAGACCTACGACTCATATACTCAGGCTTCCACAACTACAACACCTCCAACTACTACTCGAGCTACACCCACAATTGGCGACAAGTCAAGTTCCAAGCAACCTATGACTTCTTCGAGTCGTCCTACTACAAACAACTACAAGCCGAGAGCTTCATCATCAACTACTCCAACGGATGCTACCGCCAAGACAAGTTCCCATGGCCACAAGACATACCAATGCCCCAAAAGGTGCACAATGATTGCCAATGATGACGGTACCTATGACTCCATGAGAGAAGAAGAAATGGAAGCACTTGAGCACGTGGCCATCCATCGACAAGTGAATGAAGATGAAGACGCTCAAGTCTTTTGTCACAATGATTCGAGTCCCGCTCTAGTTGTCCGCAAGATCTTGACACTTCAACACCAACAAGATAAATACCAATGATGCCATATCTTTCATACCAAAGCGGGCATCCAAGAACGTTCCATCAGGGTCATCATCGATGGTGTTGCCACAATTTGGCAAGCGAAGAGTTATGCTCAAAGCTACAATTGGTCAAGATGAAGCATCCTCACCCCTACAAGGTTCAATGGCTAAGTGACTCTAGAACCATTCAAGTGGAGCACACTTTCAAGTCTCCTTCAAAATCGGAGCACGGAGACACCTTGGAGTGTGATGTGGTTTCTATGTCCGTGTGCCATCTCCTCCTAAGAAGATCTTGGCAATTCAACCATGGCATCATCCACAATGGAGGGACCAATCATTATAGCTTGAAGATGAAGGGAAAGGAGTAGATGCTTCGACCAATATCACCAAGTCAAGTCATCATCGACAAGAAATCATCGAGCCATCGTGGAAAGACTAGTGAGAGAGGGAACCACCACAAAGAGAGTGAGCGCCAGAAGCCAAAATTGAGCGACTCCACGATGAGTGACAAGAAAAACCTAGTGCTTTTAGCCACCAAAAGAGATACGAGGGATGTGAGTGAAAACCCATCAAGTGTACTTCACTTTGTACTTGTGTGCAAAGATGAAGCAGTGAGGACAAATACTCCACAACATCTACATTGGGTGTCGTCTCAATTATTGCCGAAATTCACGGATGTCTTCCTCGACGAGCTACCTCCGGGACTTCGTCCACTTTGCGGCATCGAGCACCACATCGACCTTGTTCCCGGCGCACCCCTAACGAACAAGGCACCATACCGTGTCAACCCCGGCGAGACAAAATAAAGTCAAAGGCAAGTGCAACACCTTCTCAAGAACGGGCATGTACACGAGAGCATAAGTCCATGTGCCATTCTGGTTATTCTTGTTCCTAAGAAAGATGGTAGTTTCCACATGTGCTCCGATTGCCATCTGATTAATGCTATCGACACCCTATTCCATGCCTTGATGACATGCTACATGAACTTAGTGGTTCCACCATTTTATCAAAAATTGACCTCAAAAGTGGCTACTATAAAATTCACATGCAAGAGGGTGATGAATGGAAGACAACTTTTAGAACCAAGTTTGCTCTATATGAATGGCTAGTCATGCCTATGGGATTATCTCAGGCGCCTAGCACATTTATGCGCGTCATGCATTATTGATAATCCCCAAGTGCAGGGAATCATCATAGCAATTCCCAATGGTGGAAGTGATAAGTATGGAGTGTCGAACCCACAAGGAGCTAAAGGTAAGATCAATATTATCTCAAGCCCTATCTGCCACTGATACGACTCTACGTACACCGAACGTTTGCTTCCAACTAGGAACGAGGAATAAAAATACATTGTGGGTATGAAGAGGATAACTTTGCATGATATCGGAGAGCTAAAATACAAAAGTAGGTGTTGTTATCATAAAGTTAGAATATATTACTAAATATTATAAATAGCGAGTATGGAATAATGATGGGTCGGTATGCGGAATTATCCTAGGCAATCGTTAACAAGACCGGTAGTCGTCATTGCAATTTCATATGAGGGAGAGACATAAGCTAACATACTTTCTCTTCTTGGATCATATGCACTTATGATTGGAACTCTAGCAAGCAGTCGCAAATACTAAAGATCATTAAGGTAAAACCCAACCATAGCATTAAAGCATCAAGTCTCCTTTATCCCATACACAACAACCCCCTTACTCGGGTTTATGCTTCTGTCACTCAAGCAACCCACTATAAGTGAATCATGAGCGTATTGCAACACCCTACAGTGGGAATCCCTCATGCTTGCGCGACACGGAGGGCACAATAGGATAGCACCAAAATAAAACATACAACTCGTACCAATCTAGATCATCAATCAACCCAAAGACAAAGGATATATACTCAAAACATCATAGGATGGCAATACATCATTGGGTCATAATATGTGGCATAAAGCACCATGTTCAAGTAGGGATTACAACGGGGTGCGGGAGAGTGGACCGCGTAAAAGAGATGAGGATGGTGATGATGATGGTGATGTTGATGAAGATGATCACCGCGGTGATGATTCCCCTCCCGATGGCACTCCGGTGCCACCGAGAGAGAGGAGGAGAGGTTCTCCCCCTTGTGCTTCCTCCTCCATGGCCTCCCCCCTGGATGGGGAGAGGTTCTCCCTCTGGTCCTTAGCCTTCATGGTGATGATGGCCCCTCCGGGATCCTCCTCCATAGCCTCCGGTGATGATGGCCCCCTCCGGCAGGGTGCCAAAGAGGGCCTAGATTGATTTCTCGTGGCTATAGAGGCTTGCGGCGGCGAAACTTCCGATCTAGGTTATTTTCTGGGGGTTTCTGTATTTATAGGAATTTTTGGCATCGGTTTCATGTCAGGGGGGGTCTCCGAATCGTCCACGAGAGAGGGGCCCACACCTAGGGGGTAGGGCGCGCCCCCACCCTCGTGGACTGCCCGTGACTCTTCTGGCCCAACTCTTTTACTCCGGGGGTTTCTTTTGGTCCATAAAAAATCGTCAAAAATTGGCACGTCAATTGGACTCCGTTTGGTATTCCTTTTCTGTAAAACTCAAAAACAAGGAAAAAACAGAAACTGGCACTGGGCTCTAGGTTAATAGGTTAGTCCCAAAAATCATATAAAATAGCATATAAATGCATATAAAACATCTAAGATGGATAATATAATAGCATGAATACTTCATAAATTATAGATACGTTGGAGACGTATCAACATCCCCAAGCTTAATTCCTGCTCGTCCTCGAGTAGATAAATGATAAAAGAAATAATTTATGAAGTGTGAATGCTAGCAGGTCCACAAGTTTGATCAATGATAATTTCAATCACCTTTTCTAGCATCATTATATGTCATAACAGTCGCTCATCTCATAAAAATTTTCATGATCAAGTAACAAGCTATTCACATGTTAAAGTATAGATCATAAACTTTATTGAAAACTAACAAACCGTGCTCTTAGTCATCAAACAATTGCAATTCATCTTATTTTCGGGAAGGGTCTATGTAAGAGCTTTGATTCAGCAAACTCCACATACTCAACTATCATTTAATCTTTCACAATCGCTAACACTCACGTGATATTTATGGGTTCAAAGTTTTAATCGGACACAGAGAAAGATACGGGCTTATAGTTTTGCCTCCCAACCTTTTACCTCAAGGGTAATGTCAACAATAATAATTTATGAAAACCTACATCCAAGTGGATATATATATCCGGATCGCTCCAACACAAAGTGCTTGCCAAAGGAAAAAGTGTAAAAAGGGAAAGGTGATGATCACCATGACTCTTGTATAAGGGTAGAAGATGAAAGTAAAAGATAGGCCCTTCGCAGAGTGAAGCAGAGGTTGTCATGAGCTTTTATGGTTGGATGCACAAAATCTTAATGCAAAAGAACGTCACTTTATATTGGCACTTGTGATATGGACCTTTATTATGCAGTCTGTTGCTTTTATTTCTTCCACATCAAAAGATCGTATAAAGCTTATTTTCTCCACACTAATAAATCATACATATTTAGAGAGCAGTTTTTATTGCTTGCAACAATGACAACTTACTTGAGGGATCTTACTCAATCCATACGTAGATATGGTGGAATCTCATGGCAAAACTGGGTTTAAGGATATTTGGAAGCACAAGTAGTATCTCTACTTGGTGCAAAGAATTTGGCTAGCATGAGAGGGAAAGGCAAGCTCAACATGTTGGATGATCCAAGACAATATAACATTTCGGATATAGGAAAACATAACCCATTAAGTTGTCTTCCTTGTCCAACATCAACCTTTTAGCATGTCATATTTTAATGAGTGCTCACAATTGCAAAAGATGTCCAAGATAGTATATTTATATGTGAATCTCTCTTCCTTCAATATTCTTTCATGAATTGTTCAAGTGACCAATTCTGCGTTTGCTAAGTTCCAATAAGTTTACTACCTATACTTATTATGTGTGAAGTCATTACTCCCTATGTTGTAAGCATATGAAACATATATAAAATTCAGATTTATGATATTAAATTCATTCAACCATTTACTCATAGGATATATGTGAAGCACGTGAGTAAATGACAAACTACTCCAAAAAGATATAAGTGAAGAATACTGAGTAGTCAAATAATTAAATAGCCATGGGAGGATTATTTTTCATTCAAGATTTCAGATCCAATGATTTTATTCGAACAACAAGTAAAATTGAAAATACACTCCAAGCAAAACACATATCATGTGACGAATAAAAATATAGCTCCGAGTAAGGTATACCGATAGTTTTGAAGACGAAAGAGGGGATGCCTTCCGGGGCATCCCCAAGCTTAGGCGCTTGAGTCTTCCTTGAATATTACCTTGGGGTGCCTTGGGCATACCCAAGCTTAGGGTCTTTCCACTCCTTATTCTCCTCATATCGATATCTCACCCAAAGCTTGAAAACTTCAATCACACAAAACTTAACGGAACTTTGTGAGATAGTTTAGTATGACAAAGAGTAAAGCATTCACTTTGGTACTGTCAAAGACAAGGCTCATAATTTTTTCTCACACAATGCCTACTGTACCATATCATTTCTACAATTTATATTGAGAAATAAGCCATAAAAATTAGAAAACAAGCAAACTATGCAATGAAAACAGAATCTATCAGAAACAAAACAGTCTGTAATGATCTGAACACCAACCATACTTCTGCTACTCCAAAAATTCTAAAATAAATTGGTGGACGTGAGGAATTTGTCTATTAATCTTCTGAAAAAAGAATCAACTCAATCGCACTCTTCTGTAAAAAAATGTCAGCTAATCTCATGAGCGCAAAATTTCCATTTTTTACATCAAGATCACATTAACTTTCACCCAAGTCTTCCCAAAGGTCTTACTTGGCACTTTATTGAAAAATGCTATAATACATGATTAATACAGTAGCTTAATCATGAGAACACACGAAAACAGTAAGGGTAAATATTGGGTTGTCTCCCAACAAGCGCTTTTCTTTAATGCCTTTTAGCTAGGCATGATGATTTCAATGATGCTCACATAAAAGATAAGAATTGAAACATAAAGAGAGAATCATGAAGAATATGACTAGAATATTTAAATCTAACCCACTTCCTATGCCTAGGGCTTTTGTGAGAACATAATTTATAGGAACAAGAATCAACTAGCATAGGAAGGAAAAACAAGTATAACTTCAAAACTTTAAGCATATAGAGAGGGAACTTGATATTATTGCAACTCCTACAAACATGTATTCCTCCCTTATAATAATTCAGTAGCATCATGAATGAGTTAAACAATATAACCAGCACATAAAGCATTCTTTTCATTATCTACGAGCATAGAAATTTTACTACTCTCCACATAAGCAAAATTCTCCTCATTCGGAATAGTGGGAGAAAACTTCTTCTAAATCCACTTTAGAAGATAGTATTATTCATACTCCAAAAGATATGAGGTGAAGTTCATGGAGAATTCTACAATTAATATAGACTAACCAATATTCAAGGTCAAAATATATAAGTGAAGCACACGAAGCATTCTATAAAACCATACTCAAAAGATTTAAGTGAAGCGCAAAGAGTAATTCTATAAGATCATACTTAAAAGATATAAGTGAAGCACATGAAGAATTATATAAAACAATGAAGGGCTATCTCATACTAGCATGGTTCTTAAAGGAAAAACAAAAAACATAAAGGACACAAATCATGTGAACAAAACAAAAACCAAGGTATACCGATAATTGTTGAAGAAGAAAGATGGGATGCCAACCAGGGCATCCCCAAGCTTAGATGCTTGAGTATCCTTAGAATATTTACTTGGGGTGCCTTGGGCATCCCCAATCTTGAGCTCTTGCCTCTCTTTATTCTTCTCACATCGATAACTCCTCGTTCTTCGAACACTTCATCCACACAAAACTTTAACAAAAACTTTGTGAGATCCGTTAGTATAATAAAGCAAATCACTACCTTTAGGTACTGTTGAAAACTCATTCAAATTTCATATTAGAACTATATCTATTGTATTCCAACTTCACCATGGTTCATACCCCCCGATACTACCCATAGATTCATCAAAATAAGCGATCAACACATAGAAAACAGAATCTGTCAAAAACAGGACAGTCTATAGTAATCTGGAAGTTTAGTAAACTTATGTAACTCCAAAAATTTCTAAACAAATATGAAAATTTAAAAAAATTGTACAGAAGTAATGTTCAAAAAGTTTCATACCCATTTGACTTTCCAGTAAAAAATGTAAAATCACGCGCTACAGCCAAAGTTTCTGTTTTTGTACTGCACAAAGTAAACAAGCAATCTAATCATCCTAAAACCAAGGCTTGGCACATTATTTTTATAATACAATGGATATATACAAGGGGATAATTATTTTCAGAGAAGCTTCCATGGAATTTTTTACATTGTTTCCATGAGCATGAACACAAGTGTTCAAGGTCGACCCTCATTTCTCCAATGCATAACCTTCCAATCACTTCTCTTATTGAAAAACTTTTTAGGTATGAGAGGCAAGTAATTTTTTTGTATTTTCATTCTTTTAATTTTTTGTATGTTTCACCCACAACTAAAAAGAAACAAAAATTTTAAACAAAATCTACTTAGTGAAGAAAGCAACAAGCATACACAAGAATATCAACCCCACGCTATTACTCCCCGGCAACGGCGCCCGAAAATAGCTTGATAATCCCCAAGTGTAGAGAATCATCGTAGCAATTCCCAATGGTGGAAGTGATAAGTATGGAGTGTTGAACCCACAAGGAGCTAAAGGTAAGATCAATATTCTCTCAAGCCCTATCTGCCATTGATACGACTCTACGCACACTGAACGTTTGCTTCTAACTAGAAACGAGAAATAAAACTACGTTGTGGGTATGAAGAGGATAACTTTGCATGATATCAGAGAGCTAAAATATAAAAGTAGGTGCTGTTATCATTAAGTTAGAATATATTACTAAATATTATAAATAGTGAGTATGGAATAATGATGGGTCGGTATGCGGAATTATCCTAGGCAATCATTAACAAGACCGGTAGTCGTCATTGCAATTTCATATGAGGGAGAGGCATAAACTAACATACTTTCTCTTCTTGGATCATATGCACTTATGATTGGAACTCTAGCAAGCATCCGCAACTACTAAAGATCATTAAGGTAAAACCCAACCATAGCATCAAAGCATCAAGTCCGCTTTATCCCATACACAACAACCCCCTTACTCGGGTTTATGCTTCTGTCACTCAAGCAACCCACTATAAGCGAATCATGAACATATTGCAACACCCTACAACAGGAATCCCTTATGCTTGCGCGACACGGAGGGCACAATAGGACAACACCAAAATAAAACATACAACTCGTACCAATGTAGATCATCAATCAACCCAAAGACAAAGGATATCTACTCAAAACATCATAGGATGGCAACACATCATTGGATCATAATATGTGGCATAAAGCAGCATGTTCAAGTAGGGATTACATCGGGGTGCGGGAGAGTGGACCGCGTAAAAGAGATGAGGATGGTGATGTTGATGAAGACAATCACCGCGGCGATGATTCCCCTCCCGGTGGCACTCCGGTGCCACCGAGAGAGAGGAGGAGAGGTCCCCCCCCCTTGTGCTTCCTCCTCCATGCCCCCCTGGATGGGGAGAGATTCTCCCTTTGGTCCTTAGCCTTCATGGTGATGATGGCCCCTCCGAGATCCTCCTCCATAGCCTCCGGTGATGATGGACCCCTCCGGCAGGGTGCCAGAGAGGGCCTAGATTGATTTCTCGTGGCTATAGAGGCTTGCGACGGCGGAACTTCCGATCTAGGTTATTTTCCAGGGGTTTCTGTATTTATAGGATTTTTTGGTGTCAGTTTCACGTTAGGGGGGGGGGTCTCCGAATCGTCCACGAGATAGGGGCCCATGCCCAGGGGGGTAGGGCGCGCCCCCCACCCTTGTGGACAGCCCGAGACTCTTCTGGCCCAACTTTTTTACTCCGGGGGCCTCTTTTGGTCCATAAAAAATCGTCAAAAATTGGCACGTCAATTGGACTCCGTTTGGTATTCCTTTTCTGTAATACTCAAAAACAAGGAAAAAACAGAAACTGGCACTGGGCTCTAGGTTAATAGGTTAGTCCCAAAAATCATATAAAATAGCATATAAATGCGTACAAATTGTAACGCCCTCGATGCGGCTATATCTCCCCCGTGTCGAAGCATGACTTAGAGGCATAACCGCATTGAAAGCAATGTCGCAAGTGAGGTAATCTTCACACAACCCATGTAATACATGCAGGGAAAGAGATACATAGTTGGCTTACAATCACCACTTCACACAATACATGAATAAAGCATTACAACATCCAAATACAATCAAGGTCCGACTACGGAACCAAAATAAAAGAAGAACCCCAAATGCGACAAGGTCCCCGATCGACCCCAACTGGGCTCCACTATTGATCAACTAGAACGAAACAACATAAAGGACACGATCTTCATCGAGCTCCTCCTTGAGCTTGGTTGCGTCATCTGCACGGACTCATCGGCACCTGCAAGCTGGTTTTTGGAAGTATCTGTGAGTCAGGGGACTCAGCAATCTCGCACCCTCGCGATCAAGACTATTTAAGCTTATGGGTAAGGTAAAGGTATGAGGTGGAGCTGCAACAAGCGACTAGCATATATGGTGGCTAACCTATTCGCAAAAGAGAGCGAGAAGAGAAGGCAAAAGCACGGTCGAACAACTATGATTAAGAAGTGATCCTAGAAACAACCTACGTCAAACATAACTCCAACACCGTGTTCACTTCCCGGACCCCGCCGAGAAGAGACCATCACGGTAACACACGCGGTTGATGTATTTTAATTAAGGTCAACTTCAGGTTTTCTACAACCAGACATTAACAAATTCCCATCTGCCCATAACCGCGGGCATGACTTTCGAAAGTTCAAATCCCTACAGGGGTGTCCCAACTTAGCCCATCACAAGCTCTCACGGTCAACGAAGGATATTCCTTCTAGCGGGAAGACCCGATCAGGCTCGGAATCCCGGTTACAAGACATCATCGACAATGGTAAAACAAGTCCAGCAAGACCACCCGATGCGCCGACATCCCGATAGGAGCTGCACATATCTCGTTCTCAGGGCAACACCGGATAAGCAATCTGCACAACAAAAACCAACCCTCGAGTTTCCCCGAGGTGGCGCTGCAAGGGGCTCTAGTTTGGACCAACACTTAGACAAGCACTGGCCCGGGGGGGGGGGGGTTAAAATAAAGATGACCCTCGGGATGCGCGACTCCCAAGGGAAAAAGGCTAGGTGGCGAATGGTAAAACCAAGGTTGGGCCTTGGTGGAGGAGTTTTATTCAAGGCGAACTGTCAAGGGGTTCCCATTATAACCCAACCGCGTAAGGAACGCAAAATTCGGGAACATAACACCGATATGACGGAAACTAGGGCGGCAAGAGTGGAACAAAACACCAGGCATAAGGCCGAGCCTTCCACCATTTACCAAGTATATAGATGCATTAATTAAATAAGAGATATTGTGATATCCCAACAAAATATCCATGTTCCAACATGGAACAAGCTCCAATCTTCACCTGCAACTAACAACGCTATAAGAGGGGCTGAGCAAAGCGGTAACATAACCAAACAACGGTTTGCTAGGACAAGGTGGGTTAGAGGCTTGGTTCAACAATATGGGAGGCATGATAAGCAAGTGGTAGGTATCGCAGCATAGGCATAGCAAAAGAGCGAGCAACTAGCAAGCAAAGATAGAAGTGATTTCGAGGGTATGGTCATCTTGCCTGAAATCCCGCGAGGAAGAAGAACGAGTCCATGAAGAAGACAAAAGGACGTAGTCGAACGGGTCCTCACAAACGCACGTTACCGGAACCAACCCGAAGAAGCAACACCAGAAAGAAGCACACAACATAGTAAACAAACAACACATGAACATGGTATGATATGTGGGATGCGGTATGCGGTGCATATGCATGGTTTGCAAAGGGATGATTGAACCTGGCCTCAACTTGGAAATCCAAGAGTGCCACTGGAAAGATGAGATGATTTCGGTTGAAATCGATATAAAGATCACCGGAATCGGATGCACGGTTTGGAAATGGCAAGCAAAACAAATATGGCACCGGTCTGCGATAAACAGCAAGTAGCCATCTAAATGCAACAAGTTAAATATGCTACAACACTCAAACATGAAAAAAAATACATGGCAGGGATCCACTCAAGATGCTTGACAAAAGATGAACACTGAGCTACGGCTAATTAACTCATTAACATGTTCAAACAAGCATGGAAAAAGTGCAAATGATAACAGGTTTCAGACTTAGTGAAATTAACACAAGTCTGGGATTTATTATCAAGAAGCATACTTTGGAGCATGAAAACTATATGCTACAGGAACTTAACATGGCAAATCAAGGCATGTCATGAAGCTACTCAAAGCACTTAACAAAAGTCCCTTAGTGACCTTGAGCCAAAAGGGATCATAAAATACAATTGCAAGCATGTGAACATGGCAAAAACATAAACAGATTCAGACTTAGTGAAAAACTGGAGCATGGCAAAACAGTTAACGAGTAGGCATGTTTACGAGCTCGATGCACTCACTACAGAGCATGGCATGACAAACTAAGCATACACCCATCAAGAATACATGGCATATAAGCTAGACATGACAAGAACTACATCATAGCATGCACGGGTCAATAGCAACAACCTCGGCAAAATCGCTAACATGTCAACGATCTGCCAGGAACATTTTATAGCAAAAGTAGAGCTCGATTGACTCAAGCTAGGGTGCTCCATAAATGCAAACAAGGACATGTATGGATAGAGCAACACAATGTTAACAAAACATCCTTACTGATCATCCTCAAAAGAGGCACGGATCACTAGGAAACAACATGAACATATGGCATAACGACAAAAACAGAACAAGGACTTAGTGGAATTCTAAGTCCCTGAAATCAGCATTACCGATTATGCTACTTTGCAAGCTTGTGATAGTCACCACAAATATCATAAAAATATAAGGCAAGCACCTTTATAAAGATGGCATGGCATTCTACAAAACACATGTAGTGCTCAGGATCATAGCTTGCACACATTAATCATGGCAAAAATGACAAAATGCCATTTGCTGAAACAGATCGGACAAATTCCTCACATAGCCCTCTTTCAACAGCATTTCGGGCATCAAGATGAGCTCAAATGAAAATGATGCAATGAGATGAAATGATGTACTCATCGAGACGAACATTTTGATATGCTACACGCACGAATCCGAGCAATGATGACAGAGTTATGATGCCTGGAAGAATGCAAAAATTATCAGGGAAAAGGAGTTAGTGAGAAAACAGAGTCAACCTGCATCAGAGGGTTTCAGGGCTGCATCAGAGGGTTTCGGGGTGCGGTCCACGAGGTTCGCCGGAGATGGAGAAGGAAGGAGACCGGAGTAGTTGGGGCGCCGGATCCGAGGCGGATCCGACTGGCGAGGTCTGAGGAGGAGGCCACCGGAGTTTGTGGCGGCGCCGATGCGCGAGGGCGGCATGGTCGGGTCGGTGGCCGGCGCCGGTGTTGCGGGGCGGCGAGGCCGAGGCGAGCGACGGTGGCGCGGCGAAGGGCGCATAGAGGTGGCGCGCGGCCCGGTGTCGAGGAAGGACGACGGCGGTGATGTAGAGGGAGGACAGCGGCGGCGTGCTCCGGTCGCCGGAGTTGATCGTCGGCGACGAGGTCAAAGGCACGCGAAGATCCGGCGAGGTCGCGGGCTCCCTCGGGCCCGGCGCGGCCCGGGGCGGGTCCGATTTGTGCTTCACGGGCCCCGGCGGCGAAGTGGGCGCGGGTGGACACATGGCAAGTGATGGTTGGCCGGGGGAAGCGGGGCGGACGTGTCCGGCCGGCCGATTTTCGTCCGGCGGCGCGAGGAGAGGAAGGGGTCTAGGGTTTGACCCGTGAATTTCGGAGGGGGTCTAAATATATAGGTAGAGGGAGCTAGGAGAGTCCAAATGAGGTGCGGTTTTCGGCCACGCGATCGTGATCGAACGACCGAGAGGATGGAGGAGGTTTAGCTGGTTTTTGGGCCACTTTGGAGGGGTGTTGGGCTGCAACACACACGAGGCCTTTTCGGTCCCTCGGTTAACCGTTGGAGTATCAAACGAAGTCCAAATGACACGAAACTTGACAGGCGGTCTACCGGTAGTAAACCAAGGCCGCATGACAAGTCTTGGTCCAATCCGAAAACATTTAACACCCGCACACGAAAATAGGTAGAAAGGGACACCGGGTGACATAGGAGCACCGGATTGAAAACGGACAACGGGGAAAATGCTCGGATGCATGAGACGAACATGTATGCAAATGAAATGCACATGATGACAAGATATGCAATGCATGACACACAAGCAATGACAACGCAACAAAAACGAATAACTGGAAGACACCTGGCACATCGGTCTCGGGGCGTTACACAAAACATCTAAGATGGATAATTTAATAGCATGAATACTTCATAAATTATAGACACGTTGGAGACGTATCAATTATGTCCTTCACAAATTTATTGGCATTTGTGTTGTGGTATACTTTGATGATATCCTTGTGTTTACTCAATCTCTTGACGATCATATCAAACATCTTAGAGATGTCTTGCAAGTTCTTAGAAACGAGCGACATTCTGCTAACATGGAAAAATGCACCTTTGGTGTTAATAAACTTGTTTTCTTGGGCTTTGTTGCTTATAATTAGAACTTGCATGACATATTTTGTCCTATCCTCCTGTGGCAGCGGGGTCCATAAGGAAATCTAAGGGACATTAAGGCCTCCTTTTATTAGATAACTGGAACAAAGCATTAACACATGGTGAATACATGAACTCCTCGAATTATAGTCATCCCCGGAGAGTATCCCAATTAATGTCACCTTGGGTATATGGATCAGAACAATAACAAGTGCACACAACAAGTAGATAGGATCAAGAACTCAAATAAATTGATGATAACATAGAGGGTTCAGATCTAAAATCATGGCACTCGGGCCCTAGTGACAAGCATTAAGCATAGCAAAGTCATAGCAACATCAATCTCAGAAATAGTGGATATTAGGGATCAAGCCCTAACAAACTGACTCGATTACATGATAAATATCATCCAACTCCATCACCGTCCAGCAAGCTGATAACCACATGTATAGGGGATCACGACAGTCTTTGAGGGTAGTATTTCACCCAAATTTATTGATTCGACACAAGGGGAGCCAAAGAATATTTATGAGCCTTAGCAGTTGAATTGTCAATTCAACCACACCTGGAAAATAATATTTCTGCAACAAAGAGTTCAGTAGCATAGTAGTTTGATAGTAGCTGTAACAATGGTAACAGTAACTGGAACAATAGCAGTTTTGTAGTCATTGTAACAACAACAGTAGCAGTAGTAACTTAGCAAAGACAATATGAGAAAAGCGTAGGCATAGGAACAACCATGAATATTTGTGTTGGATGACATTCATCATGTAACAATCACAATCTAGAGTGATAGACAATAGCTCCAATTCATCAATTCAATGTAGGCATGTATTCCATATATAATCATACCTGCTTATAATAAGAACTTGCATGGCATCTTTTGTCCTACCCTCCTGTGGCAGCGGGGTCCATAAGGAAATCTAAGACATATTAAGGCCTCCTTTTAATAGAGAACCGGAACAAAGCATTAACACATAGTGAATACATGAACTCCTTGAATTACAGTCATCCTCGGAGAGTATCTGATGCGGAGCATCCTACGGACATCACCATGTCAAGAGTCCATATGGCAAGTTATACGTGCGACATCTACTTCACATACACAAAGCTGGATCATCTCTTTGTACATGTTCACTTGACCCCTTAAGGATGGTATACTACTCGACACTCCACTCGTGTACATGTATAGGTATTACTGGAGCTCCACCATCGACGAGGAGTGCGAGAGCATGTGTACGTCTACACCATCCGCGTGGGAAATGTGGAAGAGAAGATGGAAGAAATGAGAAGAAGACGAAGCAGTGGCTAGAGCTAGTCCGTACATCCGGGTCCCCATCCGGGTCATCCGGGCATCAGCCGAACATTTGGGCCCTCTTCTGGATCATTCGGCTACAGCATCCGAAGACAACCATAGGCCTCCCGATAAGCCAGATCATCCGGAAGATGCCGAATCATCTGGGACCCTTCCCGGATCATCCGGCCCTGCCTGTGTGCATGACGGGTCTTAGGACTTCTATCTATATCTCACTTTCTCCTTCGTGGCTTGGACTATAAATAGACCTCCTCCACCTCCTTCCTAGGGTTATAAAATATGATATCTCATCTTAGTTGATCTTTGCCCCTTACTTTCTCTTCTTGAGAGAGAGACCACTCCCATGGAGTTCAAGACCTCCATGTGAGCATGTGAGAAGATCTCGAGGGATTAAAGACCCCCTTGTGGGAAGGATCTATCTAGATCATCAAGACCCCATCTGTAACGCCCTGTATGTAACCTGCCATATTTGTATCCCAACTCTTGCCATTTCCGGCACTAAGTTATGATATTTCCTCGTTGTTGGGTTTCGTCTTCGTTTTGCATTTTGTCTTGTCATGCATCTCATATCATGTCATCATGTGCATCGCATTTGCATACGTGCTCGTCTCATGCATCCGAGCATTTTCCCCGTTGTCCGTTCTGCATTCCGGCGCTCCTATGTCCTCTGGCGTCCCCTTTTGCCACTTTTCGTGTGTGGGTGTTAAACATTCTCGGATTGGACCAAGACTTGCCAAGCAGCCTTAGTATACTACCGGTAGACTGCCTGTCAAGTTTCGTGCCATTTGGACTTCGTTTGATACTCCAACGGTTAACCGAGGAGCCGTAAAGGCCTCGTGTGTGTTGCAGCCCAACACCTCTCCAAAGTGGCCCAAAGCCCAGCTAAAACCCCTCCATCCTCTCGGTCGTTCGATCACGATTGCGTGGCCGAAAACCATGCTCAATTTGGAGCCTCCTAGCTCCTTCTATGTATAAATAGGCATCTCCC